>NC_067399.1:591069991-592269991 GCF_016432865.1 Antechinus flavipes | reverse complement strand
ATTCTGACAGTCTTGCAGTACTCTGCCACTCTCATATTATCTTGTTGGCTTCTCTCTGATTCCATCTTCAATCTGTGTCCTTTAAAGATATTGATAGATGAACGATCTACATGGCTCTCTGTATCCTTTTCTTTCTTGGATTTGTTTCTCTTTATGACTTCAGGGTTTCATTTATCTTTCCTGAGTTGATTGCTCCTATTAAATTTTAGTCCATGAATTCACATGATTACTTACCTTGAATCTTACATGCACTCCCTTCCAGGCCAAAGCTCTCCATTCCTTTATTGTAAACTACACTCCAGAAATTTTATCTATTACTTTATTTTACAAGGAAAAATACCTTTCTAGAAAGTATCTGTAATATTATATTGTACTGAGTGAAAAGACATTTGGAAAATGGAGGTGTGATAGAAGAGGGGAAGATGAATCTCAAGTATTCAATCCTTACTCTCACTCCCAACAAAATCTTCAAGCATGGAAAAAAAATATTCCCTGAAGTTCCATATGCCATATAAATGGACATATAAGTCATCATGGATGATTAGATGAAGCTAAATTTTTGGAATGAAATAATTCAGGGAAATGAGATAACAAATGACATAACATATGTAAAACACATTACAAAACTTAAGGTTTTCTATGCCTATTAGCTATTGTTGTTAAAAATAAACAGGATTTCTTTTTAAATGAGGGTACATGTTGAGGGAAAAATCCCAGATCTGGCTTTCTAGAATTGAAATTTACCTAGTTAGAGTTGGGATTGAAACACTCACCTGAAACTAACTATGACACTGTTAAGTCATTAGATACATGGTAATTTTAGGTCATTTTAACCTAAAGTAGATGTATAGCAAATAATCCAAGTGGGAATGGAATAACCAGATATTGAGACAAGTAAGAATCTAGTAATCCTTGAGAAAGTCAGGGTCACTACTTGGATGTCTTTAATCTTAAAATGTCAAGTCTTAATTTGGTGGGGATAACATAGGGCTGGAAGAAAGCCAATAGAACTCATATATGTGCAGCTGGTCTTAGGTTTCAGATAAATCCCATGGTGCACACATTTCTATAGTCATCCCCTCCCCCCTGAATCTTAGAGATGGAAGGGATTATTAGAAATTACTTAGTCTACTTGTTTTTCATTGTTTTTCATAAGGCTCAGGGAGGGTAGATGAGTAGTGCAGATTTACACAATTAGTTATCATTAAGAGTTTGGGAAAGAATCTACCTACTCAAGAATCAAGTGACATGAGCAAAGAGTGTAATCATCTTCTGTATATATTTAAGGCTACCAAGTCTTACCAAGAAACCAGAGCTCCCTCCCATCCTTAAAAAACCTGAAGAAAGTGTTAACTCTTTATCTTTGGGGTTTTAGCCCCCATATTCATTCAGGGCCACAACTCAAGGCCAGAATTTTGAATGTGAGCGCTAAGAAACATCAATAAAAGGAAACTGTACAGAAACTAAATATAGAACAGGCCGATATGAATTAAACAAGATCTTAGACTCTTCACACAATAATTGATTTGCTCATTTGTACTTCTTTCTTTTCTTTAATCTTTCAACAGGACTTCAACCTTCCCACTCGCTTTTTTTCAAATTTTTTCTGGTTGTCTGTTGTCTTCAACTGCCTTTTCTGATCTCCCCCATCCTATCAATCATCTATAGAGAGGCACAAGTCCACACATTCAGCTATCAGGCCCTAACTGCAAAGAAATATCACGTAGGCTGAGTGAAGCTCATTGTTCTAAGTGTGTCTTTGATTTATTAAACACTGCTGCATAAAATTCTGCATATGTTTGGTTAGTTGGTGTTTCTTTCTGCCTCCTTCCTCCTATCTCCCCATAAGACACCTGAAAGAGAGAAGGGAGTTTGAGATTTGGAAGTCTTTTCTGTCTAGATAAGTTGGTTCACAGAATAAAGAGAATATTTGGAACAAAAATCCTTTTTACTTTTGGAGGGTTAGGCCTTCCTCTGAATTTCACTTTAAAACTCATGTTTTCTAGACAGAAAGCACAATACCAATTCAATTAAATTTATGGGATCATATGAATTCAAGCTGGTAGTTAATAATTTAATAATCAACATATTATTTTTAATTCTAAATCAAACTTGTCCAAAACTTATCCTTTTCTTAAAGATGTCATGCCTTTGTTGTTGTCCACTTGTTTGAATCATGTCTGACTCTTTATGACCCCATTTGGGGTTTTCTTGGCAAAAATATTAGAGTAGTTTGCCATTTCTTTCTCAAGATTGTTTGACAATGAGATTTGACTGAGGCAAACAGGGTTAAGTGATTTATCCTGATTTATCCAGGGTCACATAGCTGGTAAGTGTCTGAGGGCAGATTTGAACTTGGAAAGATGAGTATTCCTGACTCCAAGCCTGGTGCTCTATCCACCATACTAGCTGCCCCAGTAATCATGCCTTCCTGACCCCAAAGTCTATTATTGTATGGAGGTAACCCTGGTCTCTCAAAGGCTATCAGCTGAAATCAAACTCTGACAGTTCCTATTAACTAAAAATATTTTGTGTATAGTTCTAGCAATGGACTGTATATCATCCAAAAATCAGTCTATGTAAGAACAGAGAACTACATTATCAGAATACTTCACATTTATGGGTCACTTTTCAATGGAATGTTTTCATATAAATGATATCAGAGAATTTAAAAATTTCCAAGAGATCTCTTACAAGTCTACTTCAATACTATACCAGATCCATGAACACATTCTACAATATCTCTAATAAGCAGTTGTCTAGTTGGGTTGAAGACCTCCAGTAATTCCATTCAATTCAACCTTTTTTTATGATTTTATTAGTTCAACCAATCTTCACTGGTATGCCTGTTTCTCATTTGCTTGAGAATATTTATGTATTTATCCAAACAGGAAGATCATTAAAGGAAGCAGGATATGTCAAGTAGTCAGTGAATCAGTCAAGAAGCATTATTAAGGACTTCCTATCTACCCAACCCTGTACACTGGAGACTGTCTGGTGAAGAAGAATGGAATTAAAAGATGGAGATCATATGTAAGGAAGAGTAAGGTTAGTATTACAGAATAACACATACAAAGAGACAGGAATATACTTTCATGAATCTCTGCTATTTAGGTATCATTGATTCATCAGTTTTATTTGTTCCCTCTTTATAAGACAATTAACATCTAGAATGGTTCCTAATTATGAAGTGCTTTTTATCTGATGTATTATATTATTCTCACAACATCTGTAGAAGGTAGGTGTGACTATTTTACAGATGAGGAAACTGAGGTAGAAAAAGACTAAATTACGTGCAGCTAGTAAATATTTGAGGTTGAATTTGAATTTGGTTCTTCCTGACCTCAGGTCCAGAGTTCTATTCTCTGTGACACTGACCTATTTTATTAATTGAATTATTATATCATATTAATAACAATATTTGAATATGTTGATAAGTAGTCTAATATGCTTCCTTTCTAAATCATGTCTTTTGGGGAGAAATGAGATATTCTATAGTAAATGAGTTTATGAGTAAGATAGTAGATACTGGTTGGACTAGTGGATGCTGCTAAGACTAAAGAAGAGATTAATCCTGGGGGACTGGGGGACAGAAATAAATTGTAAAGGAGAGCTCAAAGTTCCAAACAAATGAAAATCATTTTCAACAAAAGATACTCTATTTATTCTATGAGCCAACTAATTTAGACAGAAAAAAATCTCAAGAAGTTCAGAGTAACAGGTAACTCTCAGACTAAATAACATTTCTTTGCAGTGTCAGATTTTATTCAGGATACTAAATAAGTATAAGATAAGGATCCTGCCCTCCTGGAATTTATAGTCTAACTGTGGAGAAATAAGTATGCACATATGAACAAGAAGGCAGGCATTTATTTATGAGGTACTATGTAAGTGCATAATGGTTACATACAGAAGTCCTAAGTAAATACAAAGAAAAGGAAATATCAATCTGGAGAGAAATTAGACAGGGAAAACTTTATGGATGAAATGAATTGTGAGTTGGGCTTTGAAGGATATATAGGTTGAGGGAGATAGCATAAGGTGCTGAAAAAGAGCTTTAGACTTTAGTGTTATAAAAGCTGGTTTTGAGTTCAGGTTATCCTAATTACTGTCAGGTGACCTTAGGCCAGTTAACTTTATTTAAGACTCAGATGACTCATCTGGACAACAGATATAGGATAATATTTGTAATCTAACATCATAAGATTATTAGTATGATCAAATGAGATAAAGTGTATCTATCAATATCTAATTTGCAACCATAAAGTGTTAATGCATCCTTTGCCCAACCTAGACATTTCTTTCCATATAGTTTATTTATATTTGCTTATCTATGAACATGTTCTTTTCCCCAAATAGAAATATAAGCTTTTTATGATCAGGGACTATTTTATATTATTATCTTTGTACTCTCTTCACTCTACAGATAGAAGGTGATTAATGAGTGCTTGTTTGAATTGAATTTCAATGTGAATTACCATATAAATGTAGAATATCACTTCCTCTTTAAGAAAGACAATTATATAATGGTTTACATTTTCCTGAATTTTACCTGAAGATGGAACATTTCTTAATGGGTACTTAATGGAAGCTGGCCTACTATTTTCCATAGCTATAAAATATCTTTCCAGATGACAGTCTGGTACCTTCAAGGTAAATACACATATTAAAATATTTGAAATGGCATTCTACTGATTTTCTCATTAAAATGACATTGTCATAATTTTAAATAATTCTGTAATTCCATATAGACAAGAGGAGATGGAGTTTGTTTTTTATCATGGATTATACACTAAAACAGGGAAAAATCAACTGTGAACAAAGTGTAAGAAAAAAAAAAACAATTAGAATTTAGAATTATAAGAGCTAGGAGACTTTTTAGAAACTTTGCATATGTTTGAGATTTTCATTTTTGCTTCTGAGCCCAGAGTCCTCAGTACTGCCATCCAGCTTCCTCTATCTCATTATACCTCCATCCATGAATCAGTTAGAAGCAATCCTGAAGGAGAAGCCAGCAAATCAAGCTGTGCTTTCCTCTGGGATTTACCTTCTGTGGTCAAAGGGGCACATTGACCTTTCCTGCATGAAATGAAGAAGTTCCTATTTCATCTACCAGTGATATTGATCTTTAGAACATTGCAACAGGATTAGCATTGCCAAGAGAACACACTTGGCATAGACTTGTGAGAGCTGACCAATCAGCTTTTTTTCTTTCTTTTTTTGTTTCATTTTATTTATTTAGTATTTTTTTTCAGTTACATTCAAAACAAAATTGATTTTATGTTTTTTAAATTTTTTTGAGTTCCAGATAATCTCCCTTATCCCCACCCACAATTAAGAAATTACTTGTGTGAAATTATACAAAACATTTCTATAAAAGTCAAGTTGTGGAAGGAAAAACATAGATTTTCCATCCTAATGAAAATAAAAACCCTCAAGAAAAATTAAGGTTTTCTTTGTTTGTTTGTTTGTTTTTTAATGAGATAGAGGAAGAGAGAATGCTTCAATCTGTATTCAGACACAATCAGTCCTTCTCTGGATATGGACAGGATTTTTCATCATAAGTCCTTCCAAGTAGTAGTGGATGATTGTACTGCTGAGAATAGTAAAATCCTTCACAGCTGGTCATCCTAAAACATTACTATTACTTTGTATACAGTACTTTTTACTTTGCTTGAGTTCATAGAGGGCTTTCCAGGATTTTTTTTCTTGAGAGCATCCTCATCATTATTTCCCATAGATCAATAATATTCCATCATAATCACACACACTACAGTTTACTGAGTGATTCCTCAATTGATGGATATCCCCTCAATTAACTGATCAGCTTTAATAGAGAATTTTATACCTTTAAATTGGTCTAGATAGCTACTGAGATCTTATCCAACTACAAAATTCTGTGGAAGTTTGAAACCAGTATTTAGAGAGAAAGTGCCTTATTCAGGATGCTTCTTCACTTCACTTAGGAACACAAATAATAGAATTTTAGAATTCTATGAATTTAGACCAACGAGAGACTTTTGAAAGCACCTAGTCCACACTTACTAGCTGTGTGATCTTGGGCAAATAACTTCATTCTCTTTGTCTCAGTTTCCTCATCCATAAAATGAACAGGAAAAGGAAATATCTTTACCAAGAAAACCCCAAATGGGATCATAAAAAGTCAGACACAACTAAGTGAATGACAACAATGTCACCTTTTAAGCATCCCATCCAACTTTTGGATAACTGATTAGTAAGAAGATTTTCCTTACCTCAAGCTTAAATTTATCCATTGACACATTTTATCTATTCCTATGCTCTGGGCCCAAGAAAAAATATGACAACCCTTCAACTATGTAGACCCGGCTACAATGTTACCCCCCATGCCTCTTCTCCTGTCCCTTTAATGCAGTTTTAGAGCGTGAGAGAAAAGATGGTTCCCTATCAGGGCTGCCTTCCTTTGGATGCTCATTAGATGAAATTCAAAGATCCTGTGTCTGCACCATTGAATGTTAGATCTGGAAGGGATTAGAATTCAGAGTTTCTCATGCTAGTGCAGGACTCCTTCCTTTATACCATAGGTTCATAAATTTAGAATAGAATTCGTTGCTATTCAGTCATTTTAGTTGTGTTCAATTCTGCATGACCCCATTTGGAATTTTCCAAATGCTAAGCATAGTTACTGAAGTATTCACTATTTCTATCTCCAGATTATTTTACAGATGGGGGAACTGAAGCAAATAGGATTAAATGACTTGCCCAGGATTACACAGCCAGTACGTGTCTGAATATGAATTTGAACTCAGGTCCTAACTCCAGGACCAGTATTCTGTTGTGTCACTTAGCTGTCCCAAAAGAAATGGAAAGAACCTTAGAAGTCTAAACTGTCTCTTTTTAGAGATAAGGGAATTGAGGAACAGACTGGTCTGAGGTTACCTGACTAGTTGGAGACAGAGACCTCAGTTCTAGTCCCAACTCTGCTACTAACTAGTTTTGACAAGGTTTTTTCTTCTGCCTATTTATCTGCCATCTATCTGCCTCGTGTGCAAAGTAACGATTCAGATGATTTCTGTTCCTTCCAGCTCTGGGTCCAAATGCATTCAAATTGCATAAGATCAATCGGCTCAATTATTTTTTTTTGTATCACTTGCCTCTGTGGACTTAGAGAAGGATTGAAAGACTAGATAAAGTGGAGATATTGGGAATGTCAGTCAATTAAGAGGAAGTCTTTAGATTGCAAATCAGATTTCCCTTGACAAAGAAAAGACAAATATTTAAACCTAAGTAGAAACAAAGAAGAAAAGATAGCTAAAATTACATCCTTTGTAAAAGACAATCTTTTGCTTGATGGCATGCATTTAAATCTTTTCTTCTCCAGGTAAAACATTTCCTTTACACTTTCCTCATAGCTCTATTTCCCCCTCACATTCCTGGTCATCTTTTTCCTTTTATGTCCTCTTCATGAACTAGAGAAATTGAAGTGAGTCAGGGAGTGAAAAGACATGATTTGGGAGATTTGTGTTAGTTCTTCTTGACATTAGACCTGGTTACTTTATTCACTGAACCACCTAGTTGCACTAACAGATTGGAAGGAACTTTTGAAGTCCAGTCCCCTAAACCTTAATCCTGGAGAAGGAATGACACTTCCTCAAAAGTTCCCAGAGTATATACAAACTACACCCACTGTCAGATATGGTTGTTTGGTTCAGCAGGTTTTGATTAATTTGTTTTATTTTGTTATGAAGGAAGGTCCTTTGGAGTGGAAGTATATGGAAAAATGACAAATGCAAAAACTAAAGTTTCCAATACAATTAATATAAGTAAAGATAATAATCTGTCGAATCAAATATTGTTTATCTGTATGATTGTGTTGCCAACAGTTATGTGTGAGATGAGAGAGGAACAGAGAAATACAAAGCAGAGACAGAGAGAAACAAAAGGAGACAGAGAAAAAGACAGAGGGACACACAGAAAAACACAGAGGGACAGAGACAGAGGCACATACAGAGAGAGGGAGAAAGAAAGAGATAGAGACAGAAACACGGACAGAGAGACAGAAATAGAGACAAAGTCAAGACAGAGACAGAGATAGAGCAAGAGTGTCTTATCTGAAAAGTAGAGATCTGGCCATGGATGGTTAATCAGGCAATACCTGGATGTAGCCCAAACAGCTTCATTTGCTTTTTGCAGGACTTCACCATTGCCTACCATCTTGTTTTAAAAGGACTGAAATGTGAGAGAAAACTCATCAGCTACAACTATTGCATGAGAAAATGATCAATGTGCTCCAAGCAAGATATATAGCTGTGTATGAGTGTATTAAAAAAGTATGGTGTAGGAGATATTAAATTAGCTTCGAAGTTATAGAGAACTGGATTCAAGTCTCAACTCAGATATAGAAAGTTTGTGTGACCTTAGACAAATCACTCAACCCCTTAGTGCACTGAGCTATTGTCTAAGACTGCAAATAGCAGAGAAAATGCTGCATTAGTAGAGGGAGTTCTCTTACTGGGGAATTCCTTGGGAATACTAGTGAAAGAACAGCATCATCCCCAGCCCTGTGATTGTATTGAGAAGGAATAGTGTGGGGCTGATAATGGGCTGGTCACAAGTAAGGTTAACCTGGCTTTACCCTGACACACACAGACTGAGTGGGACTGGACATGTCCCTTGACCTCTCCAGGTTCTCAAGCATTGTTCTAAGACTGTAAGTTACAGAACTTGTACCTCATAAAAATAACAGGACTCCTTCCCTGCAAAAAGACAGTATTTCCATTAGTTATGTGTACAAATCAATTCGATTCAAGTAAATCTGATTCTATAAGCATGTGTATACATAAGGTCTAATGAAAGGACTTAGCACACCAAAACAAAAGTACAAAATAAACCTTGTTCTTGGGGAGTTTGAATTCCACTGGGGGGAGCTACATATATAGAGATTTTAAATATAAAATATATGCTGCATGGCACAGTGGTGACAGCACCAGCCCTGAAGTTAGGAGGAGCTGAATTCAAATCTGACCTTAGACACTTTACACTTCCTAACTGTGTGACCCTGGGCAAGTCACTTAATCCCAACTGCCTGAGCAAAATCTCTCTCTCTCTCTCTCTCTCTCTCTCTAGATAGATAGATAGATAGATAGATATAGATATAGATAGATAGATAGATAGATAGATAGATAGATAGATAGGTAGATAGATAGATATTTATATATGAAAGGTTCTATCAGATTATATTATTGATTTTAAAAATTCTATTAAGAAATAGATTATAGAGTTTGAGTTGAGCCTTGAGAGCAGAAAAAGATTCCAAGAATTGAAGGACTTTAACCCTCAAGGTTATTCAACCTGGAAGGTTCCTTAGAGATTATTTAATCTAGCCCTTTCTTTTTTAAAAAATGGGGGCCTTATTCAGGTTTGTGATTGTGTGTGATAATGGTGATTCTGGATGGGTGGGCATTGTGGATAGGAGAATCATTTAGGAAAAGGTCACAGGGGTGATATTCCACCTTATTTATTCAGAAGCTATTCAGATATTTAAACTCAACCAATACTTATCCTTAGAGCTAAATAAATACTCCTATAAAGTGACAATATCGATAAAGGGGGCATTTGTCAATAGCTCCCTGAGGAATGATTACCTACAAACTAATACAAAATCACAGAGCACTAAAAAAGTGAGCCTGATCTGAAATGTAGAGATCTGGTCATGGGTGGTCAATTAGGCAACATCCAGATATGGCCCAAATAGATCCATTTGTATTTGCAAAGGTCTCCACCATTGCCTACCTATATTGTTTTAAAAGTCACTGAAATGTGAGAGAAAACTCATCAGCTACAACTATTACACTTATCACATGAGAAAGTGATCAATGTGCTCCAAGCCACAAACTAACGATACATGCACATTGAGCTGGAAGCCTCCATTTAATTGCTCTGCTCAATTACCTAAGCCCAAAGGAAGGATAATAGAGTATGGTATTTACATGCATGGGCCATTATGCAGAAGCCATACTCCACTGTTATGCTCCTTCCCAGAGTTTATGAATGTAGCCTTACCTTCAACTAAGTGGAACTGATCTCTCCTTCCTTAAATTTCTCACTACACTTTGTCGGGCTCTCTTCTGCCTCTTATTATGATTCTATTTTATATTATACTGATTTGCACACATCATGCACCTCTCTCCTCTTTAATTAGAGTGTAAGTTCCTTGAGGGCATGACCAGAACTATAACTAGCAATTTTGTCGCTTGGGGCAAAGAGCACAAATCACATCCTGTGCAAGCTGTATAAAAATATGCCCTCACATTAACTTTTAAAAATGAATTATATTGGGAGGAAGGACATGGGATGTTAAGATAGACTTATAGGTGGTGAAGACCCTGAGATATCAAAAGTTCTCTAGAAGAAAGGAGAGTGAAAAAGAGGAAGGTGGCATCTTATAGTTTGTTATTTTGACTACTTATTAAATTAAACTTGCTAACTCAGTTAGCAAGGTCTTCAGTTCAGTTGTTTCTACAGTCAGTATCTCTTATTAATTTTGATACCCTGAGGCAAAGCCTTAGTTGCCCTGCCCTAGTTATAACTGTAAAAGGGACCATAGAATTTTTCATCATTGTTTTCCCAGTGCTAAGCACAGTACCTTATATAAACACATGGTCAATGAAAGTTTGTTCAATTGAATTTTTGTATTATCTAAAGTCAAAGAACCCTTAGGGACTTCCAGATGTTCTTCTATCTCCATATTTTTTCCAGCTCATTCACACCAATTAAACTATTGCTAGGAATTTGGTTACATAAATTATCTTTCTGAATTACCTTGCCCCTGGCATCTCTGGAACACCTGTATTGGTGTATAATGAAGCCATGCAGAAAGGGACAGTCAAACCATGAACAGGGATGGCTGAGCAAGTTCTATAAGTCTAGGCAAATAATGCCCTGAGTCTGAGAGGTCAGAGAGCTATAGAATTATACATTTAGGGTTGGAGGAAATGAATGGTACTAAAATGCACGAGCAACTGAGATGAGCTCTCACCGAAGAGTAGATGCTGCTGCTTGCATTTCCTACTCTTTGTAGCATAACTTGGTTCCAATTTATCTTTCCATATTCTTTTCTCATTACTCCCCCTCCTCCAATAGTAGTAATAAGTAGCACTTATATGAGGCTTTAGGGTTGGCAAAGTATCTCATATTTGTTATGTTATTTTAACCTCAAAATAACTCTCTGAGTTAAGGGATATGATTATTCTCATTTTACAGATAATGAAATATATGCTATTCACACAGCCAGTAAATAATTGTGGAAGGATTTAAACTCAAATCTTCCTGACTGCTATCTCAATTCTTTCTCGGTTGCTATCAATTATATCACCTATTTTTTATAAGTTCAAGGCAAACTGACTTATATGATATAAACATTTCATTTCCCACCTCCTTATCATTGCTTTGCAATCCTCAGAAGTAGGTATCATAATTTCCATTTTCTTGAAGACAAATTGGTAGACTGATCTGAGGGCCATTGTTGGCCAACCCTATCCTAAAAGAAGAAACTGAAGTTCAGAGAAGTGAAGAGTACTGTTTATGGCAACACCAGTAAGTATCAGAGGAAGGATCGGATCTTTGGTTCTTCTGGCTCTTACTGCAAACTGTACTACTTTTTTTTCTAGGAAAAATGCTGGCATAAAAAAAAAAATTTGCTATTGTTTAGAATTTTTTTTTCTAGTGATGTCTGATTCTTTGTTAATCCTTTAGGGGTTTTCTTGGCAAAGATATTGGAGTAATTTGCAATTTCCTTAAAAACTGAGGCAAACTGGATGAAGTGACTTGCTCAGAGTCATACAGTTTGTGAGTATCTGAGGTCAGATTTGAACTTATAATCTTCCTGATGCCTGGTGTTCTATCGGTTCTACTTCCTAGCTGTCCAAAAGAAACATTAGTAAGTGTCAATTAATGCGGGTGCAAAAAAATCAGCAATCCTTTTACCTAATATCATAATATCAGTTTTTTAAAATGGCACAATAATTTATGTTTATAATTGCAAACCTGATTCATGAAGAAATGTCGCATTTGTTCAGTATTTTCTGTTTAAAGAGATGGGAAAGTTGACAATTGCATTAGAAAGGTTCTACGTGAGTTATTGCTTTGGTGGGTTGTAGTATAACTGTTGTTTTTAAGTTGTGGGCTCCTTCTTCACCCCAGTAGAATGGAAGTTCTTTTAAAATAGTCTTTCTAGAATTGCACATGTTTAATATAAATTGAATTACTTGCTGTTTAGGGAAGGGGTTGGGGGAAAGGGTGGGAAAAATGTGGAACACAAGGTTTTACAGGGATGAATATTAAAAATTATCTATGTATGTGTTTTGAAAATTTAAAAAAAACTTTAAAAATAAAATAAAATTGTCTTTCTATCTCTAGCCCCTAGCACAGTGTCTAGTATTTAGTAAGTGCTTGTTGAATTGAACTGAATTGAATTTAGTCAATCAATCAACCAATCAAAAGCATTATTTAAGCCCCTAATTCTCTAATGAAGAGGCAGTTAGGTAGTGTAGTGATTTGAGCATTGGCCCTGGCAATGGGAAGCCCTGAATTCAAATCAGAATTCAGACACTTAATAATTGTGAGACTGAAGAAGTACTTAAACCTCTGTTTGCCTTAATCTACCAGAGAAGGAAACAGCAAAAGATTCTGATACCTTTGCAACAAAAATCCATGGACAGTGTGGTCCACAGAGTCACAAAGAGTCAAGTATGACTAAACAACTGAACAACAACATATTATACACCAAGTACTGGGCTAAGATAAAAAGGACAAAAAACAGTGCCTGAATCCCCAAGACTTCAGGGAATTCCCATTCTAACATGGAGAGATAACCTGTAAATAACCAGGTTTAGACAAGATACATGCAGAGTAGATGGGAGATAATCCCAGGGAAAAAGACTCTTATGTGAGTTTTAAGCCTCTTTTATGTCACTGATCCCTTTGATAGTCTGGTGAAAGCTATGGATCTCTTCCCAGAATGCTGTTTTTAAATGATAAAATTAAATATGCATTAATACAAGGAAAGTCAGTTATGTTAAAATGGAGTTTTCAAAGTATTTATTTTTATTTTTCTTGATCTTGCTTTACTTATTTATTTTTCAACAGTATTTTATTTTTCCAAATACATGTAAAGACAGTTTTCAATACTCATTTTTGTAAAACTTTGTGTTCTAAAATTTTCTCCTTCCCTCCCATCTCTAGTAATGGGCTAAATATGTGCAATCCTTTTAAACATATTTCCATATTTGGCATATTGTACAAGAAAAGTCAAGCACAAGGAAAACAACAACACAAGAAAGAAAAACAAAAAAGTGAAAGTACTGTGCTTCAATCCACATTTAGTCTCTATAGTTCTTTCTCTGGATGTGTTTGGTATTTTCCATCCCAAGTCAATTGGAATTAAATTACCACATTATTGAGAAGAGCCAAGTCCATTACCTTTGATCATCACATACTCTTGTTACTGTGAGCATCAGTTCATGTAAGTCTTTTCAGGCTTTTTTGAAATCAGCCTACTCATCATTTATTATACAACAATATTCCATTACTTTCATATATCCTAACTTATTCAGCTATTCCCTGATTGATGGGCATCCATTCAATTTTCAGTTCCTTGCCACTAAAAAATGAGCTGCTACATTTTGCACATGTGGATCTTTTTCCTTTTTTTTAATTTCTCAAAGTATTTCTTTTAAAAGTTCTTGGACCACAGGTTAAGAACTACTGTAAAGTAAAACTGGAAAAAAAAAACTACTGTAGAAAGTAGTATTTGAGAGAACCCAGGAAACTAATTAGAGAATCATTTTTAGGAATTTTCACTTTTATTTTTTCTTTTCTTTTTTTTTTTTTTCAAGAATTTTAAAAAAGTATTGGTGCTTAGTGGTTACTTATTTATGTGGGAAATTCCCTTAAGTAAAGCATTCTATTCCCTGAAATTGCAGACTTTTGGAACATTCTTGTACTTTGAACAATTATTCTCCAGGCTAACCAACAGACTACTGAGCTAAGTTCAGTATTAATGGTCAAGCAAAGAGTTAATGATTGAGGTTTCTTGTTCCTGGTTTCCATTTTGGTCAAATCTTTGGCTGACTAATCTGCAAATTTACATGTCATCTATTGAAGCAAAGTAAATTTGGGCTTTCTTTTGAAGGTTGATTTGCTCAGTGGCAAATAGAGTTGTTGTGTTTGACTCTTTGTGGTCCCATTTGAGATTTTCTTGGCAAAGGTACTGAAGTGGTTTGCCATTTCCTTCTTAGCTCATTTGATAGATGAGTAGATTGAGGTAAATAGAATTAAGTGACTTGCCCAGGATCTTGCCTGAAGTCAGATTTGAACTCAGGCAGAAGAGCTTTCCTGACTCCAGGCCTGCAATTTATTCACTTATCTAAGCTGCCCAAACAAAATTGCACACTGGTTTTATTTTTCCTTTCTGAAAGCTTTTTTTTTTTTTTTAAATAACTTTTTATTGATAGAATTCATGCCAGAGTATTTTTTTTTACAACATTATCCCTTGCATTCACTTCTGTTCCGATTTTTCCCCTCCCTCCCTCCACCCCCTCCCCCAGATGGCAAGCAATCCTTTACATGTTGAATAGATTACAGTATATCCTGGATACAATATACGTGTGCAAAACTGAACAGTTTTCTTGTTGCACAGGGAGAATTGAATTCAGAAGGTATAAATAATCCGGGAAGAAAAACAAAAATGCAAGCAGTTTATATTCATCTCCCAGTGTTCTTTCTTTGGGTGTAGCTGCTTCTGCCCATCTTTGATCAATTGAAACTGAATTAACTCTCTTTCTCGAAGAGATCCACTTCCATCAGAATATATCCTCAAACAGTATCATTGTTGAGGTATATAATGATCTCCTGGTTCTGCTCATTCTGAAAGCTTTAAAATCAAAATCAAAACCAAAACCAAACAAGCAAAAAATCCTAAATCTGATTTTTCTTATGGAAATATTCACTTGCATTCAGGAAGCCAATGTATAAATGACACCATGTGAAAAGTTAAAGAGGGAAGAAATGGAGTAGTGTTATAAGCATCTGGTTACCTATTGAACAGCTGATTGTATACATGGTGAAAGAAACAATCACATTAAAGTCAGAAGACTTCTAGAATTTGGCTTTTATTACTTAGTGTGAGTATGACCTTGAGTTATCAATTGGTTATTTAGCAAGCATTTATTTTGTACCTACTAGGTGAAAGGCACCAGGCTAGTCTCTGGGGATACAAAGACAAAAATGAAATAATCCCTGCCTACATTTCATATAGGAAGATGATGTGAACATAAGTAAACATATACAAGATAAACAGAAAATAAATAAATGTTAAGTTGATGGGATACTCATGTCTGGGAATCAGGAAAGACTTTCAGTAGGAGGTGCTTCCTCTTTTCTCCTAATATCATAGCTAAAATAAGAATAAAAACAAACAAAACCCCCTTTTTTGTTATTCTGTATATCCCTTACTCATTTTATTCTGAATAGGACTTTGCCATGTTTTAATATTTATTTTCTATTACCTTACCTTGTTTCTTTCTTCTACATATTTCTTTTTAGAATAATTGATTGATCAAAACAATTTGCCTCTTGAAGCCTCAGTTTCCTCATCTGTAAAATGGGGATAGTTATAACTGCAATTCATATTCACAGCATGTGAAGCTCAAACAACTTAATACACATAGTATATTTTTCAATAGTTCCATGGATCTGTGATCTCTTTGTTATAGTCATTCCTACCACTGAAATAAATAAAAAATCATTCACATTTTCTCATCATTTGTTCTATTGTCTATTTTTTCCTATAAATCCTGTACCAAGGATTTACCTGTTACTCTAGTGGGATGGGGAGGGGGTGGAATCCTTTCCTCTAGGTTACTACTGACCTGTGGGACACAAGTATTATCCTTGGTCTATTCCATCTCTGAATTTCTACTATGAAAATTTCAATTATTGTTATTACTATCATTATTACTTATTATACAGACTTGTCGTAAGGATCAAATGAGACAGACCATGCTTATAAAAGGCTAAGTAATTCTAAAACAAAATTGGGCTAATGTTATCTTAAAAAGGCAAAAATCATAGCACACTCTATTTAGAGTCAATAGTCATACTTCTATTGTCAGCTAATAACATGTTTGCTTAAGCCTGGGGCCTTCAAGTTTAGAATAGTTATTACTGTAGTTCAGTAAAAAGGTACAGGCTTGAATTTTACAAGAGTGTGTGATTCATAGGAGTCTGAGTCAGGGAGCCAGGCTCAGTTTGCCTACAGAGAGGCAATGAAGCTCAATGAAAAGTTCAAATTCTGGGTTCAAATTCTGATGCTACTTAATACCTGTGATTTGGGGCTTTTACCTTTGCTGGGTTTCAGTTTTCTCATTTATAAAATGAAGGATATTAGAATTGAGAATCTGTAAGTCTTCTGGCTTTTTAATCAGTGGGGTTCTGTATGGGGCAGTTTTCCCCAAAGCTAAGAAATGATTAACCTTATTAAGAGAACTACAAAGCTCCTAGATAACTCCCATTGTTATCCCCTCAAATGGAGCTTTACTTTAATTGTTATACATACACACAAACATAAATATGCATACACACATTTTGTATATTTGTGAGAATGTATATCTGTATGTATAAAAACCACATGTATATATTATATGTATATGATGTATTTGTATATGCATATGTATATATGTGTGTGTGTGTTTATACTTTCTGATGTAAACTCACCAGGTTTAATTTTCACTGACCTTCAGCCCTGGGCTACAGAGGCCCTTTCTCTGAGTTTCAGCCTGTTAAGATTTATACACACAGCTATAACAAAGATCTGGCTTAGCCCGAGAGGGGTTCTGAGGCTTTGAAGGGAGACAAGATCTCCATCCAGGCAGTTCTAGGGAGATTACTTTGCTCTGAACAGATAACTCAATACAAAGAAGAGGAAGAAAAAGCAGAGGGGTGGAGAGAACGGGAGGGAAAGGGAGGGGGAGAGAGTGAGAGAAGTAGCAGCAGACAATTTCATAGAGCCCAAGCCAGACGAGATATTCTCTGATGACCAAGGGGAAGGCTTTGATAAATGGTAGGGCAGCTCCTCAAATCCTGCTCTCTGAAAGTGGGGGTGGATCACTGTAGGAAATCATATGGGAGCCCCTGCTGAGGGAGTCAGGGAGACAGGGGAAATAGTTCAGGAAATAAAAAAAAAAATGTTAATATTACAAGACTGAAATCCATCTGAGTATAATTCCAGACTTTCAAGTTCCGTTTTCAAATCCTGGAGAAAGAAAGACGGCTAGCCGCTGACTCTACCTTGTCACACTGGTTTTAAGCTGTGGAATCCTGCAAAACTTTTTCCTTCTTGGAGAATTGTTCAAAGAAAGGCATAAATAATACATGAAGTATGCACATTATATTGGTGTTCATCATAGCAGAAAACCATCTTTAAGGATACCAGGATCTGTACTTGAATGCAAAGATATCTGTGTTCAAACAAACTTTGTTATGTTGTAGAATCCCCTGGGCACCCAGGGCACTGTTTCTGCTGCAGATGCTCACAACACCTGGAACCAGAATATACCAGTCCAAGGAAGAGATGGCCTTCTAAGCTGCCCAATTTGGCCTTTGGCAGAAGCATGGTGGGGGGAAAAAGCAAAGGACACAGAAACAGAGCCCTACGAGAAAGACCAAGTTCTTCCAGTTACTATTTGTGTGTCTTAGGCACTTCATTTTACCTCCACAAGCACCATTTTCCCTATCTATAATATGAGGATAATAACTCCTTAAATCACTTCCTTTATAGGGTTGTAAGGAGCACACACATGAGGCGCTTTGTAACCTTAGAGCCCTGCATAAATGTGACCTTTTGATATCATGCTGCAGAGAGCAGGGGAGGGATAAAGGAGAAGAGAGAAGAGAAAGATGTCTTATAGAACAATAACAAACTTCAGAGTGACCAATATGGACAAGTTAGGAAAGAACAAATCTGAAAGTCAATTTTCTGTAGTTAAAGAAACATAATTAGGTCTTATATGAACTGGTGCAGAATGAACCAGAAACAGAAAAAAATAATACGATATGGCTGCAATATCATAAATGAAAGGTATTAAGAAGAATTTCAGATACACATTTCAAGCAATGGTGCCATCAGTGCAATAAATGTGAGGCATTCTAAGTGGGGGAGGGAGTCTCATTTCTTACCTGGTTACACTCTTGACAGATTCCTTTGGGGTGTTGTCTTCCCCTGTCGGTGCTAGGTTAAGATACAAAGGACCTGTCTTGTTTGTACCAGTTTGGGCAAGAGAGGTGACTCATTTCTAAACAGATTAGACTAAATAGCTTCTAAGAGCTATTCAATTCAATAAACACTTATTAGACTCCTATTGTATACCAGGTACAGTGCTAAGTGCTGGAGAAACAAAAAGGTAAAAGACAAAGATCTCAAAGATTTTCCAATTTAATGGGAGTAGAGAATATGTAAACAAATATATGCAAAGCAAGCCACATAAAGGAAATAATTAATACAGGGATTAAGAGGGACCTGAAGGTCCTGTAGAAGGTGGAATTTTAATTGGAATTTAAAGAAAGCCAGGGGGTTAGTGGTCAGAGCAGAGAAGGGAAAACATTTCAGGCACAGGAGACAGAGAAATCCTTGCTTATGGAACAGTCATGAGCCAGTGTCATTGGATCATTGAAGAATTGAGAGTAAGGTGAAACAAAAATGAAAAAGTAGTAGAGGACTAGATAAGGAAGGCCTTTGAATGACAGAAAATTGTATATTTGCTCCTAAAGACAAAAGCAAGACATTTATTGAATAGGGGGTGACATGATCAGCCTTCCATTTTAGAATAATCACTTTAGTGACTGAATGGAGAATAGATCAGAGTGGGGAGAAACTTGAGGCAGGAAACCCATCAACAAGTATTGTGATCCTGGTGGGAGATGTTGAGAGCGTATGCCAGGATGTGAGACTGTCAGAGGAGAGAAGGGGACATTAGAGATGTTACAAATTGGCAAGCATTGGCTACAGCTTGAATTTGGGAATAGGGAGAGGGGGAAATAATAAATTTTAGACACATTGAGTTCAAGATGTCTACTGGACATCCAGTTTGATATGTCTGAAAGCCAGTTGTAGATTTGAGATTGGAGTTCAGTACAGAGATTAGGGCAAGGAAGTCAGATTTAAGAATCGCCAACATGAAGATTAGGAATTAAATTCATGGGAGCGGAGAAATTCATCAAGTGAAATAGTATAGAGAGAGAAGAAAAGAGGGCCTGGGACAGAACCCTAAGGTCTACCTTTAGTTAAACAATGTAATGGTATGATCCAATGATAATTGATGACACATGAGAAAATAAAGTGCCTAAAAGACACCATCAGAGACATCCATGGCGTGAAAAGGTAGATAGGTCTTAGAGTAAAAGTAAGAAATAAGAGATAGATAGAAAAAAGAAATAAGTGTATAGCTCACTTGTAGTCATGAAATTTTAAAAGAAAAAAAAGGGAAAAACTCCAGCTTATTGACTAGATCTTCCATGGAGGACTTATGGAAAATTCTCAAAGAATGAAGTCTTGTAAATTGAGGGAGAAGACACTTGTACTAAAAAGATCACAGTTCTAGCAAATTATAAGGTGAAACAATAGGATAAAGCAATAGGAAAAGCCCTTCTCTTGATATGGATGAAAAAGGGCCCAGTTCTAGATAGCACAGAAATAGCTCATCCACTTTTGCTTCTCTGCTACACATCTTCTCACTCTTCTGACATCAGTTCTTTATTATTATTATTATTATTATTATTATTATTATAGCTTTTTATTTACAAGATATGTGCATGAGTAATTTTTCAGCATTGACAATTGCAAAACCTTTTGTTCCAACTTTTCCCCTCCTTCCCCTCACCCCTTCCTCCAGATGGCAGGTTGACCAATACATGTTAAATATGTTAAAAGTATAAGTTAAATACAATATAAGTATACATGTCCAAAAAGTTATTTTGCTGTATAAAAAGAGTCAGACTTTGAAATAGTGTACTATTAGCCTGTGAAGGAAATCAAAAATGCAGGCGGACAAAAATAGAGGGATTGGGAGAGTTCTTTCCCTGGGTGTAGCTGGTTCAGTTCATTACTGCTCTATTGGAACTGATTTGCTTCATCTCATTGTTGAAGACCGACATTAGTTCTTTAAAGAAACAATTTTTTCCCTTGTATCATTTAGTCCTGTCTTTTTGTCCTTGGATGATGGCACCTTAGTGCATAGAGTGCCAGGTCTGGAGTCAAGAAGACTCATCTTCATGAGTTCAAACCTGCCTCTGATACTTACTGGCTGTGTGACCCTGGGCATGTCACTTCACCCTGTTTGTCTCAATTCCTTATCTGTAAAATGAGCTGGAGAAGGAAATGATAAACGCCTCTAATATCTCTGCCAAGAAAACCCTAAATGGAGTTATGAAGAGTTGAACATGACTGAACCACAACAAATCTTGACCTTTAACTAGTTGGAAAGGACACTGTCCACTTTGTTGTTGTGTGTTTTTTTTTTTTTTTTAAACAGACACCCTAGCTGTTGTAACTTCAGAAAGGAGCTTTGTCTCACCTCTGTGATCTCCTCTCCCAGAATGATGTCCTGAGCTGATTTCAATTTGAGGATTAGTGTAGCCAAAGCACAAAATCTACCTTTTTCTGCATAGCTAATGATCTCCATTATGCTGTTTATCTTTTCTCCTCCTTCATACTCCCAGCTTAGCATAATCTTTGGAGCTTATGAAGGCTTACCAGAGACTTAAAATTCTTCTTAGGCAAGGAATAGTTCTTATAAGACAATATATTGATGAACTAAATGTACATGATTCAGAAACTCACTGTGTTAACTTTTCTCTTTGGCTCTCCCTCCATGGTACAATGAAGTAAAGGAGGAAAATCAATTAGTTCAGACTCCATAGCCCAAATGCTATATTCTAAAAGGAATTTCAAAAACTTATCCAGTAGCTGGTATGACGATGCAGAGAGCTGGGATACCAATCTGTCCCTTAGTCCTGATTGGGCTCCATGATTCCAGCAATTGGCATCCTTCCCTTTGTTTATTTTGAAATGAGAAAGCTGTAGGGCAGAGGAAAGAGCTGTGGTTGAGACTCAGGAGGCTCAGATCTTAGTCTGTGCTCTGACAATAATGAGCTTTGAGCATGCACTTTGCCTTAATTTTCTCTTCTGTAAAAATAGGGATTGGACTGGAAGATTCTTTAGGTTCCTTCTGGCCCCATGAGGAAAGTGCAGCTAGCTCCAGAATACACTTATTTCTAAGTGTGGAACTTTTCTTTTTCATTTCCTATTTAATCCCTCTATTGTCTTAATGAATTTAGAGTAAAACAGTTTACTTAACTTAACAAGCATTTATTAAGTGCTTGCTCTGTGCAGATCAGTATAGTAAGTATAGAATGACATTTAAAATTAATTAACACATGATTCTTGAATTCAAGCACTTTATAGTCTAGTAGGGTATTCGCCAGGGCAGCTAGGTTGTACAGTGGATAGAGTAGGGGAGTGAGGTCAAGAAGATTCACCTTCCTGAGTTCAAATCTGACCTCAAACATCTACTAGCTGTGTGACTCTGGGCAAATCACTTAATCCCAAATTTGCCTCAATTTTCTCATCTGTCAATTGTGCGGGGGAATGGAATGGCAAGCCACACCCTTGGCTAAGAACACCCCAAATGGAGTCACAAAGTCACAATGGCTAGGACTGAATGACTGAACAACAACTATACTGTGACCTGGAATAAAATAAAAATATGTAAAAGATGAAGAGAATTGAATATGAAATCTGATGAAAGAAAGGTCAGTTCTAGTTAGGGAGATCAAGAAAGCTTCCTAAAGAGAGGCATTTGAGTTGGGCCTTGCAATAAGTAGATAGGAATTCAATAAGAAAAGATGAAAGGGATTTCAGTAAGACTTGGCTTCGAATCTAGGCTCTATAATTTACTAATTGTGAGACCACAAGCAAGTTACTTCATTAAGACAGTTTCTTCATCTGTAAAATAGTGGCAAGAATACTTACATTACATCTTTCCTAAGGTTGTTTGTAAAACTGAAGTGAAATAACTTATTTAAATAATTTTGTACTACCCATCCTTCAAGGTTTAACTCAAATGCTACTTTCTCCATGAAGCTTGCCTTGATCTCCCCAGTCAAGAATGATCGTTCCTTTATCAGATTTCACATTTTTATTTTCACATATTTATTCACATATTTTTAACTATTGTTATTTTTTTCCATTAATAAGAATCTTTCTTTCTTTCCCACCTCCCCTCCTCATCCTCCATTTGAGAAAGAAAAAAGAAAAATGAAATTGTCATAAGAAATAGGTATGGTCAATCAAAATAAATTCTCACATTGCTCCTATAAAAACATAAGTTTCATCCTTCACTCTATCACCATGTAAGAAAATGAATAGCACAGTTCAGTCTTGGTCCTCTGGAATTACTCTTTCTTTCTTTCTTTCTTTATTTATTTATTGGAGACTTGACCAGGGTATCACAGCTAATACATATTAAGTGTCTGAAATCCTTCTAACTCCAGGGCTGGTGCTATATTCACTGGAATCATTCTTGCTCCTTAAACTTATCTATGTATTTTAGTCTTTCAAAGTTGTTTGTCTTCATGTTATTGTATCATACATATTTCTTGTATCAATTATCCTCCTGGCTTTGATTGTTTCATTCTATATCATAAAAGACTTTTCCATTTTCTGCCTCTCTTGTCATTCTTTTATAGCACAATAATATTCCATTATATTTATATGCCATAATTTGTTTAGCCATTCTCCAACTGATGCACATTCCTTTAGTTTTCTAGTTCTTCATTGCTACAAAAAGAACTCAAAGCTGATAGTTAAGCTTCAGTAGCTCTTATTTCTTTTATGATAAAATACAAGCTCTTCTGTAATTTAAAGCCTTTCCTTCACAATATGATTCCATCCTACCCTTTTTTACATTATAAGTTTAATTTTATTTTTAAATTAAATTTTATTTTTTTAATTAATAAAATTGATTTTCTTGCCTTCCTCCTTTTACTTCCCTTTGCAAAAAAAAGAGAGAGAAAGAAAAGAAAAGAATAAGAAAATCAAAATCATTGGAACCTCTTATAAAGGGGACTTTGTAACATTCTAAGGTTTGGTGAAAAAATCACAATGTTATTGGCAAACAAGAGTAGCTGGAGAAACTCACCAAAGGGAATTCTTTTTTTTTTGACATAAAATAAAATAGAGAGATATCTATTATATAGATATGGATATATATATATATATATATATATATATATATATGTATATGTATTCCATCCGATTTATCTTTTGTCTTCTGTTTTATATAGATTTAAAGATAATCAAATATATAATCTATCTGATATATCTTTGTTTCTCTGTGAAATAGAGGAGAATGGGGAACATCTAAAATTGCTTTATTTCTAACAGCAAAAAATAGATGCAAGCACTTATTCAATGATTAAGAATGGCTGAATAAGTTACATATGATATGAATACAGTGGAATGTTATGATGCCACAAAACCTACAAACATGAAAAATGCAAGGAATTATGAAAAGACCAAATATGATAACATTTGTGATACAAAAGCAGAGTGACAAAATCTGAAATGTATATATTCAGATTACAACAAACAATCAAAAAGAAAACAAAGGTAAAAATAGAATTTCAAATAGATATGGACATAAACACAAAGCAAATGCATTTTGTTATCTATAAATTTTATTTGGTTCTACTTGAATTCTAAAGGTTGTATGTAACATCTGATTCCTCATTTTATGTTTCTTTTTTGTTATTATTACATTTATGAGAAAATGGTTCTTTTTTGTTATTACATTTATGAGAAAAAATAAAACAAATTGATAATTAAGACAAAGTGTTTTAGGCTGGGATATTTTTGTTTTGTTCTAATTCTTTAAGAGCAATAAGGAGAGGTTGGAATTCTTTGGGTAATTTGCAAAAATAATGTGCATCACTTTGAATGTTGATAGCTGGAAATTGCTTCCTTTTGCTTATGTAGTATTAATTGTTATTATTCTTATTATATTTTAAGAGCATATTATTATAAGATCATAGTTTTAGAGCTAGAATTAATTTCAGGAGCCATCTAATATGACTTTTTTTTTCCTTTTTTATAGATGAGGAGACTGAGGTCCATGCAGTTGTTATACCAATTGCATGAGATCACATAGTTAATGTTAGCAGTGGAATCTGAACCCCGCTCCCCTGACCAGAGAAAAGATACATTTTCCACTATGCTGTTTTGTATTTTCTTATACATAATAAAAATCATATATTTAATAATAAACCAGAGTATAATAACTCTAGAACTGGGAGGAACTATAATGGTCATCTAGCTCAATCCTCCTCATTTCACAGTTGAGGAAACAGCATTTAATTAACTTATTCAAGTTTACACAGGTTGCAAGTGATAATGCCTGGATTAGATCATCTGACTACAAATTCAGGGCTCTTTTCATTTGTCAATCTTTTATGTTATTTTTGTGGATAATTCAGAGAAATGTAGGCTTACTTGTAGGACAATCAGATGAGTTTGGAATGGGTTGAATAACCAGGCCCACAAAACAGACCAGTAAATTAATAACATTGTCATCATCATTGTCATGATCATCATCATTTTTTCATTCAAAATGCTTTCCATTTCACTTCATTTAACCTTCATAACTATCCTTGGAAGTAAACCATAAATATCCTCATTTTACAGATAAGAAAACTGAGTCTGTGAGAAATTAAATCATTTGCCCAGGATCATTCATTCATCTAACAAGTGTTTGATTCAAATACAAATCTTTCTGACTATGTTTAGGACTCTATCCATTATGGATATTCCTTGTGGATTACTCAAGGCATTTGTTTTTAATTCTATACTGTTGAACATTTTTACCAATGAATTGGAAGAAGGCAAAGACCCATACACTTTTGTGTATGTAAGTAAAAGAAGAGAAATTTGAACCAGCATCCTCTGAATCCAAATTTTGTTTTTGTTCCCCATTGTGCCACATTGTTTCTTGCACTTGAGTTTATGACATGAGCACTGGTTTATGAAACTGGGAATGTTTAGTCTAGAACAGAAACGACTCAGGGATGGAGATTGAAGTGAGATCACAGTTATGTTCAAGTATTTGAAAAGCTGTCATGTCAAAGAGGGATTAGATGTACTCTGCTTAGTTCCAGTGTGAAGAACCAATTTAGAAAGGAAAATTCAGGTTTGATGTGTGGATAAAAAAAAGCTTCCTCGTGGTTAGGACCCTCCAAAAGTGAAATGGAATACCTTGTGAAATAGTGGGTTCCTCCCCTTCAAGTAGAGACTGAATGGCCATTTGCTGGATATGTTATAAAGGAAATTCTTCTTGAGTATGGGTTCAATTCCATTTCCCCTCTGTTATTTTCCAACTCTAAAATTCTGTAATTCTGTAAAATTGATGACTTTTTCTTTGACATAACTTGTCTTTAGAGATTCAGCCATGCAGAAGATCCACCATTAAATGAAAATATGGGATGAGGACAATATAGATATAGTCTGGGATATATCTTATAGTAGTCTTTAAATATATTCCTTAGCATTATGGGGCCCAAAGTCATGAACTACATCTCTTAAATTATTGGAGGAATACATAATATCTGCTAAGGGACTGCTAGAATACCCCAGTTGTATCCTAATGCGGTTATAATGGGCCATGTTTGTCTACGTTCCAGTATTTCTATGGAAAAGACATATTATTGCCCGAACAAGGATTAAGGCTAATAAATTACACTTCAGAAAACAGGATACAGATACAATGCAAATACATGAGCAACTAGGATAATAAAAATAGAGAAAATTCATCATATACTAGTCAAATGACCTCTAGGCTTGGCTCAGTGGCAAGAGGATGGACAATTTAAAATTAAGTCTGTCTTGGAGCTGAAATGAAAAGATGGACAATTCCCAAGTGTAAAGAATGTTTACCTCTGATGAATTTTGTACCAAGGCAACTGGATTTAAAACATGAGTTGAAGAGAAACAGGGAAAAGTAATTCACAATGTCTGACAGTAAACATGTGTTGTCCAGACAACCTGTCAGCAAGGGAAGAAATTACTATCAATCAATTGACCAATAAGCATTTATTAAGCACCTACTATGTGCCAGGCACTATACTTGACACTGGGAGTTCAAAGACAAAAATAAACAGTTCCTGAAGAAGTACATATTATATCAAGGAAAACAACACATATCATATATAAGTGTATGTGTGTGTATATTTATATATTTGCATATGTTTACATATGATATACACATATCAAATATAGATACAATAAGGTATAAACATGCATTTCGACACATGCATGTGCACATAGACATGTATCTCTGTGTGTATGCACATGCATATATGTTATAAATGTATATTACATATATGATATGTTGTATATGTATATATTTATTGTATATATAAATGTAAACATGTACATATTTATAATGTGTTTTTACAGCTGGTTCACAGGCTGTGAAAAAAACAGGCAGCAGTCTGGATTTGGATCTTGGGCTATAGTTTGCTAACCCCCAATCTAGAGGTTTCCAAGAGTTCTTATTACCATGGAATCTGAATAATTGTATTCTTTTATTCTTACACTTTGGAAACATGCATATATGGCTATTGTCTGGCATTTTATTCCATTTGATGGGATAGTGGGTAGAATTCCAAGTGTGGATTTGGGAACACGTAAGTTCAAATTTGATTTTAGATATTATCTATGTGATCCTAGGCAAATCACTTGACTTCTATTTGCCTCAGTTTCCTCATCTGTAAAATGAGGGTAATAATAGAATTCTTTTAAGGATCAAATGAGATAATAATTTTAAAGTCACTTAGCACAGTGCTAGGTCTATAGTAAGTACTATATGAATATTAGCTACTATAATATTATTATTATTAATTATCACTACTCCTTGTTGGCCATGGTAGTCACCTGCTCAGTCATCATGTATTGGATATGCATTCAGTCACAAAAGGCCATGAAACAATGCAAGAGCATAATTCACTTTGTCTCAAAGATGGTGAAAGGCAGTGACAAAAAGTGATCCAGTTATCAAAAATAGTCACAGTATGTTACAATTGAACTGAACTTCTTTATATAAATCACAGCTCCAATTGCTCAGCAAGGATAATAAGTTTTGGAGCACTGGGAACAGAAGGCAATAGTGATAAGAACAATAACAATTATTAAAATGACCATTGGCATTTATGAAGCATTTTCCATTCATTAGCTCACTTGTTCTCAACAACGATCCTGTGAGGTTGGTAGCCAAAATGATATTAGCCTTGTTTTTGGATGAGTGTGGGAAAACTGAGGCTCAGAGGTCTGAGCTCAAGGTCATTTAATTAAGCAGTGATACTCATCCCTTAAGAAAATTCCCAAACAAAATCAAGGTAGCTAGAATTGCTTCAACATGTGACAGTTTTCTTCTTGTATTTTTTTAACAAGTTTACTTTTGATGTTAATAATAGTAATAATGCCCATATATACTGGTATAATTTCTCATCCTTTAAAAGGGATGTTTTACACTTAAACAGGAATGGCAATGGATTATTTAAGTTAGTTGTTTCCAGATTGTCAAGAATTCTTAGAGATCAATAGTCAAACAATCAATTAACAACATATTGAGGAACTTCTGTGTGTTTGTTATTTTGTTAGATGTGAGAGCTACCAATATAAAAATTGAAATAAAACCTATTCTCAAGGGATATGGAGTAGAAAACACTTACTTATATAGATATGTACAGAATAAATACATAAAGAAAAATAAAGTAGTAATTGGAGAGATCAAGAAAACCTTTATGATAAAAGGAGTGGTGCTTGAGCTCTATAGACTGGTTCCTGTAGATAGAAATAGATTCTGGAAGATAAGACTTTTAAAGATGTTAGTCTGTTCCCTCATCCCCCATTCTTGTCCTCCTTCAAAAGCTCTGTAGAGTTTAAAAGGTCTTAACAATGGCTAAGTAGTCTTCTTTTGCTTTTAGTGAAAAAGATACTTGTGGCCTTTGGACCATACTCCTGAGTAGCCCCCACAGCCAACGATAAGCAGTTAAGCCCACTGGATTGTGTCTGTATGCAGGTCAGGAGTTTAGAGGTAGGAGGTAGAAGGTGGGGGTTGTGTTTGTGGAGAAGTAGTAATGGGGGAAGGGATCAATTATACAATGGAAAAATGCATATTTATTCCTCAGAATTTTACAGGGTGGGAAGAAATACCAGAGTAAATATAGCAAATTAGTTCAATTCCCCAGTGCCTCTGTTAATCTCAGGAAAATTGGTAAATTAACTCTTTTAGAACATTACATAGCAATAAAGGGTTCTCTAATGGCTGGAAAGCTTTAGTGTTTCTCCCAAAGGCTGTTTACACGACATCAAACATCTGGATATGAGGAAACATCTGGAAGAATGACCCAATCTTTGACTTGTAGACTGGATGCCTGCCATTGTGCTGACAGCAGAGTAGTTGTGCTTTTCTCTAGGGAACCATTTAACCTCTCTGAGACTTAATTTTCTCATCTGTAAAATGGGGATAGTAATATTTTCACTAACTCCCTAGGTTGTTGTGAGATTCAAACCACATAATTAATGCCAGCAGTTTAACAAACCTCAAAATCTTACATAAATATAAGCTTATCATTATTTATTATATATTAGGCTTTGAAAGAATTGGATTCCTGATGGTTCTGTTGTCTATAAATGAATTTTTTTCTCTGAGATATCAGGATATATATAGCATCTTTTCCTTCTGAGGTCTTAGGCCAAGAGGCATGGTGTTTCATAAACAATGTTATAAATAATAACTTCTGTCCTCAAGTACTAATTCCTCCCTCTCTTCCTTGAGAAGACAAGTTGGAAGTTTTGGGTTCAAATTCTTTCCCTGATGAATATTCCTGTGTGACATTAGACAGTGACCTCTCTGTCGTATTAGACATATGACAGTGAGTCGTAATTACTCATTGGAAAAAGGAGGAGGTTGGATGAGATGGCCTCTAAGGTCCCTTCTAGCTCTAAAATGACATTCCTATTGTCCTTGTACATCAGGTTCCAATGTGTGATTCCATGAAGAACTTATACTTTTTTGTGAATATCATTCAGTATTTGTAACTATCTCTCAGAATGGCAGAATCCTCCTGTTGCTCCAGAACAGGAAGAAACTTCACTTGGAGGTATCTGTTGTTGAGTTGACTTTGTGAATTCCTTCTTTGGGAGTGTTTGTCTATTGTTTGAGGAGGATAGACTTGGGATATTGCTGTTCCCAGCATGAGTTCTGTATCACAAAGATCATTTATAATAGTCAGCTGTTGAGAGATGCCCTGGATGACTGGCTTTTCTAATTGGACTCTCAATCTCTTCCTTTAAGATGAAAAAGTAACACTAGGTGATCTTTAAGGACCCCTTAAATTCTAATACTAGCTGACTTTTCCATAGCATTTTAAAGTTTTGCAAAGTCCAATAGAAAGAGAATTAGAAATTGGAAATTGAGTCTATGCCCATTAATTGGGGAATAGTCGAATAAGTTATGGTATATTAATGTGATGGAATATTATTGTTCTATAAGAAATGATGAGCAGGTTGATTTCAGAAATTTCTGGAAAGACTTATCTGAACTGATGCTGAGTGAAGTTAGAAGACATAATAACAGCAAGATTATATGATGATCAACTATGATAGCTTAGCTCTTCTCATCAATGTGGTGATCTAAGACAATTCCAATAGATTTAGGATGGAAAATGCCATCTACTTCCAGAGAGAATCAAAAGACCTGAGTTTAAATTCTGATGATGATGCTTACTACCTGTGTAATGTTGGACAAATCACACAATTTCCCTGAGTTTCATTTTCTTCATGTGTAAAATGATAGGAATAGAACTAAAGAATCTCTGAATCCCTTCAAGATCTATATCCATGAACCTATAATATTTACAGCTTGCAGTCCATGCCTTCTCTAGGTGGTGCTTAGGAGATGAGAACACTATCAATGTCAGTGGTTTCAGGTAGAATTTCTTTTTATTTCAATAGTATTTCATTTTTCCAATTACATGTAACAAAGTTTATGATGTTTATTTTTGCAACATTTTGAGTTCCATTTTTTTCTTCCTCCTTCCCTTATCTCCTTCTTTTCCAAGACAAGATTGCTCCCTCAAGCAATCTGATATAGGTTATACATGTAGAATTATTTTAAACATATTTCCATGTTAATCATGTTGTAAAAGAAAAAAATCAAAACAATAGAGAAAAGCCATGAGAAAAACAAACAAACAAACAAATAAATGAGGTGAAAATAGTATGCTTTGCTCCCCATTCAGTCTCCATACTTCTGTCTCTGGATGCAGATAGAATTTTCCACCCCAAATCTATTGGAATTGTCTTAGAACACCACATTTCTGAGAAGAGCTAAGTCTATGATCATCACATAATCTTGCTGTTACTTTGCACAATGTTCTCCTGGTTCTTTTTACTTCATTCAGAATCAGTGCAAATAAACTTTTCAAGCTTTTCTGAAATCAGCCTGTTCATCATTTCTTAAAGAACAATAATATTCCATCACATCAATATACCATAACTTATTCGGCTATTCCCCAATTGATGGGTATCTACTTAATTTCCAGTGCCAAGGCAGAAATTTTCCAGTGTCCTCCTCCAATCCTCCCCAACCCCTTCCAGTTATGTCTTAGTCTTAGGGGGCAGAGAAGTTGACTAATCTTGATTCCAAAGCTCATCTCCTCCCATCTTTGGAATTAGGGAAGCAAGAATTATAGTAGAAAGGCAGAAGACTTCCAGGAATTTTTACCATGAAAAGCAGATGGAAGGTTGTCAGGGACTGTAGAGACTCCAGAGCAAAGGCAATTTGGATGAAACATAAATGAACATGACAGCAGAAGAGAAAAGAGAACAAGCATTTATTGCATACCTACTATGTGTCAGGCATTCTGCTAAGCATTTTGCAATTGTCTTATTTTATTCTCACAACAACCTTGGTGGATGGATGCTATTATTATCCCCATTTTACAGTTTAGAAAACTGAGACAAATAGAGATATGTGTTTCTGAGGCAAGATTTGAACAGGTCTTTTGACTCAGGTCCACTGATCTACGTAGACCTGTACTGTTGAAATCCACAGCTTGGAATGATCTAAGTAAACTTTAGTAAATTTTAAAATGCTATAATTATGGGAAGACAAGTTATCATGTTACGGATGAGGAAATCTAGTCTTAGGTTAAGTGATTCTCTCAAAGTCACATAGCTGTTGTGCCCAATTTCCTATCCCCAATTCCAACACTTCCCAATATTCTAGGCGGTAGGACCCCTGACACTAGAGAGCAATTGCTTCTTAGAATTCTCAGGTCACAGTAAAGCTTTCCAATTAAACTATGGCTTTCCTTCAAATTCAATCAGAACATTGCCTCTTGATGTCTTCCTTTCTTCTCCATTCAACTTTGATTTGGGTCCAAGAAAGGACTGGCAAGGAAAAGAATTAACAGACTATCTCTCTTGTTTCTATTTCTAAGATCTCAGTAGGAGCTTCTAGGCACCTTAGGGACATCTTGTTCCCAGGAGCACTTTCCACATTTTATGGTCATTTATCAACCAACAAATATTTTATCAAGTATCTGATATCGGTCCAGCCTTGTTCTAGGCACCTAACTAAGTGCCTTCTTCCACAATGCCCTATTCACCTACCAATCATTCACACTATACAGGTTGGAGCTGTTATGAGTTCAACATAAGCTGTGACATGTAATACCCTCCAACTCACTAACTTGCATGAGGGCCAGTGATGGCATTCTAATTTGACTTACAAGGTCTGTGAGGATAAAGACCCCAAAATTCAATTTCACTACTCTCTCTCTTTCTTCCTCTCTCATATATATGTGTGTGTGTGTGTGTGTGTGTGTGTGTGTGTGTGTGTATACATATACACACATATATACATACATACATACATTTTATAGCCTCTACTCCTAGTATACTCTATATAGCTCTTAGAGAAGTCTGGGCACTAACTACATTTCCTTAAAGAACTTTCTGAATGATTCCCATTTGGAAGATTGGGAGCACATTTTTTCATTTGTGTGATTATTTCTACATTAGACTTCTTTGACAACTACACCTAAGGAGCCCAAAGACCTCCTTGGATGGTTTATGGGACTGGGTTTGAATCCCACAGGGAACGCCTCAAAAAAATAACCTTGAGAAGTGAAAAGATGAATGATTCTCTCTGCAGGAGCCTAAGAAGCCCTTGCCTCCAATGGTGTTACCGTAATTTAACACAAGAGGGCAATAGAGCCCAGGACTACCTGCAAGCCATCTCGATTTTCTGCACTCCCAGTCATGCAGAAGAGGCTTGTTTGTGCACCTGTGCAAAGAAATGTCTTCTGATAGATTTCAGAACAAAGACTTGATCCAAAGGTCACTGATGTCACCTTCTCCTAAGCAGCCTCTGCTATCAGGAGAGTGGACATGCACTCTGATTGTCTTTGGCCTGAAATTCCTGAAATTCATCTCTGTCTTTCTCTGTCTCAGATTATTAACAGGTCACTCGGCATAATGGCTGGAGTCAGCCTTGGAATAAGAAAGACGTGGGTGACTCTCATATTGGCGATGTGACCTATGAAAATGACTTAATTTAACCTCTCGGGGCCTAGTAGGTTCTCCCAGTATTGGTAGAGATTTGCCTGTACCAATGAAATCAGAGATCTCCTATAACATATCCTGAGGATGAGCCCTTAATTCAGGGGACATATCTTTCCCAGAGTTATTTTGATTGAGTAAATATACCCTCCTCCCCAAACCCCCCTCTCAAACACAAACAAAAAATCCTTTAATAATTGATCCAAAGATAGAGGTAGTACAGGCTAGTGGATCAATCACTGACAAATGGGACTGAGTTCAAATTATGTCTTTTGTAATTTACTAATTCTGGTGCTTCTGGGTAATTATTTCCCTAATGGATTCCTCGATTTGAACTAAATGAACTTTAAGGTCCAATCCAGCTCTAAATCTTGTCATCTAGTAAAAACTTACTGTCTCTCCTTCCCAAAAGAGTTAGGAACCATATGAGGTCTGACAGGAACAGGGAGAATGAACATCGAGATTGCAGACTGAGCCTTCTGTACAAGTAAGTGTGTCAAAAAGCTCATTGACAGAAAGCTCATGAGCTTGTTCCTCAGGAAGCCAGGCTGGCCCTGAAGGAACTGTTTCTCCAGGCCTGGCTTTCTTCCTGTATTCTCTTTCCAAAATGACACTCCCTTGTTCTTTTCCTGACTCAAACTCCAGCAAGGATTCTGTAGAAGAAAAAAAAAAAGAGAGAGTCTCAACAGTGGCAGTTGATTTCTATTTATTGGCACCCTGCCTGTTAAAGATACTGAGAATCATAGAATCACAGATGTCAGAGCTAGGGGAGACCTCAGATTCCATTGTGTCCTACCCCCCCTCATTTTACAGAAGAGAAAACTGAGGCACTGAGAAATAAAATCATTGGCCAAAGGTCATACAGTTAATTAACCTAAGTAAGTTAGAATTTAAGAACTCTTGCTGAGATTTGAGTATTTAGAATAATTAGTCTCATTAGCTTTAAAGGAAAGGAGCCCCTTTCATATTCTAATTAACAATTTAGCTATACCAAAGTTCTGCTTTAAGTTTGAACATACGCATAAGTATATTATGTATGTATATGTGTACAGATATATCCCTCTCTCTCTATATATATATCTCAGAATGTACACACATATATAATACAGGTGGATATTCTCTCTCTCAGTCTCTGTTCTTCTGCCTCTCTTTTCTCTCTCCCCCTTATCTTCCTCTGTCTCTTTTCTCTCTCTGTCTCTCTCTGTCTCTTTGTCTCTCTCTCTCTCTCCCTCTCTCTCCCTCCTTTCCTCCCTCCCTCCCTCCCTACCTCCCTCCCTACCTCCCTCCCTCCTCTCCCTGTCTCTCTCTCTCTCTCTCTCTCTCTCTCTTTCTTTCTTTATCTCTGTCTCTGTCTGTCTCTCTGTGTCTTAGCCTCTCTATCTCTGTTTTTCTGTCTCTCTGACTCTGTCTGTGTCTGTCTCGTTCTCTTTGTTTCTGTGTCTGCCTGTCTCTCCCCCTCCATCTCTCTTTCTCTCTCTCCCTCCCTCTCTTGCCAGGTAGCCCTTTAAAAGCATGAGTTGTTTCATAGGTGCTAATCTGCCCTCATAGAGAAAATCTTCACCTAGTGCAATCTATGTAGATAGAAAAGAAAGACAGATATTGATATACATACACATAGAGAGAGATACAGATACGTATGATATGAAATAGAGATAGACATATGTAGATGTATCTGTAGAAATAGATAAATGAAAATATAATTAAAATAGACATATGTATAGATTATTTGTATATGTAGAAATAGAATAGAGATAGCCATATTTGTATATAGATATACAGATACATATGTATCTATAATAGATATATATGCATCTATATGTGTTGAAATAGAATATAGACATATGTAAATAGATATAAAGTTATATATGTTTATATATATATATATGTATCTAGATATATAACAGAGAAAATATAGACATGTGCATATGTGTGTATATGTATATATCTATGTCTATTCTATATCTAAATATGTGTATAGATACCTGTGTATATATATGTATCTCTATCCTATATCTAGATACATACAATTACACATGTCTATATCTCTAGTCTATAACTAGACACATTGTATATATGTGTGTGTGTGTATTATGTAGATATATATTAGAGATAGGCATTTGTGCATAAGTGTATATGTACCTGCATATCTATAGCATTCTCCATTCAATATATAGCTGCATATATGTATACACGTGTATCTCTAATCAATATCTAGATACACACACATATATGCACATACATACACATCTGGATAGATCTATATAACTATTTTATATCTAGTTACATATATGCACATACATGTATCTTTATTCTGTATTTAGATACATATGCATACACATGTGTGTCTTGATAGAGAATAGATATAAGCATATATGTATATAAGGATATAGATACCTACACACTATATTCTATATAGATATCTCTGTGTGTATCTATCTATCTATATATATATATATATATATATATATATATATATATATATACATACATATATGCAAGGCAATTTTATCACCCTCTATCCTTCCTTTACTCTTCATATACAGAGACACACAGACACACATACATACATACACACAGAGTAAGTGAGGTTGACAGTGTAATTATTATTATCCTTATTTTAAATATGAGGAAACTGAGGCCTGATGACATACTCATAGTCGATCAACCAATTGGTCAACAAGCATTTTTAAAATGCCTACTATGTGTAAGGTGCTGTGCTGAGTTCTGAGAATACCAAAAAAAAAAAAAAAAAAAGTGCGAAAAACAGGTCCTGCCCTCAAAAAGTTTATAGTCTAGTGAGAGAAAACATGCCAGAAAATATATATAATGAAGATAACTACAGAATAAATTGGAAATAATCAGCAGAAAGATAGCATTAACATTGAAGGGGATGGGAATGGCTTCTTGGAGAATGTGGAATTTTATCTCAGACTTAAAGAAAGTCAAGAAAAACAGGAATCCACTATGAGGAGAGAGAGAGAGAGTTCCATGTATATAAGATTTGTGGGTGTGTGGGGTGGGATGGGGTTTGTACATTTTATATTGCAATGGTCATCTAGCTATAAGGAAACTTGTGTTTGAACCCTGGTCTTGTGATTCCAAAACTTATCCTGAACTATTACTTCTTCATTTGCTCTTGACAGCCCCTGCTTGGAATTTCCTCTGGCCCAGAATCATCTTCCTGCCATGCAAATAAGCCCTTTCCAGGCTAATCCCTACCTATTCCTTAGTGAATCCCCTTTCCTCCTATCTCTCCTCACTCCCTCCCCACCTTGCATAAAATACTTGAACCTATCAGCCCTGCCCTAGCAGCAGCAAACAGAAGCCCCCTGAAGAGCCTGTACTCATACCCCTTCAGAAATGAAGAGAAAAGAAAAATTGCTTTAAACATTTTCAGGCAAGATTTGATTTCTCTCCCTCTCTTTTTGGCAACCGTGTCAGACTCCTACCTGGTTCTTTGAAAGTTTGAACGCTTAGTTAGGTCAGCGGGGGAGGCCAGGAAAGCAAAGAACATCTCAACTTCAGCAAAACTTTTCTTTTTTCTTGGGAGTGATTGAATTCTCTATTTTATACCTACCTCCTGAGTGCTTGTGCTCTCAAAAAGAGAAGCGTTTCACCTTCTTGAAAGGCATTCATGATATGCCTGAAGAGGCAAAAGTCAAATTTGGTGGTTCTCCAATTCACTGCATTCCCTGCCTCGTTACGAGCCAGTTCCGGGCGAAAGTCCTTCTTCCTGTAATTGGTGATTTATAGAGGAGCCAGCAGTCATCCATCATGCTAGCGAACCAATGTCACAAGCATCAGGGACAGGGAGAGGGACTGTCACTCCCAGCCCTAGACTAATTCTATCATGGGCTCATCCTTGCCGACTTTGTATCCCCTTGATTCTCTTCCATCAGAAATGAGAGAGAAGACAAAGTCTTGGCTATAAAAGTAGCCTTCTAATTCAGAAAGTCTTACTTATGCAGGTCACAACATGGAATCTCCTCTTCCCAATATGAGATATGCATATGTGCACACACACACTCACACACTCCACACACACACACACACACACACACACCAATATACATACATACTAAGTGAAAGGGCTCAGCTCAAAATCCTTTGAGCTGTCCTTTGCTATAAGATTCATGACCCCTGTGCTGGGGAGGTCATTTCTGACAGCATCCTAGAAGATTGTGTTGCTTTTTAGTCTCGCCAACTTTTTATGACCCTCATTTGGGGTTTTTATTGACAAAGATACTGGAGTAGTTTGTCATTTCCTTCTCCTGCTCATTTTATAGATGAGGAAACTGAGATAAACATGACTAATTAATTTCTTCAGGGTCACACAGTTAGTATCTGAGGCTGTATTTGAACTCAGCTCTTCTTCATTCCAGGCCCAACATTCTATTTATTGTACCACTTAGCTGTGCATGTGCTCAAAGAGAGACAGGATAATGTTCACCTGGCTCTATTAGTGAGTATTTTTTTCTGGTACAGAATGAAATTGTGTGCTCATTATGTTACTAAACAGAAGGAGAAGAGGAAGATATACAAGGAAGGGTGGGGTAGGGGTTAGGAATGAAGGAGATGGGGAAAAGACAAAGGGAATAGAAGGGGGAGGGAATAAACATTTATGTGGTACCTACTATGTTCCAGGCACTGTACTAAGTGCTTTTTATAAATATCTCATTTAATCCTCATAAAAATCCTTCAAGGTAGGTGCTGACAAAAGGAGGATACTGGGATTAATAGGAAGGCAGGGAAAAGGAATGGAAAGGAAACACCTGAAGGGAATTGCTGAGAAAGGACCACACACAGTATCTGTCAAAGACCTTTTGCCCCAAACCCAACCTTCCCTGAGGGTCTCAGTTATATAGATCTTCTCCAGTTCTTATTTCCAGTTCCTCTTTTATAGCTAGTCTGGCAGAATCTTTTTTAAAAATGAAAATGCATATGGAGGGACTTGTCTCTATGATTACCATTTACTTTGGCGGATACTTTACAACCTTACTATAGCCTTCCTCTTTTATCCTCGGAAGAGAAGAGAAATCAGTTCCCTTTTTTCAGTATCAGAAGATGCAAATAATATTCTACCCATCTTCCACTCCCCCAAACAATGAACATTAAACACAAACCTCCAAATGCTTTTGAAGGGGTTTCCAAAGAAATTTCATGTAATGAATTAAAACACCTTATTAAGGAAAAAGAGGCTGGGGGTGGCTTCTAAAGTTGACAAAGAAGGAAAAATCAATAATGCCTGGGGGGATTTTAAAAGCTTGGGAAACACAACAATTAATAGGAACTGGGCCCCATGATATGTGAAAACAAGACAAGAAAGTCATTAGTGTTTCTGTATAGCTCTACAGTTTAGGTACTAGGGCTCTATTTCAGTAGGAAAATGGAGACCTTATTAGGCCGTCTCCCATTAGGAGGTATCTGTACCATGAAGGCCGCATGGAGCAAGATAATGAAAGGCTCTTCTTAGGCCTGGTCATTTGCATACCCAGGAAATTCGAGTGACAACTCTGCTTTCATCAAGCAGGACTTGAACAGAGTTTGGTTTTTCCCAGCTCGAAAAGAGCCATATGGTCCACGTTCCATAGAAGACATTTTAACAGCCAATGAAAACTGTGTCTTGATAGAAGGGAGCAGTTGTTGCTGGACAGAATGAGTGGGGGTGGGTGGGGGGAAGGGCAGAGGGAAGAAACGAAATATTAGCACAAAACCTGTATGCTGGCTACAAGAAGTTGCCCTTCAGCATGGGACCGCAGACTGAAACTAAAACAATTTTGTTCTGTTTTGTCTAGGGGCTATTCCCATAATGAAAGGAAGATGTGCTCAATAATAGAGCATGTCTTTGAGACCTAGAAAAACTTCTGGAGTTGCTCCCTGAATGCCCAAATCATATTTCTCCCAGTGATCGAAGTTTACAGTTTCTATGGCTCCCAGTTTCCCCGTTAAAATTAAAAACCCAACTCCAGAAATAACATCATGTTGCGTACATCTTCCTTCTCCCGCCGCTTTGTGCTCTGATACTCCCTGCCGGTTATGAAGTTAAAAAATAAATTCACATCTGTCCTTGATCCTGTCAGACAAGAACATAAAAATACAGCAATACAAAATGCATGTTTTTTTTTTCCTTTCCTTTTCTTTTTTTCCCCCTCTGCTCTGTTTTCTTCCCACCCCACTAAAGGCCAACTCTGGTCTACTGCTCTTGGTTAGTATGAACTCCTTTACATATGTTTTTGATGCTGAAACTATAATATTTTGGCTTTTCTCCCCCTTTTCAAAAGTGCTATCCAAATAAATAAGAATTAGAAGATGTTTGTTCAAACCAAGAGCTATGACCTAAGATTCTTGCTCCTTTTCTGACTCCAGTGAGAGGCTTAGCTATTTAATCCTGATACTTACAGGCATGCATTTTATTTTTATGGAATTCATACATGCAGCAAACAACCTGTTTTTTAGAAAATACATAAATGATGAGGTTATTTCACATGTTCATCGGTCAAAGTTGAATAGCATCTAAACTACTTAAAGCCTTCAATAGTATTTAAACTGCTTAAAGCCTCTCTGTCACATTCTTGGCCCATTTTAATTAAAGATCTAGAGACTAGCATAGTTGTGTGGAACCTACTTGCACACATCGGGGCTGTACTTTGAACCCTTGACGACCATCTCTCAGATGTGCATTGTCTGAACCAAGGAAAGGAAGACTAAAACATGTAGATGGCTCACTGGACAACTTCACTTGGATGTCCTACAGTCATCTTAATAAAAACAACAACAATAATAATCATAATAATTTTTGGTACTAGAACTTTGTTTTCATTGGTGTAGAGTGTTGATGAAAAAACTCTCTACTAATGCAGATGGACAACTGCTCTGCAATTTATAATCTTACATGGTTGTCCAGGGAGACTGAAAATTTAAGTGTCTTGCCCCAGACCATACAGCCAGTATGTTAGAGATAGGACTTAAATCTAGGACTTCCTGACTCTCTAAATTCTATAGTAGTGATCTCCAAAGTGAGATAGATCTAGAGCCTACTAAAGTCCCATGGCATGACTGCAAGGGATGTGTAACCAATCAGAGGGTCAAATGTCATCCTTCCCATGGTAGCTAATCATGGGACCTGTCTCTATTATAACTATACCCACCCTTTACTCATTTCAGAATAAGCTCCCTCTCTCCATCCCTTTCTTCCATGCAAGCTCCCTACCTTCCTCTTCTAAACCATCAGTCAGTCCCTCAGGACTATTACAATCTAACCCTGATTTAGATACCCACAATAAGAGCCATAAAGGTGTCACTTGTAAATTCTCTGCCACATTCCATATCCACCAAGGGAAGAAAAAATTACTAATAGGAGCATGTGATAAAAAAAAAATGCCAGAGACCACTGTTCTATGTCAATATACTACTATTTCTTCCCAAACACACTACTTTTCCTAACTTTCCCATATTGATTTATAGCATCTCCATCCTTTCAGTCACCCATGTTCATAAAAAGGAATTGTTCTTGGCTATTCCTTTTCTGTCAAACACCACATCCAACCAAATTCCACTTCCACAGTCTCTAAAACCTTGTCTTTTCTCAACTCACACAAATCAACTCTTTCCTCGTTCCTTCTACATTTGTTATCTCTCATCTAGTCTATTGCAACAACCTCGTGATTCATTCCCAAATCTAGCTGTTCCCCTCTGTAGTCCATTCTCTACATTACTACTAGATACACTCCAAAAATGTAGATCTGATCATGATAATATCTTCAGTGAATCTCTGTTACCTCTAGAATAACATTCAAAATCCTTGGGTTGACATTTAAAGCTCTATCATTATGTAGCTCCCACCCACATTTCCAGTCATTTCATATTATTCCCTTTAATTCATTTTCCATTCCTAACTGAATTACTGGCTGTTGTCTATACATGACATACCATCTCCCAACTCTGTCTTGCATGAGTAGTCCCTCATGCCTGGAATGGAGTCCTGCATCACCTCTTCTTCACAGTTTTTTTAGTTCCCTTTAAAATCTAGTTCAAGTGACATAGTTGACCAATCTACCTGATCCCTCCAATTATTAGTATTTTCCCTCTTGAAATTACTTTGCAAATATTCTATATCTATATGTTTTAATCTCCTTTGTAGAATATAATTGCTAGTTGAAGTTGGGGACTATTTCATTTTTATCTTTATGTCTCCAATGCCTTGAACATAGGAGACTTCAAATGTTTGCCAGACTGAATTATGTTGACTTGAATCTTCACTAATGCAACATCAAGTGAGAAAACGTGAATTACTAATGACAGTGTCATCTTCTTATGTGAAGAACAGGAAAAGCAACATAGATAGTGAGGTAAGTGAGAAAGAAAAAGTGGGCAGATGCTATTGAAGTCAAAATAGGAATGCTGAAATATATGTTCTTACTAATTACCAATTTGAAAAATGTCCTCAAAGGGGTTGAATCATATTAGGTTAGATAAAACCCCATACTTAAATTACAGAGATTGAACTCCAATGCTTAAGATAGTTCCTAGAATGTGGTAATGCTTAATAAGCAATTATTGATTGATTGGCATCAATACTCATAGGTAAAAATGGAAAATTTAAATAAATTAATTGTCAAGTGTTGATTCTACCTTCACAAGATCTTTCTTATCTAGCCCTGTGTCTCCTCTGTGTGCAGGACTAAACCAAGTTATCTTCATATTCAATAAATTCTAATGTATCCCTATTATTTTCAGAAATCAAGTACAGAATCCTCTGTTAGGCTTTTGAAACCTTTCATGTCTTAGCCCCATTCCACTTTTACAGTCTTCTTATTTCTTACATCCTATGTATACCCTGTAACCAGTTACAGGATAGCTTGCTGTTCCACTGACTCCATCTCCCAACTTAACAAATTTTCACATTCTGTTCTCCATTCCTGGAATTCTCATGTCTGTCTCCTGACTTTCTTCAAATTTTAGTTAAAATCTTACTTCTGAAGGAAATCTTTCTTCATCCCCTTAATGCTATTATTAATTAATAATTAATCCTCTGGGATTACCCTCAATTTATCCTGCATATATTTTATTTGTGTGTTCTTCTTCCATTAGACTGAAAGTTCCTTGGGAGCAGGAACTGATTTTGCCTCTCCTAGCATCTCTACTGCTTAGCACAATGTCCGGTATTTAATAAATGCTTGTGAACTTGAATTTAACACTTATATGAAACTGTGTATTGTTACCCAAGTTTTCCTGTGTTCCCTAGCTTCTTAACAAAATTGTAAACTCTTCAAAGCAGGAACTATATTTTAGTCTTCTTTGCCTTCTCCACATTGGCTGGCATAAGGCTCTATAGATAATAGATGCTTAGTTTAAAAATCATTGAACATTTGACTGAAAGACTTGCTACTTACTCTTTGATAAAGTTTTTTTTTTTTTTTAAATCTATTTCTTGATCCTGGAAGAGGCTAGATGAGTAGGGATAACATCTCAGTTTATAATTATAACTATGTTCTAGAAAAACCAATGCTTAGAGTTCTATCACTACCAAAGTTCTTTCATTTCTTTTGTTTATTGGAGAAATTGCTAATTGTAAGTATGGCAGAAAATTAAACACTATAGGTATACTCTGAGACCATAGTTTTGTAGTTCTACAAAGGGTTCTGGAAAAGGTGAATTGTACAACCTAAGGAAGAAGAAAGGAAATTGGAGCAGGCAGAAGAAAGGAGTTAGGAAGGAAGGAAAAGAAATTGATTATAGGACCAGTATTTGAGAAAGAAAATAGACAGTGGAGCCGGGGAGGGGCACATTTTGTTCATTAGAGAGAATTGATGTGAATACAATTAAATTCTTCATAGATTATATACCTACTACTTTGGATCATGAAAAGACAGTCCACAGAAGACATCAGTCTTTTAATCATTCTCTGTAATTGGTAACTGGTACTTATTATACTCTTCCTAACTGGATGACTTACATAAGGTATTTTTTTTTTTTAAATGGTGGTCACTGGTAAAAGCCAGTGTTGCTTAGCTCTCTTGATGTTTTCCCTAGATGGAGTATGTGTATAAAAGAGAGGTGGGAGGAGATTCTGAAAACAGAAGTATTCATACAATGAGTAAAACTAAACTAGTCCAAGCAATAAAACACTTTTTAGAAGAGGGGAGTATAGTTGCACTCTGTCTCTTTGGAAAGGTGTCCTTTCAAAGCACAAAGCCATTGTAAAATTAGGTCGTGATTTTGTTCAGGAATCAGAAAGGATTTGTGCTTCCATTATTTGTGAGACTTTGAATACGTCACAAGTTTCTCTCTGGACCTCTATTTTCTCATCTGTAAAATGAGAATCCTTTTCCAGCTCTAATAATGTGTATTTTTGAGGCTTTCAGTGTGTAAAGATGGAGGAGCTGGGAAAACCCCCAGCTCTGGACTTCTGGGTCATTTAGCACCTAAGCCCCCCTGTTGCATTTCCTGACTGAAGGGGAAAGAAAGGTTTCAGTGAAGATGGTTCAGGCATCTGCCCCTTGGCCAAGCCCGAGGTCTATCTAACATCACAGGCGGTTTCCAGGGTGACTGCAACTGACTCAGGTCTCTTACCCCATCTCCTTCTGTAACTCGCAGACATACAAGATGAAGGGAGGGTTCCCCATAGGCCCTCTGCTTTCCCCAAGGCATCCGCGTCGTTAAGACTAGCCCTCTGTGGTTTCAGCTTTACAGCAGAACACACAGTGAATTTGTGCAGTTTATACAAGGGGACAACTGGAGGAGATCCAATACCATTGCTAACTGATGCCCATAAACAGCAGACCACTTACTGCTTTCCATTATTCTCCCTATCACGGGGCTAGTTTCAACAGGCAACAGCTTCCCCCTTAAATACCAATGCCTAGGATTGTTCCTTAACTGGAAAAGAGGGGCTAGAGTGTCTACACATAGACTTCTTTAAAGAGAGAGCCAAGAACAATGCAGGACAGTGTAGTTCTGCCCATTCACCCATAGAAGTTACTGTCACTCAGTTAACAAAGAAGAATGTTAGGCCAGAAGGCCTGAGTTCGAATGCTGCTTCTGAGACTAATTAGTTCTGACTATGGTGATCAATTACCTCTTAGAGCCTCAGTTTCCCCATTTGTAAAATTAAAATGGGAATAATAATACTTACATTATCTTTGCAAATTTTTAAGTGAGTTATTAATGTGAGTTATTACTGGGAAAGAACTTGCTTAAAATGATGAGAACCTCCCAGAAGATTTATTCAGGAACTTCTGACTTCACAGAGGCCTTCTCAGATAACAAAGAAATCTACACTATTTTTAAAGCTCTTCACAAACTGGTCCCTTCCCACCTTTCTGATATTTTTTCATTTTACTTCCATTTCCCCTAGGATCCTAGACATTGACCTTTACTGTCTATTTCATGAAAACCATACTCCATCTCCCAACATGGTTGCTCTTGCTCTGGCTCTCTCCTATTCTCATAATGTTTTTCTTCCTCATCCCTACCTTCTGGTTTCCCTGGCTTTCTTTACGATTTAGCCCAAAGAAGAACCAGAACACTTTATACTATGATGACAACATTGCGGAAATGAACAAACTTAGAACTGAGAGCTCTGATCAATGTAATGACCAACCATGGATCAACCAGAGCATTGATTGCTGAGGAAGAATGCCCCCCATCTCCTCACAGAGAGATAATTGACTCAAGATGCAAAACAAGACACACATTTTTGGACATGCTGAATATAGGAATTTGCTTTGCTTGTCTATGCATATTTATCAGAAGAATTTTGTTTTCCTTTCTTTGTTTTTATCTCCTCCCCACCACCATACCCCAAACCCCAGAGTTGAAGATATTGGAGAAAGACAAAAGAAATACTTGTTAATTGAAATGATTAAATTATTTTTAAAAACTATTCTGTTCAAATTTCACTTTCTTCAGAAGACCTTTCTCATCTCCTCCCTCATCATCACCTGTCACATACACACACACACACACACACACAAAAAAAAACCTTCAGATTATTTCCATTCATACAATAGCTTGAATTTTTTATTTTTTGCATGTTACACAGTGACTGACATCTAGTTAGCACTTCTTAAATAGCTGTTGGTTAGTTGGTTGTTGTTTTTTCTGTTCTAATGTGATCTCCTTAAGCATAGGAACCAAATATTTGCTATTCTTTATGTGCATAATGCTTAGTATGATACATGGAATATAGTAAATACTTAATAAATGTTTAACAATAATTACAGTTCTAAAAAGAATGCTCACAAAAAATTAGCTATTGAGTGACTATAAATGACCCAAACTAAGTGTGATTTACATCTTAGATGTAAAGACACTGATTCCTTTAAATTGTAGTAATATATTATTTTAAAATTATTTTCTATAAGCTTCTGATTATGTCTCCTTCTCCAAAATTTCCTTTCAAGACTACAGAACTATGGACTACTATTTATGTTCTAGACCCATATTGATCCAATAATGTTTCCAAGAAGCTTCTCTTATAATCTACTCTCTATATTAGAAATGTCTCAAACATAAGGAAATATGCAATGACTCTTAAATACAGGCATATTAAAGAGAAAAATAGATTTAGAGATTTAAGCAATTATTTAGTCCAATCCCTTCCTTTCATAGATAAGAAAATCAAAGATGAGATGCTTTATATAAGGTCACTGAGGTAATTAAATGGTAGAGTCAAGGTTGATCCCTCTTCTCTGCATGCAATTTGAGAGTTCTTCATCTTCATGATTCTGATGAGCCTACTGTCCTGCCAACTAGACTACAAAGCTTAAATGTGATCAGAAACAACACCTATTTTCCAAAATAAAAATAGTGTTTCTGCTTATAGTCGACTAGTTCTCTTGCACAGATAATAAGCATTTTTAAAAAATAATTATATTACCTTCTGTAACTTTACATGATCTTAACTCTCTGTCATAGAATATACACAGAGGGGTTCCATTTACAAGACCCCACCATCCATTAAAAATGGACTTCACTAATTTACATAGGCAATCTGCCTTAATATAGTTCCATGAAGATGCTTGCAGATTACATCACTCATCTTCCTAAGAGGGGTATTAAAAGTAAATAAAGGCCTTCCCCTGCCAACCCTCGGGACTCTTCTAAACTTGGAAAGGAAGCTCTGATTCCAGTTTACCTTGCCCAGGGTGGTGTCAATGAATTTGCCATTCCATCTCTGTCACTCAAAGGGCTCCCTGCTGATCTGCAACAAGGAACCCCCAAAGCCTTGTTGTTCAAATAGGATAAGGATTAAATGGAAAAGTCACATGATGAAAGCTTTCACCCTTGTGAAGTCTTTTTTTCCTGCTCTTGCTAGTGTAACCTAGATCGTTAATTAAGAAGTGTTTTAGTTCACTAAAGCAGTCAATAATTTGAAAACTTGCTTTTGAAATAGAGGACAAAAGACAAGCAAAGTCAAAATGTCTATTCATAATGACAGCCAAAAGTCAAAATATGTCATTCATTTCATCTCTTGTCTCAGCTCTGGCGCAACTTTCTCTGGTTCTTTGGAATCTCCAAATTATTCTCAAGAATTCCTTTTCTATGCTCATTTTGAACAACTCTATCTCTCTGGCACATTTGCCTTTAAGAGATGATTCAGAGATGGATACTAAAACTCTTTAGCACTGCCCAGTGCTAAAATATGACTCCCACTTGGAATATTATTCATCCTGGAGGTAGTGACAGAATTGTAATTGGGATAGTAAAAAGGGCTTTGTCTCAGTACATCAACATCAGCTAGGGCATACTTCTTCCTCAAGGTGGTCTTCCAACATCTCTCAAATCTCTAGTTCATTGGCCCTGAGTCACCGGGTATGCTCATCTCAATCATTTTTCTAGCCCTAGATTACCAACTTTTCTTTTGAGAGTCCCTTTTTCTCATTCCTGCGTTCCTTACTTACCACCTGCTGCCTTCCTCTTCTACATCTCCTCCTCCTCCTGGAGAACATCCTCCAGAGACACAAGGAACTTAGGGAAACATAAACAATCCTAAAGGTAAAGTTACCCAGGTAATCAGACAAGAGAAGAGATGCCAGAGCCCTCAGCAGACCTATTGACAACAACTACTGATTCCTTAACCCACCAATCCATTGCCCTGTCAACCTTGTTGTATTTACTCACTTTCTTACATGTTTGGCACATCAACTTTGTGAGAGAGATAATGCATTTATTTCCATTTTACAGATCAGGATACTGAGGTTCAGAGAAGTTAATTAAGCAATTTTTCTTAAGTCATATAGCTAGTAAAAAATGGAAACAAGACTTGGGTCCAACCTTTCTAATGAAATATCTACTGCTCCTTTCCCTTAATAGCATAGTTTGGAGGAAGGAAATAAAGCCTAGGATAGCTTGTCTGGTAGAAAATTCTTATTACATACAGAGAAAAGTAAAATTTTTGAAAGACTTTTCCCTTTTCCTATCATCAGTAGTTCATATACTTTTATAGTACAATATATTTTTACTCTTTTATCCATACCTTACCCCTTTAATCTCATGGTAAAATCATGAATTTTTAAGAGAGCTGACTGGGAATTAGATTTGTAGCTTATGGCACAATTTAAGATGAAGCTCATGACTTTGACTGTCTTAGCCCTATTCATTACCTGGATATAAAACAACTTGATGACATCATTATGACTGGATGACTTCTAATCTTTACAGCTAGATATTCCAAATTCAAAAAATATAATATTAATATAGTCCCCCTAAAAAAAAAAAAACAATAGAGAGGATGTCCTTGTCCTTGGTTATTTGGTCATTCTGTGGGAGGACTGACATGATCTCTCAGGTAGGACTTATTGTAAAATGTAATTCTGATATTGAAAATATCAGAGAATGGTTCCCCACAAAAACAAAGCACCATGTCCCTGTCAACCCTTTGCCTTTTCCCATCCACGGCACCCTGGTTTCCAAGCAAACTCCTTCAGAGACCCTGGAAAAAGGGCTTGTGGCCTCAGCTCACATGCACTGTTATCATAGGGTCATCCTGACCTTACTAAGCACTCCCTGTAGGCAAAATGCTCATCATTTTTCATGTTCCTAGGGGGAATTGCCGAATTCAATGCAAACTGAAGCTAAGCTTTGTAGTCTGAGGCACAGCTGTTGATGAGTCATAAGGAAGAAAAAGACTGAGCCATTTTTGTGTCTGGGGCCAGGGTGAAGATCTATTCCTCCCTGGTTTTCAATCGATGCATTTGGGGGTTGGAAAGAATGGCTACATTTGGCTTATACATGCTTGTTAAGGGCCCTCCTGAAAGTGCCTGAAGCAAACATCTGGGAAGATGAAGATACAGTGAGTGGGTTAACTCCCTAGCCATTCACAAAGGGTTAAATATGATGCCCAAGTACTTCTAAAACAGGTGGTCTCAGCCCAAAATAAAGCCTAGAGCATCTCTGTCTCATGCTTCTTGTACACTCAACCATTTTCCTAAATCACTCATTTTTTAAAGATGTAATTCCTTTGTCCTTTTGGAAAAATAAAGTCTTTTTCAGCTCATTGTGTTTATCCAAATCTTTACCACAATGTACTTTGTAAGGTACTTTTGATAAACCTTAGCTTCCAGGTATAATTAATGCCCATTATAATCATCCAGCTAACGAATCACAGAAGGCTCCCAAGAGGACCAGAGCAGAGTGAGAGACTATTTATGAAATCGTACTTAACATAGTCTTATCTCGCAGCCTATAAAAAACATCTGTCTGACATCCTGCAAACAAAAACCACTCAGGTTCTCTGGCCATTTTTGTTGTGGTGACTTGTGACCATGGCGTGTGACGGTTGTGCTAAATACACATACACAGACACCCACATATGCACCCCCCCAAAACAAAACAAAACAAAACAACTCAAGCACAAAAATCAGTTTAAATTTCTATGGAAACCGCTGTCTATATGCTGCTGAATGATATAACCCATCTTGTGACCAAGAAAACAGAAAGGAGGAAAGGGAAAAAAAAAAAAGAAAGGGGTCAGCATTTTCTGGGCTTCTTTTCAAATGCAGCCATCTGGCCCAGAAAACACTAAAGGTTGAAGGGATTCTTACTGCACCTCCCCTACCTCACTCCCAGCCCCCCAGGATACTCAGTTGAAATCACAGTAAAAACATGTTGCCTGAAGAGCTTAATGAGTTCCATTCTCCCACCCACTCTCAAAAGAGAGTAATAAGCATATCTGCATAGTTCAGTGTCTCTAGCCAATTAAAAACACAATCATCTATATGGAATATCCTAGCCCATTTACAGTAAACTCCCACTAATTACTAATATTAAATATATGTTAGAATGATTATAAATGACTAATAGTAGTTATAATTGAAACTTTTTTTTAAAAAAAGCAATTTATGCACAGAAAATCTATGAGCTCATTTGAGCAGGGAATATTATCCCCATTTCACAGTTGAAAAGAGAGGCTAAGAGAAAAATCATAAGATTAGCCAGCTAGTAAATTGGAGAGCTAGATCTAAATCTCAGGTCTCCTGAATTCTAATCCGTGTCCAATGAGAAGTGGATTTGACTTTTAACAAGGCAAATAAGGAATGGGGTAAGGATGGAAGTTAACTACACAAAGGGAATGTACATACACAATACATATACTCACACACAAGATATGGAAGACAAAGAGAACTAACCAGTTCAGCATCCTGTAAGCTCTCCTCATACAGAACCATATTTCATCTCTCACTAGCCTGTTTGTACTCCCCGGTTTTGATCTGACTCCACTTCAGACACCATTCCCCAAATGGCACCAGCCATTTGTTCACTCAACACCCAATCTAACTCACTAACTTCAGCCCTTCAACAGGCAGAGGAAGTCCATACATCCTTTCTTGCCCACTCCAAATCACAAAGAATTCAGTCATCCACCCTGGAGTTTCTCCTTCATACCTAGATGCTGATTCATCTCATTAGAGGTAGAATCCAGGGAAATCGGAGGGAGGTCCTTTTTGTATCCATTTTCCATAGTATAGAGATAGGAACTATCTTGATTGAGTAACAAATCGATTGGCTTAATGAGCTAGAGGAGATTGTAGAGATCATTTCATTATAGAAACATAGACCTAGGATTGGAAGGGAAGTTGGGGCCATTCTTTTTATTTTAGAGATAAGGAAATGCAGGCCCAGCAACATTCAATGTCTTGCTCAGGTCATACTGGAACTCAGTATCAGAGGTAGGATTTGCATTCAAGTTTTCCAAATGTAGAATCAGTGTCCTGTTGTCTGGACCACAAAGTTTAAAGCTGGAATTGATCTTAAAAATAAGCTAATTGAGCCCCATCATGTTGTAGAAAATGAATGGCTAGATTAGTAAAATATAGTACCCAAGTTCATACAACTAGGAAGATGTGGGGACAAGAATCCGACCCAAGTTATCTGCTTTTATTGTACCATAATAATATTTTGCAAATAAGAAACTGAAGAATGAACAAAGAAAGAGATGAATGAAAAAAGTTATTGAGTACATGCTATATGCCAGGCATTGTTAACATACAAGTAAGCAATATAGGTCCTGTCTTCAAGGAGCTTACATTTTAATAAGAGAAGATAATATACACATAAATTAATTGATGGCCTGAAAAAAGTGTTTTAGGGAAATCAGAGAGGATGATTAGAGCAATGGGACAATTGATTGAGATGTCTTCCTCTGGAATGATAGTGTTGATTGGATTATTGTTCTCAGCGCAAGAATTAGAAGGAAGGGTAAGGTGATAGGGGGACGGACAAATTGGATGTGTAGGGTCATCAAATTGCTCTAGGAGGACTCAACTGGTGATCCGGAAAACAAATAAATAAACAAAAGAGAAAATAAGGCAGAAAGAAAGGGTAGGCATTTCCCAGAATGCCTTTCCTTTTTCTTAACCCTTTTAGGGAAGGTTAAACTCAATCTAACTCATAAGTTTGCTGTGCCAAAGTGAGATGATTCATATAAATGCTTTTCTAAAAAAGTTTCAATGGTAACTATTATTAATCATTCATAATCATTATACCATTATTTAATATAGTTAGTAATTAATGGGAGTCTGCTGTAAATGGGTTAGGATGTGCCTCTGGTACTAATGTCCTTCCAGGTCTAGGTCTGGAGAAGGGTTGGGGTTGGGAGCCTCTTCTATCACTGCAACATTAACCACAAGTGCTTTTTTCCTATTCCCCCTCTCCAGACTGGGTTCTGTTTTGTATCTTTCCTAAAACCTCCCCAATGCCCTAAATCCAGAGAAGATTTCTGGAAATAAGGGATTTTTAATTTCCAGAAATACACAGACAACAGTGAAATTCATTTCCTGGTTTCCTGGATGTTTTGAAAAACAAATACCTTTCTCTGGAGCAATTAAATTGGAGGCTTTTAAAGTATTGTTTTACAATAGAAAATTGTTCTGCCTTCAGCTGCCTTTTCCCTACAAGAATTCGTTCGATGAGAGAGACCATTAAAGTTTTTTCTCCCCAGTTCAGACTTGGCACTACATACATTCCTGGCCAACTTTCCTGACTCTACATCTTAGTAAATTCTTCCTGACAACAGTTAGTGACAAGCATGTCAAGAACAACAACCTCCGTCATCTATATGGCTTATCAATAATTTAGTCTCTTCCCCTCGTGAGAGCCTGTGTGTTTTGCAATAATGAAATATATGATTTTAAAAATAAATAATAGGCTGTTGTCAGCCCGATTGTAGCTAGAAGTTATGAATTTGATTGATTGATTGAGCATTTGACTTCATTCTCTCTAGCAGGATCAAAGAGAAACTCTTCCACTTGCCCAAGGCCACTTGCAATTTATTTAGAGACTGTGTTCATATCCCAGCAGGTAGCAATATTGGACTGAGGTACACAGAAAATCAGCTCTTTGAGGTTTTTTCCAAGTCTAAGGGATGCAACAAATGAGTTTTTTTTTTTTTTTTTAGTTCATTAAATCATTAACCACTTAATCACTAAAAACAAGACATTATGTGTTTTGCTTGAGCGGGGGTACTCCGGGAAATGGGAGGAACTCAGGCTGCCATGGCAGAATCTGGCATTTGAGTGTGGGCCTTTTAAAAATGTGACAGTCTCTAATTTTTTATTTATGTGGCACTTTTCCCCCCCTTAACTAATCAGTGTGGCAACAGCCGTGCTGACACCCCACTGTGACAGGCGTATGAATTGCAATGAGGAAACTATACAGCGGCTAACATAGGGGAAACAAAAGCCGAGGGTATAGAAGAGATGTTTGTAAAACAAATATTGTGAGTGTTAGACCGGTATAATGGGGGAAAAACCAAGATAGATTTGCCTGTGAACTCTCCAGACCAAGTGAAAGATAGCTATGAAATTAAGCCGGCCTGGATTCCCTTCGCCCATTTTTATCCGCTTTCCCTGGATAGGGAGATCACGCACTTCTTTTTCCAAATTCCTGGACTATTCTTTCTTTCTCTCATTGCATAACAGCCTTCCTTGGGCTTAAAAAAAAAACGACATAAAAACCTGGACTGCAAGCTACCTAGAGTGGGAGCCCGCATGCTGATGAGCATTCAAATGAGTCAGACTAATGTAGAACCTGGGAGCCGGTCTTAACCAGGGTGCAGGGAATAAAGGAGAAAGGATGTGAAGGCCTCAGGATATTCATCCACAGAGGGACAAGCCCATCTTAACAAGTACAGGTTATGGTCTTAGTTGTTCTAGCAGGGGAATGGAAGAAAGAGAGCTTGTCTTCTCTTTCTAGCTGCCTTCGTCATGTGCTGTCTGACCTCAGGCAAGGCAATTTAATAATCATCCTAATGCTTTATACTTCATAGTGCCTTTCATCCACAGATCTCAAAGCACTTCACAAATACCAATTCATTAACCTTCACAACCCACCCTGGGGGAGGATGAGGGGGTGGGAGCATTCCCCCTGTGGTATAAGCTCACAGTTGGAGGCACAGGAAAAATCAGTCTTTCCCTCAAGGTCACATGAAAGTCGACCATGAAGCAAGGAAGTGAGACTCCAGAGCATTTGACTTCAGATCTGGTTGATACTGGGATTTGTCACCTCAGTTTACCTGGTTTAGCCTGAGCTCAGAATTCTCCATATAGCAGAGAATGGAAGCATAAGGACAGAAGGAATCCAAAACCCGATATTTCCCCCCTTTTGAAAAGTTTCTTTTAAGTGCTTTGAAGGCTGAGACTGCATACACAAAATGGTTCCACTGTTGCCCAAATGCCTTGTCAGATTGATCTAAAGAACAATTTGTTAGACCAAAAAATAAAAATTCAGCGAAACTATTAATTATGTTCAGAGTTATAATGAAAAATCTAGCATCAAGGGAAAATTGAGTTGAACATAGTAGAGGACAGATATTAAGAAGATACCAGGGATATGACTTTTCGATTGCCATCATCGTTGATTCACAGGTATCCCACAGGGCACAGATTCCTTCCTACGGAGTCTGCTCTGGTCAAGTACAGTCCTGTCGTACTGTGATGGGGGAAGGCAAGCCTGGAGAGGTATGGGACCTAATGGAGCCCTTGAGGATAGCAACCTCTAGTGAGTAAGGAAAGGGACTTGAGGGTGGTCCTTAGTGGCAAGGGGCCAGAGGAGGACTGCCATGGGGAGGAGGAAGTGAACATCTCTTGTCAGTGCTTTAGAACAAAATCTCAGTTGCTTTGTGCTAATTACAGTTATGATTATATCCCCCAGCTTTTGGAATGAACAAACCATTTAATTCAACCAAAACGGTCAAATTGGCTTGTAAAACAACATAGTGATGAGACTCAATATGAATGCTTACTAATTCATGAGATCACAGATAAAGAGCAGAAGGAACCTGAGAGAATTTTGAGTCTACCCTACACGTCCATTATTTCTGTCTAATTTTCTGTTATGTTCTGTGTTACTGTCATACTCTGTACCTTCTTCCACCTTGCTAAACCTGTTATGCTCTCCTTCCTTCTCTTTTGTCTATTGAATTCCAAATCATCCTTTAAAGCCCAATCCAAATGTCACTTCCTTCTTGAACTTCATAGAACATTTTGCTTTTCATTTCTCGAATGTGCTTATCAAATAGTATTGCATATTACATTTATCTTTGGTTCTATTTTATCTTCCTCGTAGACAGTAGGCTCCGTGAAGGGAGAGACCCTGTTAACAAAACTTTGTGCTTCTCCAGTTCCCCAGCATAGGACTCTAAACACATACATTAGCAAGTGGTTTATACATATTTGATGAATGAATGAAGCAGTTAATTTAAACTAAGCCCAGATGTATGCTGTTGGCTGCTTCCTTCTACCACCACCACTCCAATCTTATTTTCATATTTGCATGCACATCCCTTCTAGCTCAGTGTCAGAAGGCCAGTCTTTATGTGAACACTGCATGAGGGGCTTGCACTATACTGAATTCTCATGGGCCCACTTTCCCCCAGCAAACTCTCCTGGAACTGCACCAAGGACACATGTCATTGACTTGAACTGTGACAAATGACTTTGATTTAAAAAGACAAAAATAAAACATGAGACCAAATAATTTTCCCTTAATTGTTTTCACAAGTTGACAAGAGCCAGAAAGTCTCAATTCTCAGGTCCTGTGTGCTTCCCATTTCTAGTGTAGCAATCTGAGAGTGCTGGACCCAAAGTAGGAGCTCAGAAAATTTTGAATGATAGACGCTGCTACATAAGCAGACATGGCAGAGTAGACCACCCTTTGTGAGGTACCTTTTCTCCTGATAGCCACTAAGAATCCTATCTGAGCCAGACAGCTAAGCTTCCATTTAGCGTGTTACGTGAGTTTCCCTTTTTCCATAAATCAGATTCATGAGCATTTGGAATCCACAACACATAGTGAGGGAGGGGCTTTGGATGGAAGAAGGATCAGAGAAGTACAGAGCAGGCAGTTGAGAAATATTGGATATATTTTTATAATGAAGGTGATGGGCAAAGCTGGTTCACTTCATAACAGATTATGACTAGTACAATCTTAGAGTAGCTAGATAGCACAGTGGATAGTGTGCTAAGCCTGGAGTCAGAAAAATTCATCTTTCTCAGTTCAAATCCAGCCTTGATCCTTACTGCAGCAAGTAACTTGACTCCATTTCCTAATCTATAAAATGAGCTAGAGAAGGAAATAGTAAAGCACTCTCTCTGCCAAGAAAAACCCAAATAAGATCATGAAGAGTTAGACAAGACTGAAAAGACTGAACGAAAGGGCACTCTTAAATCTGGAAGCAAAAGTCCAAATTATTGATAATATGTAGGGTAGGGAAGAATACTCTCTCCTCACTCTCATCCAAGAAGTCAGCTACTCAATTGTCTTTTCATTTTTTTTCCCAATTCAAATATACTTATTTAAATACCTACTGCATGCAAGAAACTATGGCAGGTAAGGGTCATTCAAAGACAAAATTGGAATATTCTATGTCCAACTTTGCTGGTATGAACTTAATGGTATAAGAACAGAACCTATTAATGGTAATTATATTGCATTTGTTTATGTATTTTTATTATATTGACCATCTCTATGACTAACAAACATTTGCATTTTGTACCTTGTACATGGTAAGCAACTTGAGAGCTGGGGCTGTCGTTCCTGTTTTTTTTTTTTTTTTTTTTTTTAATATATCTCTAACTTTTAGCACAGCACTTAGCACATAGTAGGAACTTAATATTCAGAGTTGATTGTTTGCCTGCCCCATCAGTCCTTTCTTGGTAACAAAAAGGAGAGAGGTTTTTTTTTTTTGTTTTGTTTTGTTTTTACTAATTTCTTTCTGCAAGTAAATCTAAATGTCTATCCCAAAGCTAAAAATCTCTGCTTAAAATATCCAGATAATTTGGGTATACAGGTAATTATAGAAGCTCCTTGAGGGCAAAGGTTGTTCTGTTTTTGCATTCAGAGAGGCAGTGTGGAATGGCAGATATGGAGTTTGTTATAAACCTACTTGTAGTATCTTGGCACAAATTTCATTTCTTAATGAATGTGGTAATTTACTTTGAGTGAGATACAAAATGCCAACCTGCATTAATAGGGGAAATTTTCTCACTTTGGAGTTCCCTGTTCTAGTGTAATCACAGGTCTAGTTAGATCCTCTTTTTTTATTTATATACACAGTGTCTTTTAAAAGAGTAGGAGTTTAATAAGTGCTTATTGTGCAATTGAATTGTATTATTATTAAGTTATCTGGAACACAGCCTGAGCTATTCCCTTCACTTGTATAGACTCAATCTTACTAGGAAAAGCACTTGGGAAATTTACCCCTCCCCCCAGTCCCCCTTCACCCCCTCCCCGACTTTGCCTGGAGTAAACATGGTACTTGGATCTCTGTGGCACTCCCTTGAACACTACAGCTTTACTTTGAAAAATTCACACGCACTTTTCATACACTGCAGGTGTTCATTAAAGCCTAAATTCCAATTCTTTAAAACTCCATTTCTTTTCATTGAAGACACCAAACCTTAGCCGTTCCGGGAGACTGAGGCCGAAATATTCCACTGTGATGACTCACCCCTTCTTTCCATCTTTCTTTCTCTGCTGCATTCAATTACCTCCCTTCCCATTTTCGGAGACAAAAGAGAAAATTCTATGACAACTGGACTCCATCCAGGAACACAGGGGAAAATGAGCTGAGGCAGACAATAGATGAAAAGTGTACAACAAAAGAATTAACTCAAATGAAACTGCTTAATAACCCTTCGGCTGGGCCTGGCAGGTCACTGCTTGGCCTTTTGTTTTCGACTTGTCTGAAAAATCCTCTTCGGGTTGCAGTCACTGAGTAAAATTAGGCATTAGCAAATATGTTCTGAAAAATCATAAGGAGAAATTATCCACTATTCTGTCACCTAAGAAGAAAAGTCAAAGCTTTGATTCATCTAGGAACAGCTCAATAAATACTAGAGAAACTGGGTTTATTAACTTAGTAAACTGGTTTACCTTAATTAACGTTATTTAGTGAACTAAGTTTATTCTTTTCCCAATGCCTATATTTCTATGAATGGAAGTGCAGGGTAATAGAGAGCTAGCCTTGAAACTAATAAAATCAAGGTTCTAGTCTCAACTCGAACTTTTCAGCTTGCCCAAGTAATCTTGAGCATGTAACCTTTCAGTAATCTAGATAACTTTCTAAGATTAAGGTGCTTATCTATTTGGAAAGAGGGAGTTTCTTTATTTGAGAGTTCTTTGGGTCAATGAAATCAGTGATATAAGATCCCATGCTATCATTTTCTGCTTCCTCTTTGACCCAAGAAACAGAATATAATGAACAATAAAATAAGGAACTTCCCTGGCTTGGCTAGGATCAGAAGCCAATAGCATTTTTTTTATTCTTTCATCAATTCCACAAAGATGGATTAAGTGTTTATTAACTCTAGTAATAGATGTTCTGAGGAATATAGAGGTAAACAAAGTCCTGATCTCCAGAAGTTTATAATTTAAGAGAGGGGGAAAGATACAAAACATAGAATTGGAACATTTAGAAGTCATTTATTTCATCTCTCCATTAAGATGAAAAAAACTGAGGCCTAGAAAAGGAGAATGACTTGTCCAAAAATGCCAAAATGGAATTGGGATGGGAAACCAGATTTCTTGCATCTAAAGCTAATGTTCTTTCCCCTATGCTATAATGTCTTTTTTTGTTGAATGTTTTGTTATATATTTCTTATGAATCATATTGGGAGGGGAAAATCAGAACAAAAGGGAAAAATCAAGAGAAAAAAAAAAGACAGAAAAAAGTGAACACAGTGTATGTTGATTTACATTCAGTCTCCATAGTTCTCTCTCTGGATGTAGATATTGTTTTTTACCCAAAGTTTATTGGGATTGCTTTATATCACGTAACCCCTGAGAAGAGCTAAGTCTGTCTTAGTTGATCATCACACAGAGACACCTTGCTGTCATTGTATACAATATTTTCCTGGTTCTGTTTGTTTCACTCAGCATCAGTTCATGTAAATCTTTCCAGATCTTTCTAAAAGCATCCTGTTCATTATTTTTAATAAAACTATAATATTCCATTACTTTCATATGTCATAATTTATTCAGTCATTCCCCAATTAATGGACATGTACTCATTTTCTAATTCTTTGTCACCACAAAAAGAGCTGCTACAATCATTTTTGCACATATATGTCCTTTTCTCGCTTTTATGAGTTCTTTGGGCTATAGATCCAGTAGTAGCACTCCTGGATCAAAGGGTATGCACAGGTTTATAGTCCAAAGGACATACCTTCAAATAATTCTCCAGAATGGATGGATCAGTCCACAACTCCACCAACAATGTATTAGTGTCCCAGTTTACCCACATTCCCTCCAACATCTATCATTATCTTTTCCTGTCATCTTAGCCAATCTGAGAGATATGATATGGTACCTCTGAGTTGTTTTAATTTGCATTTCTCTAATCAATAGTGATTTAGGGCGTTTTTTCATATGACTATAGATGATTTTATTTCTTTATCTGAAAATTGTCTGTTCATATCCTTTGACCTGCAATGGTGTCTTTACTTTTATTTTTAACCAGACTTGTGATTTCATTGGCATAGGGAACATAACACAGTTTCTAAGTTCACCAAAGATAAGTGAGTACATGAGAGTAATATGCTACTTATTCTATAGTCACTGCAAACACATGCACTTGTTTTTAAATTATACTACTTTTATAATTTATATTTACAAAGCTCTTTACAATTTTCAAAATTCTTTCCTTACGGCAACCCTTGGAGGTACATAGTTAGTTCTACTTTATGGATGAAAAAACTAAGACTGAGAAAGGCTGTCAGGTTGTTTATCACAGAGTCATAGAAAGCAAGTGATGAACTGGATTCAAATCCAGGTAATGGGATCTAATGACTCCCACGCCATTCATTAGCCAAGAGAACCTATGATTGTTAGAACTGGATGAGGATCATCTGCTGCAGTCATTTTATTGACAATCTTGAAATAGAGATGATCTGGTGGGAAATGATCAATTGTTATTATTATTGAGTCATTTCAGTCATGTTGGACTCTTCAGGGACCCCATTTGGGATTTTCTTGGCAGAGATACCAGAGTGGTTTGCCATTTCTTTCTCTGCTCATTTTACAGATAAGGAAATTGAGGCAAACAGTGACTTGTCCAGGATCACACAGCTAGTAAGTTTCTGAGACTAGATTTGAAATTAGAAGATGAGTCTTCTTGACTCCAAGTCTGGTACTCTATCCTTATGCCCCCAGCGGCCCTTCAAGGTAAAAAGTAGTTTATCTTTAAACTTCAAACTTTGAGAACATTCCCAACCAAATCACTGTCCTAATATATGCCATCATCATTGTCCATCCAGGAAAGATCCTCCTTTTGTACCTTCTATCCCCAAGAATTTTAGGGGCTGTCTAAGCAATAGTCACCGTCTCACTGCAAAACACTTTTGGGTAATGGGGGCTTAAAATCTAGGGATTTCCCAAACTTTTCACTTGCTCCCAAAAGTTTGTCTTGTAGATATAGGAGAAGAATTTTCCAGGTGAAGCAGAGGGCGTTTCCCTTCTCATTTCAACTGATGTAGTCAAGAAAGACAGAATATAATCACAAAGTATAAATTAGATGATTAAAAATTGTGTACAATCCTACAGTGTTGTCACAGAGAGGAGGTTGTGATATGTAAACAAGATTCCTAGACCTGATCTTTTTATCAGGTAAGAAAGTTTCTTTAATGAACCAAGAAAGAGATTAATATGTCTCTAATGTGAGAAGTCTCAGACTTATATATAATTCATTCATTTGAGGGGCCCAAAGTCAGGAGCATTCTGTGCAGGCAATATTTGGGGCAGGAGAGTGAGGACTTTCTCTCCTTCCCACTAATCCCCATCTATTAGCCATGTAATCAAAATTATTGAAGTAGGTGTAAACAATGAATCCCCATCAGAAGCAGAGACCCACACCTTTATAGTCACAGTCACTCAAAGGAAGAGGCAGTTTCTGGAAGTATGACCCTTCATGGCTGAGAAGATTGCCATATATGATCTCAAGAAAGAAGCACAATATGAGAGCCCAACTGAGTGACCCTTCTAGAAGCTAAACTGCATGCAAATAACTAAGTGAGCATTCCACAAAGAAAAGACTTCTAAACTTTGCAATTAATAGGAATTGTGAGCTATCTTTGGACACATATGTCTCACTACCATTGTACTTAATTTTGAATCCACTCTTCTCATATGCATTGTATATATATTTGTGGGAAAATGTCCCATAATGGAAGGGAATGTTTTATACCAACTGTTCATACTAGTATGAACCATCCTAGTAAATACCTTTGTTAAAAGTTAATAATTTATTAACTGGTCATTAATATGAAGCACTCTGGTTGGGGCTTTATAAGCTATCCACAAAGTTATTCCCTTGAACACGATACAGCAACCACCCTATGAAGATTTAATTTATAAATGAGTTGAGGAAATAAATCAGAAGAGGTGCTACATAATTTCCGATTGGATATCATTGAATCTCCTTAATTATCAAAGATCAAAATATCTTGATTGACTCTCAATGACCTCAGCTTTAGTCCACTAGACAACAAGAAATGAGAAAAAGAGAACACTTTTTAGAGGTCTAGCTTCTCATATAATCATAGAACCATGGGCCTACATTTTGAAGGTACTCCTAAAGATACTTAATCAAAAATTCTTATTTTCTAGATAAGAAAACTGGAGATTATGGAGGTTAAGTGATTTATTCAAGTTGACTTTGGTAGTCAACATCAGATATAGGATTTGAACTCAGATCCTATGATTTGAGAGCCAATGATGTATTCATTGTATTCATTTGAATTTTATTTTGGTTCTATCAGCATTTAGCACAGTACCTTGTATATACATATTTAAGAAATAAGTACATACACATTTATTAAGTCATATTGAACTAAATATATAAAACTACATGATTGTGTCACTAAATGCAGAAAAGCTTTTTAACAAAGTACAACACTCATTTGTGCAAAAAAACAAAACAAAACAAAACAAACAAACACAAAAATGAAAATTAAAAAAAAAGCTTTGGTATTAACCATTTTTTACAGCAATTAAAAAATGTGCAACTGAAATTTGAAGGTATCATTATTTTCAGTAGAGAAACACAAGAAGCCCAGTCAATATAGATTTAAAGCAAGAATGTGCCATATCCTCTTGTTATTTAATATAATTTTTAGAAATGGCAATAAGAAAAGAGAAATAAATATAATCAACATACACCAACAAAGAAGAGACAAAATTATCCCAAATGGTTGACATTTCCCTTTTGAGTTTGGATGTTAAGGCATTCAGAGGATGTACCTTTATTAATTCATATTGGTTTGTCTATGGCTACTTTCAGCATAGTCTCTTTTTTTTTTTTTTTTTTTTTTAGATATTTTTTCTTTGCCAAATAGTATAATTACATTTGGATCCATTTGATGCATGGTAATTTTTTTTCCCTCTCTCAGTTTTATTTTGTGTTTATCTTTGTTTTTTAAATGTGTTTCTTGTAAGCTACAGGTTTTATTTTCTTTTTCAATCTATGACTCTTTTTTACAAGTTGGATTGTTTAATTCATTCATATTTAAAGATGTGAGAATTAGATTTATATTTTCCTCCATCTATCTCTAATATTTTTTCAGGTTATAATTTTTCCCTCTTTTACTATGCAGTACTAATATGTGTGTGTGTGTGTGTATATATTTATTTATATACACATAGAATACATATATACACATTATGTATATTCATGCATACAAACACACAATCTTTTGTTACAATATTCCCTAACATTCCTTAAACATCTGGTTTAATTAATCTGTTTTCCTGTTTGTATTACCATGACCGTGATGCTCTTTCTTCCTTTTTCCTATAATGCTCTTCATTCTTCTCTTCATTTACCCAAATCCTTCCCATCATTCAGAGCCCAACTGAAGTTGGAAACCTTTTTTTTTTTTTACATAATTTTGATTGACTTGCTCATCTTTATTTTCTCTCTTCTCTCAACCTCTATAATACTTCAGATCTGTATCATTTATTTTAGCACTTAATCATAAATTGCTTTATTATTGGCAGCTAATTGTTACATATTAGTTTTAGTTTCCCCAGATGGATTGGAGTCTTAGAGGTGTTGGTGCTGGAAGGTCCCTCAAAACATCAGCTGGTCTAAGCCATATCTTGACAACCTGACACCTGGCTTCACTTAATGAAATACTGAAAGAATTGTTCTGTTCAAAAATGACCTTGCCTCCACACAGGGAAGAAATAAAAAAGACAACATTTTGATCTGAAAGGGCAATGAGTGTAGTTGTTATTATCTCAAGAAAAATCAATAACTTTCTCATCCTTCACTTTATGAGGTTTTGACGTCAACTTGAGAATATTTAAATTCTCCCGGCCCAACATCCTCTTGAATCTGCAGACCCGAGCATACAAGTTGAGGCAATATCATCAGGCTGAGTCAGGCCTATAAATCATTTCCTCTCTGGAGCACAAAACTATGCTTTAAGGTATTAACATATTTTTTTGTCTAATGTCTTCTAGATAATAAGGTGAGTGAACAGAAAAATAACAAGCTATTTTAACACCAGATTTTATATTGCAAAGGATAGGGTGGAGTCATATGCTCTTCATGACATAACTAACAGTTGGCCTAAGGTGCCTAAGGATAGATAGAATTCCTTTCCCAAGTCTTTCAGAGGATTAGACCAGGACTTGGGACTGAGAGGTGTTGATTAAACATACTCAGTGTAGAGCCAGAAAACTAAAATATTCTAGCATTAGAAATGACCTCAGGGGCCACCATTTAGTCCAAGTCATACCTAAAAAAGACTCTTCTCTATAACATCTGTAGCAAGTAATTATCTAGCCTTCAACTTGAAGACCTCTGATGAGGGAGAAACTACTCTCTACCAATTCAGCCTATTCCATTCTTTGTCAATTCTAATTGTTAGCAAATGTTTTTCTTCCATCTAGCCTGAATGTTCACTTGTTTAAATTCCACCCATTCCCCTTCATTTTGCTCTCTGGAGCCAAGAGCAAGGTTAATCCCTCTTCCACATTGTAAATACTTGAAGACAGTGATCATGTCTCCTCTTTTCTTTTTTCAGGCTTAACATCTCCTGTTCCTTTAACCTATCCTTGGGTGGTACAATCTCAAGATTTCTCACCATTCCAGTTGAGTCCAAGAAAGGAAGATTCTTTCCATGTCTAAAATAGTATTTCACTTGTACCATATCTCGGAAATTTTTTGTATCCAAAGTATTTTAAAGCAAAAATTGCCAACCAATTCCTATTAAACAAAGAAGGTAAGATGAATGAAAGAGCTGAAACAAAAAATATTGTTGGAAAACACAGAAAAGCATCTTGTTCTTATATCAAGACCACTGATATCCTAAGAATGAAGGTTCCCAATTAAACATGTGGAACTTGGGCATTAGGGATAAGGGAGTTAGAGATTTCCAAAGGAAAAATAGGCAGTTATACAAACTCAATTTTTCTTCTAAATCAACTGAACCAATGATGAGAGCCAGAGTTTTGGCATTTGCCTTGAAATCAAGAAGGCTTGCGTTCATGAAAGCCACCTTGACATTAACATTGGATTTTTGTTTCCTCTGTGTCTCAGTTTCTTCATCTATAAAATAAGAATGCTTGGACTCAATAGTTTCTAAGTTCCCTTCCAGTTCTAGTCCTATGATTTTGTGATACTTCAATCTTACATAAACTGTTAGGATGTCTAGAAGTGATCAATGTACCCATTAGGGAAGTAAGAGTTTCGCCAAAAAATGGGGTTGGGACTATCCCCACCAGGGCCTCTGATCAGGGAAATAACCACTGAAATAAAATTTAAGGCAGAATAACTGGTAGAAACCCAAGGGCTTACCCTACGTTTCCTTGCCCTCAATAACCTCCCTATGGTTTTCTTAACATCAGATAAATGTATAATGAGAAAGAGTCCCAAGCACATTTAATTCATCAGTACTCCTGAACTACCTAGACCCAAGAAAACATGATAATTGAGGTAAGAATTAGAATCTGTTAAAAAAAAAAAAAAAACAGAAAAAGCTCAACAAACACAGAAGTTCCAGATTGGTATTTCTCACACACAATACCTTTAATTTTGTGTCAATCTAAAAAAAAAAGGAAAAACCTCAATGTTTTGTTTATCCAAAGTCATTAAAATATCCTGTAACAGCCTGTTTCAGTCAGCAAGAGTTTAGTAAATTTGCTGTTAAGTAATATTGCAACACAACCTGACTCAGGATTTACTGAAGAATCTCTATCTCTATCTCTGTCTCTTCTATCTTTCTATCTCTCATTTATTCTATTTCTCTATCAAAAAATTATAAATAATCTCTATTGCTGTCATATGCTGTCATAGCATTTGATTACATGAAATTGTCAGAATTCATTTTTTATCAAAAGACCAGAGCCTAAACACCTCAAGTGTTTAGTTACAAAGATTAAAAATAATCAAGGAGAACCAAGCAATGTATACAATTAGAATGTGAATCTACTAAAGTGTAAAGCTACTGAGGGCAGGAACTAGTTTCATTTTATCTTTGTGTCACCAGCTCCTACAAAAAGGTACTACATACCTTTCCGGGTATGTAGTCGAAGTACCTATTAATAGTTCCTGTTGAATTAAATTCATCAATCCCTTGGCTCTATGGAGGTAAAGAGAAAGATGGACGCAGTACTTAAATTATGGACCTATAGCACCTTCATATAATAGTGTCTGTGTCTATACAGCAATGTATCCATACACAATTTATATATATATATACGTGTGCGTGTGTAAATACATATACACATATGCACACATCACACCACATACATGTACATATACCTATCATATAATATATGTGTATATATGCACACATTATATTATATATGTATCTATCACATACATATATACAGAAATGTGTCTATATCTGTGTGTATATGTGTGTGTGTGTGTGTGTGTGTGTGTATGTATACCATTAAATTCATCCATCTGCTAGAGAAAGTAATTTGGGGGAAGGGAGCTTATCACTCAATTCAATTGTTTAATGTTATAAAGACATCAAGAAAAAATAAGAGAAAGTCCTGCTTGAAACAATGAATTTATAGAACCAACTACCCAAAGAAATGGTCTTGGCAAGAAATAGAATTAGATTCAGAAAGAGATTATGAATAATTGACCTATAAATGTCCTTTAACAAGAATTAGGGTAGATTTAACCTTTAAAAGTTACTTCAGAAGATAACTACCTGACTTTCTCATAGCTTTCTCTTGGATTTGTTCTTGATAATAGAAGCCTGAGCTAAACAAAGACTCTGTATCTAAATCAAGGTGGAAACTCTTAGGTTCCTATATAGTTTTGGTATTGTTAGCCAAGGCGGGATATGGAGTCTTTGTCTAGGAGACATTTTTTTTGCGGGGAGGAGGAATTTGGGATTGAATGGTGGTTCTCCTTGGATTTCATTGATATAAATCAATAATCAACAAGTATTTATTAAGTATCTATTATGTGGTAGGCACTTTACCAAGGATAGGGGAACTCACAGAAAGGAAATAATCTTTCTATCATGCTATCTGTCTCTATGAATTTTAGAAGAATCTAACTATTATATGGAGAGTCAGAAATCTTTATAGAAGAGGAATAGGACCAGAAGTCCTGAAGACCTTTTCCTGAGGGCCTATAAGGATATCTTCTATTCTAATAGTAGAGAATGGAGGTCAGAGAAAAGTAGCCATTCCTTTTAATGATGTTGAATGTCAATTCTAGGGACCTCAAAGTTAATATCAGAACATCTCTGGACATTGCACTCATCCTTTTCACAAACTAGGGTTTTGCCTAGATGAAAGAGGGCCACGTTTCAGATAAAGCAGAGCTCCATCCCTGTTGTTTCTCAAACATTTGAAAAGTTCCCCTTGAGAAAGGGTGGTATTAGAAATGCTGGTCCTTCCTAAGGGACCCAGCCCACCATCTGTCTTCTAATCCTTAGCTAGGTAGGTACTTGTTGAGCCTTGCCTCTTGCTGTACCTAACAATATACCATTGTCCTCATCCAGTTCCATAAAACCAGAGAGAACAGACTGCCCCATTCTAGAATCAGCAGCCATAACCTGTTGAAATGCACACATTTGTACAGAACTCGGGAATGCTGCTCCCATCCTGCCGTTGGGACCTGCTATCAGTCTGTGTTGAGGTCTCTGGAGAAAGAAATTCAAAGTCTGCCTAGTTGAAAGTTTCTTGTCACCACCTCCCTGAATGGAACTGCACAGAGAATCAAGCCTGCCTTGTTCTCCACCTGTTTTCTCCCTTCAGCTCCTGAACTTTGGACCCAATTCCATTCTATTGATTCCCTCACAGTAACCATACTTCTATTTTTCTCCTATACACATGTTGCACTTCACCTACACGCCATGAATCTAGGCAAATACTAGGTTCCCTGTTTCTTCTGGGCTGCCTTTTCTGCTATTTCCCAAGAATGGTGAGCTGCATTATTTATAGAGGGAATCTCTCTCATGATAATAAAGAGAAGAATCCTACCATTTTACATTTAATCTCGAGCTTTATATTTAGAAAGCAATTGATGTAATCATTGATTTTCACACAATTTTGTGAGTGAAACATTATAAACATTATTTCCCTCCTACTTTAAAGATGAAAAAATGGAAAGATTTAGAGATACTTACAAGATCAAGTAGGTAATAAAACGGAAGACATAGGGCTTGAAACTGCATTTTTGATCCCATGTCCACAGTCTTTTTCCTCCATCACATTGCTTCCCCTCAAGTGTTTTTAAAGGATTTATGAGGTGGGTTAAAAAGATCTTGAGACAAATAGACACACAGACCAAGAGAGACACAGAGAGAAACAGGTGGGGGGGAGAGAGAAAGGAGAGAAAGAAAGAGAAAGAGAGAGAGAGAGAGAGAGAGAGAGAGAGAGAGAGAGAGAGAGAGAGAGAGAGAGAGAGAGAGAGTTTTTTTATTGCAGAATAGGGAGTAAAGTGCTATATTTGAGTCCAGGAAGACCTGAATTCAAATCCTGCTTCTACTATTGACTCTGGTCAAACCATCTAATCTCTACATAGTTCAAGCAACTCCCTAGTACTACTGTCAGAATTATGTTAGAAAGAGCAGAATTAGAATCCTTCTTCTTAGCTGTGTGATCTCAGGTACATGACAACCTCTTGAGCTTAGCTTTTTCTTCTATAAAACAGGGATGATAATAGATCATTCTATATGTATGAGTTATGACTATTATCATCATTAATTATTATCTACTAAATGATGGAGGGATTGTTTCCCAACTGAATAATGAAGCTTTTATACTGGAAGTTCCTCTAGAAAATCAATCCTTTGTATGAACAGACAATTCTCAGACAAAGAAATTGAAACTATTTCTAGCCATATGAAAAGATGCTCCAAGTCATTATTAATCAGAGAAATGTAAATTAAGACAACTCTGAGATACCACTACACACCTGTCAGATTGATTAGAATGACAGGGAAAGATAATGCGGAATGTTGGAGGGGATGTGGGAAAACTGAGACAATTGTTGGTGGAATTGTGAATACATCCAACCATTCTGGAGAGCGATTTGGAACTATGCACAAAAAGTTATCAAACTGTGTATACCCTTTGATCCAGCAATATCATTACTGGGCTTATATCCCAAAGAGATTTTAAAGAAGGGAAGGGGACCTGTATGTGCAAAAATGTTTGTGGCAGCCCTGTTTGTAGTGGCCAGAAACTGGAAACTGAGTGGATGCCCATCAATTGGAGAATGGCTGAATAAATTGTGGTATATGAATATTATGGAATATTATTGTTCTGTAAGAAATGACTAGTAGGAGGATTTCAGAAAGGCCTGGAGAGACTTACATGAACTGATGCTGAGTGAAATAAGCAAGGCCAGAAAATCATTATATACTTTAACAATAATACTATATAACAATACTATATGATGATCAATTCTGATGGACATGACCCTCTTCAACAACGAGATGAACCAAATCTGTTCCACTAGAGCAGTAAGGAATTGAACTAGCTACACCCAGTGAAAGAACTCTGGGAGATGAATATGAACCACTACATAGAATTCCCAATCCCTCTATTTTTGTGCGCCTGCATTTTTTATTTCCTTCACAGGTTAATTGTACACTATGTCAAAGTCTGATTCTTTTTGTACAGCAAAATAATTATTTGGACATGTATACATATATTGTATTAAACTTATACTTTAACATATTTAACATGTATTGGTCAATCTGGGGGAAGGGGTGGGAGAAAGGAGGGGAAAAGTTGGAACAAAAGGTTTTGCAGTTGTCAATGCTGAAAAATTACCCATGCATATATCTTGCAAATAAAAAGCTATAATAAAAAAAAAGAAGAAAAAAAAAGAAGAAAAAAGAAAAAAAGAAAATCCTTTGTATATTCATGAATGTGAAAGAGGGTGATAAAAACAACCTGGTCATTTCTCTTTTGTTTTCCTTTGTCCTAAATTCCTGATTTATATTCTGTACAACATCATTTTACAACTGAAACTTAGCTGGTTGAAATAACATTTAAAATTGTTGCTCTGACTACTTCTATTAATACCTGACTTGATCCACCTGTTGACTTATTTCCCCTACAAAGCCGAAATTAGAACTCCTGCTACCTGACCATTTCCTTTTAAGGACTATAGCAAACTTTAACACTTCGAAGGTGTGGTGAGATATTCTGGAACATAGAAGTGAATGTGGGAATCAATAAATAAAACTATTCATACCCTACTCGGGAAAAATGGATTTTTGTTGCGATCCAAATATAACAGGAGTGGCTTCACAAGCCAAACAGTGGTTAGCCTTTGACGCTAAAAATGTTACTCCTGGCCCAATTTAGACACAACGAGGTTATAGTCTGGGTAAGACTGGTTTTTTTCCTCCAAAATTTGTCAAAAACCCAAAAGATGGACAGAGAATTTCTGGAGGTGAAGGGGAGTTCAGTAAAAGGCCAGAGTAGTCAGATTGTTAGAACAGTAACAGGTGTTGAAAAAACTGAGAGAGCTCAAAGATCCCATTATCCCATGCCCCTTCCCATAATTCCCTCAAAGGAAATCAAGTTGAAAGCTGCGACAATAGCTCACCAAAGCAACTCATTGGAAAATGAAAAAATTGAAATGAAAAAGTTGACAAGTCAACCGGTTATTTTGTGTATACAATGCCACTTAATCAGTCTATAGGTTTTATTTTATTTTTTCCACAGAATTTTCTGTTGATTTGGATGTTCAGTCCATGGGGCTGAAATATTTCCACACAGAGTGGATTCTTTCCCTTCTGCCCAGTCTTTCTACTGCTGAACTAAATGATTTTAAGATTTCCTCTATGGCATAGGTGTCAAATATGTGGACTGAACATTTTCTAGAACTTCAGAACCACATTAAAATGTAACTGAGAAAAATTGAAAAAAATAAATAAAAACCCATTAAACACAGATAATGTTAATATGTGATTTTCTAAGTCAATATGAGGTGTACAAGGCTCTGTATGTATAATTTAATGCCCTTTCTCCCTTCCCATTTGATGCTGACATCACTGCTTTAGTAGATCAAGGATTTGTCAATTAAAAATAACAAAAACAATAATAAAATATAACCCAAAACTTCAGCATTTCCAAAATTTTGTTGGAAATGCCCAAATAGAAGACAGTTCAAACATTTTTAAAGTATCTATTATGTGCCAGGTACTGTGCTAAGCACTTTATGAATATTATCTTGTTGATAAAATAGCAGTGAGCAATAGAAGACTAGCTGTAATTTCTCTCTTTCACTCTTTTTTTTTTTTTTTTTTTTTTTGCTGAGGCAATCGGGGTTAAGTGACTTGCCCAGGGTCACACACCTAGGAAGTGTTAAGTGTCTAAGATCACATTTGAATTCAGGTTCCCCCTGCGCCACCTAGTTGCCCCTAGCTGTGATTTCTCTAGTCACACTTGGAACTTCTCACCTATCATAGAAAGAGTCACTAGATTTAGAATCAGAATATCTGAGGGATGATATTCCTGCTATTTACTGTTTGAACCTGGGCAAGTCATTCAATCTGAGCCTCAATTTGCTCATCTGTAAAATGGGGTTGAAAATATTTTCCCTACAAAGTTCTGGTAAGGATCCTAAAATCATTTGATCTAGGACTGATAAAGATGTCCAGAGACTAGCAGAATCTTTTTTTTTTTTTTTTTTACCATTTTAACCCGATGAAGAAAACTTCTAGAGAAGTTAATAGATTTAGCCTGAATTACAAAGATATTAGGTAAAAAACCAAGATTTCTAACTCCAAATGCTCTTTCCACCAAGGCAAACTGTGTCCTTATAGGAGAACCCCTTGTTACCATAAAGTATTATCTAAATGGGAACCATTTTTCTACTGTCATATGTGTTGACCCCTTTAGGACAATATAAGCTCCCTGAGAGTAAGGAGAAAGCAAGAAAGATTTGCTGCAGTATTCTATTCTCCTAATTTTGTACATAATGGGTCACTTTTGTATTATTTCCCATGTTTAGCTCTGGTCAGCACATTGTTAAATGTTTATTGAATGGCTGAATTGTCTTACTTTTTGTATTGTATTCCCCATGTCTAGCAGGAGTCAGGCCTTAATAAATATTGATTGATTGATCAATTGGTTGATTAGATTGTCTCATTTTTAGATTGTATTCCCTATGCCTAGCACAGAGTTAGGTACACAGTAGGATCTTTAAGCCTTTTTTTCATTCATCTATTCATCCTCAGTTATATATCTGAAAAGACATGTTTTGTGACTCAGATCAATCAACCAATCGATCAATCAATCAATATTTATTAAGGCCTGACTCTTGCTAGGCATAGGGAATATAATCTAAAAATGTTTTGTGACTCAAAACTATCATAATAGATGAGACATTTTACAGAGGGAGAAATGTGGAATCCCACATCAGGCTTGGGATAGATGGAGAAGTCAAATTCACTTTTTCTCTCTCCTGGTCTGAATCTTTCAGCTGCCAATAACATTCGACACTGCCTTGAATGGATTAAAAAGTGAGAGAGGAGTCATTGTAACAGTAGCCTCTCTCTGGGGAGTGGGGCTCGAGAGATATTCTCAGGTGGGGAAGAGTCCCACTGTGGTCCCACTTTGCAGCTGATGTCAGGGGTAGCTGCCCAAGTCAGCGAGCAGTCTTTGGCGACCTGTTATGTTCACCAATATCTAAACCTTGGGTTGATGCTCAGGCGTGGAAAAGTCCAACATGCCTTCAGGTGAGGACAGAATGTCAGAAAATAAATGTTTCTCAAAAATTTTCCATTGCAGGCAGCCTGGAGACCGGCACAGTCAGTCAGAACTTCTAAAGGCTGGTATCCTCTTTTTCTTCCCTGCACAGCATGCATTTATTGCTTCAGTATATCTGGGGAAAGGCAAAAATAAAGCAAAATAATAAAAAAACCAAGAAACGCACACACGTATGCACAGCTCAGAGAAGCCTCTATGATTAAGCCCTAAAGGGCTGGTTGCTAATCACTGTGGATGGCAGAAGTTCTCCATCAGCCTCTTGCCTTGTTTTCCACCGGTTTGTTAAAACCTGCACAAAGCCCTTCCCTCCCTCACAAACACACCTGAACCTTTCGCTTTGTTCCCCAGAGCACAGACACCAGAGCAGCTTGAAAATAGCTGAGAGCTGGGCTGTGTTCTGGGTACAGGCATGCAAATGAGAACCACAACCAAGTATGTCCCACATTGCTTCAGAATGCTTGAATTTTTTATGCTTCGTATATGCATTTTTATGTATCATATATGCTTTTTTATGTTTTTTATTGTCTCCCGGAATAACTGATATGCATTCCTACTTTGACAAATAGAAGTTGATATATATTTATATATGTATAATATATGTGCACACACATGTGCATATGTGTGCATATATACACATCTCCCCTCTCCCCAAATTGTCTTTTTAACACGTACACACACACAATGCAGGGAGAGAGGGGGAGTCATTGCCACACAAACCAAACTTACTTTAAGGAAAATATTTTAAGCAATTCAACTACAGATCTGACGAGGAAAAGAAAACATGTTGATTTTTAAAAATTCCTTAGAGAAAAACCCTAGCTCCCCTACCACATTTAAAAATAGAATCTTAGAATATCAAAGCTAGAAGGGACTTCAAGACGGGCTAGTCCAATCTCCTTCCTTTGTAGGTGAGAAAATTGAGAGCACAGGAGGAAGAAAGTGACTTACACAGTGTCATGCATCTAGGATGCAAAACTCAGTTTCCCCCAAATCAGAAAAAAAAAAATCTGAGTTTATTTGTTTGCTTGCTTGCTTTTGATTAGGTGAGGGGAAACTGGTTTTGAAGAACTCATCAGTTTTGTAGAACTTTTCTTTCCATACTTGCTCCTAATTAGAGTGGAAAAGCTGATTGTGATAAATTCTGGGACCCTCACAAGATTTTCAACCACTACCACAACCACCACCATCACCTTTCCCCCCCCAACCTACCATCATCAAGAACCAAGTTAACTTAGGAGGAGACATCAGTCAGCTTCTCACTGCTATTTGCCCTCATGGCCTTGGGCTAGACCCAGAATATCAGCCCTCCTGCCAAATACCTCTGTCTCTGTGGTATTTCTGGTTTGGCCGTTGGAAGGAATTGCTGGACAAAGCACAAGGAAGTCCATTCCGGGGAGATTCCTGCCAGATTTTTTTTTCTCTGGTACTTGGGGTGTCTAAGATCATTTGGATAAGGGTTTAGATTTCAGATAGCTTGTCTGAACCTGGATTTGAGACCTTTTAAGAATCCCTGTTTCGTTCCAATCATTAACCACACAAAGAAGAGCACCAAAAGGAAAACAGTGCAAATCTTGTAAACCTGAACACAGACTGTGTTCTCCACAAAACCTAATAAACCTTGTGTTTGGTTTGCAATTGCTCTTGTCCAAGAGCTTACAACATTTGGTCCCAGTCTGCATTTTTCTCTACAAACCACCTCCTTTCTTTTGTTCTGCTCCACCCATACCCCAGCCTCTTTTGTTCCTTATTCCAATGCTATGTTACTTCTATCTCTGGCCAAGCTCCCGTCCGCAATCTTCCCTTCACTCTCCCACCTTTACTCTGCTAACCCTATGGACAATCATAATTTCAAATTCCTTCTTGGAATCCCTCTTCTTCTGTGAAGCAATTTCCCTCTTTTGACATGTTTCCACAAAGTGATTGTGTCTCCAAACTTCTAAATCTAGTGTCTTGGAATAGTTATCAAAAATAACTGAAACCCCATCCCCAATTAACTATCCATAATTCCTCTGAGATTTTACTTCCACTTAAATAGCATGTGGGAGGCCCACATATTTTGCCTGGTTCTTGGCCACTATGGATCTTCTTAAAGAATAAGTTGCTGGATGCTCTATTAACCCTTTTGGGTCATAAATGTACTTAATTCTGCTGGAGAGATTGGGAGAATGCATAATCTTTCCCACTGCATCAAAATGAGTTGCCAGCAGTCCTTTATGTAATGAGATAACGGAGCCCCATTAATGCTAAAAATATAATTAAAAGCAGCAAAAGATATTTCCACCCTTCTTTTTAGCTTCCCTTAGGGTTACAGGATCTCAGAATAGAAATGGATAGATATTTTGGCAAGTACTACTTTAAAAATGCTATTTATACTTAAGTGAGTATAAATAGATACTCACAGGGTTCAAGTCCAGCTCTCAGTTTATTTGCTTTGAGTCTCAGAGCCAGACGCCCTGATTCCATAGCTGAATTCACAAAAATAAGCAAGAGAGACAAAATGTTTTCACCTACCAGTCAACTCCCAAACCTCCTTGCCCTACAACAAACCTGTATGTAGTCTCCTCCCAAATTCAGAGGCTTCCTCCAGATGTTCTCTTGGTTTTGAGAAAACTTGAGGAGATAAGCTCAATCTTCTCAATAATCTGCTAAACAGAAAAGGGAGTTTAGAAAAACCTTTCTAAAAGGCTTCACAATGGTGATTCCAACTAGAACCTAGGGAGAAAAAGATGGGGATTCCCAGAAATATTTTATTGGCCTTAATTAGATCCAAGGCAAGCATAAATAATAACGATCTTGACATGGAAACAGAAAACAGTTGCCATATACAACCTTTCCCATAAAGTCTGGAGAATTCCCTCCTCCCTCAACTTCACTGTCCCAGATTGTTCTTCAATCTCCTTTAAATGTTTAGGCTTTTGATTTAGAGATAAGAGGTAAATATATTTATTGTGACATTTAATAATGTCTGATGACCTGCAACACCCCTGCCTGAGTTTTTGTTGTTTTTATGTTGTAAGTTCTGTAACTGATACCAGTTGTCATCAAACATCATAAAAGCCAATCATGCCTCAAGTCATCAATATTTATTGTTCCTTTTAGGGCTGAGTCTGTTTTCAGTTTGTGACAGATGGGTTTAATTTTTTAATAGAATAGTCAAACCAGCCGCACCTACTATAAAGTACTAGATCAGCTCTGTCATGATACAATTGAGACATTTAATGCAGTCAAAGGAATAAATATATTTGGAAAGGGGGAAGGAAGGAAGGAAGGAAAGAAGGAAGGAAGGAAAGAAGGAAGGAAGGAAGGAAGGAAGAAGGAAGGAAGAAGGAAGGAAGGAAGGAAAGAAGGAAAGAAAGAAGGAAGGAAGGAAGGAAGGAAGGAAGGAAGGAAGGAAGGAAGGAAGGAAAGAAGGAAGGAAGGAAGGAAAGAAGGAAGAAAGAAGGAAGGAAGGAAGGAAGGAAGGAAGGAAGGAAGAAGAAGGAAGGAAGGAAGGAAGGAAGGAAGGAAGGAAGGAAGGAAGGAAGGAAGGAAAGAGAAGGAAGGAAGGAAGGAAAGAGAAGGGAGGAAGGTAGAAAGGGAAGGAGTAGGAGGGACAGAAGAAGTAAGGAAGGAAGGAAGAAGAAGAAGGAAGGAAGAAGAAGGAAGGAAGAAGGAAGGAAGAAGAAGAAAAGAGGGAAGGGAGAAAGAGGAAAAAACCAGAGAGTACAACATGGGAGAAGAGAAGGAAAAGAAAAAAACAAAAGAAGGAAGGTAGAAGAGAGGGAGAATAAAAAGAAAGGAAAGCAAAAGGAGAAAAGAAGAAGAAAAAGGGGGAGGGAGAAAGAGGAAGAAATAACAGAGTACAAGATGGGAGAAGAGAAGAAAAAGAGAAAAAGGAAGGAAGGAAGGAAGAAAAAAGGAAGGAGGAATGAAGAAATGAAGGAAGAAAAGGAGGGAGAGAGAAAAAGAAGAAAAAAGAAGGAAGAAGGAAGGAAGGAAGGAAGAAGGAAGGAAGGAAGGAAGGAAGGAAGGAAGGAAGGAAGGAAGGAAGGAAGGAAGGAAGGAAGGAAGGAAGGAAGGAAGGAAAGACAAAATAAAATGGAATTAAAATAAACTATTATGAGCAGTTAGCATCTCTCACCTGGTTTTCCCCACTTACACTTTACTTCTGTAGTCTAAGAATTGTTTCTAAGATAATCCTGCAGTGCTGTGGTGCATCCATAGATAGGGCCTATCATCCAGAGAGCAATACTTTGTTATAAATGCCCATTGGTTTGTGTGAATGGCTGTCCCCTTGGCATCAGAAGAATGTGTCTATGTCAACATTAAGAAGTGAAAAAATTGCAAGTGTGATATTTTCAAATTCCTCCTTCACATTCATTCATTGAAAACTTCAGTTTGCTAATCTATCTCAGTATAACATAGGTTACACTGATTTTTTTCTGGTGGCTAACTGTTCCTCCCAAATCTCTCCTCAGTGTACATAGCCTCAGTGCATAGAGATCATCCCAGCTAAAATAAGTTGGATACAATCAAGACCAGCCCTTAACAAAGCTATGAAATCAGCAAAGTTTGGTTTCATTGTCCCCCATATTCTCCTTGGGGTTTTCCTTTTCCCTTATCTTGAGTTGTCAGAGCTGTCCAGCTCCCTCCCTTCAAAATTTGTCTTTGAAAAGCCTACATATGATAATGTATTTGCATATTAGATTGTAAGTTCCTCAAGGACCTGAACCACCTTTTGCCTTTTTTTTTTTTGAACTCCCATCGCTTAGCCTGATATTTAAGTAGATGCTTAATAAATTTTATTGGCCGACTGATTTAAGAGCAAATGACTGACAAATCTTATTATTGTTGTTAAAGTTAACTTATTAACTTTATATGGGTTTACACATATTATCCTCCCAGAGAAATAAGTCCTTTAATAAAAAGACTGTTGACCTAAGGGTCAGAAGATTTGTGTTCTAAGTATGGTTCTACCCCTAACTCTATATGTGACCAGCCTATAATGAGTTCCCTAGAGTGTAACAAATTATAATGGTTACATGGTCATGTGTTACCTAACAGGGCTCAGTTTCTTCATCTGTAAAATGAGGGAAATGAAGGGAATTAAAGGGAATAAAGCCTTTTATGATTCCACAACCAGATCTCCTGACTTCTCAAGAGAATACTTTTTCTATTGCCTATTTATCTCCAAATAAGCATTTACTCTGTGCCAGACATGGTGCTAATCTCATTTGATTCTCACAATGATTATCTCCATTTAAATGATGAGTAACTAAAATCAATGCCCTGGGTCAAGAAGACCGGAGTTCAAGATAGGACTCAGACACATCATATAACCCTGGGCAAATCAATTTTATCTTACTTTGCTCAACTGTTAAATGTTAAATAATTGAACCTACCTCCCCATGGTTGTTGTAAGGATCAATTTACAATATTTGTAAAGCACTTAGGATAGTGCCTGTCATGGGGTTGTTATTTCATAAATATTCCCTTCTCCATCCTACAGTTAGGGAAACTGAAGTTTAATGTGACTTTCCTGAGGTCACACAGTTAGAATGTATCTCAGGCCAGATTTGAATGTAACTCTCCCGGACTCCAGAGATAGTGCTCTATCCATTGTATCACCACCAATGCTCCCAATAGGGAGATAGCCTTTTTGCTTTTTGTTGATTTTAGGAGAGATGACAGAAACTCTCAGCTAAGTAGATTTGGGGGTTATCAGTGATTCTGAATGAGTCTCATGGAGTTTATTATCTGGAATGAGAGGAAGATTGTACAGGACTACATTCTCCCAGGCCACCCTCCACCCCCCCACACTAGAGAAGATGACTCAGAATGAGAGAGACTGAAGAAACGGTGTCCTTTTCCTTCCTAAGGTAAAATATGACCTGAGCTGCCATTGTACCTTGTCACACCCCAGGGGAGAGGAAAGAGATACACAGCCCTGTAGGGCTGCACCTATTGGAGATAGATAGCGCATACCACAACTTCCCACCCACACGGCCTTTTGTGGTGACATTAAAGTCAGGAAGAAAAAAGGGAAAGGGAAGGAGAAACTACAACAAAAGAAGAGTTTCCAAAAAGCTCCTGGCAAAAGAAATAGGTCGGACTTCAAAGCAACCCAGCAAACTCTCCCTAATAGTCCAAACCAGCACTTGAATTTAGAAGAATAATACCTCAAGTTTATGTAACAGTGCTCCAAGAAGTTTAAAGCGTTCCAAGTTGATTTCTTTTTTTCTCTGCCTTTTTCTTTATTATGAGATGGGTGAGGGGATTGAGATAGACTCATTTTGTGGAGGGGAACACAGAAGGACAGAGAGAAGTACAGTAACTTGTTCATCCTCATAGAACTAGCCAACAGGAGACATAAAAACTCTGAATGAGTCTCTATCCTGTGAGTTCTGGGATCTTTCTACTGGGACACAATGTTTTAGGAAGGTGATATCTTTCTACTATACTAATCCTTGGCATTATAGATTTAGTAAGAACTTCAGAAATCTTCTAATCCAACAGAGGTCTAAAGAAGCTAAGTAGTAATAATCAGAAGTAGGATTTGAACCTATGATCCAGAGTTCTTTTGCTTGTTTCATGCTGGGTTTTTTTAAATAAACTAGGAAACCCACATTCATCTCCCCGTTTAGTCATCTATCTTAACTGTGAAATTGCCAAAGGAAAAACAGAAAAACGAATCACAAGGGATCATTTAGATAAATATAGGTCCACAAATTTGCTTAGAAGAACAGGAAGTATTGATGGATACCCATCCATTTCCCCTAGAAGAGCCCATGCATTCCTTAGTAGAAGGATATCATATATTCCATCAGTATCCCCTCCCAGTTTGGATGAGCCCCAAACATCCAAATGCCACCCATGTCTTCCCACGTTGGCTGAGATCCAGTACAAGGCTTTTGGAGCATTATATTACCTGGTAGACCATTCCCAGCCCAACCTTGCCTAAGTTAAGATGGCTCCATGCCATTATCCCCCAGGGAATGGGTTTGCAATCCAGAGCCCATCATGTAAAGGAAGAAGACTCATGAGGGGGTGGTAGGCTGTGAATCTTGTTCAGGCAGAAAGGGGTCTTGGACCTCTAAAGTATAGTATGTTCCTGCTTTGGGTGGAGAGAGCCCTGCCCAGTCAAAGATATCTGAGGGATATCACATAGGAGCTGAAGACATGCCAGTACACATCATTTACCGAGCATCTCCATCACAGGCTCAGCCTTCCCTTTGCCCTCTGCTCCCCCTTCCTGCCAACCTGAATTAGGGCTGTTGGAGGAAACAGAAGACTTGATCTCTGCCCTTAAAAAGACACCTTCTAATGAAGGAGACTGGATTCTGATGCATGAAGACATGTAAGGAAAATATACAAGTACAAATTGACATCAGGAGATCACTCTGTAGTTGTCAGGAGTTATTAAGACTCATCAAGTGATTGGATCTGGATGGAATGAATGGAGAAAGACTTCCTGGAGGGAGGTGGTTTTGAGCATCGTGTTAGAATTGGAGAATAACTTGCACTGGTCAAAAGTAGCAGCCAGGAAGTTGGCCAATGTAACAGTGACCGTACCCTGTAATCCTAATTAAAAAGGGTCTTAGTGGAGATCCAATGGCCAAATAAGAAATGAAGGACTTAGACAAAATAGGAAAAACCTGGGAATGGCTAACGTTCCATGCAATCTCCCCATCTTCTTCTGGTAAGATATCTAAGTTTGACGACATTTAGGAGGCCCTCCAGTCTGGAGAAGTGAGGACTGAACAATATTGGAAGGCTCAACCTGGAAGGTCAGAAAAGGAATCTGGGAGTTGCCAGGCCAGTTACCTAGATAATCACAGGTAATCCTTCACCCTCAATATATCAGTCAGCACCTGAATCTTACTGCCTACAGGGGATCTCAGAGGTCTTTCAGAGGGTTGGACCCCAATTGTTCTTTGACTGAATAGCTTCCATCATGAGATAGTAGGGTTGAAACTCCCTTTTAATCAAGAGCCACCTACCAGGTCATCCATTCAGGCCACCACTGAGGATTGGGCCAGGTAAAATAAAGCAGGGGTATTCTGGAGCCAGCTCTAACTGGTCTTCTCAGCTGATTGTTAAATTTCTGATGTCAATATTTACACCTCAATAATCAGCAATCTCTACAAATCAGGGTTCGAATGATTTTTTATTAATTATATATAGACAAGAGAGTGAATAATTCAGATTAAACTTAAAAGTGTATGTGTATGTGTGTGTGTGTGTGTGTGTGTGTACATACTTTATAGAGAATCTGGTTGTTAAACATTTACCTGAAGTCACTCTATTACTGTAGAAGCATTACTGAGACTCAATAGAAATGCAGCAAAAGGCTGAGGGAATGAAATCATCCCAAGACTGGTTGCCTAGTTTTCCCTAGAATAGAGGCTAATAATAATAACAATAAAAATAATATTTAAAAAACCCTGGCATTTATCTAGCACTTTAAGGTTTGTTAAGTGCTTTACATCCATTATTTCATTTAAGCCTCACAATAACACAACAACACAACAACATCCTCTGAAATAAAATACCCTGTCTCTTTCTACTCCTCAGTTTGTCTCTTTGGGGATTGCTGCATGAAACAGAATTGGGTCTTAATATTTGAACATAGATTTAACTTGAGAATTTAATTGCAAAACCATCTTTTTAAAGATGCCAACAGACAATCCCTCCTCACCTTCAGCCTGAATCTGAGAGCTTATGTTTAGGTAAATGATGTCTAGAAATCATTTTTCTCTTCCCTTTGGCAATTTTTTCACTAATATGATTTACAGCCCAGAATGATGAATGTGACTTCTTCTCATCCTCCTCCTGATGACCAGTCCACCAATAAATTTTTATCAGTGCCTATCATGGGCAAATCTGCCCTGGCACAATCTAAGGTCTTCTGGGGCCTCCTATCTGCTATTTCCCTATGCTCGCTACCTTTTCAGGAACTACCATCTAACTTGATGATATATCCTAAGAACTAGTTTTTTCCATCTGTCTATCATTGTACCCTTAGGATTTCTGGGCCTTTTCTTTTTTCCTGAAGATGAATTTTGTTATATGTGTTGTCTTTTCCAGTTAGACAGCAGGGACAGTCTCATTTTAAAAGTTTGTGTTTCTAGCATAAACACAGTGATTAGAATGTAATAAACATTTGATAAAGAATTTTATATTTTGTTATTCAAATAATTGTTCTAGGGACTGTGAGGAATGGTGTGTGTGTGTGTGTGTGTGTGTGTGTGTGTGTTTAAGGTAAGTTCTTAAAGAGCTTGAAATCTAATTGAGACAATAAAATACATACACTTATGTGTGTGTGTGTGTGTGTGTGTATATATATATATGTATATATATATATACATATGTGTGTATGTATATATTTGTGTATGTATGTATACATATACACTTACATACACAATGTAGAGAGAGAAAAAAAGAGCACTATATAAAGAGGCATTTATTTAATATTTAATTTTTAAGCAAATATTTAAAAACTGGCTCTCCAGATGGAAAATGACACACTTCTACATTTAATCTGCCTTGCCTTTACTTGCTAAATTTTAGACCATCAACAAAACACTAAATCAAGCCATGATATGTTGTGCTTGCTGATTTCCAAGTTTCAAGTGCTTGCGCTGAAAACTTCACAATGACCCAAGTAAGACTGAATTGGCCCCAATACAGTGCTACATGTAGGTAGGTATATAAGGATGCTTACACACACCCTCACTCCCCACTCCTCTTCTTCCAAAAGATTTAAATTCTTTTCTCATTTCAAAATTGAGTTTAACTCCTCACTTCCTCCAAGAAGCCTTTTCTAACTACCTTAGTCCACCTTGAGCTTCCCTTTTTCTAAACTTTTATAGAACTTATTGTCAAAATTGCTCTTTTGGCACTTATGTATTCTCATGTGTTTTGAATTATCTTTCTATGTATGTGGTCTGTTTCTTTCACTAGACTATTAGCGCCTTGAGGCAGGGATCATGTCTTATACTTCATTGTACCTTTTTACAAATCCCCAGAACTGTATTAGGTACAACTAGTGGATTCCCATCAAATGGGTCAAAAAATTAATCAAAACAACTTTAATGAGACTTCAAGACTTTGAACTTGGCCCTAGGTGAAATACAAAAATTAATAAGATATAGGCCTTTCCTTCAAGGAGCTTACTTCTAGTGGGAGAGATAAGACATGTACACAAATTATTTATTATTGTATAAATGTCAGAAGAAAGGTTCAAAGTGCCAAAGGGAATTGAGAGGAGAAAGCAATTACTTTTAGATGTGGGAGAGCGAAGATAGTTTCCTAGAAGAGGATTCAGGTAGATAGAGATGGGAAAGGAGACTTTTTTCACATAGAAATAACCATCTGATTATACACAGACATGGGAAGGTAGAGAACATGGTTAGGAAACAGTGAGTAATGAAATTTGCCTGGAGTGTGAGGTAAACAAAGGGTAAGAGGGTCGGATGAGATGGACTCTCATGCTTCCAGAATGCCTAAGTGAGGAGTCTAAGCTTTGTCTTAAAGGCAAAAGAGAGCCATTTGGGATTTGCAACCAGGGGTATGCTGCAATCAAAACTACACAGTAGGAAGATGCATCTGTCAGCACGCACAGAATGGATTGGAGAGGGGAGAGACTAGTAGTGGGCAGACCACTGCAATCATCAAGACAAGAAAAATGGCAAGACCTTCAACTAGGGGGAATGGAAAGGAAGAAACAAGAACAAGTTTCAAGCCTTGATGACTGGGAGAATAACTTGCTGGGATCTTAAAGAAATGGAGAAGAAGGGATGGTGGGCAGGTTTATTTGGAGAAAAGATGTTTGGTTTTAGATTTAAGATTGACACAAAAAATAACAATAGTACTCAAGGCTATAAAGGAGAAAATGAGTGGAACAGACACTAAATTCAGCCCTAACAGTTCAGAGGAGGGAGGATTCAGCCACATGGTTCCTTGGACACCCTCCTCTCTTAGAAAGTACAAACCCATGGAATTCCAAAGTCATTATACTCAATGCTCCCCCCGTTTTTTTCTTCTCCACCCCCTACTTTTTCTTCCCTATGGAGTCAGAAGGCTGGAGAATCAGGATAGCGGGGATGGGGCTGCCAGTTTGTGGGTGGTCTCTTCAGCTGATCTATGATTTCTGCTTTGAGAATCAGTCTTTAAGGACCCAATCCCTCCTCCTTTCCCCCCTCTCTCTGGGTTTTTTCCCCTCCCAACTGAAAACAGCTGGCAACTTATTCAGAAACTTCTAGGAAGGAACAAACTATCCTTTCATGATGAGAACACCAAGGACAAGAGGCTTGTGTTTGAATGTTGACAGGCTTCACCTGAGATAGAGGGACCAAGGGCACTGTTCTATGCCAGGTCTCTGGGAAACACCAAAAGCATATTATGGGTGAGGAATTGGCAGGGCTACTTCCAGCTGTGCCTGAGTCTTCATCAATCTGACCAAATGTTCTCAGGCTCTGCTCACACAGTCTATAAGGTTTAATGGAAAAGCTGTGTCAGATTAAAAAAATAATAACTATAGTTAATCCTGGATTTCCATACTTTAAGGTCAAAGTGCAAGGAAATGTCCCCAGATGCTGCTGAAGTAATGTTTAATCCAAGGGAAAAAAGGGGAAAAAAAGAATGATAGTTTTTTCGGTAACTTATCTGAAGTGATTCAGAACAGAGACCTAATTTGTTCTTGGCCACAGGTCCCAGTGACTAGAAGACAGATGATAACCCTCATTTTTCAGGTTAATTTTTTTCCAAGAAGAAAAGTAAAATTTGAATTTCTTGGATCCAGAACAAGGGATCCAGGCATTTGTCCCAGGACATGAACATCTAAAGGAGTTTGCTTTCCTCTCGGGGTGATCATTGTCCCCAGGCTTTCCTTCTCTGATGCTCTAAGCTGACCAAATGAGGGATCATAGGACAGGGCCTTCCTCTCCCTCCTTCCAGTGTTGGCACATTTTTGCTCCCCTTCCTCCAATTCTTTGCAGGATCAGGATTCAATTCTAGAACACATCCTTTCCTGGTACAACTGCATGCGCCCACAACCTCTTCCCCTCTTCCCTACCCACCCACCCATGCAACTGTTTTTGTATAAGCTGATAAAGAAAATCTGCTTAGAGCTCCAGATATATCTAAGAAAATACCTCTGTGCACTTTGAACAAAAGACATTTTTCAATTCTTAAGGAAGAATAGATAGTAATAAAAAGGGCCACAATTTTAGGATGTGACACTATCCTAAAGTGACACAATTTTTGGATTGTGTCACAATAATCATTGACACAAGTTCAGTCCTTGATTTGACAAGCAGGAACGCTAAGGTCCAGAGGAAATTAATTGTTGAGATCAAGGCCATTGTGTGAAAAAAGGGATGCTGAGATTCTCTGGGCCAAATTCCTAGTCTTTCTTCTTAACCCCGAGCATCTGATAACAGTGGCCTAGGAACAGAAAACACAGTTTCTCATTTTGACCCTGTCTCCATGTAGCTGTAGCTATCTCTGTCAAACCTCTCTTTAGTTCAATGATTTGGAGATTGTTAGCTTCCAGTTAGTATAGAATCACCCATGGAATAGGGGGTGGCAGCATTAATTACATATATACACATTAAACAAATTATGCAAATATATAAAGAAGCTGTGACTTTTCATCCAGTAATAGGGAAGTACTGCTATAAATCACTCAACCAATCTATGATTTACAAGATTAGTTTTTAGAAACTGCTTGAGATATGAAGAGGTTAAATGACTTTTCTAGCATCACACAGCCATATGGAACATGGGAGAAATTTGAACACAGGTCTTCTCCAAAACTACAACTTTATCCACTGTGCCAGGCTCCCTCTTCAATCGACTGAGAATTTTATTAATTACTTACTATGTGTTCTACATGGTGTTAAATATTGATGATACCATGAAAAAGTAAAATGGTACCTGTCCTTGAATTTATATTCTAGAAATCTTTATAGAATCATAGGATCATAAAATACTATATTTAAGAGAGTTAGATAGTCTACTCTTTAACTATTAGGTGAAGTCATTTTGTAAACTGTCAAAAATCCTATCCTTGGAAGGTAATGATAAGGAAGTATTTTGACATAGTGGCTAAAGTTCTGCATTCAAGTCATGAAGACCTGGTTCAAATCTCACTTCAGACTTTTCCTATATATTCTGTGACTGGGCAACTCAAATTCTCTGGGGCTTACTTTTCTCATCTATAAAATGGGGATAATAATAGCAGCTGGGCAGCTAGATGGCACGGTGGAATGAATACCTGGCTGGAGTCAGGAAGACTCCTTTTAATGAGTTCAGGTACAGCCTCAGACACTTACTAGCTCTGTGACCCTGGGCAAGTCACTTTATCCTGTTTGCCTCTATAACTGTAAAATGAGCCATAGAAGGAAATGGGAAACCACTCTAGTATCTTTACCAAGAAAACCCCAAATGGGATCATAAATTGTTGAACATGGCTGAAACAAGTGAATAACAAGTAGCATCCATATTAGTCTTATTATGAGAACAAAGTGAGATAATATCTGAAAGTACCTTGCAAAGTTTAAATATGACATAAATGTCATCCTGTAAATGCTAGTGAATAGTGACTTCTTGCCAGTACTCAGCTAAGGACTAATGCTACAACTAATTATTGCTATAGCAATATCTTGCATTTGCTTAGAGCTTTAAACTTTTGGAAGTTCTTTCACTCTGATCCCCTCACCTGATGAATGAAATGCCTCTATATAAGTAGACATATCTAGAATTATCAGACCTATTTTGCACTTGAGGAAATTAAGGTACATAATAGCTAAATGAATTGCAGAAAGCCAAACTGCATGTTAGTGGTGGGGTAGTGGAAAAATCTGTCATTGCTATTTCAGGCCCTCTATGGATAATGCCCTCAATGTCTAGGACAAGTCCTTGTTTTGATGGCCCAACCAACATGATCTTGGTTACATCTGTGTAAAGAAGACCACAAGTTATTCTTGCCTCAAGTTATTCAAATTCTTTTAGAGGACCTCTAAAATTATCTTCCTACCTAGTTTTCAAATCTGACCTGTTAGGTCTTTCCTGTATATAGCAATCCATCTTTTTTCTGTGTGGCTGTGTTCAGATATGTTCCTATACCTAGAATATACTCTTTACTACTGTCCAACTCTTAGAATCCCCCTTTTGGACAAAGCCAAGGTGCCATCTCCTTCATGAGACCTTCCCTGGGGGTTCCCCCCTTTCTAAATCCCTTTGTGTACTTTTTTTTTTTTTTTTGCTGAGGCAATTAGGGTTAAATGACTTGCCCAGGGTTACACAGCTAGGAAGTATTACGTGTCTGAGGTCAGATTTGAACTCAGGTCCTCCTGAATCCAGGGCTGGTGCTCTATCCACTATGCTATCTAGCTGCCCCTCTTTGTGTAATTTTTAAAACTGGGTTTTTATTCTTGTCTCTAGTCACCCCTGTAGAATATAAACTCCTTGAGACCAGGAACTGTTTTGCTTTTATTTGGCATGAAAATAAGATAATTTTGTTGAATTGAATTCAGTTGAACTGACTGTACCTCTGCCCCAATTTTTAGCATCCACATAATGCCTTACTTTCCAAAAGCATGTGTTACATATGTGTCTGATTAAGACAATGGGGAGGCAGGTCTTCTAAGCTCCAGCTTTGAGTCACATAATAGTTAATCCAAGGCCACACAGTATTTCAGAGTTATAAATCAGGTCCCTTGCCTTGGTCTGGTGTTTTCCCCAGAAAGCCACCATATCTCCTTCTCTTTGGAAACTTTCTGTCTCACTCTAAATAGTCTTGCCAATATTAAATGAGATTCAACTTTCACACCATTCTGGCTGTTTTGAGTGGGGTGTGTATGTGTGTGTGTGGGCGGAGGAGGAAGGGAGTATGGGTATAAGAGGATGTTGTTTTGAAACCATTGTTAGTTGCAAAACCAAATAGACAGAGGACCCCGACTAGCAGCAGAACAACAGAGATTTCAACTAATTGTGGAGGTGAAAGGGCTGTAAGTGAAAAGGCTGGAATCCCAGAGATTCTATGTCTGTTAGAAGAAGTGATTGGACATTTAAGATGGTCCAGCCTAGTTTATGGGGAGATGGAACCCTCCTCCGATGCTAAGCTGTAATTGGCCTTCACAGAACCAAGATTCTTGGACTTGGAAAATCACTTAGAGATCATGTCCTGCAGACTCCCCATTTTACAGATGAGAAATCTAAACTCTGAACAGTTCAGCAACATTTGTGTTTATAGATGTGGTTCTTATGTTTATGGGTGAAGCTGGTTTTTTCATCTGTTATTGTTGCTGTGGTTGCATCTATCAAACTGTAGTTTAGGGCATATGGACTCTATGGTGCTTTTCATTTTGAATTCAGACTCTGATTTGTCCAAGGTCACACAGAGAGATGGCAGCAGAGCTTGGTTTTAGAAGCCAATTTTCTTCTCTTCCACGCTTAATGCCCACCCTACTATATGCACTTCGTCCCTTCATGTGATGATTTTTGAACTGTATGAATGAATAAGAGACATGAGTGAGAGACAGTGTGATCTAGTGGATAGAACTGGTCTTCAAGTTGAAAAAACCCTGATTGGATTCTAGCACATTATTGACTGTATCATTCTTGATAAGTCACTTAACCTCTTATTGACTTGGAGTAATTTTAAGACTAAAAGGACTGAAAGAAGGACATCCTTCATTGGGAGTGTCCTGTAGGAAGGAAAGCACAGGTTCAGTCCCATCCTTTGTGGTCACAAGGGGATTAAAAGCAGGCCTTTTGGCTTCAAGACTCTCAATAACATTGACTTAGTTGTCCCAAACAATAACATTGGAAAAGTGGAGGAGGCTGGAGACAGCCAACAACAAGGCAGACTTAAGTACAGCCTGAGTATGTGCACGTACATGTGTGTTTGTGCCTTTCTGGTCCCCTCCCCTCATCAATCCCTTCTCCACCAAGGAGCTGGTATAAGTAGTGAGGCATTTCATAAGTAGCCTAGAGCAAAAATTAGTCCTCCATGTAGATTTCTACATCAAATGTTGGGTTTGGGTGGAAGCTATGTAAACAGTTGGGAAGCAGATGTAGCCTGAGGTGTAACCACTTCTTGTATACAAGTGAAGGGAAGGGAGGAGGAAAGGGGGCGAGGGAGGGGGCAACAAGACAGAGAAAACAAAGCCTTCTGAATGGAAGATTCCTAACACGATACACCTTTAAGGAACTTTAAAGACCTACCTATCCATTAAAAAAAAAAAAAAAACTTTACATGGGAGGAAAATCAAGTTCAAAGGGTAACAGTGACTTTGACAAAGTCACAAAGCTACAAGTGACAGAAAGGATTAGAATTTGGGTTTCCCAAATACACAGCCCAAGACTTTTTCAAAGACTTGGGGGAGGAACAACAAAAAATATCATGTGGGTAAAAGAGCCAAGGATCCAGTTCCTTGAGGAAAGGGCATTTAATGAGAGCAGAAACATTAATGGACTTGATATTCCTGATGGTGGGGCTCGTAGTGACATAGAGTCCGTTAAATTCTTTATACTACAAAGAACCCAAATCCCATGTTGTACACTCGTACATTCCCTCAGGGCAAATCAACTGGACAGACATTGCTTTAGAAAAACCATACTGTACTTGTAGTTATGGACCTACCCAGGGGAGGGAGAGGGCAATATATGAGCTGTAAAGGTCTCTTTCCAATCAGATTCTCTACTAGAACTCAGTTATCTACAATCAAAAGTATCTTAAGACATTGTTCTAAAGCCAATGAGATTTGATTTATCTCCTCTCTCAACTTTTGGTGACCCAAACTCATTTCCAAGAGAAGTAATATATAGGAACTGTTTGGAATGATTTCTCACATCAACCCCTTATGCTTTCCCCACTCCAATTTTTCTTAAGACCTGAGTTTAAATCCATCCTCAGATATTTGTTACTTGTGTGATCCTGAGCAAATCACTTAACATTCTGTTTGCCTCAGTTTCTTCCCTTGTAAAATGGGTATAATTATAGCACCTACCTCTCAAGGTTGTTATGAAGCTCAAATGAAATGATAATTGTAAAACACTTAGCACAGTGCCCCTAGCACATGGTAAATACTACATATTGCTGTTATTGTTCAGTTGTGTCAGTGGTGTATGACTTCATCAGACATTTGGAATTTTCTTGGCAAAGATACTGGAATGGTTTGCCATTTCCTTCTCTGGATCATTTTATAGAAAAGAATATTGAGGCAAACAGGGCTAAGCGATTTGTCTAGTCATACAGCTAATAAGTGTCTGGTCATCCTGACCCATGGCCACTGTGCTACTTACCTGCCCTAAGTCTATATAAATGTTAGCTATTAATAGCTATTATGACTAGCTGCGTGACCTCCAGCAAGTCACTTCTCACTCCTTCCTCTGTAAAATGAAGGGATTGAGCCAGATGGTTTATAAAATTTCTTTCAACTTGGTATTGTGTCATTTAAGCTCTCAGAGTCTATAAAATAGGGTTGATAACACTACTTGATCTTAACTCTTTGAGGAGAGGTAGCATATCACCTTTGTCATTGTAACCTCCAGCATTTGGCACAGAACCAGATATTTGCAATGAGCTTAATAAATGTCCTTTGATTGATTGATTTGCCTGTCTGCCTTGATTGACCAGTCTCACAGGAGACTAGGAAGGGATATTATGGGTCACATAAAATGACCAAAAGAGAGCACTTTGCAACTTCTAAAGTGCCATATAAAATAATTGTCATTTGGGGCTGTATTTTCAACAACCCAAAGCCCCAGGAATTTGGTTGAAGGTCATAATTAAAATCCAGGCTGTAAGAAACCTTTGACTCCAAAGGATCATCTCAAAGTGAGAAGATGTAAAGGTGTTTTCTACACCCCCACCCCCCACATGCCTTGGTATTCGTATTAGTTGTTGTACCCAGAGGCCTCTGGGGCAGCCGCAGTTGTCTGGGCTGTTGCTCAATCAGCCCTTTCAGGGGCTGTGGAATGAATGTGTGTGTATGTCATCGCCTCCATGATGTGGTGCTATCAAACCTCTGCTCTGTCTGGGCTTCCGCATCTGAAGGTAAATACGCGCACTCTTCAGCCCCAGCCAGATATTTCCTGTACCAGGAGCACTCCTCATCTAAAAAAACAGGTTGGCTGCACACAGAGCTGGCTTATTCATCCTCGGCCTTTACAGCTTTCTTTTTTCCAACTTCTAAGAGGCTGGGGGCAGGGAGAGTTAACTCCCTTGCTCACTAGCCTCCCCCTCTGAATAAATCCTTCTCTATCTGCAGAGAACAAACAAAACAGCACAAATAAACAAACAAAAAGGCGAGCCATGGGATGGCAGTTTTACCATATTCCAGTATGAAAAATGCAGGGAGAGAAAGAACATCACGATGTGCAAGAAACCCCTTGGTCCTGGAAAAGTTTGCTTCTTGCCCCAAACATCTCCCTGCTCTAGCCTAAAAGGGCCGCGAGATGGCAGCATTTCTGAACTTTCCCACTGCCGAAGTGGTCTCTGCATTGTGTGCCGCTTGGGCTGGGTCAGCCACCGGCCTCCCACAAGGGCTCAGGGTCCCTAGCTGGGCTACTCGCCCCTTTTCGGCCAGGCCAAAGCGGGGCTTCTCCATCGCTGCGCTTTCAGCAAAACCACATCAAGCCTCACTTGGGTGGGTCAGATTCAGAGATCACCTCGGAAACGGGGATGCTCTTAGCTGGGTCCTCCTGGGCTGACTGCTCCTTGGGGTTCTTGGAGAAGTCCGTTAATTCTGAGGTTACTACTTCTCTCCCACCGAGAATTCTTGTCCTGATTTCTGGTCAAGTAAGAGAAGTGTAGAATGTCAGGGATCTTAAAGATAGCATCCTATTTTCTCCCTCCCTCCTTCCTTCCCTCCCTTCCTCTCTTCCATCCATCTTTCCTTCCTTCCTTGTTTCCCCTTTCCTCCCTCCTTCTTTTTCTTCCTCCTTCCTTCCCTCTCTTCCTTCTTTCCTCCTTTCTTTCTTTTCCTTCCTCCTGCCTCCCTCCCTCCTTCCTTCCCTTCCTTCCTTCCTTTCTTGCCTCCCTCCCTTCTCTCCTCCCTTTCCTTCCTCCCTTATTTTGTTCCTTCCATTATTTTTCTGACTTTCTTCCTCTATACTTTCTTTCTTTCCTTCCTTCCTCTTTCCTTTCTCCCTTTTTCTCTTCCTTCTCCTCTCCTTACCTCCCTCCCTCCTGCTCTCCTTCCCTCCCTTCCTTCTTTTCTCTCTCTCTCTTTTTCTTTCTTCCTCTCTCTCTCTTCTTTTTCTTCTTTCCTTCCACCTTTTGTCCCTCCCTCTCTTCTTCTCTCCCTTCTTTCCTTCCTTCCTTTCTTTCTCTCTCTCTCTTTCTCTCTCTTCCTTTCTTCTTTCCTTCCACTTTTTGTATCTTCCTCTCTTCTTCTCTCCCTTCCTTCCTTTCTTCTTTTTTCCTTTCCTTTTCTTCTTTCTTTCTTTCTTTTTTTCTTTCTTTCTTCCTCCTTCCTTCTTTCCCTCCCTCCCTCTCTTTCTTTCTTTCTTTGTTTTTTTTCTTTCTTAGAAACACATACTGAGGTGCAGAATGAAAAAAATCTGATTGAGCTATTATTCAATTACTTATTAACTATGTGACTTTGGGCAAGTTATTTGACCAAGTCCCATTTATGTCATCTATAAAATGGGAACAATACTTCTGCCCTCTTTTCAGGGTTGTTAGTATCAAAGAAGATGTTTTATATATATATATTATATATATATATATATATATATATTATATATATATATATATATATATATATATATATGTGTGTGTGTATATATATATATATAATTGTGAATAATTGATGGTATTGCTACCTCTACTCCTAAAGATTAATTGATATTTATTGAGTGTCTACTAAAATTTGTTGTTGTTTGTCCCTGGTTTTCAAAGAGAACCATGACATCAGAGAGTGAACTGGATTTAAGTGAGGGAGGGCTGTGTAAAGTCATCTGCTTCACTCTCTCCTCTGGAGCCATCTGGAGCCAGTGGAAAAATATAGATCAGGATGACTGGAGATGGTCCTGGGTACAGGGGGAGACCTTGGCCTTTTTAAAGTCAGCAATCAAATCTAGGTAAGAAATGAAGCAAGGAATGACCTTTTACCTAGTTAAAAAAATTTTAATCTGGGAGGGTAAGACCCTTTTAGGATTAGTGGTCAAAACAGAAACAATTGCTGTTTACATTCACTCTAAACCATCTGGACCCAAAAAATGACCAAGTAAGTCTTGGATTGAGACCTACATTTGGCCTATCAATGAGAGCCAAGGTAATTTGAGTTCGAGGAACTACATGAAGTACCAAGGATACAAAGACAAACATGAAACTGTATTCCTTCAAGGAATTTATATCACAGAAAAGAAACAATAAGCACAGATAAAAACATATACAATTAGACACAAAATAAATGTGAAATAATTGGTTTGGGAAATGCACTTGCTGCTGAAAGGAATCAGGAAATGATACATGCAGCTAGGAGGTGCCATGAGACCTGAGATTTTTGTTTTGTTTTGTTTTTTATTAAATCTGTTTATTTTTGAAACATATGCGCATAGATTGTTTTTTAGCATTCACCCTTGCAAAATCTTGTGTTCCAAATTTTTTCTCTCCCTCCCCTCACCCCCTTCCTTAGATGGCAAGTAATCCCATATATGTTAAACATGTGCAATTCTTTTATATATATTTCCACAATTATCATGCTACACAAGAAAAATCAGATCAAAAAAGGAAAAAATGAGAAAGCAAACAAAATGTAAGCAAACAACAACTTTAAAAAATGTGAAAATACTCAGTCCCCACAGCCTTCTCTCTGGGTGCAGATAGCTCTCTTCAACACAAGACCAATGGAACTGGCTTGAATCACCTAGAAGAGCTGAGTTTTGAAGAAAATGAAGGACACTAAGAAATGGAAGTGAGAACTGAATGCATTTCAGTCAGGGTAGAAGTGGGGGGGTACATTTCAGGCATGGGGTGAGGTGAGGAAGGAACTCTTTTTAGGCATGGGAGGGCAGCCTGTACAAAGGTGCAGAAAAAGAAGATGTTGTCATTTATAAAGAAAGCAAGAAGGCTGGTTTATCCAGACTGTGAAGGTTGTAAAAAGAAGTATTGGAAAGGCAGGTTGGGGCCAAGCTGTGAAGGGCTTTACAAAGCAAGCAAATGAATTTCATTTGATCCTCAGGGCAGTAATAAGCCATTAGACTTTCCTGAGTAAGGGAGGAACATAGTCACACCTGTATATTAGCACTGTGGCAGCTGTGTGGAAAATGGATTGTAGGAGAGACATAAGCAATGGTAACAGTCCAAGTAAGAAATGATGATGACCTGAACTAGGTTGTATCAGTAGAGAGAAGGGAATAGATGTGAGAGATGTTGTAGAGGAAGAAACAACTTCAAGATCTGTCAATTGACTAATTATGTGGGGGGTGAGAAAGAACATGAACTCTAGAGTGACTCTGAGTTTGTGGTTGTGAACCTGGGTGCCTGGAAGAATGAGAGAACCCTGAGAGAAATAAGGTACCACTCTATTACTACTAGCTAACAGATATATAATAATTTAAAGTTTATAAAAATACAATTGAAATACAAAATTTATCTCATTTATATCCTGACAATAGCTGTGGGAGGGAACATCAATTATTATTTTCATTTTACAGATGAGGAAATTGAGGCAAACAGAAGTTTAAGTAGCTTTCCCAGGGTCACAGAATTAAGTATACAGGTAGGATTGCAAGGCTACTTGACTCCAAGTTCAACTATCTAGCTTCACTTCCTGCCTGCCACAGAGTCCTACAGGTAAAAGCTCTTCCTGTTAATGCCCAATGTCAAGCTGAGGACAAGTCAATGGCAACCCTTTCAGGTAAACACTCCCTACCCATGGATAGATGCCTCATTCTTTTGAACTTTACATAACCTCCCTACCACGTATCAGAATTTTGCATATATTAACCCGATATTCTGATAAACTATTTCATGTGTACATCCTATCTCTTCATTAAGACCGTAAATTCCTTATAAACAGGGTCACTGTCTTATATTACTTGGTATACTCTCCAATAATAGATATGAATGAAAATTCATTGAATTTCCATGAAAAGTCCCATCAGAGACTGTTTATGTTTATTATGTAGATTCTCATTTGCATAACCTAGAAATCTAACCCATTCATTCACTCAACAACATTTATCAAGCACCTTCTGCATGCAAAGAACTATGTTCACTCTTTAGAGAAATACAAAGATAAAGAGGACCTGACTCCTGACTTCATGGCTCTCATAATTTATTCTGCACACAAATAGGTAGTCAAGGCATTCCCCTCCTATCCAGAGAATGTAGAATCCTGACACACTTACCATGATAGTATGAATGACTGGGGAACTCACAAAACTTTTATTTTTTCTTCCTATAGTCCAAGCTTACAATCAGGATGATTAATGCATTCCTTATGTGAATGTAAAGTATTTAGAGGTAGAAAGGACCCTAGAGATTCTTTAGGTCAAGCTGAGGCTGGCAAGGAAAACTAAGGACAAAAAAAGATGGTTTCCTTTTTTATATGCTAGGAAAGAAAGTAGGTGAAAGATAGCATAAGACCATTCCTCAGGGGAGATGGGTCAATGGTAACTGACAATAGGAAAAAGGCAGAGCTCTTCAAATATCATTTTGTTTCTATTTTTTTTCCACCAAGGACAATGATCTTTGGACTGGAAAGGACAGAATGAAAATGACTAATAGGGAGCTGATTCTTAAGATAAGTAGGGAAATGATAAGAGAATGCCAACCTACCTTTGATGAGTTCAAGGTGTGGGGTCTAGAAGAACTCTATCCTCAGGAACTGAAAGAATTGACAAACATGACTATTGACCCTCGGGCTATTGGTGATCTTTGGAAAATCAGAGTATAGGAGGGGAACCATAGCACTAGAGGAAAGCAGAACTCTTCCCAATTATCCAAAAGAAAAGAAGATTGAGTCAATGAATTATAGACCATCATACTTGATTTTGCCTAATGCCAAATCCTAGAACTTATTAATTGGATAATTAGTGAACATCTAGAAAAAGGAGAAGTGATCACTGAAAACTGTCAAGAACAAGCCAGACTCACTTCCTTTTTTGACAATGTTATTAGACTGATAGAACAAGAAAACTCATAAAACTAGTATACCTAGATTTTAATAAAGTAATGAACCCAGACTCATAAACTCTTCTTGATATGGAGCCTGATTAGAAGCCTGATGAATGGCTAAACCCCCAAAATCATCATTAATGACTGGATGCCATTTGGAAGGAGATCTCTAGTTCCAGTGAGTTTTGTTTGGTCCTGTATCATTGAACATATTTGTCAGATTATTTGGATAAAGGAACAGGGGACTTGGTTGTCACATTTATAGCTGACACAAAATTGGGAAGAATAAGTCAAATTATTGACTAATTAACTAATAATTGACTAATTACTAAGTCAAATCACAAAGAAAAATTTAGAAAGGTCATAATAGGCTCAAAAATTAAAATGAATCTAAGAAAATGAAATTTAATAAACATAAATATAAAGCCTTACACTTGGGTTCAAAAACATCATATTTATGTGTGCAAGATAGTGAGACAGTAGGTCATGTGAAAAGGAACTAGGGGTTCTAATAATCTGCTCAAAAACTAATTTCATTAAGAGCAAGAGTTACTTTTCCAGTTTCATTTCTTCAGACTTAGTACAGTATAAACAGATGCAATTTTAAGTTTTTAATAAATGCTTATTGAATTGAATGGCCTGATATGGAAGTCCAAAAAGCAACTGAGATTGTAGTTTGTTTAGGCATTCAGAACTAAAAAAGTATAGTTCCATTATACTTCTTTTTAGATTATTGTGTTCACTTGTGCAAAACTGTTTATAACAGTTCTTTTTGTGGTGACAGGGAATTGGAAATTCAATTGATGCCCATCAATTGGGGAAAGGCTGAATACATTATGATATATGAATATAATGGAATATTATTGTTCTATAAGAAATGATGAGTGAGCTGATTTCAGAAAAATCTGGAAAGACTTAAATGAACTGATACTGAGTGAAATGAGAATAAGGAGAACATTGTACACAGTAACAGTAATATTATGTGATGATCAACTCTTATAGACTTACCTCTTCTCAGCAATACAGGGATTCAAGATAATTCCAATAGACTTGGGATATAAAATGCCATCTGCATCCAGAGAGGGAACTATGGAGACTGAATATGTATTGAAGTATGCTGTTTTTACCTTTTTTGTTTGTTTGTTTTTCTTGCGAATTTTCCCTTTTATTCTGATTTTTCTTTCACAACATGATTAATATGGAAATATATTTAAAATTATTCTTCACATAATTGCTTACATGTTTTGGGACAAAGAAGATAAGGAAAGAAGGAGGAATAAGTTGAAGGAAATCATACAAAAATGAATGTTGAAAACTATCTTTACATGTAACTTTTGAAAAGTTAAAAAAAAGATTATTGTGTTCAGTTTGAAGTGTCATATTTTCTGAAAGCTATTGATGGAGAATATAGAAGAGGAAATGAAATAGTAAAAATCCTCCACTTGAAGCCTTACTTAAGAAAATGGGAGTGATTAACCCAGAAAAGAAGCCAACAACCAGTGTAATCTTCAAGTATTTAAAGTGCTATCATCTGGAAGAACTAGACTTATTTTAATAATACCCAGAGGGCAGAACCAAGACAAATGGTTGAAAGTTGTAGCAAAGTAAATTTAGACTTGACATGAGGGGGGAAAATGATCTAAGAATTAGAAATATCCAAAAATGAAATGGGCTACCTTCATGATAGAGGCCTCCTGTTCATTGGAGTTATTCAAACAGTGGTATAACTACTTGTTGAGTATATATGGTAGAGAAATTTCCTGTTTAGGAGATTGGACTAGATGGTTTCTAAGATTGTGAACAGAGATTGTTCTTTATACTTGTATCCATAGAATCTGACACAGTGCATAGTTGCTGCTTAATAAATGTTTGTTGGTTGACTGACCCTGTCAAAGTCTGTGATTTTGTCTAATTCTTTCATTTTACAGATAAGTAAATTGAGACAGGGAACTGAAGTCACTCCTCCAAGGTGATCTGGGTAGTAAAAGGTTGGGCTTGGGATCTGAACTAAGAACTTCCAGGTCTAGCTCTGGCATTCATTTCCATTATACTTCCAAAAACTTCCCCCAGCAAAGGACTAGGAAAGTTCAGGTCTCCCAGACCTATACAATCATGTCTGCCTTGCTCTAGCTGATTTGTTTAGCTTCTTCATGGCCAGTGTCCACAGGACAGATAGTTCCATCATTCTGGGTATCTAAATGGACTATTGAGGTAACTAAAGTAATAAATCATCCAGTGCATCATCTGATGTCTTTCCATTCTAGAGATAGATAGAGTTAACTCAGCACCAGAGAACTGATCAATTTGATCAATTCAAATAATCAGGTAAAGGGAAAAAATTACTCAGACCAAATGTTGGAGAGCATGATCATTTTATTTGTTAAGGTATTTCTTTTGTAAGTGTGAATAGGATCAGAGAGTTTAAAGCAAAAAGAAATGTTAAAGAGCCTTAGGTTTGGAGCCATTGGAATTCTGCCCATGGCACTTCCTGAACAAGTTACTTTCTCTCTCTAAAAATCTGTTTCCTTATCTGTGAAACGGGGATCATTATATCCGGTGATGTCTATCTTTTAGGAGTGCTGTGGGAATCAAAAGAAATTGTGTAGGAAAAGCACTCTACTATTTGAACCCTGATTTTGGTATTTATTCCCTGTTTAACTTTGAATAAATTATTTCCTCTGAACTCCTTTCCTTATCTATAATATGAGAGATAGGACCAGGTAACTACTAAGGTCCCTTCATGATCTAAATTGATGTCCATAAACTCTTTTTATGGAGAGAGTAGGCAATTAAATCACACTGATTGAATCTAATTAAGTTGAATGATCAATTTAGTGTAAATGGTTAATCCAATGTCATTATGTCAATCAAATGACTAGAATTTATTAAAATCTTCTATGTGCCAAGAGTGGACAGCTAGGTGACACAGAGGATAGAACACTAGACTTGGAATCTTGGAATCAAATTTGGCCTCAGACACTTATTAGTTGTGTGTCCCTGGGCAAGTCACTTAAGTTATTTTGTTTTAGTTTCCTCAACTGTAAAAGGAGTCGGAGTAGGAAATGGCAAGCAATTCCAGTATCTTTGCCAAGAAAATCTCAAATGGGGTCATAAAGTGTAAGACACAATTGACCAATAACAATGTGTGCCAGAAACTGTGCTAGGCACTGGTGAGACAAAGAAAAAAAAGTCTCTGCTTTCAAAGAGCTTGTATTTTATCTGAGCAGACAGAATTTATCTATTGGATGCAGAATAAATTTTTTAAAAAACACACAATTATAAGGTATTTAGAAATGAGGCCTTCAGCAACAAGAATGGCTCCATGTAGAATATAATACTTGAAATGAGTACAGAAGGAAGTAAGGAATCCTACCCATTAGAGTAGAGGAGAGAGTGCATTCCAGTCAAGTCCAGCCATTCACAGGTTACATGTGGGGACGATGTTATTGTTCTTTCTTCCTTCTCAAAAAAGACCAGGGACATCATAAATGTGATGTCCTGACTTGCAAATAAATTGGATTTGGGAGAGGCAGATCTGTGCAAAGTAATCAGTTTCTGTTCTCTCCTCCAGAGCAATCAGGGTCTCGTGGTGAGATCAAAGTCAACATTTTGGGCAATGGCCCAGAATGTAGTGGGTGATCTTAGCCCCTCTCAACTAAGGTCTTTTCTAGGTATCATTTTTCTGAGACACTGCCCATTCAATGAGTAAGGGCTAAGTAAGAATTGATACAAAAGAAGCCTGATTTACCATTTCCAAGGATATCAATCTCAAAAGGCAAAAACCTTCACAACTTCTAGCAAGAATAGAAAATAATTGCTTTCCAAACTCATTCTAAGTCTTCAAAACCTAAACAATGAGCCACAGAAGCTTGGGCTGGGAATATTATTTACCTACCATTCAACGAAAGCCAGAATGATTTGGGGTTTAAAAGTATTGTCAGTAGCTCCATTTAAAACACAAGCTTTTTAGAAGCCTGTTTTCAGAGCTGTATTTCAAGAAATCAAAAATGAAAATTGAGAAGGACAAAAATAAATTATACTAACTTTTTGAAAAAGATGAAGAAAGAGAATAAGAAAGAGGAGGAGGAAGAGGAGAAGAAGAAAATGAAGGAAGAAGAGGAGCAGAAGAAGAAAGAGAAGGAAAAGGAGGAGGAGGAGGAGGAAGAGAAAGGGAACAGGAGGAGGAAGAGGAGAAGAAGAGCATTTCCCAACTTCTATTGGAGTTGGCAGGTTGAGTCCCCAGAAAATAGCTGCTACTACTCTCAGATAACATATTAAAGACATTAAAAAAAAAACCCTTCTCTTAAGAACTGATTCACTTCTTCCCACAAATACACACAGCATCCATGGGAAGAATAAGCTTAAACTTAGACCATAGTAATAGTGAGGCATGTGTGCAAGAAATATGTATGACAAAGTTTAACTCATATCACCTCCACTGGAAGGCCTTCTCTTTGTGTAGAGACTTAATGCAAAACCCTTGATGTTGTTTATCCTTCCTTCTCAAAGAGAACCAATGTCAGCAGGAGTGTGGTGTCTTGACTTGCACATGAATCAGATTTGAATGAGTCAGCCTTGCTTGGGAGAGAGAATGTCATGCATATGGAACAGTAAGAAAATCCATTTGGCCAGACTATAGAATGCAATAGTGAAGGTTAATCTATAACAATCCTGGAAAGGTAGTTTGGGGCAAGGTTATGAAAGACTTAAAAAGATAAACAGAGGGATTTATCTTTTATCCCAAAAGCAATAAGAAGTCACTGGAGACTAATGGGAATGTTATGGTTATGTGCTTAAGGAAAATGATTCAGGCATCTCTGTGGAGAGTGAATAATGTTAAAGAGAGACTTGAAGTAGACATACTAGAAAGTTATTGCAATAGTGTTGAAGAAAGCCAGTGAAGGATTAGACTGAGGTGATAGCTATGTTTCTAATGAGAAGAAGAAGGTGAAAAAAAGTAAAAAAAAATGGTATGATCTGGCAAGTGACTGGGCATGTGGGACACAGGAGAGTAAAGATTTGAGGATGATGCTAAAGTTGTTAGCCTGGGTAGCTAGAAGAATGATGGAGCCTTCACCTGAAATATGAAAATTAAGAAAAGAGGTGTTTTGAGGAAAAATTCATGAATCCTCTTTTCAAGCATGTTGAGTTAGAGATGTCTACAATACAGCCACCAATGGGTACTTGGTAAGGAAGGACTAGTTTATTAGAGAAATAGTAAGCCTACACATATAAGCCATTTTCATGGAGATGATAATTAAACACATGGGAGATAAAGAGGTCACCAAATGCAGTACAGGGAGAGAAAAGATGAGGATTTTGATGTGTATTTACAGTTGGAGGCATGAAATGCATCCTAAGTCATCCAAGGAGACTGAGGAGTAGATAAGCAGCTTAGAGGAGAATTAGAAAAAAGTTTCACAAAAACCTGGAAATGAGAGTGTATCCAGAAGGAGTTCATGACTGTCAAATGCTGTGGTCAAAAAAGAGGACTTAGAAATGACCTTTAGGTTTATTTGGCAATTAAGGGAAGATAGAAGGAATAAGCATTTACATAGAGCCTATCATTTGTCAAGTATAATGTTTAGTGCTTCATAAATATAATCTCATTTGACACAACAATTCTGAGAGGTAGAATCTATTGTTATCCCCATTTTACAATTGAGAAACCTAAGGCAAACATAGAGTAAATAGATTGCCCAGGAACATATGTGATAAGTGCTCAAAGCCAAGTTTGAACTTAAGTCTTCCCGACGTTATACCCAACACTATCCACTGGTACCTACCTACCTAGATCATTAGTAACTTTAGTCAGAATAGTTTCAATTAAGTGATAAAGATGGAAGCCAGATCATAAAAATCAGGGAGATAAGTGAGAGGAAGTTAAACAGAGGCAATGATGATAGAAATTTATTTTTAGGAGTTTGGACAAAAAAGGGAGGAGAAATATTGGATCATAATTTAAGTAATAATAGGACCTGGTGAATATATTTTAAGGATGTAGAAGACAGTTGCATTTGAAGGCAAGTAAGGCACTAGCTGATAGGAAGAAATTAAATAATAGACTTAGGGGACAATGAGGAGCAATCTTTCGGAGAAATTAGAAGGGCATGAAGGCAAGGAGAAAATCCTCTTCCTATTGGAAACTGGGAAAAAGGCAATAATAGGAGATGATGTTAAGGAGATAAAGGAAGTTCATGACCTAAATGGCCTCTGTTTTCTCAGAAAAAGAAATGAAGTCTTTTTATGAGAGCCTAAAAATAGAGAAAGGTATAGAAGGTTTGAGGAGAGAAGGGAAAGTTTGGAACAACATTTCTGGGACTCATATAGTGAATCAATTAAGGAGGAGTAAAAGGATTGCCTTGCTGTGGTGAGGACCCAGGGTTAGCAAACATATTTCTAATAGACCTCATCAACAGATTATGAACAGAAGAGGAGGAGGAAGGTTGCGGGGCTAAGCCCTGGTTTTGGCAACGCACAAACAGGGATAGGACAAGAAATAAGCAAAGGGATTTGTGAGCAGAGCATAAAATCAAAATGAACTGGATAACTATAGCATCAAGGTTGGGAAGGGAGAAAAATAAAATCACAGAAGGAGCAATGGACACATACATGAATATATACAAAGATTTGTTAGAAAATAAATACAGAGAAAATGGTTGTTCCACCTGCTTACAGTTTATGTGGTTAAATCCCACTGAGCCAAATCCAATATTCTTCTTGTTTTGTCTGCCTACCTCATCATCTCTTTCTAGTTAAAATGGACTCAGATTGCTTTTCTTACAGGTTCTGAATCATTGGGTGATTTCAGAGGTATTTCAGGGTGAACCCTCCGCCAAACCATATTAATACAAAGATATCTTTATTTCCTTAGGTTACTGGAGAAGTCTTAAGTCTCCCACAGAGAAAGGAAAGTGATTGTTGTCCTCAATTTGTAGGACTGAATCAATATAATATCAAGCCTTTCTACTGGTTATGCGAGTTCAACATAATATAGTGGGAGGAAATTAAGAGTAAACACCTGACTTTAAAAGCTCTTGATCCAATACATTTTGGGTATCTCTTTTTTATTTTCTTACTTTCAGAAGATTTTGGCTGCTGAAAAGTGGTAGTGGTCAACAAATTGTAATAAAACTTTAATGTCCAGAACACTCAGGGAGATGTAGTTTAACTTGGAAAATTTAGTTTGAAAAGCCTTTTTTTCCCTAGTCTATTGTCAAAAATCTATAAAGTGGATTAAACCTTAGAGTTGTGATGAACAATTGTGGTAGTTACAATTGGATCTGTCTATAGCAAGGCCCTGGGTTGTCATTTTGAACATAGTGTATGGAATATTAGCACTGGAAGGGACCATTAGAGATTAACTAATTTAAGACCTTCATCATACAAAAGGAGAAACTGAGAGTCTAAGAGATGAAGTGGTGACAAAATCCAAAGCATTTTATTGGTGCAATATTCATATCAAATCCTTCCCTTTTCTAAGTTTTCTTCCATCCCTTATGCATTGTATGTGTATGTGACAATTTAAAAGGCTTATCATCTGAAAATACTTTCCTGGATATCAATAACCTCTCCAAAAAAATGTTTTGATTAGTTAAGTGTAAATGAATTAAAACCATCTGGATTAAGTCTCCCCTGTAATATACACAGTATTAACTATTGTAGTAAATGTTTAGAGAAAAAATGCACAGGGAGTGGGAGGGGGATGCTTATTGGCTTCCAAATATTAACAAAATCATCACCATTATTATCCTTGGAGATATTTGACCCATTCCAAATATACCCAGATAACTTGCTCTGGGTCTTGGATGACCTCATTAGTAATGAACTCCCCAACATCCTCTGCTTACTTAACAACATCAGGTTGTGAATTTTGGGGGGTTTTATGTATTTGTTTTTACAGGTAAGTAGATAATCTTGGGCTGGAGCTTAATGAGACCTTGGAGGAGAAGCAGAAAATCAAGAGCATCTTGATCAGGCTGCTGTTGCTGCAAATTCCCTCTTTGAAAGCTGGTGAGGCAACCAATTTAGAAGAACATTGGAAACCATCCTACCTCTCAATGTGTCTCTCATGACCTTTCATGCTACCAGACCATCTGCTAAGAGGCTGGCAGCTCAGCCTGGGTATGTGCTTTTCAGGATTTCAGTTGAGGTAGTAAATACTGTATTGCAGTTTATCTAGTACACAATCTGTATATGCCTTTGTCTATCCTGACTCCCAGATGGAGATGATGTCCCTAGCCTTGGATGCTCATTTTCCTTGGGATCTCTCTTGGGTAATTTCTGCATTCTACGTGGTGTGGAAGTTATTTCATGGAATCATAGAATTGGACTGCTTTAAGGAGCCTAATTGGCTATCTTGTCCAACTCTTTCCTTTTACAAAGGAGCAAGACTGAATACTAGAAAGCTGAAATATCCTGTCCAAGGTAGCACAATAAGTTGATAATCAAGCTGAGATTATAGTTTAGATCACTGGAATATTAATCTAACTTTTTTTTGCTATCTCCCTTGAATCTCTTATCTTATCTCCTTATTAAATGGTATGTTCTTTGAGTTCAGGGACTGTGCCTTTTTATATAGTAATTTTTCAAACTTTTAGAGTAGGCTTTTACATGGAGAAAGTACTAGTTAAAGTTTTGATGAATGAATTAATGACACAATGAATGACACATTGACTACCTAAGATTCTAGTGGAAGTTGGCAAATCTACAAAATTTCTTAGGAACTCAGAATATTTTTATTTAGAAATTCTGGATCTGTTTTTCTATTCCATCATAGCATTTCCTAACCCTAGCTTTAGCTTCAAATGAACCCATAAATGATTTTCCTATAGGTCATAAGATGCCTTTGCTAATTAAATTTAAAGTATGCATCCTGACTATAATAATTAGTTTATACACATAAATGTCTTACTACTTTGTCTCTATACCATCAATTCAACAAGCTCATACTAGGTGCCTACTAGATGCCAAATATTGCACTATAAAGACAAAAAATTAGGTCCTGCTCTCAAGGAGCTTGCACCTAGACAAAAATCCTGCTTCGAGTTCATTCATTTCCACAAATGGCCACACCAACCATGAGTCTTAAATGAACTCTTTAGGAAGGGGGCCCATTTATGGGGATACTTTATCTATTTCAGTTAAAATAAGAAAGACCAAATTATCTTTTTAGACTTCATTAATTAAGGGAAGAGTGAAATATATTATAGTCTCAGAAGGCTGATCAATCTTCACAAAATGTGTACTCAAATTGACTTTTTGGGAATGGGGAGGATACATATCTCCTTTGGGAGAGATCCTAGGACACCATAATTATTATTGACAGAAGGCCAGGTTACAGGAGAACAGGAGCTTTAATGAGGTGTGGCCAACAGGCAAAGAAGCAACCTATTTTGGGCTCTGACTACATATATCAGATATTATGGAGAGGCTGGGTATGAATTAGTTGCATTCTGAAGTCCTTTCCAGGTCCTAGATTCTATGATTCTATGACTTTTATTTTAATCCTAATATGCTGTGTCAACTTAGCACAGTGTCTCACACATATTCACTGATTAATAAATGTTCTCTGATGGACTGGTTGACCATAAACAGGTCATTTAGCTACTTGTAACTATCTCTGCATTTACCATGCCATCTGGTGAGGGTAGGGTCAACAAGATATGGGCAAAGCCATAGACCTCTTCAGGAGAAATCTGAGAAAAAAATGAGAGGACTTATTTTAAAATAGTCACATTTACCTTTAAATCATCAATGTAAAGACTTTCCAAATAAAACAAACTTCTTGCCCTGTATGTTTTACTTTTATTATACCAACAGATGGTGATTTCACAAAGGCTGCTTGTCTTTCTTTCCTTATACCATCATCACCTCCTCCAGGAATGTTCTCCTTCATCCTTATTCCCATTTAACTTTTGATCCACCGCCTTCAAAGGGCAGAGCAAATATTACCTTCTCCACAATAGAGATTTCTTTCTTTCTTTCTTTCCTTCCTGAGGCAATTGGGGTAAAGTGACTTGCCCAGGGTCACCCAGCCAGGAAGTGTTAAGTGGCTGAGTTCAGATTTGAACTCAGGTCCTCCTGACTTCAAGGCTGATGCTCTATCCACCACACCAACGAGCTGCAACAACTGTAAATTTCTTGATACAAAGGACCACATCATTTCTTTCTCTGCTTTTCTCTGCACCTTGTACATTTCTCTCTGTGTAGAAGAAGGTTAGTAGATGTCTGTTGAATAGTTAAATTCTCAAAATTAAAGGCTTTTAAACATATAGAGAAGATCACTGAGAATAAGGATCATTAGGGAAAATATTTCAAAATTTAATTGCAAGCACAGAAGATGACCAGCAAGAACTTGAAAAATGAAGGCATTTTGTTATGTGTGAAGATCAGAAAATTATCCAGTTTGCCTGGATTGTAGAGTATGCATTTTGTAGATGAGAAAATTGAAACCTAAAAAAGGTAAGGGACCTGTACATACAAGCTCACTCAGCCTCTAAGTGGCAAATCCAGGTCTTGATCCAATTCTTAAATCCAATTCTGTTTCCAAAAAGAAAGGAGGCTCAATGTTGCCTCCTTTGGGTTGTACCAGATGTTTTTGTCAGTCAGTATGTTTCCCTAATACCTACTGCAGATTTGGTCTCAGAGTAAGAATTTGATAAATATTTGTTTAATTTAATCCAAACAGAATTGCATGAATGGCATTTGATAGTCTGTATTGGAATTGGAAAAGTCATTGGCCTCTACTGCCTCGGTGCTATAATTCTGGAAAGCAGTGCCTTTGTAAGAGACAGTCCCATTCACTTCAGTCTCTTTGGGGGAAGAACAGAGGTCTTCATTTGTTATTGGCAGCTGTCTCAAAGTGAACCACTATGTGAAACTTGAGAAGGGAAGAAACCTAGCTGTGGGTCATTTGGGTATATGACTCTCATTTTATTTCCCCAGCCTTGAACTTGCTTTGGAACTAGATTAATTATTCCCAATTGCCTCCTGGCCACCTCCCCTTAGAGGACTTGATAGTATCAAAAATTCAGCATCTCAGAAACCGAGTCCACCCTTTCTCTAAACCCGGCTCCTTCTGACTCCCCTCTTTCTGATGATAGCATGACTACTCTCCTAATCACAAAGGCTCAATACCTCAGTTCTTTACTGCTCTTTTCTTCTTGCCCTTAAATCCAATTAATCACCAAACACCATAGACTCAATCTTCTTCCTTTGTCCCCTTCTTTCTAGTCTCCCTTTTACCATCCTAAGTCCAGCCCACACTACACCAAGCTGAACTGTTGCAATAATATTCTGACACAGTGAATTCTTAATAAATGTTTGTTTAGTGAAAAAAAAATGACTGAATGAATTGTCTGGATGATTTGTCGTACTGATTTCTTTGGGGACACACTGTGAGCAATAGGAAAAGAAAGTGGGAGGAGGGAAGTAACATTCTAGAAGGGTCTCCTAAGCAGATCTGGAATGATTGCTTTTATGTCAATAAATATTAAGTCCTTAGAATTTTGATGATGCTACATAATCAAGAGACTCAATTTCTACTGTCTCTCTCCCTACTTTCTCTTCTATTCTTTATCTGTTATTAACCCTTTTCTTGGTCCTTATTTCATCTCCTTCTATCTGGTAAGATAAGCAAAGGGGTAGTGGAAAGATGGGCTTGGGTTTGAATCTTTCGACCTTGAGCAGCTCATGAAACTCAATATCTTCAGCTATAAAATGAGATGGTTAAGTACAAGAATCTTGCAAGATCTAAATTTAGGGATTCCATGATTCCTATGGTGACACTGAGAATTCCCTCCGCTTTACTTGCCAGTCCTCTTTATATTCACATTTTCCTTTGACCTTCCAATCCTGACAAAATTCTTGCTCTGATTGGCTACTTCCCTCAATTAGTTCTTATTCCTTAAGTTAGAGTCCTGGGACTGCTTCTTCCTGGAGATTCTGGAAAAGGGGATCTGACAGATTCATTTTAGAGCCCAACCACTGAGTATTGATATGATATCAATACTAGGCTGAGCTATACTTTCTAGTCAGCTTTTCTGGAATCTGTCATTGAAACAAATTCTGTTCAGCCCAAACTGCTCTCAGTAGAGGTGTACCCTCTGGAGGTTTAGGGATTTGGCAAGGTGCCGATTCCTAGTTGAGATGCAACTTCCAGAGATATAAGGAAAATGTACAATTTAATAAGGCAAATAACTAATTAAAATATAAAATCTCAATAGACATGGATTTGAATTGTCAGCCTGGAGGATGAAAATTTATAGCTCTCCCTGATTATTCAGTTTCATGCCCATGGTGCCTGATCTCTGGGAATCCATAGTGTAGTAACTTGGCAGAGCTGTGACTAGATCCCGAGACTTCCCCTCTCGGGAGATCAGTTTCTGTATCTGTAAAAAGGGCAAGTTTATAAAAATATAAGTTCTCTTCCAATTTTGACATGATATGAGTCTGTGATTTTGAACATAATCCACTATGATTCCATCTTTCCCTTTGCTCTAAAGGCAGAGGTTTCCCCAAGTGAGCAAGTGCCTGGCAGATTGTAAGTTAGGCTCAGTGCCTGCCATCCAGAGCCTTCCTTTAGATCTTCTTCCTTCAGTTCAAACTCATGTTTCTTTTCTGTATCAACTCTCCCACCCTGCAAAGCCCCAGAATCAAATGCCAGGGTGGGCAAGGCTGTCTTATCCTATTGCATCTGAAAACTGGAGGATGAGCTAAGTGCCTGCTTGCCCTTCGGAAGAGGACAAGCCAAATGGAGGATGCTATAGGGATGTAAGCCCAGTATGGAAGGAAGCTGTCCCTCCTAACCTGTCATTGTTCAAATGATATCTTAAGACTCACCCTCCACACTACACCCTCCCCCCTCAAAAAAAAAAAAAAACAAAACAGACAAAAACTCAGAAGCAAGTCACACCCTCTGTTGTAATTCACAGCTCTTTCAGACTTGATTTCCCTTAGGAGTTATATTATTAAAATTGAATGAATCCAGATTTCACATATGTTGCCTGAATGCAGCATTGTGCATCCCCTTTTCCTCCTCCTCTTCCTCCTCCTCCTTCTCCTCCTCTTCCTCCTCCTCACCCTCCTCCTCCTCTTTCTCCTCCTCCTCTTCTCCCTCTTCCTCCTCCTCCTCCTCCTCTCCTCTTCCTCCTCCTCCTCCTCCTCCTCCTCCTCCTTGTCGTCGTCTTCTTCTTCTTCTTCTTCTTCTTCTTCTTCTTCTTCTTCTTCTTCTTCTTCTTCTTCTTCTTCTTCTTCTTCTTCTTCTTCTTCTTTTTCTCTCTCCTTTCTCTCTGCCTCTCTCTGTGTTTCTGTCTCTGTCTCTCATTCCTTCCATCCTTCTCTCTGTCTCTCTGTCTCTGTCTCTCTCCCCTTTCTGTGTCTCTTTCTCTGTCCTTCTTACTCTGTCTCTCATTCTTTCCATCCTTCTCTCTGTCTCTGTCTCTCTCCCCTTTCTGTGTCTCTTCTCTCTGTCCTTCTTACTCTATCTCTATCTCTCATTCTTTCCATCTTTCTCTCTGTCTCTCTCTGTCTCTATCTCTCTGTCTCTGTCTCTCTTCTAAAACCTTGCTCTCATTGAGTGGCATATAAAAAAAAAGATTCCCCACACTCCCACTAAGAAGACTGAGACATGGGGAGCAGGAGCAGAGGAGAGGTTGTCGCCTCTAAAGTTCAGAAATAAAAATGACTTTCTCTTTTCAGCTGCTGTTCCCTGATGTGACACTGTGATCAGTATCAAATACTATATGGCAAGTATTTCTGTAGAGAGCTTTCTCGGCTAAAATAGATTTAACCTACCCGTTGCTCTTTGTGAGTCGAACAATGTGAGCGACAATAAAGAACTGCTATATTGTTAATAAATGAATAGTCCCGATTCTATATATTTACTGTTGTGCTCTGTGGATTACCTGCCAGGAATGTTTGCCTGCCTCTATTGAGAAAGGTTATGCTACAGCGAAGGAGTTTAGCTGGCTTCGTGGTAATGAATCAATAGGAGTCTGCAATTAACGAAAGTTTCATTTTGAAATGGTAGGAGTTACCTTTTGAAACAGGGTCAGTTTTCTCTATTTCCCACCTCCACCTCCTCCCCTGGTCAAAATGCACCATACAAGGTATCCTGCTTTGGATGGCTCGGTTTACAAAAAATTAAAATAAAAAAACTAGTCTAAGGATTGGGGTATGGTATACCAAAAAAGCTGTGATGGGTAACTTTTTTGTGATAAAGATATGACAGTTATCAAGAATAAAACAACTGCTGTTTGTTTTCATTTTTACAAAGGAGGGTTGGATCCAATTGTTCTGGAGGGAAGGTATTTCAAAAAAATGACATTTAAAAATAAAGACTGCCCTAAACTTGCTTTAAAACATTTTTTAAGGAATTAAGTAATAAATCAGTCTGATTTTTGATGCATCTTCCAGGATAAAGAACTGAGCAAAGGCAAGGTGGAAGAATGGGAATATTCTGAATTAACTCTTGAGTCAGGCAAACTCATGCTCAGCAGGAATCCCAGTAACTTAGCTGTAAATTGGCTCTCCTCAAGCCCAATGCCCCTTAAATAGGCCAGCATAATCTGCCTTTTGGAATCCGACTCTAAGACCCACCAAAGTAAGACAGAAGTTGGTTAGGAGGAGAGGGGGTGGGGCAGGCCAGTTTCTAATGTTTCCATAACTTTCTGCCTTCCCCTTCTCTGCTTGGAAGAGGGTTTCATTTACATAGACCCTGGCTGCTTATTATTAAATCAGGGCTGCTGGGGAAATGGAGCTAAATTAGGGGAGATCAGAGGCTTAGATAGGTAAGAATACTCTATAAGTAACCGCCTGTATTATATAAGACACTGTGGTTAAATCAACCCCAAGAACAAAGGAAACAGCCTGAATGAAGAAACTCTCTGAGCCGACTGCAGAAACCCTGCTGCGCTAAGGAAGTAAATAGTGGAACCAATGGGCACAATAATAATTTTTTTTAAAGGAAGCCTAGGTCTCCTTCCCAACCCCTGGAGCAAGAGTTCCATCTCAGGGCCCAGAATTTTCTGAGAAGGGCCCATTGAAGTGGTAGGGACTAACAAGAGGGACAAGGGCATATTTTAGCTGAATAGAGCAGGGAGCCTTCACCCCATTGGGAGGATCAGAGGGGGTGCTAAAAAGGAACTGAGTCTTATTGATTGTACATTTTATAAAAGGCCAAAGCACCTCTATAAGGTATAGTTTCCTCCTGAAACTCTCAGCAGAATGGCCCAGGAGCAGCCTGTCCAGGTGTATACCCGGGGTAAAAGTGAACAGCAAATGATCTAATCACCATTAATGTGCCGGCAGAAACTGCCAGCCTGACATCCCTCCTAATGGCTGACAAATGTCAGGGTGACTTGTATGCTTTTTTTGTTAATTGAATTGGTTAATTAGGTCCCAGAGGCCTAGCTGCTAATTATGAGCTGTAGTGGAATATGAGCTTTAAAAAAATGATGCAAGGAAGTTAAAACAAAAGAGGGGGAAAAAAGCCCACCAAAAACTCCTTTGTGTTCTTTACAATCTGTACTGTTACCTTCCCTTAATTTCTGACCCACCACATGTTACTGCCTTCTTGATGTGCTCAAAAAAATAGGGCAAGAGAACCTCCAAATCTGCCTTTTTCCATGGGAGCATCTGCTCAATCAGTTCCCCGTTCATTAATTTTCTGCCAATTAGCAAAGAAAAAAATGGTAGAAGGGAGAAGGGAAATTTTTTTTTCCCTAGCTTTGCATCTTAATCTGTCACTTGGTGAAGAATGTTGTTTTCCAAAATTAAATATTCCCTTCAGTTTGTGTGAAGGATGTGATAACATCCCACTGAAACACAGCAATTATCAGCAGCTAGGAAATGGGACAAGCTGAAACAATCCCACTTGTTGGCTCTACAAGGACTTTGCTGAAAAGCATTGCATGAGGCAATTACAAAAGGGAAGGGAATTTCATAGTGGGTTTTATTGTAGTTGGACACTTTAACCAGTTAGTTAACCTAGTTTGAGTATCCAACATATAACCTATTTGCAGGATTGGGATTGTAAAGTTCTGCAGAAGTTCAGTTTCCATGGCTTTTAGTATTTGAGTCTTGGACAAGTTCTTAGTGAAAGTCTCAGTTATTCTTCTATTGTGTTCATTTCTCAAGTTAGCAATGACCAAAGGTTTGTATTCAACAAATATGGCAAGGCTTTTGTCTCAAGGAATCTGAGAGCATCACAAATCAGAAAGACAAAATTGAAAAAAATAAATTAAACATGTTAGTGTTCTTGCAATTTAAGTCTATCTTTCCTTCTTCTAAACCCCCAAATAAGGAAAGCTGGAGTTTTTTGTGATCAGTTAAGGGGACAGAAAGAAATGGCCAACAAATAACAAGATATGACTGCAACAAAGAGGTTCTGTGGACCAGGTGCCTTAGAGGAATTGAAAGGATATGGTCTACATGTTACATCTGAGAAAAGTGTCAGGAAAGAATAACAGCAGCAGCATGTTTCTACTGGCTGTGGTTTATGCCTGAATCTATTTAGTACTCTGTCCATAAATGATGAACTAACTGCCAAAAAACATCAAGAATTGCCTATCAGTTGTGGGGGGAATGATGGAAAAGCCATAACAGTAAGGACTCTAGTTTGTACCAGATCTGGGAATCATATCCCAAACCATCCAGTAGAGTTGGAAGTCAACTCTGGGCCCAGAGGTCTTGAGTCTTCAGCTAATGGCCAAACACACCGAATGCAGGAAATGTATATCTGTCGAAAATTGTTGTGTTTCAACATAGCATTTTCCCTTCTTTTATTGTTGTCTGCTTGAATTTTATTTTCTTTCTTATTTTTTTCCTTTTTGATCTGATTCTTCTTGTGCAGCATGATAATTATATAAATACATATGCCTATATTAGACTTACATATATTTTACCATTTTTAACATATATTGGATTACTTGCCATCTAGGAGAGGCTGTAGAGGGAAGAGGGGGAAATTTTAACACAAGGTTTTTCAAGGTTGATGGTGAACAATTGTCCTAACATATGTTTTGAAAATAAAAAGCTTCAATAATAAAAAATAGAAAATTGTTGTGCTATCTCTACCCACTTTTCCTGATCAAAGGAGGAATGACCAGGAGACTCAAAAAACCAAATTGTACATTGCCTAGAATTCCCATTTTTAGAGTGGCTGATGTACTATCTTGAAAGTGCCTGTATCAAGCAGAATGTTCAGATGAGACGCTATATTAAAAGAATGGTAGAGTAAAAGAAGGAGCATTAGATATTAAGTGGACAGAAAATTAGGTTTGTGGTAAGAAGTCTCTCCTCTGACAAATAGTGTTAATATGATCTTGGAAAAGTCATTTAACTTCTTAATAGTCATTATGTGACAGAGAATGGAGAAAGTTTCCACATTGGGAATTTTTCATTGAATAGAAATAATAGATTTAGTCCCATCCAGTTCCATTCAAAGAGTAAAGAACTGTTTATAGTTGAACACACTCTGTTGTTCTCATGGGAAATTGATCTCACTTTGACTAAAATCTAGTGATATTAACATAGCATTTCCACTTGTTTTCCTTCTCAGGTTATTTTTACCTTATTTCTAAATCCGATATTTCTTGTGCAGCAAGTTAACTGTATAAATATGTATACATATATTGCATTTAACATATTCTTTAACATATTTAACATGTATTGGTCTACCTGCCATCTGGTGAGGGAGTGGGAGAAAGGAGGGGAAAAGTTGGAACAGAAGTTTTTACAAGGGTCAATGCTGAAAAATTACCCATGCATATGTCTTGTAAATAAAACGTTATAATAAAAAAAAAAATCTAGTGATATATAGCAACTTTAGGAATGAAGTGGGGTTAACTGGAAGGATGGGGTTTGGAGCTGATTCTGGTTTGGGAAATTTATACTAACCATAGCCCCAGAGATTGAAAGTGAAGAGAGTCACACACAGAGTGATAGAACTGGGTTATAAAATGGTGTCCAATCTCTGAAAGCTATAGAGAGCTCAACCTCCCCAATACTTCTGCTCGGCAGGGTTAAATGTCCTCCTACTGTCAGAGTGGTTTGGGGACTTGCTGGGTTCAAGATCCTTTCATGAGAATAGGTTAAAGTCAGTGACTAGCAGTATCACTGGGTAGCTAAACATATCACTATTGTCAACAAATAAATAATTTCAGAAAAGCAAGGGGTTATGTTGTGAATGGAGTTCTGGCCTCAGAGCCCTATCCATTTTCATAATTATTATAACAATGATCATGGACAAACCATTTAATCTTTCTGAAGTACAGAAAATTCTCAAATATCCCAAATTATAGAAATGTTGTACAATGCATGCCTCATCTTGTACTTACAGTCCACCACCTTCATTTTCATTCATCATCTGAAGTTAAGGATGGACACTGTCCTGCTGTATTTCAGTGTTGTTTATCTGCTTTGTTGGCAGGAGCACCCATATCAGGAATTTCCAGACCAAGGAAATCATGAGTCCTTCCTTTGCAAATACTTCCACTCATTGGGATACTTTCCTACCTTTTTATAAGTTACTAAAGTTCTTTCCATTTTCTCCAGACACATGTCACTATTGCTAGGAATCAAATAGACTCTGAAAATCGTGGTAGTTTGTTCCTCATTTCTGATTGGCAGATAATGGAAAGTAGAGGTACCAATAGGACACAGGGCAAATGGAATGCATTAGGTGCTGGGAAGCCCACATATCGGATAGTCTGGTATTATTCCTCAGGGAAGGAATGGAAGGAAATCAAGGTAGGAAGATGAGAGGGAAATGAGAAAGAGTGATTCAAAAACCCTTTGTCTTAGCTTCTGAAGTTCTGCAAAATTAGTACTATACATGGCAACAATTTACAAATATACATCAAGAAACACACATCTGAATAACTTATTAAGGGACTGTGTTTGCTTTCATGTAACCTCTAAAAAGACATTTAGGATATCATTATTAAAATATGTAGAATGCTTGCCAAGCTGGATTTGGCTGCTAAAGGAAGAAACTAAATTACTTGGACTTCACACTCTCAATTCTTTCAAAATCCAAAGGCCAAGAATTGCCTGGCATGAGGAAAGGATCTGTAGCAATGTAGATGCCACCTCAGGGGATCAATAAGCAAGAGGACTTTGTTTTATTGATACAAGTTCTTTTCACATTACATTTAAAATTCTAATTCAATGCCTCTGGTCTGAGGTAGTCAGGAGGCTGTACTTCCTCTGAAGATGCAGTTTTAAAAATTCTTTTTAAGCCCAAGGGGGCAAGTAGGCAGTACATTGGACAGATCAGTGGGTATGGAATCAGAAAGACTCATCTTCCTGAGTTCAAATATGGCCTCAGATTCTTCCTAGTTGTATGACCCTGGGCAAGTCACTTAACTTCTGTTTTGGTTTCCTCATATGTAAAATGATCTGGAGAAAGAAATGGCAAAACCACTCCAGTTTCTATGCCAAGAAAACCAAATGGGATGAAGAATTGGACATGACTGAAACGATTGACCAATAAGTCTAAGAGAATTCAGGAAATTCCTTCAGACTTCTCTTAAGGACTCCAGCATCCAGAAACAACTCAGAAAGAAGCTATCTGTAACCAACCAACATCCTGGCAAATAGTACATCATGCTAGAAAATCTTCAGGAGAGAGCAATTTGCACATGTTTGAAATCATCAGACTTCATGGGAAGTAGAAAGGTAGTCAGCTTGAATGTGTGAGTTAACTTCATCTCAGGAACCAAAAGAAAGTTGAAGATCTCTAAATCATCTCAGAAGGTGTGCCTATCATGATCATAGAATGTTAGCACTAGAAGCAAACTTAGACATTGTCTAATTTAAGTGACTAGATGATCATCTGAGACTGTAACTTTTTTTTGCCTATATTCATATTAAATCTGTGAATATATGTTAAAACTTTTCCTCTAATGCAGACTGGCTGTGTAGCCTTGGGCAAGTAAGTCATTTAACCTCTCAGTAGCCTGAACAACTCTAAAAAAATAAATTGTAAAGGAGATGCTGATTTGTAATGGTAGAGAATAGTTCCCCAGCCAGAAGTTACTTCATCTAGATGTTTCCCATATCAGTGAAATTACAGGTTCAATCTCCATATGCATGTGTATATGTGTAAATGCACACTCATATGAATCACTATGTTTCAATGTTGGAAGGCACTTCTAAATATCCTGTACATTACAATGAAAACCCTTGACAATACACGTGACAAATGGCAAATGGTCTTCTAGATTTTGCTTGAAGATTTCCAGTGAAGGGGAACCCACCAAATCTTAGGGCAATCCACAATCCATTTCATTTTGTTGTTGTTGTTGTTAGAATGTTTTGAAGAGAGAGAGAGAGAAAGAAAAGGTTCATATTTTCTTTCTTTCTTTCTTTCTTTCTTTCTTTCTTTCTTTCTTTCTTTCTTTCTTTCTTTCTTTCTTTCTTTCTTTCTTTTTTTTTTTTTTTTTGGAGAAAAGCCCTACAATTTATGCCCATTTTCTCTTCTTCGGTCTTTGGCAAAAATGAAAAGTAACTAACCACTATCCTTGGCATTTTCCTTAATCGGACTTAGAATCATAGAGTTGGAAAGAACTTGAGCAATCATGTTCTAACTCAATCTACCATGTCTCAGCATGGTAATATGACACTTCATTTATGGGTGGAGGGAATTGTCTGTTATTAATTATAGTAAGCATAAGGTATTTTTTCTATTATAAACTTATACTTAGGAAGTTTTAAACTCTAATAAGCTACTGGTAAATGGGATGGTGTGGGGGCTGTCTGCTAGTAAGTGTTTTATAATTGGCTCTTCAGAAAATAGCAGGAAACATTTTTAAGTTTAATCTGCATTATTAACATTTTCTACTTCACTTTCTTAAGTCTATACAATCATATAAAATAACTAAAATCTGATCTGGAAGCATTTACAATTTCAATATTTTGGTATAAATGGTCACTTAATAATCTCTTTTCATTAGAAATGGCTCCAGTTACAGGAATCTTAAAACAAAGAAAAATGGCTAGAGAAGACAAGTAAACCATAGGAAAAAAAAATATAGGGCAGTTAGATGGCATAGTAGATAGAGTATCAACCTTGGAGTCAGGAAGACCTGAGTTCAAATGTGACTTTAGACATTTCAGCTGTGTAATCATGGGCAAATCACTTAATCCTGATTGTGTTGGAAAAAAAAAAGAAAAAAAGAAAGAAAATAAAAGGGGGAAAAAGAAATAGCATAGTTTTGTTAGGCTCCAAACAGATTTGTTATTTCAGTTCCACTGAGAAAGTGAGAGGCCAAAGCCACCTAAAAACAGGCATTTGGTGGAGTGTCCAACAAAAGATCCAGCTTGTAAATCTCGAGAGCTATTTGGTCTTCTATAAGTATGGAGCTTCCAGTTCCAGGAAAGATAGTTTTGTATTATGGTCTCATATCAATATAATCTCCAAAGTGTTCAGAAATCAGTTGTCAATCTAGGGCAATAGGTATAATAGCCACACCTCACCTTAAATGACAAAAACCAAACTTAACCACTATCTGGGAAACATGATTTAAGAAAAACAAGTAGGTCAAGAGCAACCAAGTACTAACTTTCAGGGGGGAAAGTCATGAGAATTGTAGAAAAGTAAATGAGGGGGACTGCAATATTCAGATGACCTAAAGACAGACTATTTGAATTTTTTAAAAACTATTTTGTGGCTAACCCCAAACCACTCAGGAAGCTATTAAACGCATTAACTCAGCAAATTCAACCCACTCCATCTTGCACCTCTCATTTGTGCCAAAGGAAGTCATGTTTCCATACAAGGAATCCAAAGGAAGAGCTCTCAGACACAGGCTCCAACAATTTCTTGGCAGCACTGAATATAATGTTACAGTTCTTACCTTAGTTATAGGGAGTGGAGATAAGGAAGAGATATCTGAGAGTGAAGTTTGAAATTCAAGTATTTCTGACCTTGGAGCCTTCTTCCATGCCATATCTCCCTTGGTGAACTTTGTTATTGAAAGCAAGAAAGGGACAAAAATATATATACCTTTTGACCCAGAGATCCTACTGTTAGGTACTTAACTCAAAGAGGACAAAAACAGACAAGAAATATCCCACATACACCAAAATATTCATAGCAGAATTTTTTATAGGAAAAAAGAAAATGAAAAATGAAAACTTTTGACAGCACATATGACAGATGGTTATCTAGCCTTTTCTATAACTAGAACTTTTCAAAGAATTAGAAAGAAAGTCTATGCTCAACTTAGAGAGGGCTGAAATTGTGTACAGAAATCTAATAAAATTATCATTCTAAGAAAAGATGAACTTTTTTCTTAATAATATTTTTTCCCAATGACATGTCAAGACAAATTTAGTATTCACTTTTATATGATTTTGAGTTCTGAATTTTCTTCCCTTGCTCTTTCTCTCCCTTCTTCTAAAAATGGTAGGCAATTTGATATAGTTTATCTACTTTACATTTCATAATGCTCTCTTTCTCCTGTTTGGTCATGAATCTGTAACTCACTTAACATCTTTAAAAGTCTGGATGCTATACCATTTGAGGCAGATATATTTAATAGTGATATTATTTCATTATCTATGGTAATTTTTAACAAGATGTAGTTTCTTTCTTATCTCTTTTCATTACATCTATTTTTGCTTTTGTATCTTCTGAGCTCAGGATTGCATCTGCTTTTTTTTTCTTCTTTTACTTCAGCTGAAGCATAATAGATTCTATTCCAGCCCCTTTATTCTGCCTGTCTCTGCTTCAAGTGTGTTTCTTTTAAACAACACAAAGTATAATTCTGGTTTTTGTTCCCTTCTGTTATCTGCTTCCTTTTTATGGGAGAGTTTATCCCATTCACATTCACAGATAATAGGATTACTGTGTATTTCTTTCCATCCCATTTTTCCTCTTAGTTGTCCTTTTTTCTCCTTTTGCCTTTTCTTTCCTTAATAATGTTTTGCTTCTGTCTATTGCTTCTCCTGGTCTGCCCTCTCGTCTATGAATTTCTCCATTCCTACTTCTCTGTAAGATAAAATTGATTCCTATATTCAAAGAAAAAATAAATATGAAGAACTTTTAAAAATGGAAAGGCTTATATGAACTGATTCAAAATGAAATAAGCAAAACCAGGAAAGCAATACAAAAACAAGATAAATGGAATAAAAATAACCAACTCCTCCACCTCACCATCCCTACAATTTTGTATACTGTTTAATTGCAATTAACAAATCAGTCCTGAGGAAGGGATGAGCATATCACTTCCTTTTTGTGTACTTGAGAGATTATGGGTATAGGACATTGAATGTACTGTCAGATTCCTGGGAGGGGAGGAACTTAGATATATTTGGGAACAAAATTTGTTTTAAAAAAATCAATACAAATTTTAAAGGAAAAAAAAGTGGGTGGATAAAGCAAAAGATAAGAGTAAGGCACTGAGATCACAGAAGTAATCGTTGATGAAAAGTAATATTAAACACACTTACTCTCCAAGATTATTAGACACCAAAACTCATAGTATTTCAATTATATTTTGGAATGACTCAGTTTCTCTAGTTAGGAAGCTGAAGGAGAAGGGGAGAGCCAACTTTATATTCAATGATCATAAACATATATCCTTTAGGAAGTAGAGGAAAAGAAAACAGATAAGCCAAAAATAGTCAGATCTTTTCTCATTCTCATTTTCAATTCTTTGTAGAGAAACTGACAGAGAATCAAGAACACTTTGGACGAATGAGTTGGTTAGAAAAGAAAAATCTGTTCCAAAACTAGCTGTTTTTCTTCTCTTTCTCTCATCCTCCTTCCCCATGTTTTTGAATAATCTGATTAACTTCTTTGGTGTTCAGTCAGCTGGCAGAGAGTTTGGGGCATGGGTGGGGGAGAAGGAAAAGGAGAAAAATGAAAAAAGTGGTGGTAGAGAAGGGGGTTGAAACAGGAGGAAGAAAGTGGAAGGAATAAAAAAAAGATAGGGAAGAAATGAGGAAAGGAGGATGAGAAAAGTAACAGAAGGGGAAAAGTAAAGAAGAGAAGACAAGCAAAGGAGAAAGATGAAGTGGAGAAGGAGAAAAAAGAGGAGGTGAAAGAACAGGAGAAAGAAAAGGAGAAAAGGGGCAAGTATTGAGACCCTCAATCTGATTCAGCCTCCTTCTTGGTCATTGCAGAAATTTTTAATCTTGCCTGCCTTCTGAATATTGATTAGCTGGGCATTGACAGCCCACCTGCTGAGGCTACTTTCCTTATTGATAACCAATGGCATCTTGTCTAAAGTTCAAACAGCGACAGGCAGCTTTCATGTTTGTAAACAGTATTGATCTGCATAAATAAACTGGCCATTAAGATTCGGGATTAAACAAGAATGAGTATAGAGCATTTGTGAGATTAAATCCGGAAGCAGTTAATTAAAAATGAGCTAGGAACCCAGAGCTGTAAACAGCAGCCAATTAATAAGAATGTCTCAATCTATGAGTTCTGCCTCCCCCTTTCAAAACACCCCCATTTCAACCCAGGCTTTTTATTCTGTTGTCAATATTTTCCCCAGGTTAAAAAAGGTCCAATTTTGATCTGTGTTTCACCAATTCCCTTGGTCATTTCAGTAGCAACCTCCCTCAAATAGAAGTTAATCAAGATTAGTATCAGCAATGATAAAGGATCTATAGAAAAATTTAAGTATAAATGAATGTAGAGTGAGGAATAATAATAATATGTGTATATACACATGTATATATGTAGATTGTGAAATATTTTACACTATCTGTGAAGTAGGTTCTATTATTATTCCTATTTTACAGCTGGGGAAACTAAGGCTGAAAGAAATTGCTTATATGTACCCAATTAATAAATGTATGAGGGAGAATTTGAATTCATCCACTGTACAACCTACCTGCTGCTAGGGATAATAAAATGGAGGTCACTTGTCAGTCACTCAGTATTGGTATTAGCAAAAGATAGCTCAGGACTCAGGGCATAGACAGGTTATTGACAGGATCAAAAGAGACAAAGCATGTGAAAGTGCTTCAAAAAGCTGTAATGGTATAGGCAATGTTGTTCATCGAAAAAGAAGGCTAGATCTGGAGTCAGAGGACTTGGATTCAAATCCTGATCTGCACCTTGCTACCTGAATAATCTTTGGCAAATTGAACCTCACCTTCCCCATAGGTAAGGTGAAAGCACCCTTGGTAGCACAGATTTGAAGTTGGAATAAACTTTAAGAGGTCATCTCTTATTTAGGGTACAAAGGATGAAACTGAGATCCAGATTGATCAGCCCAGGTCCTTTGACTCAAATTCACTGTTTGCTCTACTCCAGCATGCTGCCATCTTCTCAGACAGGGAACAAACTCAGAAATCATTTAACCCAATACCTTTTTAATCATAATAATATTTTTTCAGATGAGGAAACGGAGACTCAGAAATTAAATAGCTTGGCCAGGATCACATAGTAGCAGAAATAGGATTATACCCAGATCCCTGGATTCCAAATGCATCACTCTTTTTATTGAGTAGTGACCTCAATGGTGGTGACCTCAGATCTTACTCTGTGATCCCATAACTCTAAGAGTTACAAGCTATTAGTTATTATAGGAAGCTATTAGTTATTATAGCAATTAATTGAACTCAGATCCAGCCTCACATACCTACTAGACCCTAGATAAGCCCCTTAATTTCTGTTTGCCTCAGTTTCCCCAATGGGGATAGAAATGATATCTTCTCAAGATTATTGTGATGATCAAATTAGGTAACAGTTGTGAAGTGCCTTGCAACCCTTGGAGTGTTATGTGCATCGTAACTTATTTTTTCTTCTTATTTTAAAAATAATTTTATTGATGTATTTTTATATCACCATTCCTCCTCTTCCCCTTCCCAGCCATATATATATATATATATATATATATATACATATATATATATATATGTATATGCCAAATAATATTTTTAGAGATAATGAAAAAGAGGAGGAAAAACCAGAATAACTGATCAGAACACTAGGAAATCTGAAAATATGTGACGTATATCACTCTTGTGGACCTCTTACCTCTGCAAATGGATAGGATAGAAGGGTCTTTTCATATCTCTTCTTTAGAGTCATGTTTTATTTTTTGTTATTTTGCAAAGTTCACTTCTGATTTGTCTTCCTTTCTACTTGCATCATTTTATTATTATTATCATTATCATCATTGTTATTAGCTAGGTAAATTTCCCCTATCCATGACCAATGGACCTTCAAAACACATTGGCATTATTAATCAGATCTTGATAAAGAGAATAGCCCCTAGTCTAAAAGCAAGGTGACTGAATTGTGCAAGGATGGAGAGAAACTCCAAGAAAGAGTCAGATAGCAAGCAATATTCTGTTCCTGATATGAGAGTGAGGTTAGCTCCAGGATTGGAATGCTTAACTTATGTGCTTTTCAAGCTTAATCATAAGTTACAACAAGCTACACCCCCTTGGGGTATTTCATTTACATCATTTTCTCTCCCAGGGGGCTAGAGAAAGAAAAAATATCCGCTGCACAGCTTTGGAAATTAACTGCTTGTCACTCACCAACTTGGAACAGGATTTGGAGATCATATCCTTTGCTCCAGAGCCCTGGACAGGTTCTTCCATTAAGGAGGAAAACTGCAGCTGGAAAAAGACAGAATGCAGCAGTCAGGGAGCTCAGCTCCAATGATGAAAACCAGTTGCAGGCAGTTAGCATGGTTACAATGAGACTTGCTATTCATAGGGTCATCATTTATCTGGAGATCTCTAAGCACCCTGTACACTGGAATTATTAACCCTCTACCATTAGCTTTTTGAGACAGAGAGCAAGAGAATATGGTGGTTTTCTCAGAAGAAGAGAATAGACACAAAAAATAATTCCCCCTGATTCAATTGAGTAGAAAGTATATTAGACTGGGTAACCAGGAAACCAAGAGACTAGTCCCCTCCTTACTACAGCTGGGTAGTGCGGCTTTGGGTGAGCTGCTTCCCCGATTTGGGTCTCAGTTTTCCAAGCGATAAAAAGAGTGGGGTTGGACTACATGATTTCTACATTCTTTTTAGGCCTGACATTCTATGACATCCAAGTTCCCCAGACTGTTGACCAGTTTGGAGGAAGTTGTGACTGACTATAAAAGAAAGGGGCTAGTTGTTTAAGAAAAATGCCCAAATAACTGTCTACTTTAAAGCACTCACTCTGAACATCTGTTAGTTTAACAGAAACAGTGTTAGACTTAGAAAAACTTGGGTTCAGATCTTACCTTTGGAATTCATCAGTTGTGTGTGTGACCAAGGCTAAGTCCTTTTATTTCTCTGATTCTGTTTCCTCATGGTGGTGGTGAAACTTGCCATACCTACTTCATAGAGTGGTCATCAGGCTAAACTGAGATTAAAACACTATTTAAATGCCAGCTGTCATCATTTTGTGACTGTTCTTCCGGCCAAGAAAAACAGACTTCTTATTGTATACTTATACCTTATTTTTAATGGAAGAAGCACAATTCGGCTTGATACCACCTTCCTGTTAGCAGACAATTTCAAATGACTTTGGGCTGTTTTCAAAAATAAAATCGACTTTTAAAGGGCAACAATTTGCCACTGTTGAGGACAGCCAAAACAAGTTGTCACTGTCTCTGAAGGAAATTCATAGGCCACAAGATTTAGAGCTGAAGGGTATTTTAGATATCTTATTTAACTTCCTCAATTGGAAACTGAGGTCTGGCGGGACAGAACTGTAATTAAGGAAGAGGGACTGAGGCTTTCCTCCAGGAAGCCAAAATGTTTACAGCACTGATAGTACTTAGTGACCTTTAGCAGCATAAAAATATGACAGCTTATAACTAGTTAGAAAGAATAATTAGTTGAATAAAAAGTTATTCTATCAATAGCTGCACACCAATGTTCTAGGTGGAAAAATTACAAGGTATAGATAGCTTTGTAGACAACTTTAGTGACTTGTCCAGTGTCTTGCAGGTGGTAAACAGCAAAGTTATTGGAACCCAACCCAGGTCCTTTCAGTTCAAATTCAATACTTTATCCACAGTTTTAGAAATTCTAATGATGTTGTCAAGGATGTATTTTTCTTATTGTTTTATTTTGTTTTTAAAACTGGCAATATCTTCACAGTGACCATATGTTTTTTCTTTTTTTTTCTTTTAAAGAATTTTAGCATTCATTTTTTTTTTAAGTATTGAGTTCCAAATTTTCTCCCTCCTCCAGCCTCTCCCCCATCCATTGAGATAGCAAGTATTATGACATCAATTTGTATTTCCTTTCAAAGGAAATGCTTTGAAAGTGAAAACACTCATTTGGATGTATGAATTCTAGTATTTGTTAAATTATATCAAACCTTATAGTCATAGTTGGTAATTTAGCTAGTGTATTTGTATATTACAAAGCATTTCTAAATCAAAGAAGAAATATCTACAGACAGACATAGATTGTTAAAGCTGGAAATTCTTTAGAGATCATTTAGTTTAACCACCTCATTCAACAGGTGAGGAAACTGTAGTTTTAGCTAAGGGAAGTGACTTATTTAAGACCATATAGCTAGGTAGTTGTTGAGTTTTGATCCCAGCTCTGACACTAACAATTTATATGATATTGGGTCTGTCATTTTTTTTTTATTCTTTGAAGTTCATTTGAATCACTGACAAAATAAAAGAAAATCTGCAAGCCTTAATATCCTCCAGCTATTAGAGTTGTCATTTTTTTAAATTTTTTATTTAATAATTACTTTATATTGACACTCGTTTCTGTTCCGATTTTTTTTTCCCCTCCCTCCCTCCACCCCCTCCCCTAGATGGCAAGCAGTCCTTTATATGTTGGATATGTTGCAGTATATCCTAGATACAATATATGTTTGCAGAACCGAACAGTTCTCTTGTTGCATAGGGAGAATTGGATTCAGAAGGTATAAATAACCCGGGAAAAACAAAAATGCAGATAGTTCACATTCGTTTCCCAGTGTTCTTTCTTTGGGTGTAGCTGCTTATTAGAGTTTTCAAATTATGTTTCTGTCATATTTTTATCTTTTGGTTCCCATGAAGTTAAGAGTTGTTAAGGGTCAGACAGGGTTGAAATGTCATTGTAGCTGAAGTCCTTGCTTGAGGGTCAGGAAGATCTGATTTCCAATCCTGTTTATATACTAGCTATATCACCCTGAGCAAGCTACAGCAATTTCCTTATTTGTAAAATGGAAGACTAAATAGGAAACTATGTAAACTACTTTGAAAATCTTAAAACTCTATTGAAATAGGGGCAGCTAAGTGGCGCAATGTATAGAGCACCAGCCCTGAAGTCAGGAGGACCTGAGTTCAAATCTAAGCTTAGATACTTAACACTTCCTAGCTATGTGACCCTGGGCTTAATTTAAACCCAATTACCTCAGGAAGAAAAAAAAAAAACAACTCTATTGAAATGTTAGCTGCCATCAAAAAAAAAAGCTCTTTGAAACCAAGAGCTAATCTTTCTTTTCTATTTGCACTCCTCAGTACTTACAAGAGTTTGTTCATGGCACGTACTTAAAAAAAGTTTTTTCATTCATTTATAAAATTATATTAAATACCAGCAAATGCAGAAGTATTATTCTGGAAAGTAACTCTCCTTGGTGAAATAAATATCAGTCATTTAGAAGGAGGGGACGAAGGTGAAAAGAAGGGTAAAGTTGGATGGCTTGTAAAGATATTTCTTTATACAACAATAGACATATCTCTATTTTTCTCCAGGCTAAACATTCATCAAGTTTTTCTTTTGAACATGCTTTCCAGTCAGCTCACACTTCCGTTTGAGATTTCCTCAACATATATCCTTTGCTCAAAAGAGGGAAATGGAATATTATTGGAAGGTGTATTATTTGGGAAATGTCACTATTTGGTCTACTGAATTATTTAATAATACTAATGGTATTTATAGAGTACTTTTCCATTTACAAAGGATCAACTGTATGTATATAATATTCTATTTTATTCTCACATCAGCACTGTGAGACCAGTGGTATTAGTCTTATCTTAATTGTATAGACTAGAAAATTAAGAATAAGAGAGGTAACAAAAGTTCAGGATTGGGGGTTTTGAAAAGATTTTAGAGATTTTGTCTAAACCTTTCATTTTGTAAATGAGTAAACTGAGGCCCAGTGAAAGGAATTGAATTTGCTCAAGATCAAACAGACAATAAATAATAGAACCAAGTCTCTGATTCTAGATCCAATCTACTTTATTTCCATTCAAAAGAGAGGTTCATTATCATTAGCATATTTTCATATCCAAAATCTGGTTTATGGATTAAGCAACAATATTGGATTCAGTATTTGGACTCCCAAATTACCCAAATTATAATTGCAAAGCATTCTAGGTCTTTCTCATGAACTCTTGGGATATAATCAAGATAATGATGGATGGGAGGAGCCAAATTAAAGATGGCCTAAAAACCATAGGACATAGAAGACTGCACTATAAGCACAACCTTCTATAATCATTATCAAAATGTCAGTTGTCATATCAGAAATCCAAAATTCAAATTGCATGAAATGGAGGATAACATTTCCCTCTGTGGTATATGCAAGTGATTTTCAATGACCTAAAAACTCAGAGTAGAGTCATGAGAACTTATAACCAAGGTTGCATGACTATGAGCTAAATAGAGAACGTGGCTAGTCCAGGAGATGAGGATTTTTAAATAGTTTAAGTATCTCTTTATGTTTCTGAACTTGAATATTTAAATATTCTCTCTTCCTGATTCTTATATATCTCTGTAAATATATTCAACCACTCCTGTTGCTTCTATCTCTACAGTGTCTCTTGTACTGTCCCTTCCCTGCAATTGCTTTCATTAATTGCCATCCCCTAGTGATTGGCATCTCTCTCGTTGAGACCCTCACTATCTCTCCTGGATAACTGTAATAGCTTCCTAAGTAGTCTTCCTGCCTACCCTTTCAGTCTTATCTTGAACACTCTCTGTCATGTATTCTATGCTGCTGTCAAATTGTTCCCTAAGCTCATTTTACCCTTTTTCAAATACACATCTATATTTACACCATCCTGCAATACCATCCCTGTCTTCCACTTGCCCCATTAATTTCACTTATTGTAATCCTCCTCATCCTTCAAAACCCAACTCAAATACCATCTCCTCCATAACATCTCATAGTACTCTGTACATCTCCAAGATGGACTCTGTCTTACATTATGTATCTTTTTGTTGTAAGTGTATATCTTATCCCTCTACATGGAATGGCACCTTACTTAGCTTCTAATAAAAGCTGAAGTTAATCTTCATCATTGTATCCTACTTAAAGCCCAAAAAGATGTATCGTGCATAATAGACATTTGGCATTTACTGTATACAGTATTCAGTATGTTGAAGCTAATTACTGGCAACAAAACTATCAAATTATTGTTAATAATTCACATTTTTATAATCCTTTGAATTCTTTCTTCACAACAAGAAATATACAAGGTAGAGCAGGCTATATGTTGTTATCCCCATTTGATAGTGTTGAAACCAACCCTTCCCAGTCCCCTTCCTCTTAAAATGAATCTGTGTTAACATACTTGTGTTGATTCCTCCATGACATCTGTGTCACTTCTGTTTCTGTATCCTCAAAAACTAGCACTGTATCTTGCATACTTCATTAATATTTACTGAAATGAATGAACTGAGACCCAGAGAGGGAAAGTTTTTTGCCTAGAATTACACAGCAAAGTGCCAAAGGCAGAATTTGAATTCTGATCACCTGACTAGAGGACCAATGCCTTTTAAAGAGAGAGACACGGAGACACATACACACACAGACACACAGACACACACACACACACACACACACACGAACACACACAAAGAAAGAGAGACAGAGAGAAAGACAGAGACTGACAGTGAGATAGACAGAGACAGAGAGATAGAGACAGAAAGAGCTAGAAAAACAGAGATAGAAATAGAGAAACAGAGAAAGGAATGTCAGTGGAAAGTTGCTGGTGAAGATATACTTGAGTGCCTATTAAATGAGAATTCTGGGAGCATGGGGAAAAAACTCCATCCTCTAGAGCAATGATGTCAACTTTAAAATAGAAATGGGGGCTATTAAATCATATATAAGAATCCCTATCACTGTATATTGGCTTAGAAAACCACATGCTAATATTACCTATGCTTTATCATAATTTTGTTTTGTTAAATATTTCCCAATTATATCCGTATCTGATCTGGACCTCCCTCAGCTTGCCTATAGGCAATGTGCTTGACACTTTTCCTTTAGAGCTTTGCCATAGCATCAAGCAGTTTTCCAGGTACTTCAGCTCGCAGACTATCTCCTCCCCAAGCATTGAGTGGGAAAGCATGAAGTATACATTTGGAGGCAACTGTAAAATCTATGTCCACACCACACCAGGGCAGGCACAGGAGTTCTCAAACAAGACACGGATTTGTGTGTATTTCTTCTTCATAAATACTACCACATGTGCCTAAAGTCCTTGGATCATTTACTCTATGCTGACATGCATCCCCTCGGAAGAGTTACTATTTGGTTAGGTAAATGTTTTTCCCTCTGAGCATTCCCCTTCTCCCTTCCCCTTCTACCCCCTCCCCAATCCCCCATCAATATCTTACAGATGTTAGAACAATACCCTGAATGAATAGTTTCCCACAGTGGAATGCCTGCATAGGGAAGAATGCAGAAATGATTTCTGGCTGTTTCTGACACCGAGCTCAAGTCTGGTTGAGGCACCCATATTCTGCTGCTCGGGACAGAGTACTCTATTGCTTACTGCCAAGCATTAAATGCTTGTTCCATAAACCTGGTGTAGATTATCACTTAGCAGTATAGATGTATCTAATAGAATTAAATAGTTTGGCTCCTGACCAGTAACAGATGTGCTACATATAATGCAATAATAATGAGATTGAAACCACCATGTAATGCCAAGGGAAGAATGGAGGAGAATTCATGTTGCTCCACTGAAGCCGGGAATGCTTAGTAAGAAGTAAACGGAAAGGAAGCTATTTATTTGAATTAAACAAGCTCTAACTTTCTAATCCCTGGATTAATACCATCCACACATCCTCTGATATCCTGGTGAAGGTATACACGAGTGGTTAAGTGTAGTCTATCCCATATTTGGGCAAAGCCACAGATTGGTTTGCTTGTGTGGTTTTTAGCCCAGAGCTGCCCCAGCCTCAAGACTCTATAATCAGATTATGAAGGACTAAATCTTAACTGAATATCAGTAGAGTTTGCCTATGTAACCAGAACCAGCCAGGTCAGAAAGTGAGAGTTAGGGAGAGGAATGTCTCAATGGAGACAAATCAGAACCAGTCTGGAGGCCTGGTGTGGCCCCTAACATGCTGGTTTTGGTGAGTGGGCTATTCGGTCATCCTTCCCTCTGAGGCCTTCCTCAGAATTAGAACCAGCTGCTAAAAGAGGGTGCTTGGTCTTGGCAACATCTCTCTGTGGACCTGATTGCTAGAAAACTGGAGCCAAGGTTCAGTTCCCATCTTAATTCCCTGATAACACAAAGGCCTTTGTTCTACTTCATCTTTTGCCTTTTAGTGTCACAGAATCTTCGAATTGGAAGATCAGAACAAAAAGCCGCTAACAAACCAAGCAAGTAGTTGTCCAGCCTTTGCCTAAATCAATCAATTGACAAATGTTTATTAAGCTCCTGTTACATGCCAGACACTGTAGGAAATTTGGGTACAGAACTAAAAAATGAGACAGCCTCTGCTCTCAAAGGATTTGAATTCTATTGGGGAAAAGAACATTCTTCCTTCTTTTGCTCTTTATCTCTCTCTAGCTCCTTCTGTTCTGCCTCCCACTCCTAAACTTAGAATTTTCCTCAAAAATAATTGAGAAGACTTTGTTATTCCTCTTTCTTCCTTGATATTTTAAATTTAGATCACTGATTCTTAACTTTTTTCATGTATTCTGGACCTCTTTATTGGTCTGTGGAAGCCTATGGATCCATTCTCTCTCTCTCTCTTTTTTTTTTTAATTGTAACTTTTTGATAGTACATATGCTGGATAATTTTTTACAACATTATCCCTTACTTCTGTTCTGACTTTTTCCTTCCCTCCCTCCATCCCCTCCCCTAGATGGCAAGCAGTCCTATACATGTTAAATATGTTATAGTATATCCTAGATACAATATATGTGTGCAGAACCGAACAGTTCTCCTGTTGCACAGGGAGAATTGGATTCAGAAGGTAAAAATAACTTGTGTTATTTTCCAGTGTTCTTTCTTTGGATGTAGCTGCTTTTGTCTATCATTGATCAACTGGAAATGAATTAGATCTTCTCTTTGTTGAAGAAATCCACTTCCATCAGAATACATCCTCATACAGTATCATTGTTGAAGTGTATAATGATCTCCTGGTTCTGCTCATTTCACTTAGCATCAGTTTATGTAAGCCTCTCCAAAATCTCTCTGTATTCACTATGGAACCATTCTCAAAAAAAGTTCTTAAATGCATAAAGTACATATGATAACAAATAAAATTGGTTATATTGAAATATTACCACACTTTTTTCTTTAAGAACAAGTTCATGGACCCCAGGATCAATATCCCTAATTAAAATAACTAGAGAATTTGGGTTTTTGAAATCTACCCCTCCCTTCTTAATTCTACCTGCCAGCTCCAGTGACATATTTCACTATCTCCAGGATTTTATTAGTTCAAGTACTTAATCCTTTCTCCTTCTCTGTCCTGATGAAGATTGTAATCCTTCTTGACAAGTTCAAGTGGCCAAAAAGTCCACCTCACAGACATCCTGATAAGGTCTTTATAGTTATCTGGGCCAGTTTTCAGACAATAAACAGTTTATGGCTGGACCCATATCTCGTCTTTCTGTGTATCTTAGATCTAAGTGCATAGCCTTTAAGTATGCAGGGTCACATTCAGGTCAAAACAAGGCATTTTATAAACTAGGACACACTTTGAAAAATATCATTGTGCCAAGTGTCTTGACCACATCTCGACCTTAGGTCTGATTCTGGGTATGGAACCTATGAGCTGTCTGTTCCTCAGTAAATGTAAACCCATCCAGATGCAAAGTAAGGGAAACAGAACCAGAAAAATAATATCCATGCCTATAGCAGTGTAAATGGAAAGAGTGAAACAAAATTTAGCTAAGCATTATATAATAATAATGACCAAATATTTTTGACCCTGAGGAAGAAGGATGAAAAACTACTTTCTCCCATTTTGCAGAAGTGAGGGATTATGGTGTGGTACACTACATAATGTGTAGATATGGTCAACATGATGATTAGTTTTGGAGAACTGGTTTTCTCCTCTTTCTTTTAATTCCTTCTCACAAGAGATGGCTTGGGGGGGAAAGGAGAGGGAACATAAGGGGAAGGGATGAAGAAAGTATAAATATAAAAGATGTCAAGACAAATAAAAAAAAAATAAGTTAGCTAGTAAATGGAAGGATCAGGACAAAGGTATAATAGGACTTGGTACTGAGAACTCTAATAGAAGGATAAAGGATAGAGGCCAGGCATAAACAAACTGAGGTCATAGAGTCATCAGCAAGGCACCTAGCAATTCAAGGATTGATAGAATGATGAGGGTACAGGTTAAGAGTAGCAGAGACTGGAGCCAGACAAGTCAGTAGGAGAGATGGAGGATTAGTTTCTAAGCTAAGTGAAGTATAACCATCGAGTCAGGGAAGACATGAAAACTATTATAGAGCCTGGGTAGACCAGATAAATAGGGAATCTGTACTAAAGGTACCAATTAAAAGAGAGTACCACATAGATAGGCTAGGTATGATTGTAGTAGAGTTTAAAGAAATGTCCAATTCCAATAAAGAAATGTCTAAAAAAGATGTCCAGTGGGACCTTTGGGTTTGACATGAAGAAGATTGACACTTGTGGACAGAGTAGGTAGTGGGGTCAAAGTGGACAAAGATTGGAATTCAGGAAATCTGGCTGTAGAAAAAGATCTGGCAGAAAGGAAGGAAGGAAGAGAGTAAGAGAGAGAAAGGAAGGAAGGAAGGAAGGAAGGAAGGAAGGAAGGAAGGAAGGAAGGAAGGAAGGAAGGAAGGAAGGAAGGAAGGAAGGAAGAAGGAAGGAAGGAAGGAAGGAAGGAAGGAAGGAAGGAAGAAAAAAGTAAGAAAGAAAAAGAAAGAAAGGAAGAGAAAGAAAGGAAGAAAGCAAGGAAGAAAGCAAGGAAGAAAGAAAGCAAGAAAGAAAGAAAGAAAGAAAAAGGAAGGAGGGAAGGAGGGAGGGAAGAAGGAAGGAAGGAAAAAAGGAAGAAGGAAGGAAGGAAGAAAAGAAGGAAGGAAGGAAGGAAGGAAGGAAGGAAGGAAGGAAGGAAGGAAGAGGAAGGGAGGAAGATATTATTAAGCATCAAGTGATTGAATAGCAGAGATCAGAATCTCAAACACTAAGTAATTAGATGGATTACAAAAGAAGATTAAATGCAAGACTGATGACTGAGCTACAGTCTCCTGAAACAGGACTTCCTTATGTGTTTCCTTCTCAAGTTGGGCATCTGAATGCCTTTCCATTTCTACTAGGTTCAGATGGTGATTCAACTTTGGTTAGAAAACACTGGTTTCAGGTTTGGAGGAGGACTTAGGATACATTTTATGAGTCACCAAGATAGAGAGGTAGTAGAAAACAAGAAATATTGATTTGGTCTGCAAACCAGAACTGAGGAAAATCCTATTTTCTTAATACTCCAAAATTCAGATATACATTCAATTGGTATGTTGATTCAGTGTTTATTGAATATCTCCTTGGTGTTTCAGTATTATTCTGGGTATTATGGGAAATACAAAGTAGAAGTTGTTGTCAGTCCTCAAAGATTGTATAAACTTTCAGGGGAAAGAAGATACATAGAAATATGAAAAAATTTTGGAATAATATGACCACAGAAACTTCCCTTATGTTATGGATGAAGACCTATGAATGCTCTGAACATGTGAGCAACAGTAGGTTGCAGTTTTTTTTCCTCTTCCCCTCTTTTAAGGTCATGTCAGATAGAGGGAAAAAACTAAACAAAAAAAAACCAAACAAACAGAAAGAAAGAAAGAAAACAACAACAAAAATCCTGTCCTCAGCCAACAGCATCACTTGGTGACTCATACAGGAAAGTATAGGAACTGGGAGTCTCCTCCCTAACACCTTTCTTTACTCTCAGGGGACTTGGGTATATACCATACTTCCTTCTTTCCCTCTCTCTTGCACAGTTCACAACTAAAATAAACCTCAGGAAATCCTTGTCTCACACACATCCTCTTCAAACTCCACCCTTCAAAATCTTTTCCAATTATCTCAGGAAAATCATTCTCCCTTTTTATCTTTTCTCTCTTCTCTAGCTCAATTTATTTTTGTGTCAAAAAAAAAATCTTAATCAAGTCTTAATCAAGACGGTGAAGTAAGAGTAGTGTGAGTTGTAAATCTGCAATAAAGGAAAAGGAGCTCTATTTTGAAGTTAAATTAGACAACGGGAAGGACCAATGCCATCAGCCTATAAAACTTTGAAAAAGGCCAGAAATCTCCTTCAGAATCTTTTCACCATCTACTTAGCCTTCACTAAATAAATCTTTCTTCTAGAACTAGCATTCAACACACCCACATCCACACGCCCACCTCCAAATATATCTATACATCTATGATCTATAATATAATATACACACACATATATGGATATATGTATATTTATGGATATATATAAATGTGTGCATATACATGCACACCCATATAAATATACATATATACATAAACACACATATTTGTATATATGTTTATATATGTGTGTATATATATGTTTATGATATAGGTATGTATCTCTATGATATGCATATATATGGATAACCATATAAATATAAATACATATATGAACATTAGAAGGGCCAGGTATGTCAACTGATGATTTACTTTGAAATAAAAAATTTCCATCCTTTCTCTATTTTCTTTGCCTTATGGATTAAAAAATTGTACTGTGTCAATCAGTATAGCTTAGTCATTTAGGGTGTTCTTAAATTCCATTCCTTCTGACAGTGATACCAGTGGCTCCAGATATAATCCCTGCTGCAAGGAAAAGTTGAAGCTGGTGGAACTTTTGAGTCATGGATTCTGAGCTGCACCTAAGCCAATCAGATGTTCACTATTTCCATAGTGAAGTATTGCCGGGCTACTTAAGGAGTGGCAAACTGACCTAGGTGGGAAACATAGGTTCTATGTTGATCAGGACCTTCAATAACCCTGGTACTTGCAGCCTGGGCAATATAGGGAGACCCAATTTTTTTTAAAGGAAGAAATTGGGAGAAAGGAGAAGTGATAGAGTAAAATGAGATACCTTTTTCTCAACTTGGACAATGTGGGAATTTATTTTTCTGAATTGTGTTTGAGGGCTTTCTCTTTTTTAAAAAGATAAATTTTATTTTTATTTTCAATTGCAAATTCTCTTCCTTTCTTGACTCCTCCCCTGCCAATTGAGAAGAAGAATATGAATTCATGCAAAATATTTCCATGTTTTAAATTATTATTCAATTGGGGGAAGATAGTGGGAAAGATAATGAATACTTATAAAAATTAAAATTAAAAAATGAAGGAAAAGCAAGTGTAAAGAGACCCTTCATTCTTGAATTTTCTTTTCCTACACCTTAGAAAATGAAGGAACCTAGAAAAAAAAAGCTGCATTACTCCTTTCCTCCCAGTCTTGACCCAAAGACTTCCTTATTCCATTCACCATCAGTTATAGTTATCATCACAATTGTGAAGTTAACACTGTTTGGCTTTAATGACCTCTATCTCCCCATTCTGAAAAACCCTTTCCCTTATAGTAATGGCTCTTCCCCACCCCACTTTTTTTTTTTAAATAAACACATTTCAAATACTATTTTATTTGATTTTCAAAATAGTACTTGGGAAAAAAAAGGTCCTGAAAAGTAGTGCTTACACTGGGAGGTAGATACTATTATAAATCCCATTTCACAGTTGAGAAGACTGAGGCTAAGAGGTAAAACTCCCAAAGATTTGAATTTAGGTCTTTCTAACTCAAAGCCTAGCACTTTATCCATTGTACCATCTAGTTGCTAGTATGATCACATCCTCTCCCTCTCTCTCTCTCTGTGCTGTCTTTAAGAAATCTATAAATTTGTTCGCACTGAAATGTAAATGTAAATGATAAAAGCTCAAAGTGTTTTTCTTTTCAAAGGAACTAGCATTTTAACAGAGTAGACAATTATAAACCAAAGAATTATCTAATCATGGAATCATAGGTGCAAAATGTATTTTAGGGCAAAGATACTTTCCTGTTATTCCCTAATACAGCACATCTCAATGTTTTGTGTGTGTTCTGGACTTTTTGGCAGTCTGGTGAAACCCCTGGGTCCCCTTTTCAGAATAGAATTTTTCGATACACAAAACACATAGAATTGCAAAGAAAACCAATGTTACCTGAAATAAATTATCAAAATATTTTAAATAATAATAAAATTTATATAGAGATTTCTATGTGCCAGGCACTGTCTTAAGCATTTGACAATTATAATTTCATTTGATCCTCATTACAACCCTAAACAGGTAGGGGCTATTCTTATTTTTATTTTGCGATTGAAGAAATTAAGGTAAACAGAGGTGACATGACTTGCTCAGAATTGGTCACACAACTAGTGAACATCTGGGTTCACTTGAATTCAAACTCTATTCACGGTCCCACCTAGCTGCCATTTTGAAAGAAGTTCATAGATTCTAGATGTAGAACCCTGTAAAATAACCAGGAAGCAAAGTTTCCTAGTTCTAATAATCTTTTACATTTACTTGTGTGTACTATTTACAAAGCTTTCATGGCCATTATCTCATCCTTTGAAATAGGACTGCTATTATGATTCTTACAAATGAAGAAACTGAGTCTCAAAGAGCAGGACTAATTTGTCCAAATTAGGACAATTTGTCCTAATTTGGACAAATTAGTCCAGGGCCACCTTGACCTGGTAAGGGATGAAACTGGGATTTTCTGAACCTCTGTCTTCTGATCCCAAACTCACTGGTCTTTTCATAACACAACACTCTGGTGACTTGCACTTATTACATAGCACAAACAGAAGGCTAAAGACCCCTTCCTTGATCTGGAAAATAGCAAGTCTTTGTTTCAGCTCTTGGGTATATTCTTGTGTTCAGTCATCCATACTCAACCTGATCAGCCATGCTTCCTACATAGACTCAGCTGCTGTCCAATCAACACCTCATTAACTGGATCTACCTGTGGGCATTTTATTTAATTATCTAAATTGGAATTTAGTCAGAACGCTGAAGTCTATGTCCTTCCTTTTTCAGAGAGCTAATTGCCACCAGTGGCATGGACCCAGCCTCCTACAGAAGGTGGAAGATAGGTTATCATGGCTCAGTAATATCATAAACGTAAGTCCTCAAAGTCAGGAGTTTTCTCACCGTGCCCATAATTAACTTTCCAAAAGAGCCCGGGAGGAAGGCAAAGCAGAGTCTGGATTTTGGCGGATTTCACTTACCTTGCTGTTCCGGGGATTATAGATTTATTTTACCAGATTTGGACATAATAGTTTTCAAGAAGTTTTATAGTTTTTATTATAAACATTACAAGTTTCCAAGCCCTGCGACTCCACTATAACTCTGTCCTAAGGGAGCCCATGGGTGAGATCACTTTTGTAATGTAGTCCTCTCGGAATAACTAACAAGTATTAGAAGTAAACTCACTAAAGCCAAGGACATTGCCTTATTTAAAATCTGTATCCTGACCCCCTCTTCCCCACATTTAGTACAATAAGCCCTTAATGAATGCATATTAAATTCCTTGAGGTGGGGAATGGGTCACCAATGTTTTTATCCCTTCACTTAGCCCAGTACTTTGTACATAGTAGACATTTAATAATCATTTGTTGAATTAATTTGAATCTCACTTGAGCAGATCTGATACAGGCCTAATCTAGAAAGATTTCTGATGAATGATCAAGGATGTTATCAAGAAACATCAGTGCACTTTGACCCATGGGATCTAAGTGTTCAATCTGTCCCTTTTGGTGAATCTTCTTGTATGCTCATGATATCAAGGAACAAGATTTCTCAGACTGTCTTGTAGCCATGATATCATAGAAGACTGTCCTAAGAATCAATAGGCCTGAGTTCTGACCCTACCTCAGTCTCCAGCTCTTTATATGACCTTATGGAAATCATTTCACTTTTGAAACTCAGTCTCCCCATTTGTAAAATGTTAAGTGATCTCTGAGGACTCTCCCAGAGGTAAAATTCGGATTCTGAAGCTCAATGCGAGGGAAAGAACTGGATTTAGAATCTGAGGATGTAGATTTGAATCCTAGCTCTGCTGTTTGTTGGGACAAATCTCTCAACAATTCTAAGTCTGAAGTTTCTTATCAACTGAGGAAGTTTCAGAATTTTTAGCTCTATATCGATAATCTCATTTGGTTCAGAACTAGGGTTTTTAGATTCCAGCTTCAGTCTATGTCATTTAGAAAATACATTTAGGTGCAGAATACTATACCAGGCACTAAAGGACATAGAAAAATAAATATAATCCCTGTCCTCATGTGGATTATACTCTAGTACAAAAGGGTCAAATACTCCAAGAAGTAACTCAATATAGTAACAACATTCCTGAGTGCATTAAAATATAATTGAGGCAATCCTGAGATTGCCTAAATCAGAGGTTTAAGGACTACAGTTTTCTTTTGAATTTAATATTATTTATCTATTATAAAATACTATTATAGGAGACTTCTGATTTATTATGAAATACAATGACTCAGAACATTTTTCATATTGCATTGCTAAATGTATTAAAGATGCGATTAATAATAAAATATGAAGTAAATGATAAAAAAAGAAAGAAAATGCATGCAGGGGATCCTTTTTTGGTTCAATAACAGAATTTATTGCTCGCTTATGTCCTGCTAAGATGCCATAGTGTATCATGGACATAACCCAGGTTGTTAAATGGGACCTCAGAGAATTAAAAGTTATAGTATATTACACCAAGTAATTCTTCCACTGACATATACTTATTTTTACATACTACACAACCCAAGTTCATGAAATCACAGACATTTTGACATGTTAAAGTTCAAAGTGGATGCTAGGATAGTATTGGGCAGCCAGGTGGCACAAGGGATAGAGTGCCAGCCTTGGAGTGGAGGACCTGAATTCAAATGTAGTCTAAGACACTTATTAGCTGGGTCATCCTGGGCAAGTCACTTAATCTTGTTAACCCTCAGTTTTCTTATCTGTAAAATAAACTTGAGAAGGAAATGGTAAACTACTCCAGTATCTATGTCAGAGAAAAATTTAAATGGGGTTATGGAGAGTCAGATGGACTGAAATGACTAAATAACAACAACAAAGGATATTTATTACTGTTGTTATTTGGAATATTCCTATCTTGTCTACTTCCAAGAAGCTTCAGAGGTCAATGGAAACTACTGATGGTCTACTGCAATCCTTTGTCATGCAGACCTCTCTCCATTAACTATTTTTCTAACTTATCAGAAAGCATTGAAATATCCTCCTCGCTTTAAAATTATATCATTCTCAAGTATAATAGAAAGATAGAGACAGAGACTGAGGGAGAGATAAAGACAGACAGACAGACAGACACACACACACACACACACACAGAGACAGGCAGAGACACACAGAGAGAGACAGAGACAGAGAGAGATAGAGACAAACAGCTTGTTTTGTTGAATGTCTATGAGTGTCTATTTTAGGAAGGATACTGTAATGAGCCAGAAGGGTATAAAAAGAAAATAGCTGGTCCACTTGGATCTCTCTTTTCTTCCTCCTCTTTTTCTTTCTATCCTTCCTCCATTCTTTCTTCTATTGCTCCCTGCCCCCTCCAATCCCCAATCTAGAGATGATGCTATTCCTTCAGCCACGCAGAGATTATTCATTTCTTGGCAGGGAATTTGGGATTCATAAGAATTAACATTTGGATTGTATTTACTGGTTTAAAGAGGCCTGAATTGCATGGGGGATTCAGTTGCACAAACTCTCTTGATGGGGAAATCAATGACAAATTGAGGAGAGGAGGCCTAGAGGATCAAACAGCAAGACCTTCACAATCCTTGTTTGAAAACAGGATTGGAGGGTGATTTATTACTTTTCTAAAAGTGGAGCCAGTGAGAGGAGAGGCCCCTTCTTGGAGTCCCTTCACTGACCACCAAACCACGCTGCTCGACCCTTTCCCAGTATTACACTAGATTAGTCACAGGATATTTCATTTTAAAGCCAACCCAATGTTTTCCTACTGAAGACAAGTCTCTCTGAATGTTTATTACTGTTATGTTGGAATCCTTTTTTCGCTGGGGATGGGATTTGAAAATGGAATACATTTCCTGTTGGAGACCCAGAGCTGGGAGCTATGCAGAGCACAGAGCCCTTGGCTGGCTCCAGTAGTAAATAATCACTTCTGTTCCAAGAAGGCGCTCTCATTGGCGAGCCTTCCCCCGCACCTGTGGAGAGCAGAGCTCTAGGCCAGAGCAGGCACTTCATCTGGATCATCCCTTGTGACATCAGTCAGGCATTGGCCCTGGGAGCTCCAGGTTCTCAGAGCCTTGGCCCAAATGCTTCAAAAATTGAAAAGGTGGCAAGCTGCTCAGAGCAGAGATGTGTAGAAGACAATGGGCAGTATTTTTTATCATTTAAAAAAAAAACAATAGGTCTTTCCTTTCACCTCCATCCTTCTGTGTGAAAAGGAAATAAAGCTTTTATCTTATCAAAGTAAACAGTCCTAAGGGTTATGGAAGTTTGTCTGAAGTTTGTTCCACTCAGCCCTCATGTAGATGAAGGGGAAGAGATTGAGAGGAATGGATGGATGGGTAGGGTGCTTGCTGCAAATCTAGGCTATTTCTATAGGTCATAGGATCATTTCTAGATCTAGCAGAGACCTTAAGGGGTATCTAGTCCAACTTCTTCATTTTATAGATGGGGAAACTGAGGCTCAGAGAAGATAGGTCGCCAAAGTAACAAGTGGTAGGGCTAGAGTTTGTGACTCCTCGTCCAACACTACCATTCAGCCTCCCTTATAGTTTAAACACAGAGAGACAGCTAGAGATATAGTTATGTTTCACTTCCCATCCACTCATCTCCCAAGATACCTGATCCTACCAGCCAACTCCCTGGATATCTTCCTTGCTCTCATACATATACTCTACTCTTCCTCTACTTCTTCTTCTATAAACAGTAATCAAAATCAATACTTCTATTGCTATAAGAAATGGCATAACAGCTACTGCTCTGTGGCTCCACTCAAAATCCTTGTTAGTGTCAAGATCAAAGCTTTCTTCCTTGGTCACCATTCCCTTATAAAAATGCATTGTATCTCCTACTAGAAAGTAAGAATTATCTCACTTTTCTCTTTGTAACTCCAGCATCTTAAGCACAGGAACTGACACATAATTAGCAAGTCAATAAAAGCTGAATGATTGATTGATATGGAGTGATATATAGACAGGGATGGATTGAAACAATGATGAAGAGGTAGCAATGGAGCTGAATAGATTGACAGGCAGATATATATAGCTAATTAGTAATAAAATTGCACAATTATATAATATTTTGAGATTTACAAACTATTATCAATTCATTAATTATGCATCTTCTGGGTATATGCTAAGTACTAGGGATTTGAAAAATAAATGAAGAATATCCCCTGCCCTCATGGAGTTTATTAAAAAAAAAAAATAAACAACACTATGAGTTGTGTTGCTTAACTATTATTATCCTTCAGGAAACTCTCAGTGACTTACCCTTGGAATCAAAATTGAATCCAGATGTACTGATCTTTCCATTAGCGATAATGTGTCAATAAAAGATATGAGGAGACAGATACATGGATGGATAGACAACCACTGATTCTGAATACTTCTAAGTTTGAGTCACTAGAATTGTGAGGATTTAATTTTAAACTGGTAGATCATTTCTACCTCAGCACTCAATTTATTTTCTATACCTTTCCCATAGAGCAGAGGGAGCATCACTAAGTTAAAAGAGCTTTCATCCATAACATAGGCAACACATCATCAATGTTTCCAAAACAACTTTATTCAAATAAACTACCATACTGGTCCAAATATGGACCACCATTTTTTCTTTTCTATATCTGCCTTATATAAAACTTAATAGCAACTAACCAATAATTGGTGTTCTCTCTCTCTCTCTCTCTCTCTCTCTCTCTCTTTCTCTCTCTCTCTCTCTGAAGACACTTGTGATTTCACTGGCATAGGGAATTGCCAATGAGAACATTCCCCCTATCAATGATCATCCAATGCCTGTTTTGCAGTTTATAACTTAACTGTCTTGGAGGCATTAAGTGAACCTGGATGTGAATCTGGTACGTGAACCTGGATTACTTTTCTATGCCACATTAAACTACAGCTCCCCCTTTCCAAGATATTTGTCTGTGCCATATTTTCAGGAGTAGCTCAGAATCAGAACAGCATAATATTAAGATTTTAGAGAGCTTGTCAGCAATTGATAGGGTTTTTGTATAGAATAACGTCCAATGTTTGTATTCCTTGATTGGAGATTTGCTTTTTTTTCCTCTTTAAAAATCATCCCTGTCCATCTTAAAGTGAAGTGAATATTATACATTTTGACTATTTGACCATCATGGAAGTAAAATATATATCTCACAGAAGGTGAGGTATAAGCTCACCCTCTGTTGCTTATTGATTGATAAGTCTGGAGATGTAGTGGAAGCCATATTGAATAAGGGAGTTAGGAAAGCTGGGTTCAGTTGCCAGCTCTGCAATTTCCTAGCTGTATGGTCTTAGATGAGTCATTTAACCCTTTGAAACTTTTTAATTTTTTTTTTTTAGCTATAAATCATATCATAATGGAAGCACAAATTGTATAGAAGAGACTCAGAAGTACTCATTTGACTTGTGTTTGGATAGGAATCATTTTTATAAAATATCCAATTTCTCCACCACCATCACCCAAAAAATAGATCATATAGTTTTTATCTGAAGACTTTCAGTGATGAGGAAGTTACTACCTTCCAAGGCTGCTCATCTCTCTCCTGAACAATTCTAATTGTTTTAAAGTTTTTCTTCTATTTCTCCTATTAAGTATTTTCTTTTATTTATTCTGTTCCATTTTTCTTTTATCTTGTGTTTACCTCTATTATTCTTTTTTCTTCTATTTTTCTTTTATTAGCCTAAACAATTTAACTGTTGCTTCTCTCACTGGTCTCTAGACCAAATGGAAAAAGTTTAAACATGCAAATTCTTCAAATACTTAAAGACAACTTACACATCCCTGCCCCAATTAAATATCTAGAGTTTTTCAGTCAAACATCATATGACTTGATTTTTAAATTCCTTATTTTACTTGATTGGTTCATTCTAGATTCTCTCTAGTTTATCTATATTTTTCCCAAGATACAACACTGAGTAATAACATATCATTTCAGGTATGATCCAAGCAGAATGGCATACAGTAAAGCCATCATTCCTCTTGTTTGGGACCCCCATGCTTTTATGAATACAACCTAAACTTACATTAAGAGATTTATTTTTTTGGTTTGTCATGTCACATTATTGAATATATTCATCTTATATTCTATTATAACTCCCAGATTCTTTTACATAAACTGTTCTATAACAATTCATTATGGTAAGGATCAGATAAGATAATAGATATAAAGTACCTTCTAATCATAAAGTGCTATTAAAATATGAGGTATATTTAAATTACAATTAAGATAATTCAGATTTAGTATAAGAAAAATTTCCCTTGACTGTGAACTCAAAATAAATCCAAAGAAGATATGATCCTCAACTGTATCCTGGGTAGTGGTATGACATTCTAATAGCCCAGCTAGCTCTTTGTTGAACTGTAATTCCCAACAACTATCAATCTTCTCCTGTGGAACTTGGACAAAAGGAATCTTCTTTTTCACTAGGCTTTAAGTGGATATAGGACCTTTAAAACTGGTAAGGATCTCTCAAATAAATGTCATACTTGAACCCATACACAGCCCACCTCCAGATTTTTTCTTCTAGTATTATTTCCCCCAAATTATTCAATTCATGTCAAATCAAGTTAAAAAAAATATTAAGCCACCATTACTGTGCCAGGTTTTGTGCTAAGCACTGGAGATACAAAATCAAAATTTAAAAAGTTATTTCCAAATTCCAAATTCCAAAAAAATTTCCAAAAATCACAGTTACTTTAATTTAACTGACACTCAGATCTTAAGCAATTGTCTTTACTTTTTTATTTTTAATAATTCCATTTTATTCAACAAATATTTATCAGACAAAAATGAAAACAGCCCTTTTTCTCAAGTAGTTTCTTTTGAGTGGCACCTATCAGGGCAATTTTCTATTGCTTTACCTTCATCCTAATGGTGCAGGGATACAATGTTATGCTTTGCAGCGGGGAAAGGCAGTAGTTTCAATTCAGGCAATTTTACATGGCTTGTATATGTGTCCTGTTTGAAGATACATTAAATTCATACTTAACCAGAATCTTGGTCCACTAACTTTCATTTTAAATACCAAGTCTTTGCCATCATAAGGTATGGAGGGGAGGCATGGAATAGTAAATAAGGAAGTGTACTTGTAGTCAATAAGATCTGAACTCAAATCCTACCTCTAATACTTACTGGCTATGAAGTTCTCAACAAGTCATTTTGGCTCTCTGTCTAAATTTCCTCCACTGTGATGGAGTTGAGTGGATCTGAGGACCTCCAGTTTTTTTTCCACCTTCAAATCTATGAGCCTGTATATGCAACACTGGAATAACCAAAATGGAATGAACCTTTAACATAATCCAGATTGACTTCTTAATTTATGTGTGAATACATTGAAGTCAAGAGGAAAAATGTCCACTGTCATATAGCTAGTTAGTGATAGAACTAAGATTTATATTGCACTTTACACTTATTCTTGTACTTTCTGGTTAATATGTTATGGATATGCATGAATACATTTGATCCTCATAATATATAACCCCATGAGGGAAGTAGCAGAAATGCTATTCTTGCTTCCTTACAGTTGAGGAAACTAAGGTTCATAGAATTTAAAATGGCTTTCCAAAAATCACAGTTAACAAATGACATAGATCTCTTCATTCCCCTGTGCAATCCTCTGATCAAGGTACTCAAGGAATTTATTTAATACTTCCTATGGACTCAGGTAGGATTCTGCAGCAAAGGAAAAAATGGCAGAACCTTAGTAATCCCAGGAATACCCAATCAACATATCATTGACTGCCCAATCCCTCTGCATGGAAAGACTCTAATGAAGAGACTGAGGAAACATGGTATTTACCATATATTGAAGAAGCAAGATGCTTTGCCTTGTGATGCTCCTTTCTAATAATCTCCAGTTTGATGAGTGTGAACTGAAATATAACCTTCCATTCCATCTTAGTTAATGTTCCACTGTGCCCAAGAAAATCCATGTGCTTTCCTATATGAGCACTTTTATTCACTGAATATCTTGAATAAACTCTCTACTCTTTTCTATTGAGCTCAGTATTACTCATTCCAGTTCCAGGTAGCTTCCTGCAACAACTCCAGTCTCTCCCTCCTCTATGTTCTTCTAATCCTTAGCATCCACTGGATCTTGAACATAATCATATGCTGTCATAGATTTCCATCAAATGTTTGGTCTTTAAAAATCTTTACCCTCTGGCTCCAGACCATATTTCTAGATTATTCTTTTTTATGTACTTCATGTACCAGCAAAATTAGACTACTTGCTGTTCTCTGCACATCTCTTCTATTTCTGGGCAATGTGGAAAGAATGCTAGATTTAGAACCAAAAAACTGAGGTTCAAATCTCACCTATGTCCTTTACCACCCATCTTGGGTAACCTATAATCTCTAGGGGAGTCAAGGGACACCTGTAAAATGAGGAAGTTGGACAAATGACTTCTAAGACTCCTTCCATCTTTAATCCTATGATCCTTTTCTTAAGCTGCACCTTTATTCCTTATTTCCCTCTTAGAATCCTTAGCTTCCTTCTATACTCAACCCAAAATCATGTCTTTCACACCTGATCTAACATATGTCCCTAGTGGCTAGTGCCCTTCCTAACCTCCATAAAATGGAGAGAGTATAAATTCTGCTCATATGTTTCTTTCTCCTACTCGAATATAAACTTTTTCTGAGAAGGGACTGTTTGTTTTTAACCTCTGTATTCCTAGTGCCTAGCCCAGTTTCAGGAACTTAGTGGGTTCTTATAAATGAAAGAATAAAGGCATTTCTAAATCTTAGCTTTCCTAATCTGTTAAATAAGGACATTGGACTATATGATCTCCTAAGCTTTCTTCTAGTTTTTAATATTCTATGGTTTTCTGTGAGAATGCTTTATAAACTATAAAGTGCTATACAAATAAAACTTGCTATAATAAATATGGTCTTAATGTGATTAATATGTGCTTTTATAGTCATTCATTGAAGGCAGGAACCATAGCTCATACTTCTGTTTCCTATAATGCCTTGCATAAGACTCTAAATCCATGACCCAATGAGTCCCAGTAGGTACTCAATGAATAATTGTTGAATTGAATTGGGGTCTGAGAGGTTTGATATCCACCAAGGTTAAGCCTACCCACAGTCCCTCTCCTTCCCAAATATTGCTAGTATATGGAGACAGTCATTGTTCCCACACATGTTCACTGGCCAGACACGTGTGTGTTCTGTCTCTTGGCCAGGCCCTACTCCAGCAGGCCATTGCCATAGGCAATTACTCTAGAACAAAGCCCTGTCTCAATCTGAAATCATCATGAAAAAGTCGGCCACGGGGCCCCCAGACTGACAGGCTCTGCTTGGTCTTCTTCAGCCAAAGAGAGTTAAGTGGAACCTGCTATCCACCCCTGCTGCCCTCCACAGGGTCTTGGGGTCCTGCCCATCAAAGGAACACCTTCCACACGGCATCATGTCAGTGCCAGTTTCCAGGCTGGAGAGAGCTGTTCCTTCTATTGAATAGTACAAAGGCACTGGGTCCCTCCTCCTCCACTAAACAAACTGTTAAAACTCCTGACCTTTGGAAGGAATAGCAAGAGTGGAAGAATTTACAGCTGTTTGTTACAGGTTGAGTCTCTCAGGGTTATAGAATGCATGCTTCTTAAAGTCTCAGCCAAAAGCTCAATGCCTGGCTATACTCTCAAAGTCTGATTTTCACTTCGCTCTAACTCTCTCTGTCTCTCTCCTCTCTCTGTCTCTCTTTCTGTCTCTGTCTCTTCTCTCAGTCTCTGTTTCTCTCCTCTCTGTCTCTCACTCTTTCTCTGTCTCTGTTTCTCTCCTCTGTGTGTGTCTCTCTTTCTCTCGTTCTATTTCTCTCTGTGTGTCTATCTCCTCTCTGTGTGTCTCTGTCTCTGTCTCTGTCTTTCTCCTCTCTCTGTCTCTGTCTCTCTCTTCTGTGTGAGTGTGTCTCTCTTTCTCTCACTCTATTTCTCTCTGTGTGTCCATCTCCTCTCTCTGTGTCTCTGTCTCTCTCTGTCTCTCTCCTCTCTTTGTCTCTGTCTCCCTCTGTCTCTGTCTCTACTCTCTCAACTCTTTCTTTTTTCTTTCTTTCTCTGTCACACACACACACACACACACACACACACACACATACACACACACACACACACACACATACACACACACATACCCATAGCTATAAACAACTCAGTATAACCACAACCACTTGCCCTAGGCCTGTGGGCTGGCACTGAACAGCCATGTGGCCATCTGCTTCCAAGGCCTCTGAAAAACAGGGGCAGAGCCATTTGCCCTCTAAGCCTCAAGAAGCTAAAACAAAGTCTGACATCTGGACATGGTGAGGTCTTGGTTTCTCGCACTGGATCATTAGCCATGGTCATGGGAGAAAGACATTCAAAATTAGGAGGGAGGAGCAGGGAGCAGAGCCTCAGAGGAAGCCCCCCTGCTAATTCTAAATACTTAACTTTGTGAACTCCTTCTTTTGTCTCTATCAGAAGTCCCCAACTAGTAGATCTTGAAGCTTGTACCTGTGGTTCCTTAAACAGGTAACTGCTTCTCCAGGTTAAGCTTTTAGGATCTCCGTGATTCCCAATAGTGAAAAAGGCACAGGAGGCAGCAGAGTTCTGAACCCCTCAATTCTGCCCAAGGGCTTAATTGTCAGTACTCTCTCACTCAATACTTACACTCTCAAGGACTTCATTGCTTATGCCCTTTTACCCTCCTTTTTTAAGATGGTTTCAGGAAAAATAGGTTTTCCTTCCAAGAAATCTGGGGAATCCCCATCTAAATGACTGGGGGGGCATTCAGAAAATGGTGCAAATACTTATATACAATGTCTTTGTTAAGTGTCAGAGTTAAGAGAAGAGAAACATTAAGGAATCTTAATTATCTTATTATTATTATTAATTATCTTATCTGACATTAAAGGAAGAACTATACATTCAAATTGTATCTTAATCAAAGGTTAATAATAATAATTAATAATGGTAATAATAATAAAAGTTTTCTGAATGAAAAGAGAGGCAATAAACTGGCCTTTGATTTAGGAATATCTGGATTTGAGTTTTATGTGTAGCACATTCTGACTGCAATCTTGGGCTGATCACTGAATTTCCCAGTGGTTGGGTACTTTCTAAGACTCTAAATTCATGATCCAGGCATTCTAAAGACTATAACTGATCTAACTTGGGAGAGAAAGTTCTTCTCAGAAAATGCACTACATTGATAAAATCACAGTTTGGTTCCAAAAATATGTATAGTATTTTCAAATACACAAAGAATTTTCACATTGGAAATAACATCTTATTTTCACAACTATTCTGGGCAATGGTCGTATTGCTATTCCTTTTCCATTTTACAGATGAGGAAATTAAGTCTCGGAGATTTACTTATCAAATCAACATGGTAAAGTAGTGACAGAGTCCTGTCAATTGTCCAGGATGTGGTTTGTCTTTAGGATGATCTTTGAGATAATCACTGAGCTAAGGATCAGCTAACTCAACTCTTAAGCATTCCCTGGAACAGATTATGGCTCCCACTTGATACATTGGAGGGAGAAAGGAAGAATACCACCAGATACTTATGTTTTGTTTTTTAAACCAGACATCTTTTTTGTTACTGAAAACTGACTTCAGTTCTGATGGTGAGGGGCTCTGTTTTCTCTTTCCCTTGCTACCACACAAGTTCAATTTAACTGACCAATTTGGGGGGTAGGGAGGGTGTTCTTCCTACAGCACATGGGATGAGTTAAAGGATTGGCTTGGATCCTGTGGGTTGTTCATGCTAGCCAGGACATTACATACTCCTTCCCTTATCCCCCACCCATGAGGCAAAACCCGTCCTTGAACATCTGGGGTTCACAGGAGTTCAGCCTCTCAGTCAAGAGCCGATGTGGAACCAATCCTTTATACAGCATGCATTTTCGGCAGAATGGCTCCAGCACAATATTCATGAGAAACAGGGGATCGGGTCTCAGGAGACACCAGGTTCTTGAGATCAAGGACAGTTCTCTTAAAAAAAAAAATCAGGCTTGAACTCGCCTCCACTCGGACCTTGGTGCTTAACTCATTGCTTAGCTTTACTTTTCCTGTCCTTTCTCCTTTTCCTCCTTGTCTTATCTCCTGAGAAAAGAAGACACAGGGCTATGTACCCAAGGGGGGAAAAGAGAGAGATTACTGGAGATCCTTGGGGAACTCCCCTAAGAGTGGAGTTTCTTAAAAATGAGTCTGTAGAAGGTCAGAAGTTGACCATGGGAAAACCACATGGTAAAATCACAACCTTTTGTCTATTTGGACTCTGTCCACTCTTAGTTTCATGTTCAACTATTTGGCTGCTGTGATCTGGGAAGAAGGAAGAATGTAAGCTGGATCTTCAAATTGGGCAAGATTTAGGTAGGAAAGAAGAGAAGGAAAGGTGATGTTTCATGTAAAGTGATATTTCATGTAATAGTGAGCAAAAGCACAGACAAAGAAAAGCTTCAGAAGGAAGATAGTAGTCTGAATGACTATTTATAGAGAGGGTGGGAGATAAATTTGGAATGAAAGATGTAGTCAAATGATGGAAGGTGTTAACTGTAAAACTAAGAAATCAAAACATTATCCCCGGGGTTTCAGTGGCCATCTGAGTTAACTCCCTTTTTTTTGGAGATGATGAGGAAACTGAGTCCAGAAAAATCAAATTAAATTTAATGCCCCAAATATTCTTTCCACAGAACTAGGTCTTCATATCTAGAAGGGCTCAGCAAAAATGAAGAAGTTATGCTGCATCCAGGGAGATACAGATGGACAAAGGAAGGAGAGCAGACCTTATTGGAATTTTGTATTAGTAGAGTCCCAAAAATAAGAGTACATAAAAATGTGGGGAGATCACTGGTTGTACAAGTTGTTTAGAATCATCAGTCAGTCATCAGTGGGTTTTATTGGTTATTATACTGGAGAACACTGGATACATCTCGTCTTCCCTTGCTCTTACATTAAGTGAGCACATTTAATAATCCTCTTGCTACTGCTAGTGAGACATGAAGAAGCCAATAGAGGCTTTAGCTGTGGATACACTGAAGTCTCTACTGGCTTTTTCATGTCTCACTAGACACTAGACTCACTAGTGGTCAGGAGAAATCTTTCAGCCCAGATTTGGCCATTCCCAAATGCTTTGGTATTCTTGTAGTGGAGTGCTGGGGACAATCACCAGTAAATATCCAAAGTCAGACTGGTCAGTTTGCTGGTCCTTCTACATGATCTTTTATCTCTATCTCCATCTCTTTGCATAGGCTGTGCCTCATTCCTGGAATGCTTTCTCTTCCAATCTTGGCTTCTTGGAATCCCGAGTGCTCTTCAAGGCTCCATTTAAATGTCACCTCCTCCAGGAGGCCTTTATTGATTTTCCTAGTCATTAGTAAAACTCTCTGAAACTACTCAGGATATATTTTGTGTTTACTTGTCTAGAGGCATGTTTTCCCTAAATAAGTTCCTTAAGAGAAGAAATTATTTCCTTTTCATCTTTATCTCCATTTTTGGGGGGACTTATTTCTGTGATTTCATGAATATAGGGGATTCTAGGTGGGTAAAGACTGTCTATCAGTGCCAACTGGCAGCTATTTTGCAACATGAAATGTTAGAGAGTGATGGGGAAGCATTGAGAAGTTAAGTAACTTCCCTGAGGCCACATGAACAATATGCATCAGAGAAGGAATATGAACCAAGGTCTTTCTAACTCTGAGCCCCAGTGTGCTAGACACTATGCCACAATATCCTATGACAATTCCAAATGTTCAATAAGTACTGTTCGCATTCTCTAAGGTGAAGCCACAGTTCAGAAAAAACTAGTCTAACTATTCCATTGAATTCTCAATGATGTTCCCAGGTGACCCTTACTCACCCAATCCCTTCCCACTCTGAATAGCTTTCCCTTTGACTTGATGGGCCAAAGAATGATCTAGTAACTGCTGCCAAAGTTGATGTTCACGGAATTCCTCGGAGCCAAACATATTTGCAGCATTCAGAAAGGCATTTTGCTTCCTGGGCTACAGTATGGAAGAGTATCCTGCCCCCCACAAATCCCAAAGCCATAAGTTCCCTCGGGCATCTGTTTTTCTTTGTTATCCTCAAAATGCACTCAAAAATATATGGAATAAACCCACTGGAACCAGCTGTGTTTCCAAGAAATAAAAAAAATTTAATTTTTTAATGTTGAAATTCCATTGGTAATCATCATTTTGTCCAATGGCTTTCTGCCCTTGGATAGAGCAGGAAAGTAATTTAAATTATATGAACTAATTGGATTAGAAAGTGGATATGGTTGGGGTAGGGGTGGATTGCATGTCCTTGATGCCTCAATAACCTTACTTCTCTCTCCAGTAAAAGTCTTTGAAAATGGGACAATTTCACTGAACAAGGAACTCATCCCAATCAAACAGTCAATAGGTCTTCTCTAAGCTCTCCAGAGTATCTATGCTGTGTCAGTCCAATGCCAATTAGTGGGATAGTAGAAAACTCATCCAGCTGAATTCAGTCATTGCTGGACCTGTTTGTCAGCTTTTTCTTTTCTACCGAACCAGATAGAATTGAATTCTATTAAACCCAATTGTTCAAGTGGGTGGTAGTATTCCATTGAAAACCTTGGGTTTTTAAAAACCATTGTGAAAATATAGGAGTGATGATAGAAAGAGTGGGGGTGAGGGAAAGCTATAGAAATCTAACTCCTTCATTGTTTCCTGTTATGCATTTCTGAACATTTTCTGGGAGATCTGACTCATAGTTCCTAATTTAGCACAAATTGTATCAAATCAGGTCAGGGGAAAAACCACAATCATTTTGCTTAGTCCTATTTATGGGTAACCAAAAACTCAGGAAAACATTCATCAACCATGTATTTTGTCCATATCTTTCACTTATTACAATACTTTCTTCTAAGATAAGCATTATTAGAGAGAAACAGACAGGAATAGGAAGATACAAACAGGAGAGACAGAATGAAAGAGGAAAGGAGGAGAGGAGAAGAGAAAGAGACAAAGAGAGGAAAGGAGATAGAGAAGAAAAAAATAAAGAGATTTATATTGGAAATTGATAGAGTGATATTGTTTGTAGTATATCATAATGTTACTCTGACTAGAATTTTTCAGATCTCAAGATTTGCAACTTGTGTTCTTTGAATAAATCTCAAAATGGGTCTCTCTTGATAATTTAGTCCTTGAATTTTATTCACTTTCCCCAAAAATCTATGGAAGAATATGATCATAGAATCTGGGGGACTCAGAGTTTACCTGACATAACATCTGTTTGGAGCATCTACATCTGAACAAAAAGATCCATTTGAATACTTCTAAGTGATGGGAAATCACTACCTCCCAATGATGAGAGCTTAAAAGATTAGAACTGCCCACTTTTGGAGAATTCTCACTCAATATAGCAACTAGACAATATTCTACAGAAAGATGGCATTTAATGAACGATTGTTGATTGAATAAATGCATGTTTGAATGGATGATAATTGAGACAAAATCGATCTCCCTCCAATTTCTATCCATTGGTCTTAATTCTACTCTTTGAGACCAAAATGAATAAGAATAAGCACTTTTCCACCTGACAATTTGTTAAAAATGTGTGAGAAACATTCTGTTTTTGTTAGGGAAACTGAGGAATAAGCAACAGCATATGTTGCCAGGAATTCCAGACAAGCTTTGACTTTGACCTTGCAATGAAATTAAGGTGCTCCTATTTGCAGAGCCTCAAACTTCCCTCTATAGAAAATCAGGTCGGAAGACTTCCATTGAATGCCTGGGGAGATCATGTCGACAAGCCTGAGCTGGGCTGATAACCCATCATGAGTCTGCCAAACCAATCCTTGGAGCCATGTACTGCCCTGAATAAATAGTAGCATCCATTCCACATACTGTAGCAGCCCTTGGTAACAGCCACCGGTCACAAGGGTGAAAAGTTGTCTCTACCAGATGTGCATTCGATATGCAGCTGTTGATGTCTGTTGCTAAATTGATATGATTAACTTAAAAAAAAAAAACCATGTCCCTTGTTAAACACTTTCAGTTTCTAAGACCTCAAGCTATCACTACTGTAGTTTTTTTCAGGCAGACTAAGGTGAACTCCTTTTCCCCCATAGGCCTCCCCTACAAATTGCTTTTCAATAATCCCAGAACTGGGAGAATGGCCTGCTGGCAGCCCTGTTCGTCGTGACAATGAAACTCACAAATGCATCACCTGCAATTATAACTCCAGCCTTGATGTGAGACTGAACTAAAGATAGAGTATCTGGGTCTAATTAAGGCAGCTTGCACTCAAACTGATAAGGACCTGTCCTCATTACAGCAAAAGGAAGGGAAAAGCAGCTGCACAGGCAGGAATTGGTGGGGAGTTGGGGAAATTTCTAAGACATTTGGAAACATGCCTTGTTTTAGTATTCTAAAATGGTGTTCTGATTTTTATGCCCAGTGCCATGGGCTCATTAGCATGAAACTGTCTGTTCCTCTATGTGCCCATCATAAAAATGATCATCAAAGCAGGCAGGGAATGATGAAAAAAGGGCATTTGGGAGTCTGATTAGGATGGATAATGGGCTTTGAGATCACAAACACAAAGATATTATCTGTAGAGAGATATCGGGGCATGGTATAGTGGATAGTGATGGACTTAGAATCAGGAAGACATGAGTTCAACTATTGCCTTGGACTGTCTGCTCACCTGATCTTAGTTTTCTAATGTATAAAATGGAGATCTAATACTAGCATCTATCTTACAGAGTTGTGAATATCAAATAAGATAATATAAGTAAAGAGCTGTGAGAAGTAAAGTTTCATACTAATGCTATTATTGTTGTTGTTGTAGTGGCTATTATTATTGTGTGAGAGAAGATACAAGAAATATTGTATAAAACCTTAAAGTGCTATAAAAATGAATTATTATGACCACAACAGCCACCCAGATGGATCATAATCTGAGAAGTATCAAAAGATGGGCTGACATCTTTTTTTGGCTATTAAAGTCTATTTCCGTTCCCCATTTTAATCTCATTGAGAAAGCAACTCTGGGCCTCACATAGACCTTTGGTGTTTTGTAGATTTCCAGTGTGCTTACCATATGATACTATAAGTTGAAGTTGTTTTTCTTTGTGTTTTAATCTCCTATAAACATATAAATATCATAAGAAGAGGTTCCATGTTTTCGGTTATCCTGGTATGCTACCTTGAAAGCAGTAACTAGTCAATATTCTACAGAAAGGTAGCATTTAATGAATGATTGTTGATTGAATAAATGAATGAATGAATGGATTAGTGAATGAAAGAGAGAAAATATATCCTTAGTAATAGTTCTTTGTTCAGGTAAGGCACTCCATTAAATGTTCTTTGTTTGAGATGCAGTGGCATATAACAGAAAGAACATGTGATGAGGTAGTAGAAGAACTGGCATTCTAGTGCCAGTTCTCCATTCACTCTCCATCCTTCTCTAGCAGTCTAACTGCCTTCCATTTGGAAGAAAGAAGTGAAAGTCATGGGGAAACAGAGACAGTCTCATGACTTGTCTTTGCCCTTGAGCAAAACAAGTGGATGTTTGGGTAAGGAACCAGGCAGACATGTTTTAATGATCCTCTTGTTGTTCAGTCATTCGAGAATGTCCAATAGGGTTTTCTTGGCAAAGGTACTGGAGTTGTTTATCATTTCCAGTTCATTTAACAGATTGGAAAACTGAGGCAAATGGGATTAAGTGACTTATTCAGGATCCTCCAGCTAGTAAACATCTGAGGCTAAATTTGAATTCAGGTCTTCTTGATTACAGTCCTGTCGCTCTAGCCATTGAACTGTCTAGCTGCCTGTTCTAATGTCCTATTTGTTTACTAATCTCACTGATTTCCCTGCCATGGCTTAGAAATTGTTCTGTGGTTATTAGTGTATTTCTGTCCTATATTATAAACAAGCCTCTGCCCCACCCCCAGACATGGTCTCCTCTGCTTATGATGTGTGTGTGTGTGTGTGTTTTTCCACAAGCCTTCTTGACTTATGTTTTAGGACTAATTGGAAGGAAATAATAGCAAAACTTCCTCTTTCTTCTGACCCAACTTCTGTTCTTGGCTTAAGTCAAATGAGATAGGATCTCCATGAGCTATGTGACTCTGGGCAAATCAATTAGACTCTAAGCTTCAGTTTCTCTACCTGTTATATGATTTTTTCCAATCCCATTCTATGCTTTTATGATTTGGGGAGAGCATGAAAGAAGGAGAACAATGTAAATATTTCACAGAGCCTCTCATATGATCAAAATGTTCCATAGCTCATGAATCACTTCCTGCAAGCAAGCACTAAAAATGCTTTGGTTCCTAATGATCCATTCTCTTTCCCTTTGAAGCTAATCAACTTACCTGAGTAACACTGGGCAGGTGATTTCATCTATCTAGTCCTCAGTTTCCAAATCTTCCAAAATGATGAGATTAAGCTAGATGACCCATAAGTTCCTTCCCACTTCTAATATTTTCTAACATTTCTATGATTTCAGTCCAGAAGGTGGCCAAAAAAAAAAAATCAGGGGCATGAACCAAACCTGCTAGTCAATGACTTGGCTGTGGATCCCCAAAGACATTTTGGATATAAGAATCTGGCAGTTGAAGTGTGCATTTCCACAGGGTTGCTGACATACAATTAATATAAAATCTGGGAGGCTGTTTGGTGCCCTTCCCCGCCAGCACAATGAGAACTAATGAACTAAATCTGAAAGCATCAGCATAAGATTTTGACAAATGCGGTGTTTGCCTATTGAGAGGGTGGGAAATTATTATAAATAGCAAGCTGAGCTTGTTTTCAGGCATGGACACTTCAGGAACAGCGGCATTATGGCCTTGCTTGGCTGTTCAATGTGTAAATGATTTCACACTTCTGCTGCTGAATCAATTGGGTGTTTCTCTGTTTAAGAATTGCTGGGATAAAATGTTTCCATCTCTATAGTCGGAGCATGTTCTTGGCACTTCAGGGGGCTTTTGAAAAGCACTGGTTTTATATTTAAAAGTAAAGCATTGCTATCAAGAATTTTAAATTTATTCACCAGCAATTCAGAAATGACAGTGCCCTAAGAATCTCCCCTGAAAGAGATACAGCGGTGGGGATTTAGGGGCACCTAGGAGAAAAGGGAAGTTAAATATCAAATGTATCTACTTAGCTGAAGAGCATCAACTCTCTATTATAGGAGGTCATGCCAGTGGTGGGCCTGACTCACCTAGATAAAACAAAAGCAAGAGGATTGGGGAAACCCACAGAAATCAATCGAGGTAAGCCTGTATCTAGATTTACCTATAGGAAACAAAGTGACTGTGAGAGTTTGGGGATCTGTTTCTGAAGCCTTGGTATATTGCATCTGATGCTTCTGTAAGAGAGAGAGAGAATGACATTTCCCCTGGTGTGCTTGGGGTCCTCATTAATCCCCAAATGGGGCACATTTCATAGTCATTCTTTTGCTATACTCAAATATGAGGACTCCAGTAACAGAGCTCTTACCACAAACTCTTTTCTGATGAAATCTTGGCTTCTTGAGTAGGAAAGGTCCCAATTGAAATTAATTGTTTAGAACTTGGTGGAGAAAGGATAAGAATGAAGATTACATATAAGGAAGAGAAGGAGAAGAAGTGGGAGAGGAGAATGAAATGGAGAGGAGAAAGAGAATGAAGAAAGAGAAGAGAGGGGGACAGAGGGAGAAGAAAAAAGGGAGGAGAGGAGAAAGGGAAAGGAGGAAGAGAAAGAGAGAGAGGAGAGTAAGAGGGAAATAAGAGGAGGCCATTTCTGAAAAATATCACAAAGTTCAGCTCCTTGAGGGCAATGACCACATCATATTTACCTTTCAATCTCTCTGAATACTTTTAATTTAATTTAATAATGAACAACATTTAATATCATTTATACATCACTAAGTACCTAGCACAGTGTTCTGTAAACAGTACATTAATAAATGCTTATCATATTGACTTGTAGGTACTCAGAGAGGACAGAATACAGTAGCAGATAGAAAGCTAGCCTTCGTATAAATTAGAAAGCCTTGCTTAGAAGGATTTACGTGATACTGAGCAAATACAGGTAGAACCAAAGAACTAGGAATACATTGTACACAAAACCAGCAAGAATGTACGATGATCAACTATGAAAAACTTGGTTCTTCTCCATGGTTCAGTATACAAAAGAAAACCCAATAAACTTTGGAAGGAAATGCCATCTGCATCCAAAAAAAAAGAACTAAAAAAACTAAATATTCATGCTATGTTGACTTCTTTTTTTTTCTGTTTTTTTTTAATCTCTCCCATGATTTTTCCTTTTTGCTCTGATTTTTCTCTCTCAACATGATTCATAAAGCAATGTGTGTTAAAAATAAAATAAAATAAGAAAGCCTTGAGAGAAAGAGAGAGAGAGAGAGAAAGAGAGACAGACAGACAGAGACAGAGAGGGAGAGGGAGATAGAGAGAGAGACAGAGAGAGAGAAAGAGAGAGAGAGAGAAAGAGAAAGAGAGAGAGAGAATGAAAGACAGAGAAACAGAGAGGAAGAGAGAGATAAAGAGACAGAGACAGAGAAAAATAGAGATAAAGAGATAGAGGAGAGACAGTGACAGAGACAAAGAGAGAAATAGAAAGAGACAAAAAGACAAAGGGTTGTTTGGAAGAAGAGATTGGTCAATTGAGTAAGTCCAACTCTGTTCTTCATGTAGATATGATAAAAGCAAACATATCTTATTGGTCCATCTTACTTCATGTATCTACAGCCCCATAACACTATTTTAAAAGCATAATATTTTGCCTGTGTTGAAATCAACACCTCTAAGGTTCTGTTATCATCCTTTCCTATTTCATACATGTGGAAAGATAAAGTTGGTATCTTTCCGCATGTATGAAATAGGAAAGGATGATAATTATCTAGATAGCACAAACACCCTGAAATGATTTTAAAGCCAAAGTCTTTTCTGGCCCCAATTAATCCATTTCACTGTGCTTGTGAGGGCCAGCATAAGTGCACAATTTTCCAAGTGTTTCAGAAGGTCATCGAAGGTCATCACTGACTCAATGGCTTACAGCAGGAGTCTGAGCATCACTGCCTGACCCCCCACTTGGTCATCTCTGCTCTATCACTGCCCTCAAAAACATATTGATATTCCCTGTCTTATGTGCCTCAAATGCTCGCTCTGAAAAAATCCCAATGTCCCTTCTCTTAAAAGATCATTAATTCTATATTCAAGTATATTCAATATTTTCAGCATGGGTGGAAACAAATAAACACCAGGCTATTGTTCCAGCAGCTTTTCATAATAAGCCTTTCAAAGACATAACTGTGATCACTGTAAATTGAGCTAAGGGGCCTCCTTCTCATTTGAAAAACAGAAGTCGTAAAATGTGTTTGACATTTTAAACCTCTTCTGACCACCCAATGTCTGCAGAGGCTGTCAGAGGGGTTGGGAGAGGAGTGGAAGGGGATGTGCTAGGGAGGAGAACAAAGCTTTGATTGTCATCATTTATACCAAGAAGGAGAATGGTAGATGGCACCCCCGTGCTCCATCCTGACATCTGCAGGACTAAACAGAGGTACAGTCTATCAGAAGATAATCGTGCAGGAGAGGCTGCAATCTCTAAGGAATCCAAAATGCTCAATTCATTGGACAAAATTAGTTTTAAAATAATTTGGTGCTAAGCAATTTTTTTAAGTCTCTGATTTTTATCCTCTTCTCTCCTTTTTCTAACCAATTGGAAGAAGTGTGGTATTGAGCTTGGAATCACAGGACCTGAATTCAAATCCCAATTATACTACCTGTATAATTTTAGACAAGCCACTCAACTTTTGTGGACTTCAATTTCCTAAAATGGGGTAATTTAAGTAATTTATTTCCTCCTCTGTTAATCTGGGTAATTTATATTTTGGTAAGTAGCCATCCATTTCACTTAGATTATCATATTTATTGGCACATAATTGACAAAATACCTCCTAATTATTGCTTTAATTTCCTTTTCATTGATAGCAATTTCACCCTTTTCATTTTTGATACCTGGATTTCAATTTCTACACCTGAAAGATAAGGGAGATAGCTTTTAAAATCATAAGTACTCTGAGCAGTACAATGCACAGCCATGACTTCTGAGGATAAGTGATGAAACATACCACTTACCTCCTGATAGATAATTGGTGAACTCAGAGCAGAATGAGACATTTATTTTTAGGTAAAAATTTATTTTGCTTAATGATACAATATGTATTACAAGGTTTTTCTTTTTCTGCATTTCATTTTATTGTCAGTGTTCGGAGGGGTGGGAGACAACATTAAAGTTGGTTAAGTAAAAAAAAAAAAAGATGAGGTGGTTAGACTAGCTAAAATACTTTCTAACTGATGATTCTATGACTTTCTAACTGCCTATAATGTCAAAAAGGCAGTAAGAAAAACAGTGAATTGTTTTGTCCAAATACTTTAATACAGCCATTTCTGCCACCAAAAAGGCGTATCTCGGTTCAATTGAAAGGGTTATGGTCCTGGTGTCATCAATAATGAGTGTAAATTAGTCCTACCTCAACTAGCTGGGCACATGATGAAAATATGTTGTGAAATACTAGATAAATGGGAGCTATATATCTTGTCTCCACAAAAGTCCTCCTCAAACTTCTTGGATTCTCAAAGACTGGTTGTGCTCAGGCAGTTCTTAACAATCTGGAAAAGCTGTCAGCACAGGGCAGATCACATTATAGGTTTGTGTGGAAACTGAGGCATTCCAGGGAATCAGACAATTGATAATGCCCCAACTATGGCTTCACCATTAGAATATAAGCTCCACAGGGGCAAGTAGATGGCACAGTAGATAGAGCATCGGCTATGGAGTCAGAAGTCAGGAGCCTCAGACACTTAACACTTCCTACCTGGGCAAGTTACTTAATCCCAATAGCCTGCAAAAAGAAAAAGAAAACAGAATATAAGCTCCCCGAATGTAGAAAAGGTTTTATTCTTTGTTTCTTTGTTCTCAGTTCCTGGACCAATGCCTAGAACATAGTAGGCATTTAATAAATGTTCCTTGATTGATTGAATTTCAATTAGAATTTAAGTTCCTTGAAGGGAAAGATTGATTTTTTTGGGGGGGTTGTCTTTGTACCCTCATAATTAGAAGCAATAAGGTTTTTAAGTTAGAGAGGTATTCTCCCAATCAGAAAGATCTGGGTTAAAGTCTCACTTCTGACATACACTATCTATGTGATCTTAAGTAAGTCATTTGCTCATCAAGCATTCTTCTAAGATCAGAAGATCCACCTTGATAGAGGGAATTCCTCACTCAGAGCTTCATACATTGATGAAATAATAAGTCTGGCTTTAAAAAAAACCCTAATGCCTGGCACATAGTAGATAATAATATAATCAATAAATAATTAATTAGTTGATAATTAATAATTAATAAATTATCACTGTTGACCAGCCTTGCTGAATTTTGAAAGATTTATTTATTATCAGGTTGAGCTGAGGATGATACTTTTTTTTTTAATTTCAACAACTCTTAAAGAACAGTTAAGGGGTAGAGAGGCAGAAATCTGCAAAAGTGAAAAGAATAATACCAATTATATTCCTGAAACACTTTGGCTATATTCATTATTTCATGTACAAAATATATAATTTTATATTTACAAAATATATTTTTATAATTTATGTTTATAAATTATAAAATATATTTATTTTATAAAATACAAAACTTTATATATAAAGTGAGACCTCTAAGATCTTTTCCAGTTCTAACAACAGGTCAAGATTGGTTTAGGGGGTTGCTTTTTTATTGACTTTTTCACTGAGTTAGTCAGGGAGGGGTTGGGTGGTCTTTCATTGAATCGGCTAATTGTTTGGGTGTCCCATCGGCAGGCAGCCTGCCCTTCACCAGAGGCTCACTGGAGTTGCTAAGTGAGGTCACACAGCAGCTGTTGGATTCCAGGGTGTCTACGTGATGTGAAGGGTACTTAAATGCCGCTCAATGTTTCTTCACTATTTGAATAGTTTTAGATGCTACAGATCAATTAGTCCAACCTCTTCATTTTACAAATGAGGAAAAAGACACAGAATCTGAAAGTGATTTTTGCCAAGATCTCACAGCAGCCCCACGACAATGCCAAGAAGAGAATCAATCTTCTGGGATTCCATTATAGTAGTTTTTTCCATTGTTCAATATGGCTCCTTCTTAATATTTTGGGGAGAAGAGTTTGTGTATTCTGATTTCAGATTTTTTAAAAATGCTTTTGTCAGAAAAGTACTGTGCTTATAAATGCCACACTGGGAAGGTCCTAGCTGGCTAAACAGAGAAAGTACAGATTGTCCCCTATAAAATGACTTGAATTGTGGCTAAAAGTCAGCTCCTTTCTGCTCTTCTCCAAAAAAGTCCTCATTATTTCCTGATGGTATCCTGTTTAATTTCTGAAATTTTCATTATTCATCCCTATAAACTCATTGAATTAACTATTAGCACACGAACTTGAGTTAGCTCAGTTGAATACATAGCTAGCAAGGACCTGATGGGATAGACAGGGGACAGATATAATCTAAAATGAGGGGAATAAGGAGGAAGTATGCAACACTTTATAGTGTTCATCCTTCCTTTTCAAACCAATGACAACACAGGGCAATATCTTGACCCAAAAGTGACTTGTGAGATTTAAGTGAGGCAAAGTTGTACAAAGTCATCAGTTTCCCAAAGTCATTGAAGTTCATTGGGAAGATAAAAGTCAAGACTTGTGATGGCCTAGGATGCAGTAGATAATCTTGACTGATCAAGCTGTAAGTATTCCACGTCACCTTTATGGTCATTGGAACAAGTGGAACAAGTTAATCTCTCTCATCTTTCCATTATACTGAAGGAAGTCTTCACATGCTTGGGGCTGACATTCCCCCTAACTTACTGGTATGTTTCCATGATGTGTGTATGAAGTAACTGTGGGAGGTGGAGAATAGAAGGCTATCCAATAATTACATGAGAATAGAAGGAACACCAAAAAGGAGTGTGAAGGGCACTAAAAATGAACACAGCTCTTCCAGAACTAGATATCATGGAATAGAGTGAAAATAACTTTTTACATGATACCACAAAGTGTTTATCTTATTATTGGAAAACAACTTATTCAAAACAACTCGATCACAAAATGGTATGCTAAACAAAGTGGAATAGATTATGTTAAATTGATAAACTTATTCCTGCTATCTTATTTAGGTAATAAAACTCATTCTCATTATATAGGGACCCTTGCAGATCAGGACTTGAATTCAAAACCCTTCCAAACGGGATTCCTAAATGGATCTAATGAAGAAGTAAAAGTAGGGGAATGAATGGCAAACAATGACATCTCCATAAGTATTTCTTCTCCACAGAATCAGACCTCACCAACATTACACTATATTAGGTTTATATAGCAAGGTTTTCCTGTGATAACTTACATATGTTATCTCATTTACATACTTTATTTGCATGATAGCCCTCTAAGGTCTGTAATATAAATATTATTAACCCCATTTTACAGATGAGAATACTTAGAACCAGATTCCCAAGATGATATGTTTCATAAGTAGCTGAAACAGTCCAACCTACAACTCCTGACTCCAAGTCCAGGGTTTTATTCTTCAATATCTCCTTGAGAAGAAATGTAGCTAAAATAAAGAAAACCTATAGGACTTTAGATGTTGGGAATATAAGGGAAAATGTACATAATAGAAAATGTCTGGCAATTTCCATCCATCGGAGCCCACATCCCAACCCTAGTTGGAAAAAATGATAGGTGATGAGTGGATCTGTAATATGGCCACGCTTTAGTGATTGGATACAAATGCCTTCGCCCCTAATATTAATTTATCCAGTCTCTATTATTTCTGCTTGCCTGCTGCTTTCCTACATCTGTCTGCACCCAAATAGTGCTGGCTGCTTCTTCACCTGCCTGAGAGTTAATAGGCTCCACGCGGCATTTCCTCTCCCCCTCCTCTTCAACCCCAGGGGGCCCAGGGATCATTTCAGGCCCTCCTCACATTGCAATGCTAAGGGACACCTGGCAAACAAAAAATGACATTTCCAATCCCAGAGGATGGATTTTCTCCCTGTTCTCAAACAGAAACACGAAGAAATGTAAGATGAGATATCTGGGGTTATGGTTGGCCTTTGGGTAACCCCAGGCCTCTTCTTGCCTCCCTATGTATCCCTTCCCACATTTCCATGTAAACCCTTTATCACTCACGGAACTAATTGCATGTGGGCAATCAGGGAATGGCAGCAACATCTGGGCTGCATACTGTAAATGCCACTGTAAGCTAACCTTCCGTACTCTATAAGCTGAGAATAGAGGAAAAAAGAGAGGGGGATCTGGACAAGGAGTATCCAGCTGTGCACCCTGATCCCCATGCTCTGACTTGCCTCCTCTCCCCCCAGTCCCTCCTTCACTATTCCGGTCATTCCCTTTGCTTCCACCATAGCTCTTAGGGTAGTCAAATTTATCTTGTTCTGGCTAGAATCTACCAGATGGTTCAGGGGCCCCTAGAGAAGAATTGCTATCACCCCCAGAACAACTGAGGAAGCCTTTGCACTTGATGGTAAAAGGATTCAGGTTTCTGCTGATCACACTAGCCTGGGCTAATGAGCATGAGGTCATTGAAGGCATTTGAGTGTTTCATTCAGGTGCATAGTTTAGAAGGGGAGAAAGAGGAAGAGGAGGGGCAGGGAAGAAGGGAGGGAAAGGAGAGGAGACCCCAGGAGATAAGATTTCAAAACTCAGTAGGCCAGACAAGAAGGGGTAGGGAGAAAGCCAAGGCGTGTGGGTGAGTGAAAGAAGCAGCTGCTAATTCGGCCTTTATAGTCGGTGGTTTGCTTGAAGAGATGTGCTATGTTGCCCATTACAGGAGAGTTTATGAATGGAGAATCAGGCCTGCATTGCAGATGGGGGACAATGGAAGAAGGGAGGTGTGGGGAGGACATTGTATGTCTTCCGTACAATGACATGAAAGCAGCCCAAGGAAACAAAGCTGAAATGGGGCAAGGGCAGGCCTCCTCTTGTAGTTGCTTCTTTTAATTGCTCTCCCATCACTTCCCTGTGGTTTGATCCTGGAATCATAGCTCCGGAGAACTGTAAGGGACCTCAGAGATCAGCTTGCACCACCCCTTCACTTTACAGATGAGGAAATGGAGGCCCAAGGGGGTAATGACTGGACTAAGGTCACACAGCCAGTGAGTCTGAAGGCTCCCAGACCAAAGGAACCACTATGATCAGAGGCTGAAAGGCAGGAGGATGGTTGTTAAGCTATTTTCCTTTAATCCCTGTATATGTGGGATAGCAGAGAAGAGACTTTCAGGGACTGCTTTGGAGTAAAATGTCACCCACAGAAGGTGACATCTAGACCCAGGTATTGAAGTTTCTCCCTCTTGTTTGTCCGCCTCCTATCTTGAGGGTCCGTGAATATGAGCTCTCTCTATATTGTCTACTTACTGCCGTGGTGAAAATCACCAAGTCCCTTTCTCAGGGAACCATGACTAAGCAAATGCCTGCAAGAGGAGACACTGTGGATTCTGACAGTCCCACTCTGCATTATCTCTTCCTTCACATTGTAGGAAAATAAAAATAATGATGATAGAAATTAAATTAATAGAATCATCAATTGGGTGTTGGAGGGTAATATGTGGACCTTCTCACACCATCCTCCCATTTGGAAGCCCTGGGAGGGTCAATGATTTGGCCAAGACCTTATAGGTTAAGAAGTAACAAAGCTGAGGTTTGAACTTAGAGGTCCCAACTCTAAATCTCAGGCTCTTTTTATTTTAATATTTTACCTCCTAGAAACAAGCTAGTGAGTCAGAAGAGTCCTGGGTTATCAGGTCGTGTACTGTCTCAGAATACAACATACCTCAGAGACAAACTAGCTTTGTCACAATGATTCAGCACCAAGAAATCCCTTACGCCTGTATGTTTTGGACAAATTGCTAATTTAGAGTGATGGGAGATAGTTTCCACATTGGATTATGGGGGTTTCCTACACCAATGAAATTATAGATCCAAATCCTCCCCCACCCCAGTCCTCCGGCATGAAGCCACTAGCCATCTGGATACAAACACTTAGTTCTGGCTATCCTGATGAAGATCCTTCTTTCTTCAGCCACAATAATCAGGTATTTCATTCAGACAAACATGCATGTTTTGGGTTATCAGAGACACAACATCAAAACCCGACACATGTCCCTTTGTTGCCAAAAAACACAGAGCCAAATGCATCACCCAAGGATTATGATCTGCTTAGCTCAGGTGCCTCTGAGGATCTCTCCTTGCTTCTTTCAGCCAACCTCTGTTCTGTTTTATCTTCCTGTGTCTTATCTCACAGCGATTTTATCTTTGAGCTGCCTCAGGTCCTTTTGGAAATAAGCAAGGTACAAAGCCTAGCTAAATAATAACAGTCATTTAGTACACTGTAAGCATTAATTCCCAGGGGAATTTGCAGATGGGAAAAAGCAGTTATGAGAATTTGTCTTGGCTAGTGGACTGTAATATATGCCAAATCCTTTCACCAATTTAAACATAGTATTTATTGAAGAGGGATAGCTGGGTGCAGTGAAAGAATAGGATTTCAAAACCTGAAGTCCCTGGTTCAGATCCTGCCACTGACAGCATATTGGCTATGGGACCAGACTCAATCTCATGAGGTCCCAGAAAGCTCACTAAGACTCTAAACTGCAAAGAAGATACCAGATTATGATGGCAGCATGCATTTCCTCACATTGCAGCTTCTTATAATGAGGAAGTGGAGAGAGAGTGGGTGCAAGATTTTTTTGTTCACAGATGATCGTACACTCAGTGCAGCTTCTGATGCTGAGATGCAACAAAGTATGAATCAATTCTCTGCTGCTTGTGTGATTTTTGGACTACCAATTAACACTAAGAAAATACGGGTCATTCACAAACCAGCATCACATCATCCAAATATGGAAGCATTGGTTATGATGAATGAAGAATGCTTTGAATGCTGTGGATGAATTCACTTGTCTTGACAGTGTACTTTCCAGAAATGTATACATTGAGAATGAGATTGCCAGATCTAATTCTGTATTTGGAAGGTTCTGAAGGAAAGGGTGGGGGAGAAGAGGTATTAATTAGATTGACTACCAAACTGAACATCTACAGAGCCATTGTGCTGAACTCATTGTTGTATGCCTGTGAAACTTGGACAGTGCCATGCTAGGAAACCAAATCATGTCCATTTGAATTATCTTAGAAAAATTCTGAAGATCAGCTGATAAGATAAAGTTTCAGACCCCAAGGTCCTTTCTCAAATTAAATTGTCAAACATTCAAATTCCACTGCAAAAAGCATGATTCCAATAGGTTGGCCATGTTGTTATAATGTCAAAGGTGTACTTGCAAAAATCACAATTTTATGGAGAACTCACTCAGAGCAGGCACTCATATGGTGATCAGAAGAAGCAATACAAGAATACTCTTGAGGTTTCTCTGAAAAACGTTGAAATTAATTGTATGACATGGGAGACATTGACCCAGGACTGCCTATAATGATGTGCCCTCCTCAGAGAAAGTACTGTGTTTTATGAACAAAGCAGAATGGAAGTAGCTCAAAAAGTTCTATGAGATGAATAAATTTATAGAATTCAGCCCAAATAGGTGAATCTACTCCAAACAGACTATTTATGCCCAATCTGTGGTAAAGCATTCACAGGTCATATTGGTCTGATCAGTCACAGTTGGACACACTGTAACTTGACTTAACTTGTAACTTGACATAGAGATATCTTTTTGGTCCTCTTCAAGAACAAAGGCCAGCCAGCCAACCAATCAACAATGAGGAAATCATAAATCTAGTCCCAGTCTCTTTTGGATAGAAGTAATTCACCACAGTTATTCTGTAATTCTTTATCCTAAGCCAGTGGTTCTCAAACTCTTTTTTTCAGTATCTTTATGGTATTAACAACTATTGAGAATATGTCCAAAGAGTTTTTGTTTATGTGGGTTACATAATAGATATTTATCATAAAAAGAAAAAAACTAATTTTGAATTTGTAGACCCTCTGAAAGGATTTCAGAGACCCTCCAGGATGCACCACACTTTGAGAACCACTGTCTATGCCAACGACACATAAGCTTTGTTAATAATAATAGGTTAGATAAATAGATATATCAATCTACATATACATATATATATATATACTCACATATATAGACAGGCAAATTTTCTTAATAAAAATAGCTAGTACATCTTTATGCTCACGTACACACAAATACATAAACACACATACAACTTTAAGACTTGCAAACATTTCCTTCCTAATGTTACTCAGAGTATTCTCAGATGTGAGAAAACGAATTTGCTAATCCAAAAGATAAGTGAATAACAGTGTGCTGATAAATGATGTAGGAGAAAACTAGTACATATGAATCTAATAACAAAGCATTTTCTGGATTCTATGTGTCTGTCAGAGAGTCGGTGTCTTATAGAGATTAGAAGAAATCAGAAAGACCTGGATTCAAATCCTGTTGCTGACAAATACTAACTGTTTAGCCATGGACAAGCCACTTAACCTCTCAGAGATCTAGACATTAATGATTTAAACTTTAAGACTATAATTTACACCAATTTTCCTGATATCGTTCTGCATGATGATGAAATCATGGATCTAGACTCAGAAAAAGGGTGGCATGGTGACAAAATCAACATTTGATAAAAAGGATTACAGGAGATTTCCTTCTTTCTGTATGTCAATCCAACTGACTGACAATAGTTCAGTGTGATACTCCTCCAAAGCTTCTGAATAACCCAACCCCTAAAACAAGCACCAGGCCCAGTTTGCCCAGTATACCTTGTCTCAGTATAAAGTTAAACAGTCATGGGAGACTGGAAAGAGAACAAATAAGAAGATAGGAGGTTTAGTCTTAACACTGTCATTAGCCAGCTGTAGGACTCTGGTCAAGTCCATTCTTATTTTTTTTCTGACTTTCATTCTCTTCCTCTGCAAAATGAGTCCAGATGGTCTCTAAGGCCCTTTCCATCTTTAATAGCCTATGACTTAAGTGATTATTTTTAAGAAGGCAAATTTTTTTTTTCAGATACCTTCATACTCTTTTCTCTGTGTATGACACAAAGCTTTGTCAGCTTTTTTTTTTAGTCCAATTTTTGTCACTGTCAAAATATTCCTTCTGTTCCCTGCCACAACCTACCCAGGATTTCTTAAAATCATCACAGGCCCATCCCTTGTCTTACCGCTCACATGAGTTCAGCTGTCCATCAGGAGAACTGAATGTTTGCAAGGAGAAGTTATACTTGAAACTAAAAAAAAAAAAAAAAAGTAAAAATAGATCATAATAATACAGGACAGGAAGGTCACAATCTCCTTTCATAGGAACCCCTGTCCATAATAAATTTTAGACTGTGTCAAAGATTACAGACTCAGAGCTAATTCACTATCTACATATGAAGAAAAAAATGAGAGAAAAGAGTGAGAGTGAGAATGAAAGCAAAAATTTATTGAGTTATTGCTATGGACCATGAGGACAGCTAGATGGTATGGTGGAGAGACTAACAGGCCTAGAATTAGGGCCTAAATTCAAATCTGGCCTCAGATATTCATTAGCTATGTGACCCTGGAGAAGTCACTTAACCTTGTTTTGCTTCAGGATCCTCATCTATAAAATGAGCTGGAGAGGGAAATGGCAAACCACTCTAGTACTTTGCTAAGAAGACCCCAAATGGAATCACAAAATTGGACATGACTAATCAACAAAACAACAACTAACAATATATATCAGATACTAAGCTAAGCACTAGGGATATAAATGAAGGAAAGAAAAACTGAAATATGGTCACTGTTTTCAAGAAGCTCATATTCTAATCAGGAAGACATATGTATCTATATCCATATCTATTTATCGATGGATAAATGTGTGCATATGTGTACATGTACATGCATATGTGTATATATAATACAAGACACAGGTGTACATGTGTATTGTGTCATGTGTGCACATGTATGTATATGCCTATATGTGTATGTGTATGTATGTATGACAGTATGTATACAGTATGAATGGAAGGTAATCTCATAAGGAAGGGAGTAAGAAAAGCTGATTCAGGACAGTTTGAAGATAGAAGTAAGGAGAGAAAACAGTCTAGGCACAGGGAAAGTGAGTTCAAAGAGAGTTGGGAGGAATTGTATGAGAACCAGATTGTAGTCCAGTGAAGTTGAATCATATAGTATGTGGAGAGGAATAATGTGTGAGAATACAGAAAGATAGAAAGGGCCACATTGTGATGGGCTTTAAATGTCAAAGTGGAAAAGGATGGGAGAAAGGGAGGAAAGGAGAGACAAAAGGAAGGATAAAAGGAGGGAGAAAGAAGAAAAAAGAAGAGTGAAGAAGAGAGAGAGGAATGGAAAAAAAGAGGAGATGGAGGAAGAGGGAAGAGGAGAGGAAAGAAAACAAAAGATGGATGTCAATCATTTTCTCAAAAGATTCAATTTCTTTTCCTTGAATTTTATCTTGGTTGCTTGGAAGTAAAAGTTTTTTGTTTGTTTGTTTGTTTGTTTGTTTTTACTTTTTTGGGAAATGAGCTGTCTTTTCCACCTTTACTACAAGTCTATGAAAAATCTTTCTAAAATGTAGTGTCTAAATATTTATTGCATGGTAACATGGAGCTGATTTAATTTTATTTGTTTTTATGATTATCCTCAGCATTTGATGTAAGAAGGAGGCACAGTGAATACAGTAAATATTTAGAAAATATCCAGCTTGGTGAGAATTCTGTCAGTTCTGAATGACTCCAGCTCTTTCTCTTCTTATGTCAAGAAAAGCACCAGTATTCACTCATGTTTTGCCTAGTGAAAAACACACAACAATGAAGATAGAGCTTTGGCTAGATTTAAACAAACATCTCACCAAACTGCCAGCCAAGGGCAAAAAGAGCTATGTCCCTACAAAAAAAACCCACCTTCAATTATTAATAAATACTAATAGTAACATTGTTAATAATGTTAAACTAATCTCTTCTTTAGCCTCCATCCTCTAAAATGTCCAAGATAGCTTTTTATAACATTTATTAATCAACATCCATTGTTCATGGTTCAGTAGTTTTTGCTCTTTTGTTTTTCAAGGAATTAGAGTATATATAGGGGTAGCATCAAACTGCAAAAAAATCTGAAATCAAGGAACCTAGAATGAAATCCTGCCTCTGCCATTTACTACTTGAATGAATTCGAATTAATCACATCATGTTCCTGATCCTCGATTTCTCCATTTGTAAAGTAAAGGGTATCGACTAAATGTCCCAGGAGATTTCTTCTGACTTGCCATTTATGATGCTATGATCCTATGACATTTTAAGTATTTTGCCTGGTATTTGAGGGCCTCCTCAATTTGGTATCATTTTTTATTTTTAGTTTGATCACATGAGATTTTCCATAAATAATATACCAAGATCCTCCAAGTATTTATGCTTCAGCCATACTGGACCATCATTTAGCCCTCTAGCACTTGTGCACTCTCTCTCTCTCTCTCTCTCTCTCTCTCTCTCTTTCTCTCTGACTCTCTCTCATTTCTGCGTGTATCTCTCTCTGCCTATCTGTCTCTCTGTTTCTCTGTCTCTGTCTCTGTCTCTGTCTCTCTCTGTCTCTCTCTGTCTCTCTATCTATCTCTCTCTCTCTCTCTCTGTCTCTCCTCTCTGTCTCTTTCTCTCTCTTTCTCTGTCTCTCTCCCTCCTACCCTCCCTCCTTCCCTTATATAGACACTCCCTTTGTTGACCCCAGTTTTATAGTTAGCTTTAGTTGGTGAGAAAGATGCCTAGAGCATCCTTTCTTCCTCATATTTGCCTATAGAATTTCTACACAAATATTAAAACTCATTTTTAATGTCATCTCCTCAGCAAGCCTTCTCTGTTCCCCTTTTATACTTAGCATATAATACAGTATAATAATAATAGATCTCATTCTTCTGTCATTTTATAAAACACTCTCCTCAAAGTGACTATTTTCAAGAGGTCAAGTATTAGCACCCCATTTTGCAGATGAAAAGACTGAAGAGCAAAGATATAAATAACCTGGAGTAGAAACTCATGTTTTCTAACACCAAGACCACTTTTTATTCCTCTGTTTTGTGCAAAGGCTTGCAGACTGGGCCCAGAAGTGGACAGTATGTCATCTGAGGGCCAGTCTACATACAGAGAAGCTCACTACCAGGAGGGCCCCTGAGTGATAAGGTTTTTTTTTTTTGTTTGTTTGTTTTTTGTTTTTGGTAACAGTAACTCTCTGACAAAGTCACAGAAGTGCTGTTGTTCATACTCTAGAGAGGGCAATTCCCCTTCTCGATGGTGTAGGAGTCTCACATTTATTATATACTTGGTCCTATGATGCCCTACTAGACTTCACTCTGCAAAATTAGGCTTATGTCTTATTTATGACATTCTGAATAGAGTTCTGTACCTGGAGTCAGGAGGATTGCCATTTGAGCTCTGAATCAGATATTTGTGCTGTCCAACTTAAAGTATGCATTTGCATACTATTATTATTAAGGAAAAAAAATATGTATTTCTTCTAGCTCCTAGCATAGTATTTTGCACAGAGTAGTTGTTTAATGAAATCAGAGACTCTTTCAAAGTTACTGAAGCTGTAGGAAACATCCCAACCAAGCTTAGCTTAGCAAGACTAGTTCTTGAGTAACATATACAGCTCATCACTTGACTGCAGCTGAAAGCCTGCAGCTAAGTGGTACAGTGATACAATGAAGAGACCCCTGGATCTGAGTTCAGAATATTTCATTGATCACCAGCTTTTGAACCATTGTTGAATCTTAATCTGGAGATGTTCTACCCAAGTAAGCATTGGGATTCTAAATGTTTCTCTATACATTTCCTTAATAAGAGTCAACCAGACATAGCAGAAAAGAACAGTGGGATAGTGATTCTTTAGGCATGGGGGCAGGAGTCATGATACTGTTGAAACGTATCTGTAGAGAGTCGACATTCCCTTTCTAGGTAGATTTAATACCAGACAAGTCCCTCCTCCCCACAATTCACTCAAGAGATTTCAAAGTTTCAAGGGAATGAATACTCACTCCCCGTCACAAAAGGATGACTGACCTCTGAACTCAATAACTTCTTCATCTCTAAAATTTCATGAATTTAAGATCATTTCAGAATTTAAGAATCATTTCAGGAGAGGTGGTGTAATACGGTGGGAAAAGTATTAGACTAAGAGTTGACTTGATTAAAATACCAGTCCTGATACTTACCAACTGCCTAACCTTGAAGGAATCACTAAACCTTTCTGTACCTCAGTTTCTTCATCTGTAAAATGGGCATAATATCTTTCTTTAGTCATCAGAGTATTGTGAGTTTCAAATGAGGAAATGTGTGTGAAAGCTCTTTCAAAGCCATCAATTGTGATACAAATTCAAAGGATTAATTCAAATAATGATTTCAATCCATTCTTATTCAATTGTTATCCAGGTTCTTTCAATAACTCTGTATAATTACAGAATTAATTAGTTCCTATTATTAAAGGAATCTACAAAAGCAAGGCTCTTTTTTTTTAAAGTAAGAACTGAAAATGGCTTCATCAAAATGTTGTCATTGGAGAAAAATAAAGTCTTATCAGGGATTTTCTGTTTAAGCATGGATTGCTTTGGATCCTACAAATAGAACCAAGTATAATTATGCAGAATAAGCTCCTGAAACATAGAAAAGAATGACTGGATCAGGCCAAGGACTTAGATCCAGGCACACCGTCCAAGAATTGACATAGTGAAGAGGGGGGTCAAAAATAATAGAATTACAGAGCTGAGGGGACTTCAAATGTCCTTTAATTATAGATTTGGCTCTATAACTTAATCTAACAGGTAGCCTTACAAAATGGCAGTTTAGTGAAGAGGAACCCCCTAAATTTAAGGAAGAACTTGACACTTTTGGGCTGCCCTACATGACAGGGAGATTCTTCCTTTCATTAGCCTAAATCCATCTCATTGATACTTCTACCCATTTACTTCCAGTACTGCTCTTTAAGCCAAGAAAAACAGATCAAATCCCTGTTCCTTGTGACATTTTTTTTTTTGGCCTAGTATATAGAGTATTGAATTTGGATATAGGAAGATGTGAATTCAAATTCAGCCTCAACTTACTAGCTCTGTGATCCTGAACAAGTCATTTTACTTCTCTCAAAATGACGATGATGATGGCACCTACCCCTCAGTATTATTAGAAGAATCAAATAAGATAAAAAATGTAACATGCTTTGCAAACCTCTTGAAGTGTTCTATTAATGCTATTATTATTACTATTCCTACTAAAGATGGTCATCAGATCTTTCCTAAGTCTTCTCTTCTCATTTTTTTCCCAAGTCTTTTCTTCTCTAGTATAATCATCTCCAGTTCCTTCAACTGATTTCCATCTAATCCCTTCATTTTCAGAGGCAGCGTGAGGTGAAGCGGTGACATTCCCAAGATTACATAGTGATCTGGTAGCTGATCTGGATCTGGCACATAGGTCTCAGTTCTGATTCCCATAAACTCTACTATTATGGATTTATTGTTCCTGGAGAAATGGAGTATTATAAATAGATGGCTGTCTGATGGAATAATGTCTTACGATTATAGATTTAGATTCAGAAAGGACATTAGGAGCTACTGAATCCAACACCCTCATTTTATATTTGACAAAACTGGAATCATGGTGCAATGAAGTGATTTGCCCAACTCTAAATAAGTATCTAAAATAGGACTTAAGCTCAGGCCTTCTTCATACCAAGGCTAGTGCCTTGGAAAGCTTATAGGTCACAGTGCCTCACCCCTGTCACTGAAAGATCACTAAACAAGGCTCTAAACTCTCAATCAACAATCACACAACCCATCTTTCCACCATCATAGCTTTAATCCTTTGATTCTTGAAGTATTTTCAGTCTTCAAGAATCTCTTTTTTATATATTTAACATATATTAGATTTAACATATATTAGATTATACTTATCCTCTAGGGGAGGGGGTGCGTGAAGAGAGGAAAATTGGAACACAAGGTTTTCCAAGGGTTAATGTTGAAAATTTTTCCATGCATATATTCCGAAAATAAAAAGCTTTAATAAAAAAAATTTTATCACAAAAAATAAGATTATTTAGTTTCCAATTAATTTTAAATCATCTTTTCAGTTCCCTATGTTGAATGTACTTTTGTTGCTTTATAATCTTAGAGCAATGCATTTAATATTTCTGCCTTAAAAAAAAATCTCCTTTTTAAATGAGAATACACCTGAGGGGTGTGGGAAGAGACAGCCTTAATACCTTAGTTCATACCTTAGCAAAAAAAAAAAAAAAAAAAGACAAAGAATAGGTATTTGTGAAGGGATAGGATATCATTAGGTCAAGTACTTATGGGGAAAAAAGGGATCAGAACAAAAATCCCTTCATCTAAGATCAGGGTTCCTTCCAGCTCTAAGATACTATGATTTAGAACACTTCCTATTTTACAATTATTTAGGTTCTAAATAGTTCTTTTGATAAAGGCATAAGGCCAGGTATAAACCTTAAATTTCTCTCACAAAAATAGTTTCATGAGTGGCTCATCCTTTCAAAATCCTTTCAGCCTGGAGACTGAATCCAATAACTATAATCATTTGGCTTACTTACAATAGCCCTAGAAAACCACTATCTAGTTGGTTTTCTCTGGCACCAGCCCAACCAGGTAACTGGATTTTCCCATACCATTTGACTAGTTATGGCTGTGTCTGCTGTACCTGACCTGCATTTTCATTTACACCCTATCATGTTCCAGGATTCTAGTTGCTGAATCTCAGACCTCCTGCTTAGGCCTAGCCTGGAGTACAGTTACCATGAAAACTCCAGCTTCCTGTGGCAATATAAATACCAATTTAAAATGAACCAAAAAAGACTATACTCTTGGAAAACGGGTCTCCTCCTCTCCCCCCTTCTTTTCTACAGCAATGGGAAAAGTACTAAAAATCAAGTAAAATAACACTCAGGTGCTAAGCAGATTATGACTCACAGCTGGAAGCAAAGACGTTGCAACTCTATCCAATTATACTAATTTAATTGGGTGTTAAAATAATCCTAAAGTCCCAACAGTAGTTCTCTAAGTCAGACTGGAGACCCTATTGACAAGAAGAAGAGGCATGCTTTTGATGAGGAGGATGATTGGATATGAAGGGGAAGTCACATAGCCCAAAGCAGTACTTATTGTAAAATTTTAAAAATGGCCTTGAGATAATGTTTATTTAACATAGGTAGGGTTCCATTTTCTGGATGGAGATATTAACCCGTGATCTGGTTTGGTTGATGGCTACTGTTCTTCAGGTTGCTGACAGAACTAAAGAGAGAACTTTTTAGAGCTTTAATATTCAAATGCTTTCAATCCCTAGGCTATCTAGTTTACCCTTTCTAGATTTCAGGAGGAAGAAGAGGAGGAGGAAGAGAAAGTAGAAAGAAGAGGAGGAAGAAATGTTTTAGTAGTATCAGTAATGATAGAGTAGTGGTGGTAGTAATAATAACAATAAATGAAATGATACAACATATTTCACAAACTTTAAATCTCTATATAAAGGCTATTATTACTGTTCTTATTTCAGTCCTTAGGTCACTTATCTAGCTACCCTTTCTAGGATGTACTGCAGTAAAAAGAAATTTAAATCCCTCACTTCTGGGTAGAATACCCACTCTTTGGGTCAGATTCTTCATGAGCAATTCATTCCTTTTTTCTAGACCTCTTTGTTGCTGCCCAACTGTTTCAGACACTTAATGATCCCATTTGAAGTATTTTTGGTAAAGAAACTAGTATGGTCTGCCATTTCCCTCTCCTACAGAATATAGGATTAAGTGACTTGCCCAGTCACACAGCTAATAAATATTTGAGACCAGATTTGAATCAAGGAAGATGAGTTTTTCTGACCTCAAACATGGCACTCTAATCACTGAGTCACCATTTGCCTGTTTTTCAGACTCAGTTTACTGTAAAATCAGTAGAGGACTAAATGATTTGTAATACCATTTCCAACTCTATTATGCTATTATTCAATTGTCCATCCCCCTCTGCTCCCCACACACACTATGTCTCTGCAACTCATTCTGCAAGCATTTATTTAGCAAATATGTGCAAGGCTCTGGAAATACAAAGAGGAAAAAAAAAGAGCTCCTGATTTCAAAGACTTTATATTCAACTTGGGGGGAGAGGCAGTGCAGGGGAGATACAACATTTACACAGAGAAATTTTGAGGACAACAAAATTCAAGAAGGAAAAGTGTAGTAGTAATTAGGGGGATAGAGAAAGTTTTCCCTTAGGAGCTGGTCCTTGAATTGCGCCTTGAAGGAAGCTAAAGAGTTAATAATGCAGAAAAGAGACTCATTTCAGTCACTCAGAATAGACAGCTTATGCAAGAAAAGGTTCAGAAATGGGAGATTGGAGACCAAGTTTGGGGAGCTATGAATAAGCCTATTTATCCTATATCAAACCCCTTTATATGTCTTTTTATTATGCAGAGGACTCAGTGTAGGGTCCTGCACAAAGTAGGCTTGTCCTATGTTCTTTGTTTGATTGGCTGTACAATTACTGGGGACATGTGACAATTTTGTTGTCCCATTGATTGGTGTTTTCACAGTAAATGGAGAATTATGCCAGAATTATGTGTATAAACACTGGTAGAGTGCAAGTATGAATGCCTATCTGAAGTGCATGGTTTGAGAAGTAATGTGTACTTACTACTTGTATGACTTTAAACAAGTTATTTATCCTGCCTCTCCCAGCCTTAGTTTCCTTATCTAAATGAAAAGGCTGAGTTAGATAGACAGCTTCTGAGACCTCTCACTCTAAACCTAGAATCCTGTGCTTTTTATGCTCAATCTCTCTAAAATTGACTTACCTATGACCTACCAAAGGCTCTGCCACCAATACAGCCCCAGGCAAGGAGGTAAGAGGTAAGAAATCTAAATCTAGTTTTCCAGACTCAATGTCAGGTAAGTGTTGTTATGAACTGGGCTCTAACTTTGTGCCTCAGTTGGAGCATCTGCCCTTAGATTGGACCATTCTGATCAATCTGCCACGCACTTTTTCTGGGTTTCTATCTTGTTCCTTTGTGCTCAAGTCTTTTACTTGATGCCCTGTTTCTTCACCAGTTCCTTTGAAACTAAAGCCCTGTCTTAGGTCTTGCCAGTTCTTCTATCACCTGATTTTTCTTCCACTCCACACCTACCAGTATCATTGTGTGCTGGTAAATGTTTAGCAGGATATGCTCTAAATTTAATATGCATTATCAACATTTTCTCCATGTTTTTCTTAAGTCTAGACCATCAACAAAACAATAAAGTTCCAATTTGCAGCATTTGTTAATTTCTGAGATGTGAATACTTGCAATTATTTTTGTTAAAATATTTTTCAACATTAGTTTTTGTAAGATTTTGAATTCCAAATTTGTCTCCCTCTCTCTCAGCCCCTGCCAAGTAATCTTATATAGGTTATACATCATAATGAATATTTAACAATGTTTTGAGATTGCCCCAGCATATTCCTGCCCTATCTCCTCCAGATTCCAGCCTCTTTGGCTGGGTCCCATTCTGGCAGCCAGAATTCCCAGGCCCTACTTGCCTGCCTACATCTCTGCCCACTCCTGGCCTACAGATTCCTCTGACATTCCATCCAGCTGTATAATCTTATTTTCTAATGCCTCCATTTGGGACCTTCCCGATCTGTTCTATTTTAGTAACTATCTAATCCCTGGGTCCTAGTCATCTTTGATCTGGCTGCCAGTCTAAGCCTCAGAATTGTTATATAGATTTAGAAGAATGTTCCCTTAACTAAGGGCCATAGGCTGGCAGAGACTTTGGGGGACCATGGGCTTTATTCTACATTCAGCCATCTTGAGCCATTCACCCTCCCCATGGCCCTGTATAAGAGATACAACATGGGGTCAAAAGCAAAAGGATGTGAAGAGTATAAAAATGATAACCTTATTTTAATTGGAAAACTGCTTAAACAATAAAAGTTTACGACATCGATTATACACTCAGACACTGTGTAACTTCACTATACACCAGAATGCAGCCCTCTAGAAAATCCTAGTGGGGACTGTTGGTCTAGCATTCCTAAGGTCAGGGTGAGCACTCGAGTCTTTGATCAGTCCTGGCTGCTGGAACCAAGGGCTGACACAGTATTTTTGTGTTGTTTCTTGAAATCTCTGCAGGTCAAAAACCATGTTTCTCTCTCAGCAATTGTTTCTACCCTGGGGCAGGTCAAGATCACTGTGTCACTGTGTCTGATGCTGCCCATCGACACCCCTTCTGGAATAGATAGACACTAACCTGACTTGATTTTTCGGTTTTCAAAAACAAGTTTGAAAAATATCACATGGGACAGACTGAAAAGAATCCCAACCTCCCCACTCCCCTTTTCCTTTTGGAAACCCCCCCCCCCAAACTAAGGAGCATTGACAAGAACCAGTCAATGTCAACTCTGTTGAAATCCTGATGAGCAATCACAAAGGGAAAGAGGAAGAAGCCGTCCTCCTGTACTCACTCATTGCAAGTCACAATCTTTGAAGAGTTGGGTTGCTTTTTTGTTGTTTTTGTTTGGGTTTTTTTTTTTTTTTGTCCCAGAGGGGAAGAGAGCTGAAAGAAAAACTAGAAAATTTACTGGGATTCAGAGGGGAAAAAGTGGGCAAAGGAGAGGGAAAGAAGATGTGATGAGATTCTGCCCTGTCGGTATGTTTCCATCTCTCCATACCAAAAGCCACTCAATTCAGAAGCTTCCAAGGATTCTTAAAACAGGGTTTACCACTTCCCAGGTGGGTAAAGTAAAATCACCAAAGTGTTCAGAGACTCAGTAGCTTGATTACTAGCTACTACAAACAAATGCACATTTTCCTTTTGCACCCCCACCCCTGAAATTTCCAAAAATAAAAATGTAAAAATATGATATTATGATTAACAATGGGAGATCTTTCCAAAGTAATGTATTACAGTGCTCTTAGGTCCTTTACTAGAACCTAAAAATGTTTATGCTGGGGAAGCATATATAGTTTGAGGTGAATTCAGTGACTTTTAGATGGTCAAAGTAAGATGAAAATATTGGTTGCCACCCTGATTACAGCTACATAATGGGAATTCCTAGAACACTGCTCAGTGACTACACTGCAGACAATTTACTTGAGGAGGCATGGAAATGAGGTTGACCTCCCAGTCTACTCTTTTGACAAATACCCAGATGAGGAGACAACAGATTGCAAAAAGGAGGGGGTAAGGGATTTGTTTTGAGGCTTTATTCTGCTTGTGGTTTTGGTGCCTTTGACAGACACATGGAAAGTGACCCTGTCACCTAGAATAACCAAACCCAGCCTGACTTGGTGAATACGTATGCTAGAGAATTCACACATGTTTATGGCAAGCAGTAAGCAAGGAAGATCGAAGGTGAAAGGCAGCTTATATTTATACACTTAAGCAAAAATATCCCTTTTACAGTGAAACAAACTTCAATCAACTCTCAGCAGTACTTACTAATAAAGGGGAAGGAAGGTTAGGGATAATCCAGAATCTCTTTGTATTTGACTTGGCAATACATTCTATAGAGGCAGAGCGATGAAGAAGAAGAGATGCTGGCTTTGCTATGGTCCAAATCTTAGCTCTGTTATTTATTATTGTGTGTGATTGTACAATTTCTAAGGTCCCTTCCAGATCTAAATCTGTGATCTTACAATATGGTCTTTCCCCCAAGTTCATCCTTCTAAATTATGTTCTGCTTTAATGAAAATTAAAATTGGTTTGCATTCCTTGAGCATACAGTGATGCTCTTGGGAGATGATAGGTGTAAGAGTGAAAGACAGTATTAAAACTATCCCTAAGCTAACATTTATTTAAAAAGCTTTAAAACTTCCAAATGACATGCACATATATATACATATATATGTATGTACTATCTCACTGGATCCTCACAGCTAAGTACTAAAGCTATTATTATCTCCATTTGATAGATAATAGTAACTAACATAAAACACTTTGGAGGTATAGTGCTTTACATATATCTCACTTGATCCTCATAATAATTCTATGAAGCAGATACTATTATCCCCATTTTACAGATTGCAAAATTCAGAATGAAATTATTTACATGGTTTGAAAGTGACCAAGCAAAAAACCAAATTCAGGTTTGGAAGATCAAAATCCGTTATTCTAGCTGTTACCCTACATTGTCTGCTACGCCCACCCCTTTCTGCCTTCAAGTCTCCTAGATGCTTCCAAGTGATCGAAGCAAGATTCACACATAAGTTCCCCTAACTCAAAGGCTAGTGCTACAATGTAATATATCGATTAGAATCTCTTTGGTAGTTCACGAATAATGTAATATAACAAGATATAAAACTGCAACAAATTCTGCTACTGTGCATAATAAACTATATTTAAACAACATTCTACGGTTTACAAAGTATAGCCACGAATTAACAATAACTCTAAGAAGTACATAATACAATTATTATTATTCCTGCTTTACAGGAAACTGAACTTTGAAAGGGCTAAGTAACTTCTCCCCGAGGTTCTATTGTAACTAAATGGAGGAACTAGCCACAAATTCATATTTTTGAGCTTCAAATTCAGTTTTTTCTACCCTACACTCTAAAAGGCAATATTAAAATGGCTAATACAGATAAGTCTATAGAAACATATGGGAAAAGAGGAAATGGAAGGAATGGAGATTTTTTTCTCTAAGCACTACCGAAGGAAAGCCAGAAGCCTGAACCTATGGGCTGAAGTTTCTGCCTCCTTTCCTCGCTTGATAGGTGGACACTTTCCCTAATTCAGCCCTATTATTCATTCATTGTCTTTAACTCGGCACAGAGCAGGCAGAAAGCATTAGTCTAAAGGTGGTTCTATTGAATTCACTAAGAACAAGATTTATGCCATATTGAGTTTAGTATTTTGCTTATTTAAATCCATCTGTATTTAACTCAAATAATAAAAACCAAGAGAATGTAAAAAGAAGCCTTGCAACTCTGAGGGGAGAGGGCACTGTGGGATGTGAGTGAATTAAAACTATTCAAATTTCCCATTCCTCCGAGATTGCATTGCCTGCCTTGTCTTTCAGCTCTGAAATGAGTGATAAATGGCCTTATTGTGACAGACTCTAATAGACTCAGTACCTATTGAAACAGTCTCACACTCACAACTTCATTTCCTTCTTCTATGATTTGGTTCATTCTTATAACTGCAAGACTAAAAACATCTGCTGCATCTTTGGAGATTCAGAGTCAATGAACCATCACCTAGGAATGCAATGGAAAGAGTAGATTTTGTGTTGTGAGAGTTGGATTCCAATCTTTGGCTTTGTTATATACTAGCTATGATACCTTGGACTTTTCCTTTTCCTTTTGTGAACTTCAGTTTCCCAACCCATAAAATGACACAAAATCAATGATCTCCAGAATTCCTTTCAGATCTAAGTCCTATCATCCTATCTATTCAAGTTTTGCCTAACACAAATAACCAAAACAATGACCAAAGGAATTATGGTATCTTTTCACGGGGCAAAGCAGATATGTCTCTTGGTAGGAAGAAAAAAGATAGGAAATCAATGTTTGTAATGAACAAATCCTAATATGAAGAGATAAAGCCATTGTACAATAGACTGGAGTTAGAAAACTTAGGTCAAATCCTTTTTTTAAATGCTTACTATCTCAGTTTGTCACATAAAAAACCTGGAACTCTAATTGTCTATCTATAAAATGAAATGGATTGCTTGTCAAGTATCTTCTTCCAGGAGTTTGTGAGCTTATTTTTTTACTTTTTTTTTTTAATGTTTAGATAATTATATTTCAATATAATTGGTTCTCTTTGCAATCTTGTGCATTTAAAATATTTTTCTGAGAAGGAATTTTTACCAGATTGACCAAGAGGTCCAGTTGCAGAAAAGATTAAGAACCTCAGGCTAGAGTAAAGCTTCTTAAACTCTGCATCAGGACCCCATATGGTCCCATAAATGACTGTGAGAATTGCAAAAAAAAAAAAAAATTAACAACAGTAAATATCAAATATTTCCAGAAGATTTACTTCTTTATGTAAAAATAAACAATCATATCCATCTCATTAGCATGCAAATTTCCTTTTGTCTGTTTTATAAATGGTAAAATCATATGTATACCAAAGGAATGTTTTAAAATAAATTTCTTTATGAATTATTATCAGTAAATGTTTGATTTGTATATTTATTTTATATTCCTATATATCCAGAACTTAGGAAAAAGGAATCCCGAGTAGAAAATGTTTAAGAAGCCCTGGTTTAGACTATGATCTTTGGGTATATTTGGAGACTTGCCCTGAGGCTTCTTTTAATCTCCCCCTCCCATTCCTATTTGAAAAGGAATTGTTTCCTTTTAACTAGGAAGCTCACTCCCTATATTCTTGCAAACCCTCTTCCTTCCAATCTTTCTGCTAGCCAGGGAGCCAAGTGGGCGTACACCACAGTCAGCATAAGAAGCAAGATTTAAGATCTAGGGACGGAAATACACCATTTCTCCTGCAGCCACACAGCCTTTCACAAACTTCATCAAACAACAGATACTATCATCATTCCCATTTTTCTTATAAAAGGCAAAACAAAAAAACCTCAAGGGTCAGAAAGGTTAAGAATTTGCCAAAGGTCATACAGCAAATCCATAACAGCTCTGGGAATAGCATCCTGACAGATTTTACCCCCTGTGTAGAAATGTATTTATAGATTTCATGATGGGAATCTAATGTTCTTTTACCCAGAGAAAAATAGGTATGGCCTATATCTAATTCTATGTAAAGGGTTGGAAAGTATATTTGAACAACTATTTTAAAGTAAAACAAAACACCAGGCAAATGAATCTCTGAGTGATGATAATATGCTTTTTATACCATTGGGAAGTCAATTGAGAAATTGTAAAACTTAGAGCTGGAAACAGGCCTCTGAGTTCCCAAGAGCTTCTGCAGTCCTGCTCTCTGCAATGCACATTCTAATGTTTTGTCCACTCAACTTTTAAATATCTCAACCAATAGCTCTCCCCCTGGGAGGTTTTCCCATAGGCCAATAGATCTTGCTGTCAGGGAATTTTTCCTGATATTCAATCTCACTTATCCTTTCCTTAGCATCATCTCATTTGTCTCTGGGAATAATTTAGATGGGAGTGTGCTGACATAGAAAACCAGAGGGCTGCCTTGCCTTCGACTTCATGTTCCAGACTCTCCACATATGGAGAAATAAAGGTCAAGGGTCTCGAGACAAAGGAAAACAAGCAGGCAAACACAAATTTCTCTCTGGAACACCCTGTTTCCAGATGCCAAGTCTGAGGGCAAGAAAGACGAGCCTGGGCGGACTTGACCAGAGCACATCTTTGCTGTGCAAGTTGTGGGTCAGGTCCACAATGGCCATCTGAGAGCATCCCTTGCGGGTGACTACAATGCACTGGCAGGAGGTTGAAGGATTGGCTCACGCTGGGAGTTTGGAGACAGAAGGTGGCAGTATAGTATAAGTATAACAGAGTGAGGAGCATGGGCACCTACAAACCTATCCCATCCATCTGGATAAAGCACTGCACTTACCAATTGTTTATCATTCTTGAGGTCTAAGCGTTCATGTTTAACTCTATAAGAAGGCTTGTTTTATATCGAAAGTGGGCTGCAAATGGAGGCAAAGCCAGTTAAAAACCCAAACAGTAAATACTGATGTCAGTGCCAGGTTCCAAGGAACACTCTGTGGCCAGAATTTAATAGGAGAAACAATTCAAGTTCCAGACTGGAATGTTGGTTCACACAACACACATGCAGTAATTGATTTTCTTTCTTTCTTTCTTTCTTTCTTTCTTTCTTTTTTTTTTTGGGGGGGGGTCCTGCATAGGTTTCCCCCCCTTTTCTTCTTAAGAAATTAGAGTCAATTTTTTGTTATATTGGTATTGCTGTTCTTTCTAGTCAAGTCAAGTCCCATCCCCTCCCCCTTATCCCTTTCCATGCTTTTCTTTTTCTTTTCTTGCATTGTTCCATAGGGTTCTATTTGTTCACTCTAGAGTAAGGACCTGGGAGGGCAAATATTTCTGACTCTCTGCTTGCCCCTCCTGCTGTGAGCCAATTAAATGTACTATCCCGGGAAGAAGGTGATGTTTACTTTCCTTTTCTTTTCTCTCACTTTTTCCTTTCCATTTTTTCCTTTACTTTCTTTTTTAAAAAATTTCTTTCCTTTCCTTTTTCTTTTCTCTTTTCATTTCTTTTTTCCTTTTCTTTTCTCTTTTCATTTCTTTTTTCCTTTTCTTTTCTCTTTTCATTTCCTTTTCCCTTTTCTTTTTCTTTTTTTCCTTTTTCCTTTTCTTTCACTTTTTTCTTTCCTTTCCTTTTTCTTTTCTCTTTTCATTTCTTTTTTCCTTTTTCCTTTCTTTCACTTTTTTCTTTCCTTTCCCTTTCTTTTCATTTTATTTCTCTTTCTTTTTATTAATTACTCTCTAATTGCAGCATGGCAATGGCTTTAATAATCAGAACATTTTTCTTCTGAAAGCCAAAGAAATGATGTGTTGGATATGGATTTCCCTTTCTATAGTCTTCACACAAGTGTGCTTTGGCAGTGGCTATAGGCCCTCAGCTTTTCTGAGGAAAAAAGCGATCACGGAAACTTTCTTTACACGCTCTCTGATGGGAAAACTGTTGGACCACTATTGACATGTTGTTCTTTGAGAATTTATTAAACTCAAAACAACAAAACACACACAAAGAGGAGTGGGAGAGGGAGAGTTGGACATTAGAAGCAAATAGCCATTTCACGGGGTTCTAATTCTGTGTTATCGACTGAAGTAAATCAGCCCCACATCTCATTTTTATTCTGGGCACCTGCATGGGTGCTCATTACAATCAAAGGAAGAATTTTTTGAATACACATGACTTCCAGGATTGTCGGTCTTTAAGCTGTTTTTGTTGTCGATGTTTCTTTCACTTTTTGTTTAAAGGGTGATTTTGAAACAGACTAGTTTGAAAAGGGGAGAAAAATAGTGTCCAAATAGGTTATAATCAAGAGAAAGGACAAGAAAGGCAAATTCAACCCAGAAGACTAAATTCTGGATTATCTCTTTCATAAAGAAGGGCACTTTAAAAAAAAAAAATAAGAGCTGCAGTTGAGGAAAGCTAACTGCACAGAGCCATGGTGTCAAAAGGAGCAGATCAAAATCCAAAGTCTAAGCTATTAAAAATCCTTTTCACCTGACACAGTGCCCTTTCCTGATCTTTTTTTCCCTTGCTTTCCTACTCAGGTGCCTTTAGGAATGTTTATTTGAATATTTCCTTCTAGTCTGAACTGATCATCTTCTCTGTTCACAAGTTCTCCTTAAAGACAGTTTTATTCTACTTTCCACTACAGAAAAAAAAATCAAAATTTGAAATTTCTTTTTGAAGATATTTGCATTAATGTATTTCAGAGCAGACAATTCATTTTAAAGAATGAGTTGCTGCAACTGTCAGCATCCAATGATAACTTTAAAAAATAATGCAGTAATGATGTTAACATTCAAAATATTTTTTAAAAAACCTCAACAACTACATTATTTATTTCCAGGTGGGCTGCATTTTAATAGCTTTCCTAATTTAAAATCTAAGTTCTCACAATAACAAAAATTTCTGTGCTTCATATTTATAGGATATTAAAGAATACTATCATTTAATTTAAAATTATACATTTTATATAATTATATATACAATTATATATATATAATTATCATTTGACAACCAATATTTAAAGATAGTTCTTATTTCTTTAACAATTATATTTAAATATATACAGGAAGATATATGTGTGTGTGCATATGTATGTATATATACATTATATGTGTGTGTCCACTTTCAAACTCAGCAGCTAGATACTATAGTCTATTAATTTTTTTTTAGAAAGCAGTTTCCTTTTGAGGAACAGCTATTTGTAGGTCATTCCAAATTCAATCAAGAGTAATCCATAAAGCTTTGCCTAATAAAGCAAAGATTCAGGTTAAAATTTAATCTGGGTGTACACTGGCAAAAGAGGGATATACCAATTATACAATCAATGCAAGTGAAAAACCCCTCTGACACATCCAGATCATGCACATGCACAGAATTCATATTTTGAATTATCAGTATATAATTTTGTCCATCTGATCACTTCAGTCTGAGAATATAAATATCACTTCTAAATAAACATTAAGTTTGAAATGTCTCACCTTCTTTGCCCAGAACAACAGATTGTGAACCTGTAGAATTAAGCACTATTTTAATCTGTCAATTTAGGTGGGTGAATTTTATAGTTTCTAAAATTAAAACTGAAGTTGAACACAAAAGCCCAGTACTACTGGTGTACTATATATAGAGCACATAGTCATCTAGGTTACTCTTTGACTGTGTTCATTATCAAAATTAGTTCCCTGTTTGTCTTGCTTCTATTTCTACATTCACACCATTAATTAACCAACCCATCATTAGATGCTGTAAATAACCAACTTTTCCAGTATCCTACTTTAAATTCAGGATTTTACAGTAATTTGCCATAACTTGGGGTGAGGGGAGATTAGCAAGTAGGACATGGCACTCCTTCTAACTATAATTCCCTTCCAAAGCAGGGATTGTTCATAAAACCAATGCTATATTGTGCTCTGATTCCAGGAAACTAATTTTTTTCCAGGTTTCATGGAGGAATTTTCTCCCCAATAATAGTGTGAATGATAGATCCAGCTTCTAACCAGATGTGCTGTGATTTGCCTTTCCTCCTCACTCAGAGGAGACTGATGTTTTACTCATCATGTCTCTCACATCTGTCTCACTCATTTTCAACCTGTTTTCATTTGCAGAGTAAGAAAAAAATTGAGGTTTCCCTTTTTTGTCATTGTAATTCAGCATGATTTTAGTAAACTGGTCCACAGAATTGCAGAGAATTAAGACAAATGAAGGAGAGAACTGTAGGAAGCAAAGAGGAAAGAGAGCTAAAGGGAGCAAAAACAAAGAAAAGTAAAAGCAAACCAAATCTAAGAGCATTTAAAAAGGAATGTTTTCCCAAAGAGACTTTTCCTTGCATGAGCAACACCCAAGCTTAAATCCCACTGCATCTCTCTTGGCTCTAATGCTAATTGGGGGTATGCTATCTTCACTAAACACATTCCAAGAAGGCCTTTGCAGGAAACAATTTCAACATAAAAAGAAATCATTGGAGATTCTTAAAATTTAGGTCTTTTGTACCCTGACTTACCATTTCAACATTCTTATTTAAAGTTTCCTTCACAGTCCTTAATATATACAATTTTCCAACCCAAAAATGGCTTTTAGAGTCTCCATGAGCCCATAAAGTTCTGTCTCAAAGATTTTATTAATAATAATAAAAACATCAGTCTCCATAAGCATCACCTTGGAAGGGAGAGCTATTTCTCGAAATGGTACAGTCAAAGTTTCACATGCAAACATTAAAATCTGTTCAGCAACAGACCAATTTCTTAACATTCCCACTCTATGCTGCCTATATCCAAAGCACTAATGCAAAGCAGCTCAGAAAAGTTCATACATTACACCTGCAGCAGGAAACAACTAGTCAACTTTATGAACCATTTCCATGTTTAGAGTATATTGCTCATTTCTTTGGAGGATATGAGGGTGACTGCACTACATTTTTTTCATTATATGAAGATATGTTTCTGGGAACCTGAAAAGGCTAAGTTGAAGCAATGTGGAAATGTTTTAAATGAATATCTGACTACTTCCCAAACCACGCTAACCTTGGCCAAACAGCCCCCATTTGTGGAATGTCAGTCAGGATCACCATGTCACCTGAACTGACAAACAGAAGCAATAAGACTGAGAGTAGGAAGGGTGCCATGTTTCAAATCTAAGAGGATGCTCAGTGTCATCTTGCTGCTTAATTCTCCATTTCCTCAAGTGGTCTTATTTTTAAATGAGTGTCACATCTTACTTTAGGCCTTCCAGTCAAGCAAAGCTTTGAACTGAGAAAATCAAAACTCTTAAAGACTAAAAAATAGTGAGGGTTTCGTGTGTGTGTGTGTGTGTGTGTGTGTGTGTGTGTGTGTGTGTGTGACTGGAGTATAGTGTGTTGAACACTGCAATAGTCCAGTAATTAGAAAATGATAAATCTGCATTAGTTCATATATCCTCTCATGTCACTCTGTCTTCTTAATATTAATTATTTCTTAAGGCAACTGATTAGCTATGGGGGATGAGAAAAGGTAGAGTTGCAAATGAGTTCTAGGTTATAAAAGTGGATTACAGGATAGTGGTACCCTCAACATTAAACAGAGAAGTTAGGGAGTGAACTGGGTCTATAAGACAAGATAATTAATTTCATTTTAGATATGTTGAGTACAGGACAGGACATCCAACATGTCTAACATGCAGTTGTTGCTGCAAATATCAATAAATATCTGAGAGCTTAGAAAAGACATGAGGGCTATACAAGAAGATTTAGGAGTTATTGGTACAGAGACATTAATAGAATTTAAGGAACTAATGAAATCATTAAGAAAGTATGTAGAAAGCAAAACTCTGGAGTCACTCACATATGGAGACTGAAACAGCAAAAGAGACTGAAAAGGTACATTCACACTAGGAGCAAGAGAACCAGTAGAGAACAATGCCATAAAAAGCCAAGGAAGAAAGGACTTCCACAAGTTATCCTCCATCTACCTTTTCACTCTTATATTGGGGTGTATAGTATTGAGGGAAACCTAGGACTTCTGTTATGGGATGAAAATAGTTTGTTCCACTGGCCATGAAACCAACTAAAACGGCTGCCATGCAGTAATTAGAGCTTGGGTGACCCTACATGATGGTTCTGCAATCACAACTGTCACTTTTTTCAGGATTCTGGAATGGAGTTTATTTTCATATATTGACTTTAATTTATCAGTGATTAACTACATGCTCTCTTATACTCCCCTAATTTATCTTAGATATCAATTTTTTTTTGTTCTGTTCTTTCCAAGTCAAAGATCATCCTTGTTAGAAGGAAAACAGAAACAAAAGTGCAGTAGCTCTGCCTTGTCTTTGATTGGTTATCATCTCATCCACCTGAATTGAATAACAGTATGTCATTTCTCTTCTTTTAATTTTTTCTGTTTCCTATAGGGTTTTTTTTTTTATGCTTTTGTTGTCTTTAGATTTTGCTCAATCACTCACTCTAAATTTTATTATACTGAACTCTTTCTTTACAGGTACAATTATCATTGACTAATATTATACATTTGAATTTTTTCTCAATTGCCTATCATCACTCCATATTCTATACATATTTATAAAATGTTATGAAAATTCACCTTTATTACTGAAAATATTCTTCCCTTTCCCTTAACTATTAATTATCCCTTATAACAAAGAATTTTTAAAAGGAAGAAAAGCAAAATAAACAAACTCATCAAATAAGATGTACATAATAATACAATGGGGATACTCTGCAAAGGAAGAATGATACATATCTTCTTCGCTTTTCTAGAGTCAAGCTTCTTAGATTTATAATTATCATCATTATAGTCATTGTGCATTTTATGCTTACTTTATACTGCATTAGTTTATATAAATCTTCCTAAGCTTCTCTATTTCACTATTTACTTTTTCTCAAGGTATGGTAATATTCTGTTATATTCATCCATTGTTTAATCATGTCCATATTACTTTATATCTACTTTGTTTCTAATCCATTGTGCCTGAAAAAAAAAAATTGCTGATATATATTTTGGTATAGAAGATCCAGCTAAGTGGCACTGTGGATAAACTATACAGTCTGGAGTCTGAAGACCTGAGTTCAAACTTGCATCGGACATTCACTTAGTTGTGTGATCCCAGATATGTCACTTAGCCCTATTTATTTCAGTTGCTCATCTATAAAATTAGCTGGAGAAAGCAATGGCAAAACACACTAGTATCTTTGCCAAGAAAATCCCAAATAGGTTCTCAAAGAGTGAGATATGATTGAAATTACTGAACAAGAGCAACAATTTTGGCAAATATAAATTGTTCCAAAACTTTTAGTGCAATTTTATGCTTTAATAGCTTTGAAACATTTTATGTGGAGTGTCTTTTCTGTATCTTACTTCCTTGGGGACACCCACTTAGAAGGGAAATTTTCTGGCCAAGAGTGTGGACATTTTAGTTATTTTCTTAGAATACATATTTGAACATGGTTTTCTAGAACAATTGAATCAGTTTATAACTCTGCCCAAGAGTGTGCTAGTATACCTGTCTTTCTACAGCTATTTACCATCGACTATTTTGGTCATTTATCATCTTTGTCAATTTGATGAAAATAAGGTGGAACTTCAGAGTTCTTTTCATTTGCTTTTCTCTTTCTTTCAATGTAGAGATAAAAAAGAGTTGAAACCTTTGTTTTCATCTATATAGGGAACCCCCAGAGAGAAAGCTTCCTCTATTAATATAGGTTGGCCTGTCCTCTGCAATTCTTAGAGAGTTGTCCAAATGCCAAGAAATTAAGTGACCTGCCCAGGTTCATTCAGAGATTTGAATCTAAGTCTTTCCGACTATGGCTAACTCTAACCAGAAGTAGTATAGCATATTACCTATTATTATATATATATAGTTTCTAACATTTGGATTTAGCTGATGAGCTCTCTGTGTATCTAAATGGGTTTCTTTAGACAGCTCCCTTTTCCCCTCCTCATTGGAGTTTTTTTCTTTTTGTATCTTCAGCATTTCATCTCAAGGGCTTTACATTCCTTTTGGTATCTCTGTGCCAGATTCATTAGATAGAAAGACAATAATTAAACAATTCCAGTCTTCAAGGACCTTATATTCTTCTGGAGAAACATGATACAAACACAGATAAATAAACACAAAGTATAAAGAGATTCCAGAGGGTGGGGTGGGGATAGCTCTAATTATAGGGGGATAAAGAAAGATCTTTTGTAATCTTTTGTATTAAAAACTAGGAATTCTAAGGTGAAGGTAAGGGAGATGGGAATGCAATTCCAGACATGGAGGATAGACTCTGAAAAGGCATGGAAATACGAGGCAGAATGTCTTGTAGAATGAACTGTAAGTAGGTCAATTTGACTGGAATGTAGAATCCATAATAGAGAGAAATATGAAATTAGTCTAGACAGATAGGTTCAAGAAAGAATGAAAGACCTTGATTTAAATGTGTGTTTAATTGGTTTCCCAGAATTGAAATGTAAATGGGACAAACTGTTAATTATCCTTCTTTAACCTGAAATTTGGAGACATTTGGTTTTTGACTATGACCAAGACTAAGGGTTCTTTAACATTTTGCATTGAGGACTTAATGGCAGTCTGATAAAGCCCATGGATAATTTCTTAGAATAAATTGTTTAAATACATAGGATTGCAAAAGACATAATGCATTTAAATACAGTTAAGAAAGTATATATTTTTTTAAGTTTATAGGTCCTAGTAAGTAACTCTGATCTAAAGACCAAAATTTTAAATCCCTCTACAACTATAATAATATTTAAATCTATGAGGAATTTGAGAAAGAATTTCCTAAAGAGTTAAAATTAAATGAGCTGCTTCACAATACAGTGAGTTCCCCAAAACTGGAGATCTTCAAACAGAATCTAGATGATCATTTGTCAGAGCTACCCAAAAGGAAATCCATGCTTCTTGTAAAAGTTGGCCCAAATGACCCTATGGATCCTTTAACGAGACAATAATCCTACTAAAACATATTTATTAAATACCTACCATGAGCAAAATATTCACTTGCTTTTTTAAATTCATTTCAATCTAAAATATAATATTAAATGAGTAATGAGACTGATTCTTTCATTGCCTAACCTCTTCTCTGCTCCTTGATCTCTAGGTGACTTCATTAACTCGTTTAGACTCCAAGCTTACTCTTTTGTATTTCACTTCTTGATTAACAGTACTGATAGTACCCAGTTACACATTAAGCTTCCAAAGCCATCCTTAGATGCTTCCCCAAGATATATGAGAAACCAAACTGCTGTAAAATCACAAAAATTCTTTAAAAAATGATCACAACAATGAAACTTTTTAATTGTAAAACAATGAACCAAAAAAGAAGAATCAAATAAGAACTAGTAAATATTCAATAAAGAATATTATTTGAGTTCCCAGAAAGAGAATACCCACAGCTATCTTTATATCAACTTAAATCAGACAGAAACTCTAACAATGTGAATAAAATGAAATAATGGATGCATTATTTCTAGTGGGACTTGCATTGCCATTTGGTCTAATTATTCTTGATATTTCACCCATCATATTAGAAGCTTCTTCAGAGAAAAGAAATAACAGTTTATCTCCTTGAGAACAAAGAACAAAGTGTCTCTTTGCTCTCAAGCAGCTCAGCTATCATTATGAAGAGAACGGATCTGTCCATTATCAAGAAATCCCACTAGAAATTTTGAATATTTTACCAAATAATATCTCAACATACTAAAAATACTCAAAAGCGAAAGAAACAGGAGTTATGGAGCCTTATTGTGAAGGCATGCTACACAGCCTGAGGATGGAGGATGTTATCATTGGAAATACTAAGCATAGTTTCTGAGGAAATTTGATCACTATCCTCTAAGTCAAATGCCCTATAGTGGTCTTTTATTCTTCCTCCAGTAAAAAGACGTACAAGGAGGGCATTCAGTCATAGATTAGGGCCTCGTGGTGTTGTATAGTACAGTAGAAAGGGCATTGAATTCATTGTCAGAACATCTGGTCCTGTCATTTACTGGCTAAGTGACCTTTGCCAAATGGCAACTTTTTAGTACCACAGTTTCCTCATCTATAATGTGGATAAATTTTTATCAAATGAGATAATATTTGTCAGCCAATGAATAAGCATCTATTGAGTACCTGATTTGTGCCAGGAACTACGCTAAGCAGTGGAGAATAGAAGGAAAGACAAAACACAGTGCCTACTCTCAAGGAGCATACAATCTAATGAGATAATATGAGACATAATGCAACACTATGCACAAACAAGCTATATACAGATTAAATAGGAAATAATCAAGAGAGGGAAGACACTAGAATTGTGAGGGTTTAGATTATTTATAAAAGGTGAGATTTTTAAAATAGGACTTGAAGGAAACTAGGGAAACCCAGATGTTGAGATGGAAAAGAAAGCATTCTAGGATTTGAATGGGCTTTGTAAACCTTAGAGTAGTATATAAATGTTAGCCACTATCACTAATATTATTATCTTCATGTCTATACTAGCTATTCAACAGAGTTAGGTAAGGATCAAATGAGATAATAGATATTAAACACTTTGCAAACATAGAGTGCTACATATAAATATATAAACTGTGATTATATGACACAAGGCATACTTGCAAGGATCATAAGATTTAAAGTGGGGGAAGGACTTATGGGATTGGCTAGTCTTACTCCTTTATTTTTCAGATGAGGAGATTAAGATTGTAAAAGGAAAATGACACATAGCTTCTTGGGGATAGAAACATGCAGACCAGTATTTTTCCCAGCCTTCACAAGTTCAGATCCTAGCTTCTTTTTCCAAGATAGATATATATGCAAGAATAAGTATTATTTCCACTTATAATCCCAGTGACCTTTAGTGTGATTGGATTTCCTGGGGAATTGATCCTAAACCATAGCATGAATGGAGGAAGAGGAAATGGAAGGCTGTCTCACCTTTAACTATCATCCCATTTCTAGAAATGTGAAAAAGGTCTTTGCTGTTAAGATCTCATTGAAAACCACAAGTCCCCAAGATGATAAGACATTGTTATTTGAGAACTTGCAAATTTGGGGCAACTAGATAGCCAGCACACTGACCCAGAAGTCAAGAGGCCTGAGTCCAAGTGTCTGATATTCAGACACTTAACACTTAGTTGCATGACCCTAGGAAAAAGTCACTTAACCCCAATTGCTAATAAGAGAAAACTTACAAATCTTATATTTTCCACAAATTAAAACAATAAAGATGGTAATGATAATATTGGTTAGCCTATAGAACCACAGATTTAAATTGAGAAGGTATATTAGAGATCCAACACTTCCATTGACTAAAGCATATCCATAATCTAGTCTTGGATTTGCCTTTTATTTATTTCCCATTGTTCCTCAAAGAAACTCTTATAATACAGACAAACATAAATTCTCACCTGTCTCTTTTTGTTTATTTGTTGGTTTTTTTATTTGTTTTTTGGTTTTGTAAGGTAATTGGGGTTAAATGACTTGATTAGGGTCACGTAGAAAAAAGAAAAGTCGACCGATTTGTCCACAGTAATACAGAAAGTATACAGCAGACTCAATACTGGAAATTAGATCTCTTGTCTCCTTCCCACAGAATCATTGTGTTTTATAATCACAAAATTCTTTGTAGATATTATTATTTCATTTGGTTTTCATCACGATTTTGCAATGTAGGTAAAGCAGAGTTCATTATCTCATTTGATATATAAAGAAATTAAGTCGTCATCATTAATAGCATGTTTTTCATTTTGCAAAGCTCTTTACATATGTTATCTCATTGGATCCCCACAACAACCCTATGAGACAGGTGTCATTTTTATCCCCATTGTCTATATGAGGAAATTGAGGTTCAGATAGGGTAAGTGCCCAGGTTCATGCAGCTAAGGTAAAATTCAAATTCAGATTTTCTTGCCTGCAGGTTAAGTGCTCTGTCCAGTGTAACACCTCATTACCTCAGAGTTAATCATCAGGCCCAAGATAACATAGCTCAAACAGTGCCATATCTAGGATCTAGCCTTTCTGACTTCAAATTCAGGTCCCTTTCCATGACACCACACTGTCTCTGAGTTGATGTTTCCCTGGATTGAAATCATCTCATTGACCACAGACCAAAAGTTTAAAGATGGCTTTCCCTCACCACATTGGCCTGCCCAATTTATTTTACAAACTTCCCTAAATTCACTTAGGTAAAAGGACATGCAAAGGAGTGGGGAAGGTTAAGAAAACCTGTCTGGACCTGAGCTATGAAAAAAAAAAAAAGTCCTGAGTCATTCTCTAAATACAATGGTTTGGCAAAAATCAAAAAGAAACAAAGGTCTTACTGAGCACATTTTCCCTTAATTTTCAAACCCGGGTGTATTTCAAGGGAAATTTAATCCATATGTTTCTGATTCTTTTATACTTAACCTATCAAAATATTGTTGCGGAAGAATTATTTGATGTCCAATAAGTGTTGTGAGCCTGTTTTCTAAGCCCTTTATGCTTATTTTCTCCAAACTTGGCATCCCCATTTTATGACTGCCAAAAGGGAAAATCTCCCAAACCTCAAAGGGTTCTTGTTTCCTTCCAGCATCAGATATCCTCAACTTTGAGTGGATTTGAAATTTCAAAACTACCTCTCTGGTTCCTAAATGGAAGTAGAGCCCACAGGGGTTCTAGTGCAAAAGAGGAATAGCATAATCTTTATCAGCCACTCAGCCTGCAATGAAAATGCTCTATGTATCATAGCCTGTGGCTTTCTGGTGGTAAGGCAAATGAAAGATTCTGCTTTCCCAAAATACTTTAAAATCCTGCTTCCATCATGCCTTTTCTAATTTCTCCTATCTGGAACCCTTCTTCATCTGATTTTATAACCTTCACGTGCTTCTGTATTCTGCATTTTTTGGTCTATATTCTAGTTATATGTGAATATGTTATATTTTTACTACCAGATTAACAACCCTTTGCAGGCAGGGAATGTGTCTTACTTTTTATTTCTTATCAGTCTTAAAACATAATAATTAGATATTTGTTGAATGAAGGAGTGAATGAATGACATTAGTTCATTTGATTATAAATTTTGAAAAAAGTGTCTATTGTGAACAAGGTCCTGGGAGCTGTGGTAACCAGGCAATATACTACTGACAATAGATGATCAATGCATACCTTTGGCAATTCACAAACTTTCTTAGATCTAAAGCATATCCAGAATCTAGTCTGGATTTGCCTTTTCTTGTTTATTTCCCATTGTTCCTCAAAGAAACTCTTATAATACAGACAAACAAAAATTCTCACCAGTCTTTTTTTGTTTATTTGATTGGTTTTTTTGGGTGAGGTAATCGGGGTTAAGTGACTTGAAGTGTCTAAGGCTGGATTTAAACCCAGGTCCTCCAGACTCTATCCACTCCAGTGCTCTATCCACTGTGCTGTTCCTCCCTAAACATGTCTTGCATTATTCAGTCCTGTATCTTTATTTAATAGCTTTTTCACTTCCTAGCATGCCCTCTCCCATTCAGTAGAAAAAGTGAATAGTGTAATTTTGTGCTGGGTATAGTTTGAGGAGGGGAGTAATAGAAAATAATAATATTAATGATGGCTATCTTTTATATAGCACCTAATGTCTATGAAACATTGTTGTTCTGTCATTTTATTAGTAACCCATTCTTCATGACCACATTTGGGGTTTTCTTGGCAGAGACACTAGAATGGTTTGTTGTTTCCTTCCCCAGTTCATTTTACACATGAGGAAACAGAGTAAAGTGACATATCTAGTGTCTGAGTTCAAATCTAGCCCCACCTAATTATTCAGGGTTGGCAGAGAAAGACTAAAGTATTGATGGAATTACTCTTGAAGAATACTGAGAATTGAGGGAGGGATCAATGTAACCTTACAGATCTACCTTGCTATGTCCAGCCAGAAATCCAAGTTATATCAAACCCCTGAGCTTAAATTTTCCTTATAAATCTGTCCATGGCCCATGCCATCTTTGCTGAATTCCTTTTGGGTCAGTCTCCTAGGGCAATCTATCTCATGGTGTCTTTCCCCTTCCCCATGCTATCCGGTGTCTCTCCTCTCATCCCCCCCACCATGCTTCATGGTGTCTTTCTTCTTGTACCTAACTAACTCTTAAAGGTTACTAAATCCCTTTTAGGGATTTAGCCTGCCAGTCAATGATATACTCCTACCTCATGGTATATTTTCTTTCATCTGGTTAATTATGAGTCCCATTAGGAAACATTTCTTTTCCATTGTTAATTGTTTAAACCCCTTTTATTGCTTTGTGCTCTCCCAAGTCTATTTCATATTTACCATTTCTGGTATATAATATGTCTCTTCATTTTGTCTATAACCTTTTCTCCTAAGTAAATTTACTTTTTGCCAAAGAGAATGGCTACTGTGAATTCTTCACATGTCCAAACTCCAACATTTGGCTCCTACACCAATCTTGTCATTTGGTGTTAAACCCCAAACACATCATTTGGAATGAGGAATTGCATTCCTAAGTCACAGCAGTTGGACCTAAGCCTGATTCTGTGACAAATGAGGAAACTTTGAACAATTTTTTTTTTTTTTTTTGCAATGGAGCAACTCAGTCAAAATTATGCATCAGCCTAGTTAATCTTACAGCCTGTTTGGGACAGACTACCACTAGGGGAAAGAGTAGCTGGAGACAAAATGGCAAATTAGGAAGTTATAATGGTGACCTAGCCATGGGATGATTGTAAATATATCACACTTATTCAGGACTTCATAGTTTATAAAATATGTTCTTGACAATAACCCTGTGAGATATAGTGTGAATATTATTATACCTATTTTATAAATGAGACACCTGAGTATGAAAGTCAGAAGATCTCACTAGTAAATAGCAAAACTCATACTCCAGCCAGGGTTTTCTGAATCCTTGAATAGATTTCTTCTCTAATCTATTTCCACCATGAGATCTGAGAATCATTACAGAAACAACTCTGAATTGAATGAGAGATAATGGTTGGAGATGACTCTAACTTTAGGGAGAAGTAATAAAATGCTGGTTACAATGATAGAAATAGAGGAATCAGTTGGAATAACTGATTTGGGGAAACAATAAGTGGTTAAAAATTGAAGTGTTCAGCTTTGTATGTGCTTGAATTTTAATAACCACCATTGCCCAGAATATCAGGCCTACGTATAATTGATAAAAATACTTAAGTTCCTAATATCACCATTGATTGCTTTATGTGGGATGGAAGAGTGCCATTTAGGGTTATTGTGTTAGGTATTTGCCCAGTCTTTCTTCAGCTACCTAGATTTTTCCCAAACCAAGAAATAGTTTCTTAACCTAGGGTCTGTGAACTCATTTAAAAAAAACCCATAATATTTTGATAAGTGTATTTCAATATACAGTAATTGTTTTCCTTTGAATTCCTTTGAATTTTATTTTATGTACCTAAAAACATTATTCTGAAGAGTCCTTGGACCTTACTAGAATGCCTACCGAAGGGAACTAGGACATAAAAATAGGTTCAAGGTCTCTTGATTTTGGCTAATGTTGCTCAGTTTGTCAGCTTCAGGAAAGAGCTGGGCCACCATGCCATGGTTCAAGAATCCAATGGAACTTTCAAATTAATAATACAAATGAAAATGAAATACATTTGTGGAGACAGCCTAAACTAGCAATGCTGTAGTCAGTGTCTTCTGTTGCCTTTTCCCCTAAAAATCTTCTCTCCCAGAGGGAGTTATTGCAAAACCAAAATCGCTTTGTCTAATTTGGTGGTTTGATTTCTTGTGCTTGAAATCTGTTGGACACCAAAAGTCACACCAATTTTTCTTACAACATTCATTTGGAAATTGATTGCAGTGTTTCTCATTTTCTTCTACTTTTTTTCTCCACGATTCTAAGGTTTCCATTCTAAGATCCCCTGGTGGGGATTTGGATGTCCTCGGTGAAAACAGTTGTTCTCCATCAGTGGTTTTCAAGTATGAGGGATCACTTTCCAATTTTCTCCTGCCTTTTCCCTAACTGTAGCCTAGCCACCTAGTTATTGTCCATAATCATAGGGAATATTTGTCAAAGTATGTCCCATTGGGCAGGGACACATTAATGAGATAATTGAGCCCTAAATATGTTCATTAATCATAAAGGAGAATAGAAGACAAATCCCTTTTGGCTCAAAAGGCAAACTATTATTAAGTTTACAAATTTGCAAAATACTTGGAAAATGTTTCTTGGAGCTGCCACTTTAAAACATCAATGCCTTTTCATTTAGTGTTCAGATATGAGTATCCCCCCTTCTTTTCTAAGTTGAATTTCTGTTCATGTCATCTGAAGTTCATGAAAAACAAAACTTGAAATCCTCCAAAAAATCACGGAAACAGACAGAAAGGAAGTATTCGGGATATGTTTCTTTACTTTCTGCCTGAGGACTCTATCCCAAATTAGCTTGAGTTAGTGACTTTACTTTTCTCATCTGGAAAACTGATAGGATGAGATTGGTTGTTCTCTAAGGTAGGTCTCCTTCCAACTCCAAAATGTCATGTTCCAACATTCGATTTTCCAATTTCCCTTCCAACTGTATGAATTCTATGAATTCCCCATAAGAAAATCAACCCTGTTGACACTGATGTGTCATGCTTGGAAGCTGCTTCAGGACTTGTGAAAAGGTGGGTGTGCCCCTTCATCCTCCCTGAGCAACAAGGAATCTAACCCATCTGGAGGGAATAATAACAAATTGCTAAACTAACCCTGATGGAGGGTGTCCATACACATACAGAGTGTATGAGTTCAGTCTCCCCACTTGCCAATTCAGTGAAACAATATATTGGGCTGGCTGGATCATAAATGTCAGTTTGACTGACTTGGAGGATTTGGGCAAGTGCTAGACTTTGATATCTGAATTACTTCTTTTATCAGATGCTGAGAGCAAGATGCTTGTGACCAAGAGGTAGAAGAACCTTCCTTTCAGAATCTATTTCTATTTAACTAAGAACATAGGGATGGAAATACATCTTTCAAAAACACACCTGAAAGGTTCAAAATGTCATCAAATCAATGTGTCATTTCATCTACACATCAACTAATGGCACATGCCCCCTCTTTTTTTCTAGTTGTCAAAGAATGATATCATTCAGTTCAGTTGACTAATTCTTATTATTTCTTTATTCAAAAAGTTTCCCAAAGTTTCTTTTCTTCTCTTAAATTCCATTATTAACATCCTAACCCACTCCCCCATCACTTACGTCCAAATTATTCTAACAGTCTTCTAATTGTTCTCCTTGCCTTTAGTTTTCTTCTACTAATTGAAGACTTATGCTATTTCCAAATTAATCTTCCTAATGAACCTCTTTCATGATGTCTCTCTTCTGCTCCAAAACATACAATGGCTTTCTATTGCCAAACATAAAATAATGTTCTTACCTCACTTCAAAAGCCCTTCATAATTTGGTCTCATCCCATCTATACAATCATAATACCAATTACTCTCCAACATACAAACTGTACTCCAATCAGTCAGTGTTTATTCCATTCTAGGTACTGTGTTAAGCTCTGAGAATGCAAATACAAGCAAATAAGAAATCTAGTAGTTGCCTTCAAGAAGCTCACATTCTAATGAGGAAAGACAAGATAAAAGGAAGCTGAAAGGGAGAGGGGGAGGCAGGGAGAGATTATGTTATCCAACTTGGGATCATGGTAGATAAAATCCAGAGGGGCAGGACTATAGCCTGGAAATGCTGTATCCTCCTTAAAATGTAATTTTTGAGAAAAGCCATTCAATCAGGGATAGAGGGTGCAATGGTAGAGACAGGAAACTTCTGAGTTGTGAATTCCATGGCTAGAGTGAAGTTCCTGGATGAAAAGGTTTCTACTGGCTGGTAGAAAAACCTAGAGAGCAGTCTCCATAACAAAAGAAGAAAAATTCATTTTCTTAGCTCTTCTTTGAAACAAGTTCAGTCATTTAATAAGCTTTCATAATATTGTATTATATTAAGTTATTAGTATGTTATATTTGCTTTTGTTCATGGTATCCCCCTACTGGAAACTTTTTTTCATTTCTTCCCTATCCTGATCTTCCATATCCTAGAAGACTCAGATAAACTCCTAGCTCCTCAATGGAGCTTTGTCTGATCAATCAAACCTACTTCTCTGAGCCTCTATAGCACTCTATAGCACAATGTATTTTTAAAGTTTTTATTAATGATTCTTTCATGTGTATATGTGAATCTTATCTCCCCAGGTAGATTGTTAAAAACAAGCTCTCCCCTCTCTACACCTATCTTTTCCCAGGTGTCTTCTGACCTCAAATTCCAGTTTATGATCTGGATGGTCAAAATCAAATCAACAAGTATTTATTAAGTACTTACTGTGTGTCAGCCACTCTATTAAAATAGATTGAATCAATGAAACAGATCAAGGTGATAATGATGATGATGATGATGATGATGATGATGATGATGATGATGGCATTCTTACTAAATACAATCAGGATTTTGTATTTAACAAAATACAAAACATTCAGCAAAGATATACATTTTAAAAAAAGAAGACAGTTCTGACAAAGAAATCAATAAGGAACTGAAGAAGAGATAGTTATCCAGCAGAGGATCATGGTTGATAAATTCCAAAGAGTCAGGAATGTAGCCTGTAGAGAAATGAAGTCATGGTTAGCCTGGGCAATCTCCTTAAAATCAGGAAATTACAAAAAAATTAAATTAATTGTTTTTTAAAATATAATCTGAGGCTCAGCACTAAAGATATGGGTTTAAATAAACTGGGTTGAATCATAAATGCTGCTCACCTAAATCATTCTTTCGTTCATTTCTCCAGGTTGATTCCTATGAAAATACACCTAGTTGAAATTTCAATAGCAATAACAATCCAGGCAGGAATTAACTGTCAGTTCTCAAAGCTACCTTTTATTCTTGATACATATTTTTAAAATGATAACAATAATAAAAATAATATTTATACAGAACTTTCAGGTTTTCACAGCACTTTATGTATTTGATACTGGTTCCTAATGACTAAGTAATATTCATGATCTTAAAATTATTAATGCCATGTAGTCTAAACAGCTTCTTTAAGATCAAGGTCTGTGATAATAATAATATTAATAACAACAACATTTAATGTAGCATACAATCAGATAGTTATTTGTTTCTCTGTCCTCTATCTTGTCATTATTGTCACTTCCATATCGGTCTATTAATCTCAACCTGCATTCTAGCACAACTGTTCTTGCCCCACGCTGAAAATTCCTACTTATGGTTCTGCTATTATTTATTGGTTTGGAGAAAATGGGTTTCAGTTCTTTGAAGAGCAGACTGCTTAGGCTTGGGGTCAGAGAATTGCTATAATAATATGAGAAGAGCCTCTTTCCTCTCCTGTCACCCTCAATTCTCAAATTCACCAATTATTGGAACTGAGAGTAAGTATAGATTTACACGTTTGGTGGTATTTTATGGGATAAAATATGTTGCTATGTGGTCTGTTGATCAGTCTTGATGTAACATCCTTTCATTTCTGCCAGCTAGCACACAATAACAAAAAGTTTCATTCTTGTGGTATTTGAAATATCTAAACTTTGAGAATTTTAGACTTTGAATCCTGAACTCTGGTTCATCTCTAAATTTGTGCTAAATATAAGGAGCTATTTTCTGATGGTGAGCTCCACTGGTCTGCCAAACCTCTTCAGGACTTCATGGCCTCATACATTAAAAGCCACATGGAAAGATCCTGTGGGATCACCTCCACCCTGGCTCTCTGGAGAATGGATATTACCTAAGAGGGCTTTTCCATCTTTAATTATTGCAACACCAAACTAAAAACAATTTCAGCTCTTTATTTACTAGTCATTCAAGAAGCTTGCCTAGAACGGAATTTTCCATTCCCCACTCTGAGGCAGAAAAATCACAGAGATTTGTATTTCCCTTGTAAAGAAATTTGGTTCTGCCTGTTTGATATTCCCAAAGTCTGCTCCTCCAAAATGAAGCAAAGACACATTTTTTTTCACCTCAGAATACTTGCTTAAGAGAATAGGGCCTCAAAAACCATACAAAATGCTAGATCTAGGGGGTTGGCTTTGGATTATCCCAAATCCAATTCTTGGAGCTTACAGGATTTGGTATTCTGGGATTTTTTTTGAGCTTCAAAATCAAATCTTGGCATAATCTTTGAGGAATTATATCCATTAAGACCTCTGGATAAAGATGAACCTTTATAGGTTTTAGAAGATCAAATCTGAATCTAAGCCAGATTTAACATAGTTACTACTATTTCTGAGATTATTGGGAGAGCTCCAAAAAAACAACAATGAAATGAGTCCTGAAATGCTGCTTCATGATAATGGAGCATCTTGTGTGTGAAATGTCAAGAAAATCTATGTTAGTAGATCACAGATCTGTTACCCTGTGCCAAATACCCCCAATGCCTCCTTTTATCATTTCCTAACTTCCTTTTATGTATTATCTTTCCTCATAAGGTCTTTTAAGGAAGGAATATCTTTCTTTTTTTTTTATTTATATTTCTAGTGCTTAGCAAGTTATCTAGCATATAGTAGGCATTAATGAATGTGTTTTTTTAATTTTAAAAATTGAATTGAATTGATGGTATCCTTTATAGTAATAGGGAAGTTTGGGAGGAGGAATGGTTTTGGAAGATGAAAAATAAGTTCAGTCCTGGATATGATGAGATTAAGATGTCTATGGAGGATCTAGTTTGAAATATAGACAGTTGGAAATATGAGTGTAGTGGTTAGGAGAGAAGTTAGGGCTAGATAAATAGATTTGAAAAATCATGAAGATAAAGTTAATTGAAATAATGGGATTTGATGAAGTCACCAAGGAAAATAGTATATTCTTTTATGTAGCTATAACTAAATATAGATACATAACTAACTTCTGATCATTGTTGATTGAAGGGGCATTCAGGATCCCAAACTATATATAAAAAGCTAGACTACTTTTCCACCAAACAGCAGTTTCATGATGAGCACACATAATTAATGAAGAAAGAAATTCATTTATCCAAGTTGATAACATTTATCAGAGAAAGTATACATAGGAGAATATGTACCAGGCAATACCTAGTGAAGGAGCTCTCCTAAACTAAGCAAGTTGGGTAGACTGCATTTGAGGAATTACACAGTAATTTCAATTTTCCCATGTGGATCTTTGGCATATATGCAATCTATATTTTAAATATCAATATTCCTCCAATACTACTCTTGTGAAAAACACCACAAACTTCAAAATAATCAAGTTGCAAGTGATCTAATTGGTTGAATGGTTCAATAAAAGAGAACATTGGTTTTTTAGTTAATATGTTGAGGATGACAAACTTTCGATCTGATTCTCAATTCTCAGCCTAAACATTTAGGACTCGGTATTTTTCTTTCTGTCATGTATATCACACATATCTCCTTCAGATAAAAGTGGTTACTGAGTGAAACCAAGGAATCATTATAATTTTCTATGTTCTCTTCTTGGCTGGTATGTCAGATCCTCAAGAGTAGGAATTGTTTCATCCTTTGTATCCCATCATCTATAACACAGTAACTGCCACATAAGAAGAGCTTTAAAAAAAAAATTATTGTTGATTGACTCACAGACTCATGGGACTCAAAAGTTGGAAGGATGCCTAAGGGTTATTCCACTCAATTTCCTCATTTTAGCAATAAGGAAACTAAAAGCTAAACAGGGGAAATAATTTGTACAAGGTCACAGTGAATTAAAAGTGGATCCAACATTAGAATTCAGGGTCCCTGACTCCTGCTTAATTTGAGTCTATTCCAAGCTGCCTCACATTTTTCACTGCTGTGAAATTCTCTTTGGGGGAAAAAAGTTACCTTGAATCATTTCAGATCTTATTCCCTATAAACAGTGAGTCACCAAAAATATCCTCTTAATTTACTGAGGCCATGTGAGAACAGCTCAGTCCCTGATTCATGAGAACCTCTTGACCAAATAGAATTTAATGAGAGAAAGAAAAAGACAAAGGAAGATAATTTAGGCTTTTTTCTGTCATTTTGGAATTCTCAATAAAATTATTGAGACATCAGCCCTTCTTGTTCCCTACTTTTAGTTGAGAATCGATCTTAACAGGAGACTCAGAGACAAGGACTTTTGGAAACTAAAAGTCCCTGGCCCAGAGGAGATAGCTGGGCCGGAAAAGTCATACAGAGAGAAAAAGAAATTAGGAGAATTGCTGATTTAAGCACCTAATGATTTTGGTGGATAGATATAACAATAATAATACTAACAACAACAGAATGATCATTGCATCTGAATCAGAGGATCTTCTCTGTTATTTATTATCTGATCAACTCAATTTTCTTATTTATAAAATGAGATGATTGAATTAGATATCCTTTAAGTTCCCTTCTAAATTATAAAATCTTATGAGTACCCCTTTTACTATAATAACTCATGTCATAACAATCACATTGTCTTTTATTCTTAATGATTTTAAGAAGTAAGTAGTTTAAGCATTATAATCTGTATGCTATAGATAAAGAAATTTAGGATCAGCTAATTGAGTGGCCCAGCAATATATATTTTTTGAAATCTGACTGTTTAGTCACTCTTGTAAATATTGTTTTTTTTTTTTTTAAATAATTGAGATACAGTTACTTTCTGGTCATATATTGAATGGTAGAGGTGGAGGGGGGAGGTAGAGTTGATACTTTGACCTCTAAGTTTTAGTCCAAATAATATGTCTTAGGAAAGATTGGCCTGAAATATTTCAGGCATACCAGATTGATAATTAATCTCTCTGCCTATGATTAGAATAGGGCTCCTTTGATTCAACATAGATTTTTTTTTAATGTAGAGGATACCTTCATTGACCTTAAGATCTAGTAGAGTTTAATCATTGATTTTACTCTCAATTTTGACTCTACAGTCATAGCTCCTAAAATGATGGGATTTGAAAATGTATTTCTTCTTTAATTCTTTTGAGTCATTTTCCTTTCTACTCAGTGGACATCATCTGGACTCTTCTCAGAAAATTTGAGATTGTTTGCGTATTTTGCTCTTTTTCTTAACGTTGGGGAGATATAAGGTTTGCATTCTCTGTGATCAGTAGCAGATAGAAAGTTGTTGTTCCATTGGCAAAGGAGCAATTTATTTTTCTCCTTTCCTTTCTGTCACAAGGAAGACTCAACTAAATCCAGGGGGAAAAGAATCATGTCCCTTTAAGAATTACTTCTGAGGAGTAGGATTCTGGGAAGATGGTGGAGTAGGTGAAAAAATTCCAAGCTCTCCAGATTTCCACCACAAACAAAACAAAATTGCATCTCAGGGAGAATGAATATTTGGGGCAGAACTGGAATTCTCCAAGGACAATTCCAGAATAAATACCCCAGGGCCAGGATTTAACCAGTGTGAAGTATAAACACCTCCAGGCTAGATCTGCAGAAGCAGCTGGTTGGGAGCCCTGGGGCTAGATAGATCAGAGGTAGCCTCAATCCAAACCACAGGAACTTTCACCTCCCAGACAACCTGAGGAGTTAGGAATCTGAGTCTGGGAAAATTGAGGGAACCTCTTCTGATAAGGAAACGTCAAGCCCAACTGTGCTACAAAGATATAAATGGGTCAAGAAGCAATGGGGTTGGGACACTGTTGGCTACAAGCACTTGCAGCAAGGTAGAGTACTTGGTTTTGAGTTCCAGGTCAGAGGAGAGAACTAAAGCCAGACATCACTAGGATTATAGGTACTTACATTAATAAGTTCTAAGAAAGGAAGAAGAAGAAGAAGAAGAAGAAGAAGAGAAGAAGAAGAAGAAGAAGAAGAAGAAGAAGAAGAAGAAGAAGAAGAAGAAGAAGAGAAGAAGAAGAAGAGAAGAAGAAGAAGAAAGAGAGAGAGAGAAAGAGAGAGAGAGAGAGGAAGAAAGAGAGAAAGAAAGAAAAAAAGAAAAAGAGAGGAAGGAAGGAAGAATGAGCAAGTAAAAGAGAAAGAACCCAACCATAGAAATTTATTGTAGAAAAAGGGGAAGACCAGAATTCATCTTCAGAGGAGGACATAACAGTTAAAAAAATCCCCTCCAAAAGGGACCTGTATGTGCCAAAATGTTTGTGGCAGCCCTTTTTGTAGTGGCCAGAAACTGGAAAATGAATGGATGCCTATCAATTGGAGAATGGCTGGGTAAATTGTGATATATGAATATTATGGAATATTATTGTTCTGTAAGAAATGACCAGCAGGATGAGTACAGAGAGGTTTGAAGAGACTTAGGTGAACTGATGCTAAGTGAAATGAGCAGAACCAGGAGATCATTATATACTTCAACAACGATACTGTATGGGGATGTATTCTGATGGAAATGGATTTCTCCGACAAAGAGAAGATCTAATTCAGTTCCAGTTGATCAATGATGGACAGAAGCAGCTAAACCCAAAGAAAGAACACTGGAAAATGAGTGTAAACTTAGCATTTTTATTTTTCCTTCCCAGGTTATTTTTACCTTCTGAATCCAATTCTTCCTGTGCAACAAGAGAACTACTTGGTTCTGTGCACATATATTGTATCTAGGATATACTATAACATATTTAACATGTATAAGACTGCTTGCCATCTAGGGGTGAGGGTGGATGGAGGGAAGGGAAAAGTCAGAACAGAAATGAGTGCAAGGGATAATGTTGTAAAAAATAACCTAGGCATATGTTCTGTCAATAAAAAGTTACAATTTTTAAAAAAAAATCCCCTCCTTTCTCAAAAAGTAATAATAAATGGCTACCTACCCAGAATGGATTTATAGAAAAATTCAGAAAAGACTTCAAGAATCAAATGAGAGAGATTGAGGGAAAGAACTTTAAAAAAAAAAAAAAGGAATCATCCAAGAAAAACAAAATGATTATGAAAAGAAAGTCAACCAACTGGAAAAAGGAGATCAAGAGTCTTAAAAAAGAAAATCATTCTTTGGGTAGGGAGAAGTCAGTGAAGCTATAAAAGATGAAGAATAACAAAACAAAATATAAAGAATGAAAAAAAGAACAGAATCTGAAACATCTTATAAGAAAAATAACATATCTGGGGAACAGATCAAGAAGATAAAACATAAGAATAATTGGACTATCTGAAAGCTGTGACCAAAAAAAAAAAAGAACCTTAATACAATAATATAAGAAATAATCAAAGAAAATTGTCCCAAAGGGATAGAACAAGAGGAAAAAGTAGAAACAGAAAAAAAAATACACCTATCACCACTTCAAAGAGATCACAGGAATATTATTGCTAAATTCTGAACCTTCAGATCAAAAATAAAATTTTACAAGAAACAAACAACAAAAACAAAAACAATTCAATATGCTGGAGATATCATTAGAATCATACAGAATTTATTAGCAGCTACAATAAAAGACCAAAGGTTCTGGAAATTATATATTGACAATCAAAGAACTAGGCCTGTAGCCAAAAAATATCATATTCAAGAGAACTAAGAATAATACCAAATGAAAAATTAAATGTCCAAGGGACTCAATAAGGACAAACTGTTTCTGTTTTATATGTGAAAATATAAACCATATATTTAAGATGGACATCAGTTTTTTTCTTATTTTCTTTTTTTGCTTTGGCAATTAGGGTTAAGTTGTTATGAGTCAGAACTTGAAACTAGGTGATAACTCAAGGGAGATGTTAGAATCTTCATGTTAACTCAATGGAATAGATACAATGCTTATTGGTTCACATATTAGAGCAAATCCTTACAAAGTGATAAGTGAGATGCCTAATTTAGCATAGTACTTGGCGCCTAATTTAGTATGGTACTTAGCAAATTCTCTAACTCACTAATGTATTTAAGTACTCATTGGAGTTCACAAGTATGGGAGAGTCACAAAGTTAACTTTGTAACTTTGTGAATTCATACCTCCATTTATCCCTCCCTCAGAGGAGGAGTCAACCTTTAAGAGATCATATATAAGAAGCTGACAGAGACTCAGTTGGGACTTCAGTTGAAAATATTGAGAGGGAAGCACTCTGGGAGATACAGAAGCCCACAAGCCCACTCTTGGAGGTGGAGTCAGATTCATTCCAACTTTCACCTTGGTGCTGGCTGGAGACATTCGGAGTTGAGCTAGAGGCAAAAGACTAGCAATGAGAGCTCTTGGAACCAAGGAAAGCTGAGGCCTCTAAGAAAGCTACCTGGGACCAAGGAAGGAGAAAATAAATGTTTGGATTTTATCAGCTGGCTGCATTTGCGGTGATTATTACTTGGAACCGAAACTAAGGCTGCCTCCAGAAAACCTCCCCAAGAAACTTGCTCCCAGAGAGAACCATTATATATTATTAAAAAAAAAAAAAAGAGAGAGAGAGAGAGAGAGAATACCACATTAAGTGACTTGCCCAGGGTAACACAACTAGAAAGTGTTAAGTCTGAGACCACATTTGTACTTGGGTTCTCCTGACTTGAGGGCTGGTGCTCTATCCACTGAACTGCCTAGCTGTCCTTGGATGCCTTCAAAAGAAAGATTGAGGCAGAGCTGAGTGTGATCTGATTCTAAAAAACAAACCTGTCCAAGAAAAGGTAAAATAGTAATTATGTTATATGAATGAGGTACAGGGGAAGAATAGACACAGAAGCAATAGGAGACTGGTAGTTCTGAAAACCTACTCACATTGGGAACGGGTTCAATAGGAAACATACAAATATACCAAGAAGGGCACAGTATCCTCCAAAATCTTTAAAGAAAAAAGGAAGGAGGTTTAGGATAAGGTGAGGTACCGAAGAGTATGTAGAGTGGGACAAGATGTGTAGATTAATGGGAAAGTGATAAAGAGGGAGGGAAAAGGTGGGGGGGGGGCAATAAGAGAAGTGAAGAATCCATGGGTGAGGGGAAGTTAAGTAATAGAAAGGTAAATCAAAGAGTAGAACTAAAGTAGAAGAGTTAGCAAGAATAGGAAATAAGAGATAAACACAACACAATAACAAATATCAGAAATAGAATTTATTAGGAAAAAAAAGTAAAACTAGTGATCATTGATTTCAAAGTCAAAGATTCAATCAAGAGAGAAATCTATATTATATATTAACCATATTAATATTGTCAGCCATATTAATATCTACATAAGTGTAAATGTGTATTGTGTGTGTATATGTAGGTATTTATATGTATATATAGATATGTATGAAATATAGATATATCTGGGTATGGGTGTGTGTGACTATATATATGTGTGTGTATGTGCAGGTATACATATGTGTATGGGTATATATATATATATATATATATATATATATATATATATATATATAATTGTGATTGTAGCCTGCTTGGGGGAGATGGGGGTGATGAAAAGGCGGAAAAAGAATAAACCAAAAACTGCACAGCAGAGAATAAAAGAATAACCTACAAGGAAGCAAAGACAAACAGTTGTGAACATATTATCTTCTTTTGTTATAAATTTTTTCTTGAAATGGAGATTTACTGTTATATATTTTGAATCCATCCTGATGTTCTACTTGGTACATAACAATGCTTTGGGTTTTTTTCTTCTTTCCTTTTCTCTTTTTTAAGATTTTGTATTTAGTTTTAAATAAATATTTTTTAAAATAATTCATTTTACCTCATTGTGTTGATTGCTGTTGCTTACTTTTGATACAAACCTGTTTTTAGCCAGATAGGGAATTCAATATGTGGCAACTCACCTATAATTTATAGTCTTTGAGAATTCTTTAGGATACCAAAAGGTTCGTTGATTTCCTAGTGGTTACACAGCTGGAGCTAGGTCTGTAATATTGGTCTTCTTTTGAGACAGCATAATGAAGAATTAAATCAAGACCTTAGTCTGAATCCTGCCACAGATACTAGCTATATAACCTGTAAACTGCTTCTCACTGTTGTAAAGATTCCAATTCCAATATATAGTGATTATCTTCCATGTACTTGTGTTTATAGTGAACTAGAATTACCCCCTGGCCCAGGTATTCCAGATACTTCATATCCTTACCAGATAAATTTCCTCATCTTTTTGGAGCAAAAGTATATATTTGAGATTTGGTTCACAAGATACTCCATTGGCCTATGTAGAGGAATATATCAAAGATTCTAATATTCAGCTGATTCATAATATAATGGAATCATTAACTAAAGACTAGATCTGGGACTTGAACCCAGGTCTTTTGACCCTAAAACTTGCTTTTTTATTACACTATAGAATTTAAGCTTTGTCCAAGGGAAAGGGAAAGAACATAAGTGTTTAAGGATGTCTTGTGGACATTCAGACATGCACTAAGATCTCTTAATTTGTATCTTATTTGCTGTTCTTTTGTCAAAAGTTCATACCTTGGATTCATGCTTTCCTGTATGTAGCAGCTTGTGGTTTTTATGAACATTTCCGGAAGTCAAGGCTGGAAAAGTCCTTAACTCTGCGAGTCATTATTTTGTTTGGCATTCCTCTCCACTGAACAAGTTGATTTGGCACCTATAAGTATGTTTTTTCCTACTTGGGGCAACATGATATTGCCATTAGTTTAAACATTACTGTTGTTCAAGGCTGAGAATTTTAGGAGACTGGGGGCTCTACTGCTTAGCTTGGAGATCACTGGTAAATCTAAACATACAACATTTCCCCCACAACCATTCTATAAGGTAGGTAGTGCAAATGAGTAGAAATAGTCCAGGGATGGGAACCAGATAATTTGGGTCTATTCACCAGAATTATTTACATGTCTTCGGGCAAATCACATAACTGTTCTCATTCACATTTTTTTCCTGCTTATAGAATTGTAATAAAAATCAAATAAGAGACAGAAAAGTAAATAAGGAAAAATGCACTAGAAATTAAACCTATGCTATAAAAATAAGGTTATAATTATTTCACCTACAAACAAATGACCAGGGTAGCAACAGTAGGCTGGGATCACTTTTCTAGTGCTCCAAGCTCCAAGCTAGACTAGCAGTGAAAGATTCCCAAAGTAAATTGCAAATTCAGCCCCAAGTCCCAGCCAATAGTCTAATGTCCTCCAGAAAAGCTGAGAGTACTAGAACACTGAGCCTGACTAGCAGGAGTGCTTATAAGGCATATTTTGGACTCAAGCTTGGTCTGAGAACAGTTTTTGGCAAGTAGTATCCTCAGAGCAAATTAGGGACTCATCCCCAGGTCCAGAATAGGGCTTTAACAGTAGCAAGTTAACTCTCAATCTGCTTAGCTTATCAGCCAGTTGACAATGGTGAGAACCAACTACTGTCTACTGGAGTACAACTATGAGCAAGTCTATAGCTATGGTACCCATACCCAAACTAGGCCCTGAAGCTTGAAAAGCTAGGAAAGATAAGGCATTGATTACACTGTAATTTTGATTTGACTACATAATGATCCCTAAAATTTTCCTGTTAGCTGATTCAAATTGTCCCTATGATCCCTGAAAAACACCTAAAACCAAATGCCAAACACATAACATCAAACATGCAAAGTCATAACAGCTCCACCAGAGACGTGTAGTATCTGGCCCTATATAAAGTCTCAGTCTGAGAAGTGAGATTAGAAAAATGAGTAAACAAAAGTAAATAGATCAATAGGTGATATAAACTAGATAAGAGAGACAGACAGACAGACAGACAGGTAAATAGGTAGGTAGATAAATGGCTAAGGAGCTACTGTGAACAGCTATTGTGACAGCAAAGACATAAATCCAGAAAAAAAAATAACTTCAAACAAACTAAAAGCAAAGACACACACAAAAACATAATTTACTACAAGATCAATTAGAATTCTTAGAGGAAATGATGCATATTGTGATAATGATATTATTAATGAAATAAAAATGAAAGAATAAAAAACTTGGAAATAAATGACAACTTTAGAGGAAAGATTTGGAAAGATAATTAACATTTTAGCACGAGTTAAATTTTATCCAAGTAAGAAAGTCATAGAAAATTAGAATGAACCAAATAGATATTAATGACTCCATTAGATAATAATATTAAAACAAAGTCAGAAGATGGCAATTTTTTTTAAAAGGATAAGATATATAAAAAATAACTGACTTGGAAGACAGATCAAGGAGAAATAATTTGAGAATCTTTGGACTACCTGAAAGTTATATCCAAATCAAAGAGCCAGAAAGTCATATTTTAAGAAATCATGAAAAAAAATCCAATTATATTAGGACCAAAGAAGTAAACAAAATTGAAAAAATCCAACTATTAGCTCCTGAAAAAAATGCCAAAATGAAAATTCACAGGAGAAACAAAAACCTAGAATTTCTAAATAAAAATAGAATCCCACAAGATTTACTAGTATGAAAAAACAGAGAGTATATACTATGTCATTACAAAAGGCAAGAGTCTTGCAATCAAGAATAATTTACTTAGCAAAAGAACATAAAGCTACAGAAGAAAAATGAATTTATAATGAAACAGGATTTCTAAACTTTCTTGATGTAAATAGCATCTTCATTTTTGTTTTCATCATTATTTAATCAACTTTGAAATAAAAACATAAGAATAAAAAGAAATATAAAAGGTAAATTATAAGTAAGTAATCAGAATATAAATATGAAATGCATTCTAATGGGGAAAAAGAAGGATATAATAATACTCTAACAAACATAAAATCTGGGGTCATAGAAGAAGTCAAATAAGATAGAAAGTCTGTGAATAATTTTCATCTTATTTTATCATCTTTTTAAAAAGAAAGGAAAAAGAAAAGGAAAATGACACTTAAGAAAGAAATAGTGAAACTTATCTTACATAATCATGGGTGCAAGTTGAAGTCGATGCAAATAATGAAGTAGTTGAGAAAGCAGGTGTCACTTGCATCTCACTTTCATCTTAACTGATAAAAGAAAGATAGAACAAAGTTTGGTGTAGAAATACATTCAATTCAACAGGAAGATGGGAAAGGAGAAATTAAGGGAGGACATATTCAGAGAAGGATTAGTCAAAAACAAACCTTAAATTCTGAGGAAGGGTCATGAAGAGGATGTAAAAAAAAAATAATGATTTACAGCATTAAAATAAGGGGCTGGAGAAAATCTATTATGCTTCAAATGAAAGAAAGAAAGAGAGAGAGGGAAAGAGGGAGGAAGGAAAGAAAGGAGAAAGGACCTGAAAAGAAATTTAGAGAAGTTAGATATGATAGATTTCTAGTGATTAATACATTGGAATAGACAGGAGTATGTAAAGGGCAGAATTCTGGAGAAGTATACTTGAAACAAAGTGTTAACTCAGTGGAATTAATATAATGATTCTCTAGTTTACATGTACTTAGTATTTAATATAGTTCTATAAGATTGAGACCTATGTTGATGTACTTATAATAGAGTTTATAAGAGCCAACAAGGACTGGGAGAGAGAGACATTCCACCCATTCTGGAGGTCCTTCAGACAGGCCTTGGTCTCAGTGGAAAAATGAAGGAGGACAGGCCAGCCACCACAATGGTGGGAGATGGAATGTCTCTATCTTGAAGTCTGTCTCGGTCCGAGAGCTTGATGCAGCCTCCAGTCTTCTCTGTCTATCTCCAAGTCTGTCTCCCAGTCTGAACCAATTTCTCTCAAAGTGCGGGGAGGCAGGAGTGCCACCAGAAGCCTGATCAAAGATGGAATGTCTCTCTCCCAGTCCTTGTTGGCTCTTATATACTCTAAGTACATCATCATAGGTGTCAATCTTATAGAATAGGTGTTTGTCTTACAGAACTATATTAAGTACTAAGTACATGTAAATTAGAGAATCATTATCTTAATTCCACTGAGTTAACACCTTGTTTCAAGTATACTTCTCCAGAGTTCTGCCCTTTACAGGAGTATACATATTTTACACTTTCATAAAAATTGACCATGCATTAGGGCATAAATTTTTATAAACAAATGCAGAAAAGCAGAAAAATTAAGCACATCTTTTTCCTGAGCACAATGCAGTAAAACATTTTATTTAATAAAGAGCTCTTGAAAAAAAAGGATTAAAATTAGCTGTAGAATAATAGTTCTTAAAAATTGCTGGATTAACAACAAAAAATAATGGGAGATAACATGCAAGAAAACCAAAAACAATTTATCTACAAAGAAAATATATATAGGATAAATTGGAGACAATCACAGCAGGACAGTTAAGGGAGATTAGGAAAGGATTCTTGCAGAAGACAAAATCTCATAAGATTTGAAGGAAATCAGGAGGTGGCAATAAGGAAGAAAAAAATTTCAAGATATGGAGGATAGCCAGTTAAAAATTTATGAAATAGGGTAATAAAATATCTTCTGTTAGGAGGAACAAGAACATCAGTGTCACTGAATTGACAAGTGAGAATCAGGTATAAGATGACTGGAAAGGTAAGAAGAGGTTCAGTTATGAAGAATTTTAAATACCAAATAGAGGGTCCTGTTTGATTTGAGGGAATAGGGAGCCCCTGGAGTTTCCTAAATAGTGGGGAGGGAATAAATGGTCAGACATAAATTTTAGGTAGATCAGTTTGACAGCTACTTGAATAGAGGATGGACTGGAGTTGGAAGAGAATTGAGGCAGTAAAACCAACCATCAAACTATTATAATAGTTTGGGCAAGAGGTGATGAAGACATGAATCAAAGTTGTGACAATGTCAGAGGAGAAAAGTAGGAGAACATAAAAGGAATTCAGGTTCAGTTCAATATTAGAAAAACTACAAAATACATTACTAACAAGAGCAAGTAAAATTATATTCAAGAGATACAGGAAAGCTTTTGATTAAAAAAAAACTCATTTCTGTTAAAAAAAATCAAACTAGAAATAAAGAAAATATATAAATAAATAGACCTCCTTCTTTAGCATGATAAATATATCTAAAAACAAAGGCTATAATTATATTAATGGGGATAAGCTAGACTGCTTTCTAATGTATAAACAAAGATACAAAATTATCTCTTTTTTCAATATTGTACTTAGAAAACCCCAAAGAATCAACTAAAATCAATTTAAACAATTATTAACTTTAGTGAAATTATAGGATATAAAATAAATACATATAAATTATCAAAATTTCTGTATAGGAGTTAAAAAAAAACCCAGAAGAAAGAGAGCCATTTATTTTAAATTAAATATTAAAAAAAATACTTGGGCATCTCCTCAAAGACTCACAAAAGAACTATTTGATTATGATTATAAAATGCTCCTTAAGGAAATAAAATAAGATCTAGATGGGGTGAAATGGGAGGGTAATGCAGAAGGGCTGGCACATTACCAGACCACATAAAATAGCAGAGACCATAAGAACTAGTACATATGTGGAAATTCTGAATTTGGGGACAGCTTCTTTCCATTTGCTTTGTAGCCAGAACTATTAGTAGCTTTACAAGACCCTGACCAAACAATTTCTTCACCACATTCAAGTCTGTGAAGAATTCCTTAAATTATGTTGTGGTTAGAGGGGAAAAGGACTGAGGATCACCTCCTCCTACCCGTAGGCCATGGGAAATGAAGAAACAAATTTGGGACATTGGTCTGATTGGGTTGTCCTTTTCAATTTTAGGTGTAGGAAGGAGAGTGAATGAGCTGAGAGCTCAAGCCCTTGGGATGTTGAAGCTAAGAATTCCCAGGCTGGATCTTACAGCCAGACTATCAGGGAAGCTCTGAAAAGTCAAGGTCCCAAGATGCTAGTTTAGTGGGGCCTTAGATTTGAGTTTGGTGGGACTAATGTTATATAGGAACTGAGCTAAATGTGAATATAATCTCCCTTCCTTCCCCAGAGACTGAGATAGTGAAGAAGAAATTATCCTTCTAAGGCTCTGGGAGGAATTATTTCTATATTTATTCCCACCATATCTTTTAAATGAATATTCCTTTGTAAAAGCTAATACGATATTAAATTATTAAATTGATTCTAATTTTGGAGTGATTCAAATGATGTGGGCTCTCAGGCACAGCAAAAAGAGAGAACCCCCCTTTTTTAAATCTCAAGCTATTGGAGAATCCTGGGAAGAAGTGAGATGCAACATCCCTGCTCCTCAGAGAGATGAATGACACTGTTACATGGAGGATCTCATCTGAATTAAAATAGGGCTGTTTAAATTTGAAAAAAAATCCTGGATGGATATTCTATCTGGGACTTGAAATTTCAGATATTTTTTGTTATTATATCAGAGAGAAATTGGGAAAGATTGTAATTTTACAATCATTTTTTCCCCTGCTATGTGTTCCCTCACAAGTCAGTTCCAATGATGTCATTTTAAAATATGACATATATTGATTCCAATACTGATACTTTCTGCACAAGTTTTTACATAATCGTGAATCTCAGGGATATGAAATTTGCATCACTGGAATGTTCCTGCTTAGTAAAAAATGTTCATACTCTTTGCATTTAAACAGAACTAAATTTCTTGCACTATTATGGTAGCAATCTGCCCTTCAACTTCTAAAGGTAAGGTTTGCCCATGCCTAGAATCCAGAAGTAGTTAATTTTCTTTGTTACTTTTCTAACTGAAGCTATTTGTCCTATGGAGTGAATTTGCAAACAAACCTCTAATTAATATTTAAAAAACTCAAAAACCCACCTACTGGAGTAAGTACATGGTATTTCTTGGAAAACTGAGTAGCAGTCTGGCAGAAATTAGATTTAGACTATCACCTCACACCATATACCAAAATCAATTTTAAATGGATTCATAATCTACATACAAAAACTACATAAATCAGAGAAATAAGCAAGAAATTACCTTTAAAATTTAGAGTTAGAATATGAGTTCAGAATAAAAAAATTGTAAAGAGTATATCACAGAAGATAAAATAGACAATTTTGATTATATAAAATTAAAAAGTTACTGCACAAAGTCCACTACAGCTAAGATTGGAAGAAAAAAAGATGGGAGAAAAATCTTTTGGAGAAAATTTCTCTAATAAAGGTATCTTTTCCAAGACATATAAGAAAGTGATTCAAAATAGTAAAAACTAAGAGCCATTCTCTAGTTAATAAATGATCAAAGGATCAATGTCATAACAAGGAATAAATCCAATCTATAACAATATCTATGCAGAAACATTTACCAAACTCTGCAAACCCATTGGTCCAACAACAGTATCATTAGATCTATACTCCAAAGAGATCAAAGAAAAAAAGAAAAAAAGAAGATAAGTGCAAAAATATTTATAGTAGCTCTTTTTATTATGGCAATTAACTAGGAATCCAGGGGATCCCTGATTGGAAAAGTGACACAGTGAATAGAGCACTGGACTTGAAGATGGGAAAAGCTGAGTTCAAATCCGGCCTCAGACATTTATACTTGTGTAATCCTGAACAAGCCACTTCATTTCTGTTTGCCTCAGTTTCCTCAGCTATACAATTAGGATAATAGTAGCAATTATATGTTTTCATGTTGGTCATTTTGTTCAAGAAGACTTGAATAAAAAGGAAAAATGAAAAAAAAGTGAATTTAGTCTGCTTCAGTCTGTGTTCAAACAATATCAATTCTTTCTCTGGAGGCAGATGGTATGCTTCATCATTAGTCCTTTGGGTTTGTCTTGGGTCATTGTATTGCTGTGAATAGTCAAGTCATTCACAGTTCTTCATCAAACAATATTGCTATTGCTCATACAATGTTTTCCTAGTTCTGTCCATTTTACTACGCATTATTTCATGTAAGTCTTTTCAGGTTTTTCTGAAATCATCCTGCTGCTCATTTCTTATCTATTACAATCATATGCCACAACTTTTTGGGTCATTTTTTTTCCTTTCCAGATTTCCCTCCTTCCCAGTATTTACTTCTGACCACCACTTCCCTCAAATGACTCTCCTCCTTTACTCTCCTCTTTCTTATACCTTTCTCCTACTACTTCTGTTTTCCCTTCTATTAGCTTCCCCCTTTCCTTTCCTCTTTCCCCTCCTACTTCCCTATAGGGTGAGACAAGTTTCTCTGTGAAGCCAAATATGTCTGATATTCTCCCTTTGAGCCAAATCAGATGAGAGTAAAATTTGTACAATATTCATTCCTCTCCCTTCTTTCCCTCAATTATAATAGGTCTTCTTCGCTTCTTCATGAGATATAATTTCTCTTTCTACCTCCATTTTCCTCTTCTTCCAGTACAATCTTCTTTCCAGCTCTTTTTTATATTATCACAATAAAATCAAATTATACTTGTACCTTCTAAGGACTAACAGAGATATAGTCTCAAGAGTTCTTTCTTTTTTACTTTTATATGCTTTTCTTGAGTTCTATGTTTGGAGATCAAATTTTCTGTTTAACTGTGGTCGTTTTATATTATATATATATGAAAATCACCTGTATCCTTGAATGTCCATCTTCTTCCCTGAAAGATAATGCTCAATTTAGCTGTATAGTTTATTCTTGGCTGCAGTCCAAATTCCTTTGTCTTTTGGAATATCAGATTCCAGCCCTTTAGATTATTTAAGGAGGAAGCTACTAGGTTATGGGAAATCCTGATTATGGCTCCTTGATATTTGAATTGTTTCTTTCTGGGATGCTTGCAATATTCACTCCTTGATTTGATAATTCTGAAATTTAGCTATGATATTCCTTGGAATTTTTATTTTTGGGTCTCTTTGAGGAGGTAATAGTGGCTATTTTACCCTCTGGTTCTAAAATATTAGGGCAATTTTTCTTGATGATTTCCTGAAAGATGATGTCTAGGCTCTTTTTTTCATCATAGTTTTCAAGAAGTTCAATATTTCTTAAATTGTCTCTTCTAGATCTATTTTTCAGGTCAGTTGTTTTTCCAATGGGGTATTTTACATTTTCTTTTATTTTTTTTTTCATTTTAGGGTGTTGTCTTTTTTGACTGAATCTTGATGTTTCATTGAGTCATTCATTTCCATTTGTTCAATTCTAATTTGTAATGAATTATTTTCTTCAGTTCCCCCTTTTAAGCTCCTTTTGTATTTTGGCCAATTGAATTTTTAAATGAGTTGTTTTGCTCAATAGATTTTTTTCCATTTAAGAAATTCTATTTTTGAAGTTGTTTTCTTCTTCCATTTTGTCAAATCTATTTTGTAAGGAGTTATAAGCTTTTTCCATTTTGCTAAACTCTATTTTGTAAGGAGTTTTCTTCAGATAATTTCAGTGTTTCCTTTTACAAATTCTCCTGCAATGTTCCCATTTCCTTTCCCCATTTTTCTTCTACCTCTCTTTTAAGATCCCTTTTGAATTGTGAGATGGGAATCAAGTCATATCACCCTTTGGGGATTCACTGGGAGATGATCTGCTTTTAGTGTCCTCAGGGTTTGAGGTCTGTTCTTCTCTTTCTCCATAAAAATTATCTATGATCAGAATTCTTTTTGGCTTTTTGCTCATTTTTTTTTGCAAGGTTGAAGTCTGCTTTTAGAGGAAAGAGGAGATTGTCCAAGCTTCTTCTATAGGCTACAGAGGCTGCACTAGGTCGGCTCTGATTAACTTCAGATGCTGGGTGGATGTGGCCAGATCCCATGTTATTCTGGAGTTCAGGGGCTCAAATGCTTTTTGCATTTGTGTTGGATATCTCACAGCTAATCTGCTCATCTACTGACTTGCAACCAGGACAGAGTAGTTAAAACTTCTGTAGATTCCTCCCTATAGATTCCCTGGTGCAGACCCCACACCACCCTGGATCTCTGTGCTGTTCCTCACTTCATGTCCAATTGAAGCAGACCTTTTCTGAAGTTCTTCCAAAATATCTTCTGTTGGAAATTTCTTACACTCCAACTATTTGTGGATCCTGTCATTTCAAAACCAGTTCAGAGACTTGATTTGGTATTACATCAGGGAGACCCCAGATAAAAATGTGTCTCCTCTCCATTATCTTGGCTCAGCACCCCACCCCCACTTTCTTTTGTCATTTTCCACTTGACAGGCATCCCTTTGATTTCTAAATCTTAGCCACCATGAAAAGAGTGCCACAAATATTTTTTATACATATAGATCCTTTCCCCTTTTATGTATGTCTTTGGGATGTAGACCTAGCAGTGGTATAACTGGATCAAAAGGCTTGCACAGTCTTATAGATCTTTGGGTGTAGCTCCAAATGGCTTTGCAGAATGGTTAAATCAGTTGACAAATCTATTAACAATGCTTTAGTGTTCCAGCTTTTTTACATCCCCTCCAACATTTATCATTTTCTTTTTCTGTTATTTTAGCTAATCTGTTAGGTGTGAGATTGTACCTCAGAGTTGTTTTAATTTGCAATTTTCTAATAATTGGTCGTTTAGAACTTTTTTTTATATGACTACATGTAGGTCTAATTTCTTCATTTGAAAACTACTTGTTCAAATTCCTTTGACAATTTATCTATTAAGGAATAACTTGTTTTCTTAAAAAATTTTTTTCAGTTCTCTATATATTTGAGAAATTAGACCTTTATCAGAGATACTTGTTGCAAAAATTTTTCCCCAGTTTTCTACTTTCCTTAAAATTTTGGTTGCATTGATTTTATCTATGAAAAACTTTTTAATTTTATATAACCAAAATTATCTATTTTACATTTTTAAATGCTTTCTATATATCTTTTTTAGTTTTAAATTTTTTCCTTATCCATAAACCTGACATATAAACTATTCCATGCTCTCTTAATTTGTTGATGGTATCATCCTTTGTGTGTAAATCATGTACCCATTTTGACCTTATCTTGGTAAATAGTGAGAGTCTATATCTAGTTTTTGCCTTACTGTTTTCCAGTTGTTCCAGCAGTTTTTGCAAGTGAAGTTATATTCCAAAATCTTAGATCTTCAGATTTACCATATGCTAGATTTCAATAGTCATTTACTATGATGTAATTTGTACCTAATCTATTGATCAACTCTATTTTTTATCCAGCATCAGATTATTTTGATAATTAACACTTTATAATACAATTTGAGAGCTAGCACAGCAAACCCACCTTCTTTTGCACTTTTCATTGATTCCCTTGATATCCTTGAGCTTTTTTTCTTTCAGAGGTAATATATTATAATTTTTTTCTTGTTTTATAGCATAATTTTTCTCTGTTTTGACTCTTACTTTATTCCCAAAATATATTAATTTCTCCTTTGATTTCCAGGAGTTCCAATTTGGTGTTAAATTGGGGATTTTTAACATGTTCTTTTTCTGGTTTTTTAGTTATATGCCCAATTCATTGATTTGCTTTTTCTATAGTTTTATAAGTTTTTTGTTTGTTTGTTTTATAGTTATATCTTTTCCCTTAAGCTTTGATCTTTTTATTAGGATGCTCGAAAGTGCTCTATTTTATTAAATGTCCATTTTATTTTCCTCTGAAAAGTACATTCAGTTTTGCTGGATGGGTGATTCTTGGTTCTAGTTCTAACTTCTTTGCCTTTCAATATATCATACTTCAAGCTGTTGGAGTTCATGGGAGCTGTTGGAATACACGGGAGCCATCTGACAGTGGCTGCTGGAGATGCAACCCAGACCTGCAGAATGAATCTCCTCTTGTGAGAGGATGATACAAGGAGACTGAGAGGCAGTTGCTGTTCTCTGACCTCTCTGACTGACTGAGAGGCCGTTGCATTGTTTGACATCTCTCCTCTTCCCTCTGCTTCCAATTTATCTCCTCCCCGGTCTGCAACACCTGTGTCAGCAAAAACTACCTTGCAACTCCTTCAGATATTATGATGCACAGCTGTGGAGGGTCTCAGAGAATTGACCTGTCCCTTAACATCAAGCCCTATAGTTATTTTTTATGTAGAAGCTGCCAAAATCCTGTATCCTCACTGTAACTCTATAGTGTTTCAATAGTTTCTTTTTGGCTGTTTACAGTATTTTCTCCTTGATCTGTGAGCTCTGGAATTTGTCCCTGATGTTCCTGGGAGTTTCCATTTTGGAAACTCTTTTAGACAGTGATAGGTGGATTCTTTCTATTTCCATTTTGCTCTCTCAATGTGTTTTCTTTGATAATCTCTTTAAAGACGTCCAGGTTTTTTTTTAAATCATGACTTTTAGGTAGTTCTATAGTTCTTATATTATCTCCCTTGGATCTATTTTCTAGGCCAGTTGTTTGTCTAATGAGAGATTTCACATTTTCTTCTATTTTTTACATTTTGAATTTTGTTTTTATCATATCTTTATTTCTCATAGTGTCATTACTCTATTTCCTCAATTTTAATTTTCAAGAAATTATTTTCTTCAGTGGACTTTTGTACTTCCTTTTCCATATGGTCAATTCTATTTTTAGGGAATTTTTTCCCTTAGTAAATTTATTATATTTTTTCTTTATGACTGCTTCTTTTTCTTTTCATGATTCTCTTGCATTATTCTATTCGTTTCCCCAATTTTTTCTTCTACTTCTCTAATTTGCTTTATTTTTTCATTCTAATTTGCTTAAAAACATTTTTTTAAGCTTTCAGAAGTTTTTTGGCCTTGAGATCAAATTACATTTTTTTTTTGAGGCTTCACATGTAGTCATTTGGACACTGCTGTCCTCTTCTGTTTATGTTTTGATCCTCCCTGCCACCATAATAATTTTCTATAGTCAAATTCATTTTGTGGTTGTTTGCTCATTTTTCTGCCTTTTGTTGGGACTTAGGTTTTTGTGTGAGAGTTGGGTTCTGTTCCTAGTTTTATGGTGCTGGGGCTCAGAGTCTTACTCTTGGCTTTCAGTAGGTTTTAAGGCTTAGTTGTTGGCTTTCACTGGAGGGCAAATTACCTTTCTGACTTGAACTGGAGTGCTGGGGGGAGATGCCTCCCTGTTGGTTTCCTTTAGGTGTGAGGTTTAACTGCTGATCTGTCCCAAGGATGGGACCTTTCTGCTGGGTTACTATAGAAACAGATTTTGCCTTGCTTTTGGAGAAATCTTGCTTATCTGTCCAAAGATTGCAGCTTCTATTAAGTTGCTTTGGAAACAGGGTCTCTCTGCTAGTAGAAGGGGGTAGGTGAGATTAGTGGAGTCTTGATGTTGACCAACCCAGTTTTGGGCTTTACTACTGATAAGCAAGGAGATAAAGGCCTTACTGGTGACTTGTGCTAGATGTGGAGTTTCTGGGGTGAGGTCTTGCTGTTGCATAGACTACTTACTTGTCCAGGGGGCTGCTAGTTTGCAAGTGTTAGGGTCTCAATGTTGGATGGCTTTGAGCTTAGAGGTTTGCTGTAGACTCCCTGCTGTGAGACTACTGCTGGTGGTGGTGGTTCTCTTAGACCTTTCTTCCCTCCCAACCCGAAATAGACCTCTCCTGTCCTGCTGTTAAGCTGCTTTCCTGTTTCTAGATCAATTCTGAGGTAGAAAACTTTCCCCATTCTGACATCTTGGCATTCCAACATCATGCAACTTTTAAGAACTTTAATCAACACAACAATGAATCAGATTCATAAGACTAACAATGAAAAATGAAAATAAATATTTTTTCTATATGGTCAATGTGGAAATTAGCTTGATTAGCTATGTTTATTTGCTACTAGGGTTTTTGTTTTGGGTTTTTTTTTCTTTCTTGGATGCAAGAGCAAGAAAAAAATAAATGCTTAATAATTTAAATTTTTTTTAAAAGAGGGGTACAAAGAATTAAATTGTGGTCCCTAAATACACTCTGCAGTTTTTAAAATGGGTTATATCTTGCCTAGCTCTAAGGATATAGCTTTCCCAATTGAATCAAATGTTGTGAGTTTGCCTTTTGTTTAAGGAGATTTTAAAAAAATGAAATTAAAAAAAATTTAAATTGAGAGAGGGAGGGAAATGTGATTATCTCTCACATTCAAGAGGAAAACTCTAAAGCCTGTGAATGAGAAGTAACATGGCTAGTCACACAGCTAATTAATGGCAATGTAGTGGCTAGACCTCAGGTCAAAAGATTTAAAGCAGGAAGAGATCTTGGTTCATTTGATTCAACCCTGAAATACAGAGAGATAGCAATCACACAGGCAATAAATACAATGCTGGCCTCCATTTCTAGGGCTTTTTCTTTCATAATTTCATATCATACTCCTATATCCTGAAATTATATGGAAACTTCAAAATGGAAACTTATTACTGCGAAGTACATTATATTGTTTATTGATTGTTTACTTGTGTATATGAAGCAGATGAAATGTTCTGTTGTCAGACAATGATAGCTGAAACAATTAGAAAGATATTCTGAAAAGAGAATTTTTGCACATTATGTTAATTAAAAATCTGGTTATACATGCTATTTACCCTGTCCTTTGCAACTGGATTTGAAGATCATGCATGACATCTTTGTCATTATTATCATTGACATTATCATCACCATTATCACCATCATCATTTTCATTATGTTAGCTATTAGCTAACATCTACATAGCACTTTTAGATTTATGAAGCACATTGGATATATAATCTAATCAAGTCAAAGACTTAGGATTTCAGAGGCTATCTGATTCAACCACTTCATTTTACTGATGAGGAAATTCAGACCCAGGAAGATATGATCTTGTCCAAAATTTCACAGGTAATAATGATCAGAGGTGGAATTTGAACCAGATCTTCTGACTCCAAAGCAAGTTTTCTTTGTACTCTATAAATATATATATATATATATATATGTATGTATATACATATATATATATCATATTGATAAAATGATACTGATAATGATGATAGCTAGCATTTATATAGCACTTTATAGTTGGTAAATCACTTTAAAATTCCTAGTTTTGTCCTCACAATGACTCTGAGAGGAAAGCAGAATTATTATCCTCATTTTATAATTTAGGAAAGTAAGTCAGATGCCCTGATCACAGAGGTAGTAACTATCTGAGGCTGGATTTGAAGTCAGTTTTTCCTGAATTCCTCACACTCTATTTACTGAGCCATCAAACTTCCTATTTGATATGTATTTCAAAATCTTTTGGTGGGGAGGCACAGACAAGATAGCAGAATAAAGGCAGGCATTCACCCAACCTCTTACCCACACTACTGCAAATTCCTTTGAATAATGACACTAAAACAAATTTTAGAGCATCAGACCATCCAAAAAGATGGAGTAGAACATTTTCCAGCCTAAGGCAACTTAAAAGTGGGAGTCTAGTGTCAGTGTAGGCCATGCCTGCTCAGCCTCAGATTCAGGCCCAGACCAACCTCTGAATCAGCAGTGATTCAGAGTGACTTCCAGACTTCTCAGCCCAGAAACACCAAAGAGGACCTGGAAGATCAGCAGAAGAGGTTTGTAGAACTAGGGTGGGACCTGCCCAGTACAAATTTCAGTGCAGACCTTATTAGTGCAGTCTCAACTCTGGCCCCAGCTCCAGCCGAGACTAGCATCAGTAAATTAGGACTTCTGAATCAATAGTATTGCTGGAGGTTTCTGAACCTCTCGGTTCAAGGATACCAGGGAGGACTCAGAAGGTCAGAAACAAGGTGGGAATCTGGTTGCAGTTCCAGTGCAGGCTGCCAGTTCAGCCCTTGTTCCAGCTCTCAACTGGCATCTCTGTTGCTTTAGCACAGTAGATCTGAGGTAGGGACACTCTTAAAAACTCCAGGACAGAAAAGAGTTCTTGTGGTCATTGCTAGAAGGTTCTCTGAAGACAGTTCTTGAAGTTTGGGATAATACACCCTACACCCTGGAAACAGAGCCCTATTTTAACAAAAAGATATGGAAATCTATTATGGTGACAAGGAAGACCAAAACACACAGTTAGAAGATGATAATGAAGTTAAAGCTCCTCCATTCAAAGCCTCCAAAACAAATAAGAATTGGGATCAGGATATGGAAGATCTCAAAAGGGACTTTGAAAATCAAATATGAGAGATAGAGGAAAAATTAGATAAAGAATTGAGAGAGGTGCAAAAGGAAATACAAAAATCTAATGATTAGGAGAAGATTGCCTTAAAAGGCAAAATTAGCCAAGTGGGAGAGGAGGTACAAAAGATCACTGAGGAAAATAATTCCTTTAAAAAACAGAATTGAGCAAATGGAAAGTAATGACTTCATGAGAAGTCAAGATACAATGAAGCAAAACCAAAAAAAATGAAAAAAGTAGGGGAAAAATTGTGAAAATCTCATTGGAAAAACAACAACCAGGAAGTAGATCCAGGGTAGGTAATTTAAAAATTATTGGTCTATCTGAAAGTCATGATCAAAAAAAGAATTTTGACATCATCTTTCAAGAAATTATCAAAGAAAAGTGTCCTGATCTCCTAGAACTTGAGGGTAAAATGGAAATTGAAAGAATCCAAAGATCATTTCCTGAAAGAGATCCCAAAAAGAAAATGCCTAGGAATGTTATAGCCAAATTCCAGAACTCAGGGTGGAACTAAGGTGGTAGAGAGTAGATAGGTCTTTGTCTGAGCTCTTCCTGACTTCCCTTAGATCAATACTAGATCAAGCCTCTGAACAGGTTTTGAAATGACTGAACCCACCAATATTTGAAAGGTAACAAATTTCAAGCAGAAGATATTTTGGAAGAAATTCAGGAAATTTCTGTTTCAGGGGAGCAGGGGAGAAGTTGCAGTCCAGTGCAGGCATAGAACAATGCAAAGAGATGCAGGAAAGGCTTCAGCATGCTGGGGGAATTTAGGAAGCTTGTAGACAAAAAACAGTAGCATTTGCTATTTTGTCCTAGTTCAGAAACTAGTGGATCAGCAGACTAGCTGTAAAACTTCTAACACAACTACAGAATGCTAAAAAGTGAGTCACTGAAGCCCAACATAACAAATAGAACTTGGCCATACTTACCTCACTTAAGAAGGAAGCCAATAGTACCTGCTCCAGAGCAGTGTGAAACTACTGTCCTTTTAGAGGAAGCTTGGTACAATCTCCCCCTTGCCCTAAGAGCAGACCCCAACCTTAAAAAAAAAAAAAGCAAAAAGAGTTCTGACCATAGATAACTTTTATGGAGACAGGGAAGAACAGATCTCAAACCCTGAAGACACTAAAGGCAAAACATCTCCAGATGAAGCCTCAAAGGGTGATATAAGTTGCTCTCCATCTCACATGGCTCTCTTGGAAGAATTCAAAAAGGCTCTTAAAAGAAAATTAGAAGAAAAATGGAGAAAGGAAATGAGAGCTCTAGAAAAGGAAACACAGAAATTGTTTAAAGAAAATCACTCTTTAAAAATAGTTTTGGAAAAGGAAAACAGCTCCTTGAAAAACAGCATTTGTGAAATGGAAAAAAAAAATCCAATGAACAACATAAGTTATTTAAAAGTTTTATTGGTCAAATGCAAAAGGAGATGAAAAACTGAAGAAAATAATTCACTAAAAATTAGAATTGAACAAATGAAGTGAATAACTCACTAAGACCAAAAATTAGTCAAACAAAACTAAAAAAAAAAAAAAAAAAAAAAAATAGAAAAAAAGGTAAAATATCTCTTCGGGAAAAACAACTGACCTGGAAAATAGATTCAGGAGAGACAATCTAAGAATTATTGTACTATCTGAAAACCATGATGAAAAAAAAAAAGCCCAGATAACATCTTTCAAGAAATCATCAAGTAAAACTGCCTTGATGTCCTAGAACCAGAGGGTAGAATAGCGATTGAAGGAATCCACTAATCACCTTCTGAAAAACCCCAAAATGAATACTCCAAGTAATATTATTCCTAAATTCCAGAATTTTCAGATCAAGAAGAAAATACAGCAAGCAGTCAGAAAGAAACAATTCAAATATCAAGGAGTCATGATCAAAATTACCCAGAATCTACCAACTTCCACTTTAAAGGATCAAAGGACCTGAATATGATATTTCAGAGGGCAAAGGAGCTTGGACTACAGCCAAGAATGAACTACCCAACAAAATTAAGCATTATCTTTCAGGGGAAAAAAGATAAATATTCAATGAAATGGGATTTTCATTTTTTTTTATGAAAAGACTAGAGCTGAATAGAAAATTTAATTTTCAAATACAAAACTCAAGAGAAGCATAAAAAGGTAAAAAGGGAAGAAAAAATTAAAGATTAAAATCTTTATATCCCTATATAGGAAGATGATATGTTTAATTCTTGAGAACTATATCTTTGTTAGGGGTATACTTAGAGGGTGTGGGTATAATTTGACTTTATTGTGATGATTTTAAAAAGAAACTAGGGATGGAAAATGGATTGTGCTGGAAGAAGAGAGAAGAGGAGGTAAAATGGAGTAAATTATATTACATGAAGAGGCAAAAAAGACCTATTACAATTGAGAGAAAGAAGGGAGTGAGATGAGCATTATGTGAACTTTATTCTCATCAGATTTGACTCCAAGAGAGAACATCAGACATATTTAGTTTAATATAGAAAATTGTCTCATCCTATAGAGAAGTAGAAGGAAAAAAAGGAAAGGAAAGTGGGAGCTTACTAGAAGGGAGAACAGAAGTGGAAGGGGAAAGGAATAAGAAGGGGGGAGGTACTGTAAAAGGAAGTGCAGATTGAGGGATGTGGCGGTCAGAAGTAAAACATTGGAGAGGAGGGAAAGGGAAAAAGGAAAGAGAAAAGTATAACTTGGGGAATAAGATGGTTTGAAATACAGAGTTAGTAATTTTAACTGTGAATGTGCATAGGAAGGACTCCCCCATAAATGGAAGCAAATAATAGGCTACATTAAAAGCCAAAATCCTACAATATGTTTACAAGAAACACATTTAAAGCAGAATGATAAATACAGGGGAAAAGTAAAATACTGGAGCAGAATCTATTATGCTTCAGCTGAAGTTAAAAAAAAAAAAACAGAGGTAGTAATCCTGATCTCAGATCAAGCAAAAACAAAAATAGATCTAATTAAGAGATAAGGAAGGAAACTGTGTTTTGCTAAATTATGTTATTATGGATTATACATATATATTTATAATGTATAATAATATGCATATATTATGTGTATATGTATTATGCTAATATCATAGATAATGAAGTAATATCAATACTAAACATATATGCACCAAGTAATATAGCATCCAAATTCCTAGAGGAGAAGTTGAGAGCTGCAAGAAGAAATAAACAGCAAAACTATACAAGTGGGTCATCTCAGTGAAATTCCAGAAATCCCAAATCAAGCAGAAAATACTGCAAGCATCCAAAAAGAAATAATTCAAGTATCAGTCAGGATAACACAAGATTTAACAGCTTCTACGTTAAAGAACTGGAGGACTTGGAATATGATACTACAAAGAGCAATGGAGCTAGGATTGCAACCCAAAATCACCTATCCAGCAAAACTGAGTATAATCTTTCAGAGGAAAAGGTGGCCATTCAATGAAATAGAGAATTTTCAAGCATTTGTGATGAAAAAAAACCAGAGCTGGGACATGATGAGCAGGATGCTCTCAGGGGGAAAAAAAAAACTTAGAACATCTTTCATGAACAAAATGAAATGTATTGTATACAAAATAATAGCAGTGTTCTGGGATGACCAGCTATAAATGACTTTGCTGTTTTCAGTAGTACAATCATCCACAAATATTCTAAAGGACTTAATGAAAAATCCTATCCATATCCAGAGAAGAAACTGATTTTGCCTGAATACAGATTGAAGCATTCTCTCTTTCTCTCATTATCTTTCTTTCTTTTAAATTTAATTTTTTCTTGAGGATTTTTATTTTCAGTAGAGAGGGAGATCTATGTTTTCCTTCACAACTTAACTTTTATGGAATGTGTTGCATAACTTCATAAGTGATTTCTTAGTTGTGTGTAGAAATAAGGGAGAGAACATAGAATTCAAAAATCTTAAAAACAAATGTAAAAAAATTGTTTTGAATGTAACTAGGGAAAAAATATTAAATACATTAAAACAAAAAAAAAATCCCTTGGTGACTGGGGAGATGAGAGACCATAGAAGAGGGAAAGATTACATTTTAATAGCTCTTTTTTCAATGGCACTTATGGTATTCAGAGTCCTGGTTATCTTTTGAGCAAACCAGCTCCCAGCTCTAGACCAGGAAGGAGACCAAACCAATGTCTCAGCTGCCACTTAGCATTCATCATACTATTCTTTCTAATTATATATACACACCAATTATCAGACTCCAAAACTACTGAGAAAGTATTCTCCTTGACCAGGTTGTGATTTATCTGTAGGCATTATTCTTTTTTTGGCAAAACCAACTCAGAAATGAGTTTTCTTTTTTCTTTTTCTTTTCTTTTAGTCTGAGCTTAAGAAAAAAATAAGCATTTTTGCAAGAAAGTAAAGTGGGAAAAAAAAGACAATTGCACATGAACTGCAAATCTATCATATAGAGTTTGCTATTCTTTTTAATTATATATATTAAAGTTATCATTTTCCCCTTTTTTCTCTCTCCTTACCTCTTCTCTTTCTAAAGATTACTAACTTTAGACACAAATATGTTTATATACATATAAATATGTATACATGTAAAGATATTCTAAAATCTAATTTTTTCAATGGATGTCTTCCTTCATGGGTCCTTTGTAGTTAAGCTGGGTATGTGACTGGGTCACTCAACATTTTAAAAATAATATTGTTATTATGGGATGCCATGTTACCTTAGTTCTGCTCATTTTGTTCTTCATCATTTCATGCAAGTCTATTCATATTTTTCTTACATCATTAAGCTCATCAGTTCTAATAGCGCAGTAGTATTCCATCACAATCATATGCCACGATATATTTAGCTATTCCCCAATTGACAGTCTTCCTCTAAATTTCCAATTCTCTTGCCACCACGAATAAAGCCATCAAAAATATTTTACAACATATAGGTTCTTTTCCTTTTCCCCCAATGATCTTTGGAAACAGAGCTACTAGTGGTATCGCTAAGTCAAAGAATATAAACATATTAATAACTCTTAATAGGACATAATTTCAGGTTGCTCTCCAAAATGGCTGGATGAACACACAGCTCCACCAACATTGAATTAGTGTCCCAAATTTTCTACATCCCCTCACACATTTGTCACTTTGCCCTTCAATCATTTTAGCCAATCTGATAGATATAAAATGGTCTCAAGGATGTTTGAACGCTTTCCAGAAGTGGATTTTCCAAAGAGGGAACTTAAGCAAAAGAATAAAAGCATAAAAATTATAAACAGAAATAATCTAGAAATCAGATAATCTTTCCTCTCACCTGATTTTGTAGTCAGAGGGGAAAAGGGAGAAAGGAAGGAAAGAAGAAAGCAAAAGAATGGAAAGGAGATGAAAGAGAGGAAAAAGAAAAAGAGGACAGGGAGGGACAGACAGGGAAAGTCTGAGTTGATATGCATGCATGTATATTTATAACTAGACCTATGCACCTAAGTGGTCATATATGATTTTATAAGCATTTTCCTTAAAGAGGCAGTGTAGTACAATGAAAAAAAAGGCCTTGAATCTGGAAAAACTTGGATTCAAAGCCCATCTCCAACTAGCTGTGCTACCATGGCTAAGGCACTTAACTGTCTGATATTTAGTTGCCTTCTCTGCAAAGTAGTGATTATATATAAAGCCTATATATATAGATATAAAGGTATATATACACCTTTCAAGGTTCATATATGTTAGAAGTCTTTGCAAACCTTAAAGTGCCATATGCATATCAACCATTCTATTATTACTTTCAAATCATTATTTCCACCTGTTTGAGACCTGCTGGTGAAGAAGTATTACCTCTCCAGACAGTCCACTCCACTTTTGAACAGCTATGTTTGTTATGAAATTTTTCATTAGATCAAGAGGAAATCAGATTTTCTGTAATGTCTACAGAGTTTTGCCCTTCAGGTCTTGTTTAGCAATTGATAAAAATCCTGTCTTCGTTTAAAGATGAGCTCAACCACACTCAAAGCTTAGAGGACGACTGGAAGCAAGCCTTTGAAAGCACACACTCTTCTTTAGTTCATTTCCATCTTTATTTGACCAGAAAGAAGGAGGAGGACTTTCAAAGTTCCTGATCCTAAGCTCAGAATAAACTATCTCACCTTAGCCCAGTTAGCCTTTTAATTCTTACCCTTCACTTTTCTCCCTGAATGCATTGAAGCATCTTATGTAAAGGAACTCAATTGCTAACCAAACATAAACCCAACTCAACCATATGATATGTATGTACCTCTGTGCATATCTCATACATCCATGCTCTAAACTAGGGGCAAACTTCTCAAACAGGAGTCCTTGAAATGAACCCACACAAAGCCAACAACCAACCATGAGGTGCATTCATTGTTCCATGAATTATCATACATACCTCAGTGAAGCTTTTGTGATATGATAACTTAACTAAGTAATAGACAATGCTTCACGGGTGCCTCAGCAGCAAGTTTGGAACAGCCAGCATTCCTCTAAAAATTAAATAAACAAATGGTAGCATTCCCTTTCCTCCTTTCATTCAGCATTGGAAAAAACCTATCCAACTTTATTAAGCATAAGTGATACCGAATTTTAAAGCACTTACTGCCCTATGAAAAAAGACAACATCTTTAAATCAATCAACTGCTAAGGGGTCAGGGGTTTATGTGGGCCCATCCCACTTGTTATGCAGAATTTCCTGTTGGACAGAATTCATGGCATTCATATCAGCAATGATGGGGGTAATGTCAACTGTCAGATATAACACAGAAATTATAGTGCTCTGGGCCAGCCTGGCCAGATCAGACATGTGGTGTGATTTCAGAGGAGCTGGTAATGTTGTTTTTCCCTTTCACCAATACCATTTTCCCCAGCTTTATGATGCTTAAAATTCCAAGGAGAAAAATCATCTCTTTAAATTGGCTTTGGGAGGTAATAACAGATTACTGAAAGAGCAATGGCTCTGGTGTTCAAATCCCCTCTATAAAGACTACTATGACCTCAGCAGGCCATTTAGCTTCCTTAAACCTCAGTTTCCTCAACTGTAAAATGGACAGGTTATACATAACCTCTGAAGTCCTTTCTAGTATTACATCTGTAAATCCTTCAGGAGAGGTAATAAACTATGATGTTATAAAGTGGAGAGAATATTGTGGTGCAACGAATCCCTGGAAAACCATGCTTGTGCCCCAGATGCCATCTTTCTCCATTTGTTTGGCTTTTGGGTAATTTACTTCATGTCTTAGAGATCACTTGTTCTTTTCTATCCCCAAATGAAGATGATATCACTTGCTTCCCTTCACAGAGTCCTTGCAAGTATTACAAGAAAGAATGGTTGTAAAATACTTTGTCCCCATAAAGCCTCCAACAATCAATCATTGAATATTTATTAAACATCTACTGTGAGCTAGGTATTGTGCTAAGGGCTAGATGTCATCTGGAGGAGAAAAAAAAATCAATTCCTTCACAATATGGCTCTACTCTGTTTCCAAACTTATTATACATCATTCTCCTTCGCACACTCTTTGGTCCTTGCTAAATAGGTCTGCTTGTTGTTCTTCACACATGACACTCCATTTCTAATCTTTGGCCTTTTGTATATATACTATACTCAGAATGCTCTCTTCTCACCTACATGGCTTAGAATTCTTAGTTCAAATCTACTGGTGCAGTAGGACTTTAATAATCTCTGACAGCCACCAACACTTTCCTCAATTTACCTTCTATTTATCACATATAATATAAATACATATAAAATACAATTATTTCTATATGTGTTCATCCAGATATACATACATATTAAATCATTATTGGTGTACATTTTGTCTCCATGATAGAAACTAAGTTCCTTAGGAGACTCTTTCATTTTTTTCTACGTATTCTCAGTACCAAGTACAGGAAGTGGCACGCAGAAAGCATTTAACAAATGCTTGGTTATCAATTGATTTAATTTCTAAGTAATTTGTGAAGTTCGTTTTTAAAGAGACGGAAAAGAATGGGGGAGGGAAGTCACTGAGAAGAGAATGAAGGGAAAGGAAAGGTTGGGGAGTTTTGAGTCTAGGTAGCAACTTAGGTGAACAATAGCTTCTTAATTTTGATAAGAGCTATTAGTGGTATATTACTTGTCTTAACCTCATCCCTGCCCAATCTCATTATTGGTATTCCAAATGGGTGAAATCAGAAGTGCCAGAAATAGATAAATTCTATGTTGAGCATTGATTATTATCTCCACACAATAAATATTTATTGAAATGTCATGGCTGCTGGAAAGGATATGCCAATCTATTCTCCTGTGGTTCCCTTTATTATCCTTGTAACCTTCAAATCAAAATATCTACTTCCCAGGCCATCACTCTTCTACTGATAGTTTCCCTTTGTTAGAAGTAAACTCTATGAGAACATGAATCTCTTCCCAAATATTTGTATTTCTAGTACTTGAAACATAATAAGGTCCTAATAAATGCTTTGTCATCCATTTATGAACCATGGCATTAGTGTGTCACCAAAAATATAAAATAACAAAACAAAAGATCTTTCAAAATGTTCACCAAAAATTCTGACAGAATTCAAATTTATGTGAAGGAACATTGGCCTTTTGCAATAAAAATAAAATTGAATGAAAACTTTAATTACTACCACAACTAATAAAGCTATCAAATTCACATTTATATTAAATCTATGGGTAATTTAAGTAAATTGGCCCAAGTTATTTAGCTATTGCCTAAATTACTGTTTGTTTTGTTTTGTAAAGTGTTTTTAATTCCTTTATAACTAGTTGGAATACATTTGCCAAAACCTATTATTCCATTAATTGGTCAGCAAGCATTTATTAAACATTTACTATGTGTCAGGCACTATGCTAAATTCTAGGGATACAAAAGAAATACAAAAACAGTCTCTGCCCTTGAAAAGACCATAGTCTAAAAATGAGGAGAAAAAACATATGAAAAATCATATGTCTACAAGAGATATGCTACAGTATAAATGGGAAGTAAAATCAAAATGAAGGCAGAAAGAGAAAGCTCTGGGAGATGGAGAAAGGATAGGCAAAAGGAAATATCTAAGCTGGATCTTGAAGGAAAATCAAGAAAACCACAAGGAACAGAAAGGAAACCACTATCAGTGAACTATAAAGTACATGATGAGGCATAAAGTGTAAGAAACTAGCATGATAGGGAGGAGCTAATTTGCAAAGACCTTAAAAAACCCAACAGAGAATTTTTATTTAATCCTGGAGGTAACAGGGAAACATTGGTGTTTATTGACATAGTCAGGCTTGCCCTTTAAGAAGATTACTTTAGCACTAGCTGAATTGCAATGGGGAAGGTCTTGAAGCAGAAAGAGCAACCAGAAGACTTTTAATAGTCCGATGGTAGTAAGTGCCTAAGATGATAAGGACCCTGTACCATGGTAGAAGCTATATGAATGGAGAGAATGGAGTTGTTGTGAAAGAACAAATGACAAAACAGATAGGATATGTGAAGTGAATATGAGTGAGGAGTTGAAAATGACATTGAGGTTGCAAGTATGACTGAATGGAAAGATTGTGGTAGCCTTAAATGTAATGGGAAAGTTTGGAAGAGGAAAAAGTTATTGAATTCTCATTTGGACATTTGAATTTTAAAATGTCCGATAGGCAATTGGTGACAAGAAAATGGAAATAAGAAGACAAAATAGGGCTAAATTAATGGATATCAGACTCATCTGTTCAGAGATGACAATTGAACCTATGTGGACTGAAAAAAAAAGATGAGATTAGCATAAAGAACCTAAATGGGCTGAAAAAACTATCAGATGAGATGAATATAAAGTCAATAACCTATGTGTGCCCAGAACTCAGCCTGCCAAGAACTAATAATACAACCTTGATCAAATTATTTTATCTCTCAACCTCAATTTTCTCATCTGTAAAATGAGTGGGTTAGACTAGCTGGTGTATGAAGTCCCTGTCCATTCTTACATTCTGATTCTGACTTTGTAAATAGTTTCCAGTAGTTTCCAATTTTATCCACTTTTTATCTTACAACCTTTTCAGGTCAAAGAGCTCTATTACAGTCTTTAAGAATAATAAATTTCTGTTTCAACCCACCTTATGTTTGATACTCAGGGAGCTTCAGACTCTGGCAGGCACTTAGCATATGTAAAGTGGTACAAGCTTGGATCCTTTTGCATAAAACATAATCAAAGAAATCTAACTGACATAAGAGAGCTATAAATTGTTCTTACAAGAGAGATCATATTTGATTAGAAAGGATGCTGGAAGGTCTCATGTAGAAGGTGGCACTAAATCTGAATCTTGGAAAATAGATAGTACTTTGAGAGGTGAAGATATGAGGAGAAGGGCTTCCTGCTGAAGGCAATAGTATGCACAAGAACATAGAGGCAGAAAATTATCGACATCTTTGGGAATCAGAATGTCATTCATTTGAACAAGAGTGGAAAATTTATGTAGCACTGATGTATGATAAAGCAAAATAGTAGAAGAAATCATTTTTAATTCTTGAAGAAATTCCTGCATCTCTCTTCTTTTCATGTCTCCTATAATTTGATATAAATTATGGGAAAGAGGGTAGACTGTAAAAAAGGTCACTGTCTGCCTCACCTGTCTCTCCATAAGCCATAAAAAAACCCAATCTTTTTGAATTTAGTCAAATAACCGGCTATTTTGAAAACAACTAGTTTAATTCAATTCAACAAGTATTTGCCAAGCATTAAATGGCATGTTTGTTTGTGTGGTACAGGAGAAAAAGCAATAGATTTTAGGGTCACAGGATGTGGTTTGAATTTACCTCTGTCCCTGAGTTCCTATTTGACTTTGGACAAATGATGCAATCTTTCTAGGCCTTGGTTTTCTCAATAATAAGCCAAGGGGTTGGTCTAGAAGGAGGGTCAGTTTTTTCTCTCTCTCAATATATGATTGTCTTTTCAACCTATTACTAACAACTACATAAATTCAAGGTTATTTATCATCTCTCCCCCCCCCAAAATACAAAACAAAATAAACAAAAAAATCCCAGAGGGTATGTACAGACACAGGCCAAGTCTGTGTTTATCAAATATTTCTAAAGTTTTTTTTGAAAAGATTCTTTTTATTGCCCAATTTAATAAAAGACCAAGTCCTAGATTACGTCAGCCAAGTTCTCCCTTGCTTAGCTTTCAAACCCTGAGGTACTTTGTGGAAATGCAATCCCCTACTCCATAAAATCCACACCCAACAACTTTTTGCAGATATTTTTTCCTCCTATAAACAGAAAGTATCCTTTTGCATGTAGCTTATGAATTTCTAGCAATTGTTCTACCCACAAGGAAATACTGAAGCTGAGTAAGCAGATGTTCTATTTTGATCTTCAACTTGGCAAAAACTATCCTACCAGGATTTAAACTATTTTATTCAATACCCCTACTCTGTGCAATTGGAATTGGAAATTGAGAAAAAAAGAAAAAGTCCATTAAAAGTGCTATGAGAAATTCAAAAGGGAAATGATTATTTCCAGCTGGGGAAAAGATGAAGATAAGACTTTATGGAAAATGTGGCTCCTGTATTGGAACCTGAGGGAAGGGAAAGCTTTTAAAAGGAGAGATAAATGGAGAATACAAGGAAGGAACATTCCAAGTATGGAACAACATGGGCAAAAGCACAGACATGGGAAAAGGGAGAAGTAAGAAAGTAAAAAGGGGGAAACTCTAAGACCTATGTTTTGGAAAGGTCCTCTTTTTCTTAAGAGATATTTTTGATAAGTTGTAGTATAGGATTGTGATGCAATATATCTGGGCTATAAGAAATGATGAGTTTGATGACCTTAGAAAAACAAGAATAGACTTGAATGAAATAATGAAGAACAAAATGAGCAAAACCAAGAAAACACTGTGTACAGGAACAGCAATATTCTTTTAAGAACAATTTTAAGCAAATAAGTGATTTTGACTGTTATAAATACCCAAATTAACTAAAAATTATATGCAAATGAAGATGTCTGTATCCAGAGGAAAAAACCTGATAAACAGAAGTATGTATAGCATAATTTTATACATAGACAGAGAGATTGATAAGTAGATATCACAAACATATTTGTGTCTAATTGTAGCCACCTCTAAGGCAGGGGCAGTGAGAGGAAGGGGGACAAAAGAAAAGAAATTTATATGATAACTTTATTACATATTTAAAAGGAATATCAAGTTGTACATAATAGATTTATAGTTTCATATATGATCTTTTTTTAAATTATGCTATATTATGGAAATGTTTGTCTTATTTCCTAAATTTAAAATATTTTTAAAAGGATATTATTTCATGATATTTTAGGGTTCTCCAAATTTATTTCTTTAAATCCAACTAAAAATTGCATCTATTGAGTCAGATCAATTATCTAGCATCTCAAATGTTCCCCAACTTCCAGCCTCCCTATATATATTGTTTTACTTTTCCCATTTTAAAAAATAAATATAGTCTCTTTTCCTGCTTCCTTACCACCTTCCACCTATTTACTATATTCCTACTTTGTTCCTCATCTGTGTTATTCAATCATGTCTGACTCTTTGTTACCCCATTTGGGGTTTACTTGGCAAAGATACTGAAATAGTTTGCCATTTCCCTCTCTAGCTCATTTTACATATGAAAAAAACTGAGACAGACAGAGTTGAGTGACTTGCCCAGAATCAGATAGCTTGTGTCTGAGGTTAGATATGAACTCACGAAAAAGAACCTCCACTGTACCACCCAGCTCCCCTGTAGGTATTTAGTCACTTACAGCCCTATGAATCACCTCTTCCTTGAGTTCCTCAAGGAGCTCTCTACTTCTATTCAGCTCAAAACCCTATGCCCCTATTATCTTTTATAGGTAGTGAGTTCTCTAGCACTTAAATAGTCTAAATAGGACCTGGTAAGGTTTTTTGCCAAGGGATATTTTAGAAGGACTCCACCCTTCAGGAAGGGATTAGACTAGATGATCTCTGACATGCTGTTAACTATGAGATTCTTCGAAAATAACTAAAATTCTTTCACTGGTTATAGTCTTTGGCATCAATATGGGTTTTCTCCTTGCATATGACTTTTCCAGTATAGAAGTCAAACTCTTGTGATTAAGCTGAGTTCTTGCATGAGCATTATTCAGCAAAAGCAAATGATTCAGCATTGAAAAAAAAAAAGGACTTGATTAAAAAAAAAGATTTATTACAACTCTTTTGATGGTTTTTAAAAGCAACTCTTAGAGAGTTCCTGGCATTTAATGTATTTATTTAAGTCATACTCCCCTAACCATTGACCAACATGATAAATAATGTATTTAATGTTTCTTTAAATATTATTTTGTTTAGTTTAGTCTCAAAGTAGCAACAAGTTTAAAAATTATCTTAAGAGCACTGTCTCATTTTTATATACAATGGAAACAGAGAATAAATAGGAGAAATACATGTCTTACAAAATGTCAGCTACTTGGGATGCATTGGTCAAACTGGTGGCTACAGAACAAATGTTGTGATACCTTAGTGTTAAAATAATGCTTGCTATTCTCATGGATGAGTATACTTAGAGTATTTCCTTATCCTGGAATGAAAACAAATGGCCAGAAATATCACAATAAGTAATACATAATACCCCAGCCAAGGGGAAAATGATCGCAGCCCCCAAAAATGCAGGAATGGCCATCAGAGGCCACATTCCCACTGACAAAACTTTTCCAGAAGTTTTCAAAAATTGCTTCAGAATTCAGCTGCATCTGTACTGTCCAGCTAAGGAATCGGATTTCCTTCTTCCAATGCATGAGTAAATGAGAACCTGGTTTTATTTTTCTCTATCCACTCCAATTCAGTGAACACTTGTTAAGTACTGAGAAGGTGGTAGCACTGCAAATGGATACTGAGTACACAAAAAAAGAAAACAAAAAATAGTTCCGGCCTTCAAGGAGCTTACATTCTACTAATAGCATGTGGAAGCTGAAATGTAAATTCAGTCTAATTTGTAATTTCATGGGATTAGGTTCTGTAATCTGGTAGCTACATCAAGGTATACATACAAAAGTATCCCTTTACTTCTGGACTATTTCTAGACCATGCTGCCTTTACTCTTGATGTTCTTCTCTGCTTTTTCTCACTGGAGTCATCTAAACTCTGTTCTTAAGCTCCAAGGGCACAGGTGACCCCTTCCCACCTACTTTTGCTAAGAACTAGAATTTTGGGTCAGTTGGTCACCGTGTATTACCTTCCTAGTTTCTTTTTATGTGTTGTTTTTTTTTTCCCATTAGAATGTAAACTTCTTGAGAGCAGAGACTGTTTTGCTTGTCTTTATTTGTATCCCCACACTTAACATAGTGTCTGGTACATTATAAGTGATTAATAAATGTTTTCAATTCATTCATTCATTCATTTCACCCAATTCTCTCAGGAGATTTATGGAACCAAGACTTCAACTATGATTTCCTTCCCCCTTTTCATGGAACTCTCCTCTTCATGCAAAGTGCACTACCACTTTATTATTTAGTATATAACTTTGTTCGGCTTAAATACAAAGGAGCAACAGCTTTAAAAATTATGATAAGAATTGTTCTGTGCAATGGAAACATTTGAAAACACATAAGAAAAAAATATGTTTTATAAAACATCAACTATTTGCCATGCATGGGTCAAACCAATGTGCCTGTTCCCCTTTGCCTGGCCAACACTAACTGATTGGATATCATAACTGTTGTCCAAAGTTATAACTAAGCACCTTGACTTATAAATAAATAGATAGAGAAATAGATGACAGATAGATAGATAGATAAACAGACAGCCAAAACTTTTCCTTTTAAGATAGTTTAGATGATCTCGTGTAAAAGACCAATATCTGAAACCTGATAATGAAGAGCAGCTGGAGTAAGTATAATACAAAACAACAACAACCACCCACACAAAACAAGCTTCAGATCATTTCTAGAATGACAGAAAATTAAGGCTGGATTGGAGTCATGTAGTTCAAACTCCCTGATCTAATTCAGGAACTCTTTTTACAAGTATCCCTAACAGATGCTTCTATTTGAATCATAAGGGTGTGTGATAATTTGGAAATTCCTAATCCTTCAAATTTTCATTTGATTCACATGATCCTGGGCAAATCACTTTACCTCTCAGCGTGCTATGACAATGAATTATAAAGGAGGGGCTGATCTGCTTTGGTACAATGAGATATCTCATGGGAGAGAGAGTCCTATATTACTTAAATCACAGGTCTAATCCTTATCTCCTAAGTACCAGGCACAAAAGTATAAATTTATTCTGAGAAGATTCCATCCAAAAGGAGAGGTATTCAATTGCTTTATCTTCCTTACAAACTGCTCCCAATTCAGCATTCTGGACTTTATAATGGAACAGAGAAATAAAGGCAACAAAGAGAACCCTATAGAGGAAAATTTGTGAGATGATGGCCAATGGAAAGAATTGTCAAGATCCCAATAGATACAACAAGAAGGATGAGTCCAGAGAAAGTTGAATAATTAACCAGAATTAACCAGTGCTTAGTCCATGAATTGCTGCCAGAGAACTAACTAAAGTAGGTCTTCAGAGTCCTCTGTCATTTTAGAGTTATAAATATTTCCCATTTCAAGAGTTGCAGAACTCATCATTACAACACTTGTTGCAAAAGAATATTAATTATTTCTATACTTATTCTTACATATGAGCATCCTAAAGGACAGTATGGTATAATCAATAGAGATCAAGCCTTGATATTAGGAAGATCTGACTTCTGAGACATATTAACTGAGTATCTCTCAGCATCAATATCCTCATCTATAAAATGGGAATATTTGATACTTGTAGTATTTACTTCAAAGGGTATTGTGATAATCAAAGGAGATCATATGGGTAAAAAGCTTTGTAAACAAGATAAACTATCTTGTATTTTAACATTATCACTACCCCTAAAATTTCCCATAAGAGATAAAACCATGATGTTGAGCACTAGAATCAAACTCAAAAATTAAGAGTGGCCACTAATCCATACATAAGATTCCTACAAGTAGATATTATGTTAGTTTTTAAATTGAATATCTATGCTTTATTGAATTTTTATTTATTTTGTAAATATTTTCCAATTACATTCTTATTTTGTTCTAGCAGAATGTGGGGTTATTGTGGGCTACATATAACCTGTGGGTTATAGGATTCATACTTCTCAGGTAGATAGTTTTTTCCCTTGCTGTACATAGATGTGACCTCAGAGGACTAATGATAGTAAGCCCTTCTTTATTTATCTCCTTTATACTTTGGAATCCTGGAATTAGGGAATTAGAGAGTTTCAGAGATAGTTGGAAATTGGAAATTATTTTATTTAATCCCCCTCATTTTAGAGTAGAAAAAAACTAAGACCTAAATCCATTCTATTTAATTCAATAGTCATTTACTGAATGTCTTGTAGGTGATTAGGTGCTATGCGATTAAAAAGTAAAAAGTAAAAAAAAAATATTTGCCTGTAATGTATACATATATGAAATAAAACACAAACTATATACAAAGTATTTAGCTTGTGACACAAAGTCACAGAGATTTTAAGTGGAGCCAAAGTACAATAGAGTTCATACCCTTCACTGAATAGGAGTAATGGTAATGTTGATTGGATTATCAATCCATGAGCAAAATGTGGGAAGCAGATTAGGAACAGTCTTTGGGTGGTAGGGCTGGTGATGAGTTTTTGATTTAGCTTAATGGTTAAGGTATGGCTTATTGGAATATTGAAGCCTGACTTGGGAAAGGTATGTCACTTATCAAAGGTCTACACATCTAACTGGTAATGGAATTGATACTAGAATCTAGGGGTGTATGGAACATTCAGAGAAGGGTGTGGGGGCTTGCTAACCCTTTTCAGAGTTGCTCATTCACTTTTGATGTCCATCTCAACTGTCACCTGTACCTCCAAGAAGCTGCAGCATGTGGTCACACCCCACTAAACCCTTCTTGACAGACAGATTAAACCAGGTTGAGGATAACTGACAGACCTCAAACCTGTCAGTGAGTTATTTAGTGAGATGTCCACCCCAAGCATGTGAAGGCTTCCCCTGGTGAGATGGCTGAATGAGAACAGTTGGTTCCAATGGCCAGGAAGGCAGCTGCAGCTGTTGCTGTGGAGCACTTAGAACTTGATCAGACTTTGAAGATGCCGAAGTCATTCACTGCAGTCCAGCAGTGGCCATCCTGACTTTTGTCTTGCCACTGGATTCTGCTGCATCTAGAAGAGTGAAACTGACAACTGTGTAACTCGGTCTTACTTAAATCCAATGCACTCTTCAGTCAAGATATCACTCAGGGATACCATTAATCCTTTTGGGAAATAAAGGATGAACAACTAAAATCTAGGTCTTTTGACTTCTGTCTTGTTTTTTTTTTTTTTTTTTCTTTTCTACCTTACCACATTGCCTCAATACACTCCTGGTCTTCACAGTCAAATATGGTCTTATGTTGGTCAGTGAAATATGCCATTAGGATTGATTTTCTGATACTGAGTTTCTACTGATACAAAAGTATCCCTTGATACCAAAAACTACATACAGTGGTACCTCAGTATTTGTTAGTAACTTGTTGTTAATTGGTTCCAGAAGGCATGATGAGTACTGAACAAATTTTCCTCATAAGGAGTATAATGCCAATTCACAGCTTGACCATCTCTCCCCATCCAATTCCCTAAAGGGACAAGTGGGGCTTCCAAATATGGAAAAATAAATCAAGCCAGCACAGCATCTCCTAGCCAGGCTTCTTCCTTCTTGACTCACCTCGCTTTCTGAGAGGAATCCTGACCTTTATACTTTTCCCAAGCTCACACCATCCAAATTTCCTTTTGAGGAGGGAAGAGGGAGATGGATGTAGAAGCAGAAGCTATGCTCTCATGCCTTCTGATGCCTACAGCTCTGTATGTTCCTAGTGTTCAAGGCTTCCAAGAATCCTCAGGCCTCCTGAGCTCCAGAGCCACTTCTGCTCCAACCACTTCAGCTACTCCTGCTCCTGCAGCTTCTCTTCCTGCTGAATATGCCTCTCTGCACTCCTTCTGGGTCCATATTAATATTTTGGGAGCCAGGAAACTACACAATGCAGCTCCATCATCCTTTAAGAACTACCCCATGATCTACCCACTGACAGGCACAACTTCAGCTTCATGAATTCAGTCCTGTGCACTACAGCCTTTGGACTGCCCACTGCCAAGGGCAATAGCAGGATATCAAGGGCTGGACAGTACATCTTCCCCACTGCTCACCCAAGACAACAACTAAGTTCTACGAGAGCCAAGCAAGCGCAAGTACTGAAGCAGTTTTTTCTCCCCAGAATGTGTCAAATACCAAATTTGTTGAGTTTTGAAGCAGATGAATGTCAAGATACCACTATATTTATGAGATGATTACCCTGGGATAGGATAATATCTACAAAAGAGAGGAACACTGTCATTTGACTAAATTGAAACCAACCGATTGGCATGAATTGCACAATAGTTTAACTGAATGCTCAAAAATGTAAAAAGATGGAAATAGGTTCTGAATATAGTAATTATTCCCTGTGATCTATCTTATATTCACCACCACATCTCTGCTGCCTATTTTACTGAAACTTCTATTAATGCTTTATCAAATACTCAGGGCTGTTGCCTTGAGGAAACCCCATTTCACCCCTTACTAGATACATTGAATAAGTCTTTCTCCAGTCACCTCCATTGTTCTAATCATGGCTAACTATCCCTTATGAAAAGAAATAGAGCATCATTCACACATTCCCCTGCAAACAGAATTGTGGTCCTTTACAGAGAAGCTTAGGATAAAAGAAAGTCCACAACAGCTTCCATTCAATCCACTCCAAGAGCAATTATTTCTGATTTGACCAGAAAACTTGAGTCTTCCCCTTCCAAAGTGACTTTTTTTGGACTAGGTTAAAAAAGGCCATTCTTTGCCTCATTTCTTTTATGCCTTACTTAATCACTGAAGGCAGTTGCTTCTGGCAAACTGAGATCTGGTAAAGATTTTAGCAAAAAAAGCCTCTGGATCTAGAGCCATCTCCAGTCATTCTCAATTTAAAATATCTGGCCACTGGACCAGATGGCTTTGGAGAAGGAAGTGAGGTTGCTTACTCTCTCTCTCTCTCTCTCTCTCTCTCTCTCTCTCACTAAAACCCAATCCACTTTCATGTCATGGCATCTCCTCCCTGATGTCAGAGCCCATCTTTGAAAAGGATGGACAAACAATAACAACAGCTCTTATCTATTTTCAAACCTCCTATTTTTGGCAGGACTTAACTATAAGGCAGGCTGATTAACACAATTACCAATATCCAGTAAGAAAAGAAATGCTTATAAATTAAGGGATGAATGCAAATTCATGTTCTTGTTCTCCTTTGTCTTTTTTTCATCATCCTTGTCTCACACTCTCATAGCAAATGACTAGATTTCAGCCCACCACATGGAATATGGGATCTCATTTCATCTAACACCTCATGAATGCTGGATATAAGATACTTCCTATGCAATTTAGTTCAAAGAAAATGCCAGCCCCACTCCTCAAATGTTGGTTTAAATCCCTACTCCCATAAGAAACACACACATACATACACACATGTACACACACACACACACGCGCGTGCACACACACACACCCTGCATTGTTTTAGTCCTTTCCAGACTATCCAAAGATGGAGAAACTTTGTTTTTCCTATGGCTTTGACTCGCTTCACCACAAAGAGGTACAGTCAATAATTTGCTGCCCTGGGAGAGAAAGCCTGTTATGGGGCTTCCCTCCTGGAGAGCTCTCTCCCTTTCAATACCTCCCCTCCAGCTGCTCCCGGTTCAAGCCGTTGCCTGCCCCGACTAATAATGCCTTGTCACGCAGTGACAGAATTATACTCTCACACTGGTTTCACATGTCACAAATAATTGCTCTCATTGCTCATCATATTGAAGTTGTCAGGACTCTCTTACGCCTATAATTTGTGTGAGTTGATCATACTTTGGTAAATCAGCAGGTCATAACCTCTGCCCTTTCACCCCGGTGGCTGGCTGAGAACGACCTACAAATCTTATGACAGGGACAACAGAGAGGGTATGAACTGTTCAATTGCTTGTGTCTATCAACTGCCATTGGAAAATGCTGGTTGCTCTTGCTTTTCGCCGTCACTTTAAATGCATTTTACTGCCCATGGAACACCTTCTGTCATTCAGTCTTAATTTCTTCACATCTGGTTGTTTGGGATTTCTTTCTTTTTTAGAGCTTTGGGCATTTCTAATTTTTTTTTAAACCACAAATATTCTGTGCCAAATCTTAGTGTTTTCCATGTGTTTTAAATAAAAGGCCCCCAGCATGTGAGATAAAAAAGATTCGGGTTCCTCAGTCCTGTCCTGCAAGGTCGAACTGTATTCACTTCTTGTTCTTTGCAATAGTTAAACTTTCCTGGCAGCTTTATGAGCTCTTTCTCTAACACTTTATTGAGTAACACATTCTTAAATAGTGTTCCTTAGTCTTTGTTTTCATTAAGGCACAATATGAACAATCAAGTGGCATTTAGTTGACTTTCATATTTTATGCATACTGTCTCTTAGCACGGCCTTGGGCAACCTTGGGTGGGAGAGAAGGTAACACAGGACAAGGATCTTTTATTACCCAGGGCCTTCAATAACTCAGCCACTTGCTAAGCCAGGAGAGGAGAGGAGACCTCAGAGCCCCAGGCAAGATTAATACTCCACAGATCAGCTGGAGAGAGGTCAAGAATGAAGTGGTTTGGACTTGGCTCCATCACCAGCAAAGCTGTTGAGAGGAGTGTACCCTGAAGAAAATAATATCCCAGCTCAGAGAGGGAGTGGGCTTTGGCTACTTAAACCCCACCCTGGTTAAAGAAAGAGAAGATAGCCTTTGAAGGCAATAGGGACTGGGGGATGGAGGATACTGGCTCTCATGATTTTCACCATCCATTTCAGCAAGCTCACATGCCAGTTGGCATCTGTCTTCTTAGGCTGTTGCCGTGGAAGATCAGTGGGTTTGTAATTCCAAATGCAAGAGGCAACAGCTGCCTTTCCAACCTTTGATGCCAGGGTGTGCCTCTGATGCTGCATGTTTGGTTTGATATCAGCCACAAATACAGACAACAAAATAGAAATCAGGTTAATTTGAGCCCTGTCTTATGGCTCTCCTCTTAAAATAGGACATGTGTGTTTAATTTTAAAGGTGTGAACCCAAGGTTCCCTGTGTAGCTCACAAAGTTGGCACCTAAGAAACAAAGACAGGAGCTGTTGCTCACCTTCCCTAGCTTTCTCCTTGGTTACCAGATACAGTCATAGATTTTTTAACATTGTTGGCAGTACTAATGATGACATTCAGAGCTGCTGGACACTTCATCTTCAAAGTGTTTTATGAATGGTAATTGGTTGGGTGGAGCAAGACAAGGAAAATTCAATGTCCAGACAGCACATTAAAATTCCAAAAGGCCCATAAGTTAGGGAGGGTCACACACCCACAGATTCAAGTTTGGGTGGTGAAAGGCATTGTGAACGAGCTGAGGATGAATTTGCCATCTCTTTCTCATGTCCTTTAAAATAAAATGCCAGATCTTAGAAATATGGAAGGGAGGAGGGAAATAAGTGTTTTTAAAATCTTTATGGTAGAAGGAACTGTGTTAAATGATAGGCATACAAATACTAGCAAAAAGTAAAACATATTCTCTCCTTTCGAGGATTTTATTTTCTAACTGAGGAAAAGAATACCAAAAAAGGAGATGGGGGAGAGGTTGTGGGGAAAGGGTGAGTTTTGAAATACAAAAAGTCAGTTACAAGTCTCAGAGGAAAATGAAAGATCTAGAAGTGGAAGAAAACTTAGAGATCAATTGGCCCTATACCCTCATTTTGCAAATGAAGAGAGATCCAAAAGAATGTGAAAGTGGCTTGCCAAGGTTATATAAGTAATAAGTAATAGATCTAGGTTTTGTGTCCCCAAAGTTAGTGCTCTTTCTAGCATTCTACACTTGGGTGAACACCTTGACCAATCCATTGCCTGATTCAAATATTGCCTGACTTCATATTCAGACTCTAGATGAAATGATTCCTCCCTGTCCCTGTCCCATTTTGAATTTTCTTTCCCACAGCTAGGGACCAACATGAAAACAGTCATTTTGAATTATTGGGAATAACAATACACCATCATCAAAAGGTCTAGATTCAAAATGTTGGCTGGCCAGCAACTATGTGTGGACCCTGGATTTGTCAATTGAACTTTTTTGCATGACCTGCCGAATGAAAGAGTTGGACCACTGGACCAAAAAGGTCCTTCTAATTATAAAATTCTATTGTATTAGGTTCCTAAAAATACCAGGAAGCTTGAAGAACAAGATCATACTTCTAAGAATATATGAACAGAGATAGTGCTGAATGGCACTATCCTCCCCGTTTCTGCACAAACCAACAGAGGAAATTTTAAAAATAACAGAATCAACAAATATTTATTAAAGTGATTACCATGAGCTACCAATTATGATTTCTGCTATCATCTTCTTCTCTCACCTGTGAATCCAAGGATCAGAGTATTGATGCTCACTGGGGCTGAATTGAAGCATTAAAATAGCAAGCATTGAAAAACTCCATAATCAAGCCTTTGAAAACTTATTTCTTTGTTCTTCATGACACCAATGGTTTGACTCACCTTTTATGTGAATCAACTAGTTGTTTTGGTGTTTCTTATGAGATATGATGAAAAAATCTAGAGAAAAGCAGCCTGATGAGAAATGAAGAGCTGTCAAGTCCTGAGTGGTCTCTTAAATGAAGGTTTTAGGAAGAACCATACAGTAAGTGATCTTCCAAGATGGAGAGATTTATAGGACAAAAGTCATGAGGAATTTGGCCAGATGACAAATGAAGAGATAATTGATCTGAGCTGCTTGATTATAAAGTAGCACAGCTGAGATACTCAGTTTTTACACTATTTTTTTTTTGCATGTAATGATTTGCCACTCTCTCCTCAATTCCTTTCAGATTGTCAATATTCTTAAAATTTAAAAATCAAAGCAAACCCCAATATTCCAAATGATGTCTTAACATTCCTTCTATGCTTCTATTGATGTAGTCTAAGATAGTGATAGATTTTTTTTTGTTGCCATGTCATACTTTTGACTTACACTAAAAACTTAAGTTCACAAAATTTCCTAGAGTGCTTTACAACTCTCATTTCACCCCTACATTATCTGTTTTCTAATCACATTTCCTATATCCTATATTTTCACAACTGATTTTTTAAAAAATCCGACTGTATTGGATATTGGATATAAAAATACCCACTTCATTTATTCCCTTAAATGCTATTATATCCAGTTCTTCACATTTTTCTAACCGTGATTGGGGGTTGGCTCTTTATTACTTCATACATAATGTTTTTATTCCTCCTATCCTTACATCATCTGCAAATCTGATTAAATTTGTCAGCTATGTTGTTCATCCCAGTCACTATTAATCACAGATAGAACCTTATGACACTTTACTAAAGACCTTCTCCAAAGTTAACACCATCCTTTGGGCATGGTTGAAATTTCTCTAGGTTCTAGTTTTTCTATTTGGAAAATATATTAAATGAGATAATATCAGAAAGCTCTTTATAATCATAAAGTGCTATATCAGCATGAGACATTATTACTATTACCCACGTTCATCACCATTTTGGGATCCTTGGAATATCAGGGAATTCAGAGAAGTTTTCTTGGTGAATTAGATTTATATATATATATACATATACATATATATGTATATATGTATTATACACACACACACACATATATATATTATATATATATATACACACACACACACGTACATACAGAGAGTGAGAGAGAATCAAAAAGCTCCCAATTCCATCAATCAAATCTCTCCTTCTGGGAAGTATAATCTTCTGGGAGAAATAAAATGTTGTAAAAAGACTGATACTGAGTGATTCTACTTAAATTGCTTAATTTCTCTGAGTCTCAATTGTAAAATAAAAATAATTACAATGATTATAAATTTTTAAAAATCATAAATATGATACATTAGAGACAATGTTGCATAGTGAATAAAGTGCTAGGCTTAAAGAAAAACCTAGATTCAAAGCTTACCTTTGTTACCTAATAAGGTCTATGCTCTTAGAACAACTCCATAAGATTTGGCTACTAAATCACAGATAAGCTGCTGTCTATGGTGGTAGAAGGAGTTTCTACACTGGGAATTCCCACTATCAAGATATTTTAAATGCTTCACAGACAAATACCTAACAAGTTTTGGGAGGAAAGTATTTTGAACATTTTACTTCATTCTGAAAAAATGTTAACTATTCTTCCTACCTCCAAAAATATAATGCATTACTCCTTTCCCACACTCTTCTCCCATGAATTTTACTTTTCTCTTTGGAACCACCTTGCCTCAGTCCTATTGTATAACCCACTGATTCAATGCAACAATTAAATTATATAATGTCATTCTGTCTCTGAATGTGCTTTATATTGTTTGTTACAGGTGATTCTGAAAATAAAATACCTTTAAATTTTTTATTTAATTATATATTTTTAGGTTTTATATGTACATTTATTTTTAACATATTTCTATGTGAGACATGTTGGAGAAGAAAAATCAGAACAAAAGCAAAAAACCATGAGAAAAAAAGCAGGACCAAGAAAAAAATGGTGAAAATAATATGCTTTGATCTGCAGTCAGTCTCCAGAGTTCTTTCTCTGGGTGTGGATGGCATTTTCCATCTAAAGTTTTTTTGGAATTGCCTTGGATTACTGAATTGCTAAGAAAAGCTTAATCTATCATATTTGTTCATCATACAATCTTTTTTTTCTCCTGAGATAATTGGGATTAAGTGACTTGCCCAGGGTCACACAGCTAGGAAATATTAAGTGTCTGAGACCCTATTTGAACTCAGGTCCTTCTGACTTCATGATCAGTATCCTTATCCACTGTGCTATCTAGTTATCCTGATCATCATACAATCTTGCTGTTGCTATATACAATGTTTTCTTCTTTCTGCTTGCTTCACTTAATATCATCTCATGTAAATCTTTTGAAGGCTTTTCTGAAATCAGCAAGTTCATTTCTTATAGAACAATAGTATTCCACTCTATTTATATACTGTAACTTATTCAGCCATTCCACAATCAATAAGCATCCACTCATTTTCCAATTCTTGGTCACCACAAAAAGAGTTGCTACAGACATTTTTGTACATGTGAGTCCATTTTCCTCTTTTATGATCTCTTTAGGATACAGACCCAGAATCAAAAGTATGCATATAGTTTTATAGCCCTTTGAACTTAGTTCCAAATTGCTTTCCAGAATGACTGGATCAATTCACAACTTCACCAACAATGCATTAGTGTCCAAATTTTCCTACATCTCTTCCAGCATTTATCATTATTATTTCCTGTCAGCCAATCTGATAGGTGTGAAGTTATTTAAATTTTTATTTCTCCAATCAAAAGTGATTTAGAGCATTTTTAATTTTTTCTCCAATTTTTATTTCTCCAATCAATAATGATTTAGAGCTTTTTTCAAATGAGTATAAATGGCTTTAATTTCATTTTCTAAAAATTGTTCATATCCTTTAACCATTTATCAACTGGGTAATGACTTGTATTCTTATAAATTCAACTCAATTCTCCATATATTTTAAAAGTGAGTCCTTTATCAGAAACACTGACTGTAAAAATTATTTCTTAGCTTTCTGCTTTTCTTCTAATCTTGACTGCATTGTTCTTGTTTGTGCAAAACGTTTTTAATTTAATGTAATCAAAATTATCCATTTTGCATTTTATGTTTTCTATTTCTTGTTTAATCATAAATTCCTCCCTTCTCCAAAGATCTGACCAATAAACTATCCCTTCCATTCCTAATTTGGTTATAATATCACGCTTTATGTCTAAATCATGTATCCATTTTGACCTTGTTGGTCTATGCCTAGTTTTCAGCCATACTATTTTTGTCAAGTTCTTATCCCGGAAGCTGCAGTCTGTATTTATCAAACAGCACATTACTATAGTCATTGACTATTGTGTCTTGTGTCTCTAATCTCTTCCACTGATTCATCACTCTATTTCTTAGCCAATACCAAATGGTTTTGATGACCAAAGCTTTGTAATATAATTTTAGGTCTGTGAGTGCTAGTTCATTTTTCTTTGTATTTTTTTTCACTAACTCCCTTGATATTCTTTACCTTTTCTTTTTCAGATGAATTTTGTAATTATTTTTCTAGCTCTATAAAATAAATGTCAGTTTGATTGGCATGACACTGCATAAGCAGAATAAGTATAATTGTCATTTTTTTCTTATGTTAGCTTGGTCTATCTATGAGCAATTGATATTTTTCTAATTGTTTAGGTCTGACTCTATGCAAGTTGTTTTGTAATTGTGTTCAGATTATTTCCTGAGTTTGTCTTAACAGGTGAACTCCCAAATATTTTATATTGTCTACAGTTATTTTAAATGGAATTTCTTTTTCTATCTCTTGCTATTGTGTTTTGTTGGTAACATATAGAAATGCAATAGTTTAAGTGGTTCCATTTCATATCCTACAACTTTGCTAAAGTTGCTAATTAATTTCAAGGAGTTTTTTAATCTATTTTCTAAGGATACCATCATATCATCTGCAAAGAGTGATAGCTTTGTTTCCTCATTGCCTTCAATTTCTTTTTTTCCTTATTGCTAAAGTTAATATTTCTATTACAATATTGCATATAGTGGTGATAATGAGCACCCTTGTTTAACTTTTGATCTTATTGGGAATACTTCTAGCTTATCACTATTACATATAATGCTTGGTGATGGCTTTAGATAGATGCTGTTTATCATTTTAAGGACAACTCTGTTTATTCCTATGGTCTCTAGTGTTTTTTTAATAGGAATGGGTGCTGTAGAAACAGAACACTTTTATGATAATAATAGTGTTAATACAATATAGGTGTTAGGTTTTCAAAACTTTGAAGGGAATATCACTTAATCTCTCTCTCTCTCTCTTTTTTTTTTTTTTTTTTTTTTGGAGAATCCACATTCCACAGTGGGTAGAGTGCCAGGTTTGGAGTAAGGAAGATTCATCTTCCTAAATTTAAATCTGGCTTCAGATACTTACTAGCTATGTTCCCTGAGCAAGCCACCTCACCCTATTTGTCTCAATTTCCTTATCTGTAAACGAGCTGGAGAAGAAAATGACAAACCACTTCAGTGTCTTTGCCAAGTAAATCCTAAGTGGAATCACGAAGAATCAGACATAGTTTTTAAAATGAATACAACAAATCCATACATCACCTAGCCTAGAAATGTAACAGCTACTCATAAATGTTACTCTATTACTAATTGGCATGGAAGTTTTATCCTGTTCCATTTTCAGTCTGGGTTTAGGCAACCTAAAGGGCCACTTCTCCTGGGTGCTCACCACCTCAGTGCTATAATTGACATTATTCTACCACAAGTCAGAATTTCTCAGTTCAAATGATACCCTAGCCTCAATCTGCCCCATTACAAGAATTTTAGGCTTGTACCACCACACCTGGCTTTAATTTCATTTGATTTTTACAACATGCCTGTGGAATAACTATTCCACAACTATTATAATAATTAACAAATTCATAAATGAGGAAATTGATGCTAAGAGAGGTTAAATGACTTACTCAGAGTCTTAGTTAATAAATATCTGAAACAGGAATGGAATTCAATTCTTCCTGACTATAGACTCAGTATGACATTCACTATTCTACCTAGAATGCTGCACACCAGTCATGTCAAACAAAAACATGAATGAGAACTGTTATGTATGTTTATATATAAAGATCGTTTAAGGCTGCATATTTACTTAGAAAATCACATGTATTTAATAATAATGATAATAATTGGTATTTGTATAGTACTTACTAGATGCTAGGCATTTTGCTAAGCTCTTTACAATTATTATCTCATTTGGTTCTCCCAACAACCTTGGGAGATGGACACTACTGTTATTGGTCTCATTTTATAGATTTGGAAAATTAGGCAAATGGGCTAGGAGACTTGCCTAAAGCCATATAGCTAGTAAATTTTTGAGGCTGGATTTGAACTCAGGTCTACTTGACTCCAGGCCTGGTGCTCTATCCTGATTGCCCTTCTATATATATTTCTTTCTTTCTTTTTTTAATATATCAACATATTAACATCAGATAGGAGTTACATTTTAATCTACTTGGGGCTACACTTAGAAGTGTTGTAAGTCACGTGCATATACTGAGAAATGTGCTTGACATCTTTTCTGTACACAGGTTTGTTGATGTGGTGACAGTGTCCATAGCAAGGGACGGTATATGCCAAACCCAAGTCCCTAAAGCTGGAAGACAGGAGGAAGCATTTTAAAAATGAGACCAATGATTTTAAAGTGGCCAAATTAAAATGTACATTTTATAGGGCAATTGTTCCAGACTTTTCTACAACCATTTCCCTTCTCAGACTTCAAGTGTTAAAATTGCCCAAATATTAATTCTCACAATATTCTTGTCAGATTGTCTCCAAGAGAGAAGAACCACATAATCATCAGTTAAAATAGCTGATCCAAAGTCATGTAGAATGTTAGGGACAGAGCTTGGAATAAAACACATTGTGATTTCTAGCTATTGGGTCCATGATTAGTTCATGCAATAGTCATTCAATTCAGTAAAATTCAACAAACATCTTTCAGGAGAATGCTATTGGCAAAGCACTATTTCTAGAAACTAAGGCGAAAATGTGTGCTCACAGGAAGCTAGTGCAATGAAATAAAGACAGGAAAGGGCCAGGTCATAAAAGATAAACAGAGGATTTCATATTTAATCTTAGAGGTAATAGAGAACTATTGGGTTTTACTGGTGGTGAGGAAGAGGAGGAGGTAACATGGTCAGAGCTTCAAGATCAATTTTATATCTGGGTAGAGAATGGATTGGAGTGAGCAGAAGCTTGAGGAAGTAACCAACTAGCGGGCTAAAGCAATGGTTCAAGAGAAAGGTAGTGAAGACCTATATAAGATGGTAATAGTTTGAGAGGAAATAAGGGGACTTACAAAAGAGATATCACAAAGGTAGAAATGACAAGACTTGTGAACTCTGGATGTGGAGAAGTTAAAGAGAAAGGAGTCAAAGATGATACCTAAGTTGTGAGTTTGGTGACTAAGATGATGTTAATACCCTCAAGAGTAACCGAGAAGTGAGAAAGATGAGGTAGGGAAAGATGAGTTTTGGATACGTTGAGTTTAATAAGATATCTAGTTCAAATTAGCCAATAAGCAGTTGGAAATATGAGACTGGAAATCAAGGGAGAAGTTAGAATTCAATAAATAGATCTGAGAATCAATAAATAGATCCATAAGAGCTGACACCACCAAAAAAATAGTATATGGGGGGGAAAAAAGAGGATGATAAAGAGAGATTGGATTTGTGAAGCCCTGGCATGCCAATCAAACCCATAATATCCTGCAAGAACAAAATAATTAGTAAAAAGATAATTTTGTTATCTATCTCTCTGTTTGGCCAGTCAGTATAACTTAGAGGACTGCACAATTTATCTTGATAACTTTGAGGAAATATTTTGCAGTAGAAAGAACCCAAGGCATGTAGTACAGACTCACAGGTTTGTATCATGGCTCTGACATTTTCCAGATATGTCACCTTGAGAAGGTCACTTAAAACCTTGGTACCTCAGTTTCTTTTCTTTTTTTTTTATTTTTTTTTATGCTTTGCATCTTTTTTTTCCTTTTTTTTTTAAATAGGCACACATTAAAATTAATATATAACATAACACAAAGATTGTTAAAAAGCACATATAAAAATTAACACATAATATATAACATAAAAGTGTTAATAGGCACATATTAAAATAAACATATATAACACAAAGGTTGCTAATAGGCATATTAATAAGGGCATTTTGGGTGGCACAGTGGCTAGAAGGCTGGTCCTGGCATCAGGAAAACTTCTCTCTGGTTGTTGCTCAGTTGTGACAGCCTTGTCCAGCCCTTGTTGTCCCCATTTGGCCTTTTCTTGGCAGAGATCTTCCCTAGTGGATCCAGTGGATCCACTTTGTCAGAGGTAAAATGACTTGTCCAGGGCTAGGCAGGATGTGAGGCTAGATTTGAATTCAGTTCTTCTTGACTCCAGGTCCTGTGCTCTATCTCTTTTTTTGTGTGTGAGTGGGTTGGGGAGGAGACATTTATTTGGTCACTCCAAATACAGGATTTGGAGGCACAGGAGTCAAGGGCATGTTACAGTGTGTCTGACCATGGAAACACAATGGCAAGTGAAAAGAACATCGACTTTGAAGATAGAGGACTTGAATGAAACACTTGAGTCTTGCAGTGTATCCTTCAATTTCTCATCTTTGTTGAAGTAGTTGTAGGAGAAGTTGGGTTGAACTGTATTCTCGGTACCTCAGTTTCTTAATCTATAAAATGAGTATAAAAATACTTGCAAAATTGTGACCTCATCAAGTTGTTTTGAAGAAATTATTTTGAAAATTAAAATTCTATTTAAATGTGAATCATATTTCTTCTTATTATTAATATTAATATTATCATTTACAATGTATAGGCAATGCATGCAAATCATTAAAGCCTAAATATCTCTAGCAAATGGGGGGGAAGGAAAAGAAGATTAAATGAATGAATTAAAATATTTATTAAGCCCTTATTATGTGGCAAGCAATGTATTTAAGAAGAAAATTTTTGACAATCTCTGCTCTCAAGGATATGACACTCTAATTGGGAGATATAACACATGAAAGAAAGTTCACTTTCTGGGCAGATAGAAAAGCCTAGAACTCCTAAGGGTTGAGTCTTAGATCACATAATAAAGTGAAAAGATCCTTAAATGATGTTGGGAAATCTTCAAGTGGGAAAGGAGTAGAAATCTGCAAGAACTAGAAGTGGGAACATAGCAAGTTCTGATGGACTCTAGGAGATAGTTTCAGGGCAAATGGCAAAGTCTCATGGTCCTCAGTCTTATCAGAAAGAATAAAGTTGGTGACTTCCATTTCATCCAAGTCAAGTGAATAGTCAAGTAACCCAGATGTGTTTTGGAAACTCCAGTCTGGGAAAAAGACTAAGATAGAAGGAAAGAGAGAAGGATGTCCCTGTGGTGATGAGTTGAAAGTCTTTGAAGATTTCTGTGACAGCCAGGGAAAGGGCAAGGATGTAAGGCAATGTATCAACAAGTATGGAATCTACCGTGTTAAAGTTTGGACTATGCAGAGATACTGGAAGGAACATAGAAAAAGTTTAGCAAATGGACGTTTCTTTTCTTAGATGAAAGATTGGATATATATGTACATGAAATGATAATGAATAGTGTAAGACAGAATATTATTAGGTGTGGTATAAATTTTAAGGGCTGTATGAGATGGTGTCCTATAATTGCTTAATTCGAACATTAATTGATATCTACAATACTTTATTTTGTTGATTAGGTCCATCAAAGTGATCTCCCTCCTCCAATTCTGGGACGTGGTGGTTTTATGACTTATCCAAGGTCATACAATTAATATTATGCTAACATACTGATCCAGTCAAAAGGTCCTAGATCAAGGTATTAATTTCTCTACTCAATTTTGAATGTTTTGTGATTCAGATTTCAACTGTGTGCTTGTAGTATCCCTTTCATAGAAAGCTTGTGCTTTTCTATTCTGCTTATGCAGTCATTAGCTCCTTTAAGACCTGTCTCACCAGACTTTTTTCTGGGGGGTTTCCTTGATTAGTTCAAGTTCATTGTCATTGACCATCATTCATTCACTCATTCATTCAACAAACATGTTAAAGCAAAGTCCTGTGTTGGGTCATGGGAGAAATACAAAGTTTAGATAAGATCTCTACTCTCAAAGACTTTAGATTCCATTGAGGCGAAATGGAAGAAACTATATGGCTAATTATAATATGCCAAATTACTTAAGTCAAGGAGAAATCAGAGAACCATATTTCAAATGTACCCTCCAAGCAGAAGATTCTATATTTCTCTTTCTAGTCAATTTGCAAGTATATCTAGTGCTTGATAGGGGGAAGTTTATCCTGAATAACACTAGTCACAAACACTGCTTTAGTACTTCACGCTTTGATATGCTGTTTTACTTAAATTCAATTCATGAACAAGTCAAGACAATATCCTTAATCTGAACTATGTTGGTCAACCAGAAAATGACTTAATGCTAATATTACAGTGTTGTGATCTTTTTCTTCTCAAAACACAGCCAGGTGATAAAAGTTCAGATCTTTTATTATCTCCAATATAGCCCGGTTAGCTTAGAGGCCTATCTTTCTGCTTGGTTCCAAGAGCTCTCTCCGAATGTCGCCAAATCCAAAGGTCTGGTCCTTCAGCCTCTGCCTCTGCTTTCTTCAGCCTCCAGCCAGCTCCTTCTTCATGTCATTCCCGGAGAAATCTCGACTTGTAGCGTCTTCACTCTGAAGAACTTCCTCGACTCGCCCATTGAAGCTCTATTTATGCTCAAGAGAGGGATTGTGGGTTTTCTCCCATAGTGCTCTCTGGCCCAAAGAGCTTCAAGGGAGGTGTGAACTCATTGAACTCCAATGAGTAAAGGTGTGAACACAAGCCTTGTATTAATTAGTTCTACTTAGTACCTTGTTTCAGGTTCTGCCCAAAACATCTTCTTGTGAGATTAGATCAACTCTAATTAGTTAGCAGTTAGTAAGGATTCCAACATTACAGAAGTATGACTACCTCATACCGTGAATTCTCTCATACGGCATATTAACAATTCTCTGTACAGGATGATAGCTGACTCATTAATAGGAAAGGGATACATGGAAGAAGTAGATACAGGGCTGGGCAAGGATCCTAGAGTTTTGCCTTTAAAAGGAGAAAAAAACTAAACATTTACATCTCTAGGTGATAACAGGATAAAATAGGGATGGAACCGAAAGTTCATATAAGCACTGGTTATTCCTAGTTGTTTATTACTGAGCCCCTAGACCTCTTACCAAATAAAGAATGGCATCAACTCAATCAATAGATACTTGGTATCTGGATTTTACATAGTCAACACTAATAATGTATTTGTGGGATGAGAGCTTAGAAAATACAGCTGGGGATCATCAAATAAATTGAAGCTTTAAAAATTTCAATAATATGAAAATATAAAACTGCCAGCATAAAATAAGAATTCAGAGGTTGCAGAAAGTTAAAGGCTATAGAAATTCTTCATGTGGGAGGCAGGGAAGGGAGAGACCAACAGCATATTAGCAAGCTCTGAGCAATGGGTAAAAGTGAAAAGTTGCTTTTCTCCATTTAGAGAGTTAAGGCTGGAAACTTTGAAGGATCATTGCTTTTGTTCTTCAAGTTTAATGATTAATTAGGCATAAGACATTTTTCAAAATGTTTTTTCATTTACTTGTAATTATCCCCAGAGAGTGCTGAAATAACTTGGCTCAGAGTCTATAGATTAGTTTACATATGATACTCGTATATGGTTTCTTTTTAATGTTTCCTTCCTCTTCTGTCTTCTCTTTCCCCATAATACACTGGTCAGAGAAAAAAAAAGGTATGGGATTTTAAGTGGCAGACAAATCATATTCCACAGTTTTGCTGGTTTATCAGCAATATAGAAGGGAGTGAAAACAATGAAACCCTATCAAGAAGATAATACTCCTCTATCTTGTTATGATACAAAATCAAATCAAGGGACTTACATTTTCCATAGCACCAAGAAGTTCCATATAATATCTCATTTTATCCTCATGACATCACTTGGAAGAAGGCACTATTACTATCCCCATTTTACAGATGCAAATGTAAGCTTCTTGAAATTAAATTCTTTCAGTTTTTTTGGTCTTTGTTAGCCTCAGTGCCTAGCATATATTAGGTATTTAATAAATGTTTTTTGATTGGTTCCCATCTTCCTTAGAGCAATCAAGAAACAATATGCATGCTTCCAAAACATCCTTCTTAAAATATTCCACAAAAAAGATGTTCTGAACAAAGAACAATTATATTCCTAACTTGGTTCAGTCTCTCAAACATCATATTATTTTTAGCAAAAATAATATATCTCCCTTGTTTGGGAACAAACATGATTGGATACTCTGGTCATTGGATCTCTAATTTCTTATCCTGAAGACTGAATAAAATTACTCTTTTCCTTTTGTTTGTTTGTTTGTTTGTTAATTATTTTTTAGTTTGTTATTTTAATTTCTTTTTAAGAATTATAAAATGACACAAAAACAGGATTTTCTTTTCTTACTCATCCTTAAAACATATTTTGAAAAAGAGAACTTAATCTGGAGTCTAGAAACTCTTTTGGCAGTTCATATGTGTATGTTAAGGGATCTGTGAACTTGGACTTCTTAATATTTTGAGAGATGCAGAGACATGGGGGAGAGAGAGACAGACAGACAGACAGAGACAGAGAGAAAGAGAAAGACACGGAGATAGAGACAGACACAGAGACAGAGAGGGAGAGACAGAGAGAGATAGAGAGAGAAAGATACAGACACAGACATAAAGACACAGAGACAAAGAGAGAGTCAAAATGAAACTTCTGTATCACAAAGAAATCACAAAAAAAAATCCACATGGGGACTTCCGGTTAAGATGGCGGAGAGGAGGCTCACAGTTGCATAAGCTCCGCGCTTTCTCTCACTATCCACTTCATTACAAGCCTCTGAATCAATGCTTGACTGAAAAAAACCCACAAATAGTTACCAAGAGAAGCCATCCTTGAGATCCGCCAAGAAAGGTCTGTCTTTACTGGAGGGCTGGGGCGGTTTTAGATCGGGCGCAGGCGGCGGGCAGCAGCAGTGAGAGCACGGGAGCAGACTGGAGAGGGGGTGGGGAGTGATCGTAGCCGTTTCTGCGGGGAGAGCTTCGCTACAGGTTTGGATACTTTGCTCCGGCAGCAAGTCAACAGCCCAGCAGAGAAGCTAAAAACACCGGGGCTGAAGAATACAACCGCAAACAGCTGGAGTCTCTCAGGACCTGGCCCCCCTCCTTCCCCCCCCCTCAGTGACTCAGCACGCTTTGGGATCTCAGAGCGCAGGCGCAGCACAGTCCTGCTAGTGCCTCACTGCTGCCACCTGCAGTCTGTAGAGGAAGCTCGATAACACACCCAGCCCCCCCCCCCCAAAGAAAGACTCCAGTTTTTTCTGTTTTTCTTTGGTAGTTTATCTCTGATTAATAGACAGAATGAGCAAGAAGCTGAAGAGGACTTTAACCCTTGACAGCTTCTATACAGATAGAGAGCAGACTCTAAATCCTGAGGAGACTAAAAACAGGCAGTCCCCAGGTGATTCCCCAAAGGAGGAGATCGTCTGTTCCTCAGCACAGATGAACCTCATAGAAGTGATTAAAAAGGCTCTCACAAAGGAGCTAGAAGAAAAATGGGAAAAGAGTCTGGAGAAAGTTAAAGAGAGAGTGGATAAAGAAGTAAAATCCTTGAAGATTTCTGTGACAGCCAGGGAAAGGGCAAGGATGTAAGGCAATGTATCAACAAGTATGGAATCTACCGTGTTAAAGTTTGGACTATGCAGAGATACTGGAAGGAACATAGAAAAAGTTTAGCAAATGGACGTTTCTTTTCTTAGATGAAAGATTGGATATATATGTACATGAAATGATAATGAATAGTGTAAGACAGAATATTATTAGGTGTGGTATAAATTTTAAGGGCTGTATGAGATGGTGTCCTATAATTGCTTAATTCGAACATTAATTGATATCTACAATACTTTATTTTGTTGATTAGGTCCATCAAAGTGATCTCCCTCCTCCAATTCTGGGACGTGGTGGTTTTATGACTTATCCAAGGTCATACAATTAATATTATGCTAACATACTGATCCAGTCAAAAGGTCCTAGATCAAGGTATTAATTTCTCTACTCAATTTTGAATGTTTTGTGATTCAGTTTTCAACTGTGTGCTTGTAGTATCCCTTTCATAGAAAGCTTGTGCTTTTCTATTCTGCTTATGCAGTCATTAGCTCCTTTAAGACCTGTCTCACCAGACTTTTTTCTGGGGGGTTTCCTTGATTAGTTCAAGTTCATTGTCATTGACCATCTCTTTCATTCATTCACTCATTCATTCAACAAACATGTTAAAGCAAAGTCCTGTGTTGGGTCATGGGAGAAATACAAAGTTTAGATAAGATCTCTACTCTCAAAGACTTTAGATTCCATTGAGGCGAAATGGAAGAAACTATATGGCTAATTATAATATGCCAAATTACTTAAGTCAAGGAGAAATCAGAGAACCATATTTCAAATGTACCCTCCAAGCAGAAGATTCTATATTTCTCTTTCTAGTCAATTTGCAAGTATATCTAGTGCTTGATAGGGGGAAGTTTATCCTGAATAACACTAGTCACAAACACTGCTTTAGTACTTCACGCTTTGATATGCTGTTTTACTTAAATTCAATTCATGAACAAGTCAAGACAATATCCTTAATCTGAACTATGTTGGTCAACCAGAAAATGACTTAATGCTAATATTACAGTGTTGTGATCTTTTTCTTCTCAAAACACAGCCAGGTGATAAAAGTTCAGATCTTTTATTATCTCCACTATAGCCCGGTTAGCTTAGAGGCCTATCTCTCTGCTTGGTTCCAAGAGCTCTCTCCGAATGTCGCCAATCCAAAGGTCTGGTCCTTCAGCCTCTGCCTCTGCTTTCTTCAGCCTCCAGCCAGCTCCTTCTTCATGTCATTCCCGGAGAAATCTCGACTTGTAGCGTCTTCACTCTGAAGAACTTCCTCGACTCACCCATTGAAGCTCTATTTATGCTCAAGAGAGGGATTGTGGGTTTTCTCCCATAGTGCTCTCTGGCCCAAAGAGCTTCAAGGGAGGTGTGAACTCATTGAACTCCAATGAGTAAAGGTGTGAACACAAGCCTTGTATTAATTAGTTCTACTTGGTACCTTGTTTCAGGTTCTGCCCAAAACATCTTCTTGTGAGATTAGATCAACTCTAATTAGTTAGCAGTTAGTAAGGATTCCAACATCTCCCCCTTTCTTTTGTTAGATGAAAACACCAAAGGAAATAGGAAATCTAATCAGATTAGTGGGTTTCTGAAGGGGTACACATAAATCCATCAATATAGGAGGCATTATACATAATTTACATAAGCACATAGCAATATAACACAGGCTAGTAGTAATATAACAACATGAATCAACCTGAAAATTTACACAGAGAGTGGATAAAGAAGTAAAATCCTTGAAAAATAGGATTAGTGAACTGGAAACAGAAAACAGCTCTCTAAAAAACAAAATTGGCGAAATGGAAAAAAATTCCACAGAACAAAAGAACTCAATTGGACAATTAGAGAAAGATTTTAAAAAAGTGAGTGAAGAGAATACTTCACTGAAAATCAGAATTGAACAAGTGGAATTGAATGACTCGAGGAGACAAGAAGAATCAGTCAAGCAAATCCAAAAAAATCAAACAATGGAGAAAAATGTGAAATACCTTCTGGGGAAGACAACAGACCTGGAAAACAGATCCAGGAGAGACAATCTGAGAATCATTGGACTCCCAGAAAAACATGATGAAAAAAAGAGCCTGGACACTGTCTTCCAGGAAATTATCAAAGAGAACTGCCCAGAAGTCATAGGAACAGAGGAAAAAATAAACATTGAAAGGATTCATCGATCACCCACTGAAAGGGATCCTAAAATCAAAACACCAAGGAATATAGTGGCCAAATGCCAGAACCCTCAGGTGAAAGAAAAAATATTGCAAGCGGCTAGAAAAACCCAATTCAAGTATCAAGGAGCCACAATAAGGATCACCCAGGATCTGGCAGCATCCACATTAAAAGATCGAAGGGCCTGGAATATGATATTCCGAAAGGCTAAGGAACTTGGTATGCAACCAAAAATAACTTACCCAGCGAGAATGAGCATCTTTTTCCAGGGAAGAAGATGGACATTCAACGAAGTAAGCGAATTTCATCTATTTCTGATGAAAAAACCAGAACTTAACAAAAAGTTTGATCTACAAATATAGAACTCAAGAGAAATCTAAAAAGGTAAAGATTAATCTTGGGAACTATATTTTGACTATATAGATGTATAAAGAATACATGTATACCTTGTTCTAGAAATTGATGTGGAAAGGACATTGTACCAGAAAAAGGGTAAAGTGGGGATAGTACATCTCATGAAGAGGCATAGGAAACCTATTATATCTGAGAGAAAGAATGGAGGGGGATGAATATAGTGGGTATCTTACTGCCTTCAGAATTGGCTTTAAGTGAAAAATCTTAAGACATATTCAATCTATGGTGAAACTTCTCCCATCTCATTGAAAAGTGAGAAGGGAAAAGTGGAAAGGGAAGGAATAAGCTAAGGGGAAGGGAATACGGGAACTGGGAAGGAAAGGGGTAAGATAGGGGGAGGAACTCTAAGGAGGGGGGAGGGATACTAAAAAGGGAGGGCTGTGAGAAGCAAGGGGTGCTCACAAGCTTAATACTTGGAAGGGGGGGAAAGGGGAAAGAAGGGAGGAAAGCATAAACCGGGGTTAACAAGATGGCAAGTAATACAGAATTGGTCATTCTAACCATAAACGTGAACGGGGTAAACTCCCCCATAAAGAGAAAGCGGTTAGCAGAATGGATTAAAAGCCAGAACCCTACAATATGTTGTTTACAGGAAACACACCTGAAGCGGGGAGATACATGCAGGTTAAAGGTAAAAGGTTGGAGCAAAATCTACTATGCTTCAGGTGAAGTCAAAAAAGCAGGGGTAGCCATCCTGATCTCAGATCAAGCTAAAGCAAAAATTGACCTAATTAAAAGAGATAAGGAAGGACACTATATCTTGCTAAAGGGTAGCATGGATAATGAAGCACTATCTATATTAAACATATATGCACCAAGTGGGGTAGCAGCTAAATTCTTAAAAGAGAAACTAAGAGAGCTGCAAGAAGAAATAGACAGTAAAACTATAATAGTGGGAGATCTTAACCTTGCACTCTCAGAATTAGATAAATCAAACCAGAAAATAAATAAGAAAGAAGTCAAAGAGGTAAACAGAATACTAGAAAAGCTAGATATGATAGATCTCTGGAGAAAATGTAATGGAGACAGAAAGGAATACACTTTCTTTTCAGCAGTTCATGGAACCTATACAAAAATTGACCATATATTAGGACATAAAAACCTCAAACTCAAATGTAGTAAGGCAGAAATAGTAAATGCATCCTTTTCAGACCACGATGCAATGAAAATTACATTCAACAAAAAAGCAGGGGGAAGTAGACCAAAAAATAATTGGAAACTAAATAATCTCATACTAAAGAATGATTGGGTAAAACAGCAAATCATAGACATAATTAATAACTTCACCCAAGAAAACGATAATAATGAGACATCATACCAAAATGTATGGGATGCAGCCAAAGCGGTAATAAGGGGAAATTTCATATCTCTAGAGGCCTATTTGTATAAAATAGAGAAAGAGAAGGTCAATGAATTGGGTTTGCAATTAAAAATGCTAGAAAAGGAACAAATTAAAAACCCCCAGTCAAACACTAAACTTGAAATTCTAAAAGTAAAAGGTGAGATCAATAAAATTGAAAGTAAAAAAACTATTGAATTGATTAATAAAACTAAGAGTTGGTTCTATGAAAAAACCAACAAAATAGACAAACCCTTAGTAAATCTGATTAAAAAAAGGAAAGAGGAAAATCAAATTGTTAGTCTTAAAAATGAAAAGGGAGAACTCACCACTAACGAAGAGGAAATTAGAGCAATAATTAGGAGTTACTTTGCCCAACTTTATGCCAATAAATTCGACAACTTAAAGGAAATAGAAAAATACCTCCAAAAATACAGCTTGCCCAAACTAACAGAGGAAGAAGTAAATATCCTAAACAGTCCCATCTCAGAAAAAGAAATAGAACAAACTATCAATCAACTCCCTAAGAAAAAATCCCCAGGACCAGATGGATTTACATGTGAATTCTACCAAACATTTAAAGAACAATTAACTCCAATGTTATATAAACTATTTGAAAAAATAGGGATTGAAGGAGTCCTACCAAACTCCTTTTATGACACAGATATGGTACTGATACCTAAACCAGGTAGGCTGAAAACAGAGAAAGAAAATTATAGACCAATCTCCCTAATGAATATTGATGCTAAAATCTTAAATAAAATATTAGCAAAAAGATTACAGAAAATTGTCACCAGGATAATACACTATGACCAAGTAGGATTTATACCAGGAATGCAGGGCTGGTTCAATATTAGGAAAACTATTAACATAATTGACTATATCAATAACCAAACAAACAAAAACCACATGATCATCTCAATAGATGCAGAAAAAGCATTTGATAAAATCCAACATCCATTCCTAATAAAAACACTTGAGAGCATAGGAATAAATGGACTTTTCCTTAAAATAGTCAGGAGCATATATTTAAAACCATCAGTAAGCATCATATGCAATGGGGAAAAACTGGAACCTTTCCCAGTAAGATCTGGAGTGAAGCAAGGTTGCCCACTATCACCATTATTATTTAATATCGTATTAGAAACACTAGCCTCGGCAATAAGAGTCGAGAAAGATATAAAAGGAATTAGAGTAGGCAATGAGGAAACCAAACTATCACTCTTTGCAGATGATATGATGGTATACCTAGAGAACCCCAGAGATTCTACCAAAAAGCTATTGGAAATAATTCATAATTTTAGCAAAGTAGCTGGCTACAAAATAAATCCCCATAAATCCTCAGCATTTTTATACATCACCAACAAAACCCAACAGCAAGAGATACAAAGAGAAATTCCATTCAGAATAACTATTGATACCATAAAATATTTGGGAATCTATCTACCAAAGGAAAGTCAGGAATTATATGAGCAAAATTATAAAAAAGTCTCCACACAAATAAAGTCAGACTTAAATAATTGGAAAAATATTAAGTGCTCTTGGATCGGCCGAGCGAACATAATAAAGATGACAATACTCCCTAAACTAATCTATTTATTTAGTGCTATACCAATCAGACTTCCAAGAAAATATTTTATTGATCTAGAAAAAATAACAACAAAATTCATATGGAACAATAAAAAGTCGAGAATCTCAAGGGAATTAATGAAAAAAAAATCAAATGAAGGTGGCCTAGCTGTACCTGATCTAAAATTATATTATAAAGCAGCAGTCACCAAAACCATTTGGTATTGGCTAAGAAATAGATTAGTGGATCAGTGGAAAAGGCTAGGCTCACAAGACAGAATAGTCAACTATAGCAATCTAGTGTTTGACAAACCCAAAGCCCCTAACTTCTGGGAAAAGAATTCATTATTTGATAAAAACTGCTGGGATAATTGGAAATTAGTATGGCAGAAATTAGGCATGGACCCACACTTAACACCATATACCAAGATAAGATCACAATGGGTCTATGACCTAGGCATAAAGAACGAGACTATAAATAAATTAGAGGAACATAGAATAGTTTATCTCTCAGACTTGTGGAGGAGAAAGAAATTTGTGACCAAAGATGAACTAGAGACCATTACTGATCACAGAATAGAAAATTTCGATTACATCAAATTAAAAAGCCTTTGTACAAATAAAACTAATGCAAACAAGATTAGAAGGGAAGCGACAAACTGGGAAAACATTTTCACAGTTAAAGGTTCTGATAAAGGCCTCATTTCCAAAATATATAGAGAACTGACTCAAATTTATAAGAAATCAAGCCATCCTCCAATTGATAAATGGTCAAAGGATATGAACAGACAATTTTCAGAGGATGAGATTGAAACTATTACCACTCATATGAAAGAGTGTTCCAAATCATTATTGATCAGAGAAATGCAAATTAAGACAACTCTGAGATACCACTACACACCTGTCAGATTGGCTAAGATGACAGGAAAAAATAATGATGAATGTTGGAGGGGATGCGGGAAAACTGGGACACTAATGCATTGTTGGTGGAGTTGTGAACGAATCCAACCATTCTGGAGAGCAATCTGGAATTATGCCCAAAAAATTATCAAAATGTGCATATCCTTTGATCCAGCAGTGTTTCTATTGGGCTTATATCCCAAAGAAATACTAAAGAAGGGAAAGGGACCTGTATGTGCCAAAATGTTTGTAGCAGCCCTGTTTGTAGTGGCTAGAAACTGGAAAATGAATGGATGCCCATCAATTGGAGAATGGCTGGGTAAATTGTGGTATATGAATGTTATGGAATATTATTGTTCTGTAAGAAATGACCAGCAGGATGAATACAGAGAGGCTTGGAGAGACCTACATGAACTGATGCTAAGTGAAATGAGCAGAACCAGGAGATCATTATACACTTCGACAACGATATTGTATGAGGACATATTTTGATGGAAGTGGATTTCTTTGACAAAGAGACCTGAGTTTCAATTGATAAATGACGGACAAAAGCAGCTACACCCAAAGAAAGAACACTGGGAAACGAATGTGAACTATCTGCATTTTTGTTTCTCTTCCCGGATTATTTATACCTTCTGAATCCAATTCTCCCTATGCAACAAGAGAACTGTTCGGTTCTGCAAACATATATTGTATCTAGGATATACTGCAACATATCCAACATATAAAGGACTGCTTGCCATCTAGGGGAGGGGGTGGAGGGAGGGAGGGGAAAAAAAAAATCGGAACAGAAATGAGTGTAAATATAATGTAATTATTAAATAAAAAAATTAAAAAAAAAAAGAAAAAAAAAAAAATCCACATAAAACATGTGGAAAAAAAGAAAGAGAGAGAAAGAAAGAGGGGGAGAGGAAAGTGAGAGAGAGAAGAGGAAGAGAAAAAATGAAGAAGTAAGAAAGATCTCTGAATAAAAAGAGAGATATGAGGAACTACTTATAAATGAGAAAGCTAGAGGCTTCTAGGAGAAAGTACCTATATTTTCTCTAAGAATACACCTAGATCCACTGGGACTATCATGTGAATGCTCATTCATTAAGGTTACTGAAAAGTGGCTGAAAGACATTGAGGTGTCAGTATGTTGATCTAAAAAGAACAGAGAAGTTTTCTGTCCCCTGGGGAACATATCTGGGATATAAAAGAGAATATACCAGGACTTGTTATACTTAATGTCTCACTTTTGGTAATTCACATAGATATATTTGATTTTGGCCAGAAGGAATTTCAAAAGCATTTACAAGGATTACAAAGTCTTGGGTAAGAAACTTCTTAGTGTCTGGCATTCAGTAGTCACTTATATAAATGTATGCTGTTTGTTTGCTTAACAAAGTAAAAATGGTTTCATTAAGACCAGGTCATGTCAAAGTATCCTTACTTCATATACATACATATATATATATAATTGCTAATGATTTTATATCCTGTAACTTTGCTAAAGCTCTGAATTGTTTCCAGTAGGTTTTTGGATGATTTTTCTAGGATTCTCTAAGTATACCATCGTATCATCTGCAAAGAGTAATAGTTTTATTTCCTCATTGTCTGTTCTAATTCCTTTAATTTCTTTTTCTTTTCTTTTTGCTAAAGCCAGCATTCCTAATACAATGTTGAATAATAGTGGTAATAATGGGCATTCTTGTTTCACTCCTGATCTTATTGAGAATGTGTCCAGCTTCTCTCCATTACAAATAATGCTTGCTGTTGGTTTTAAACAGATACTGCTTATTATTTTAAGGAAAGTTCCCTTTAACCCTATGCTCTCTAGTGTATTTAATAGGAATGGGTGTTGCAATTTGCCAAAAGATTTTTCTGCATCTATTCAGATTATCATATGATTTCTGTTGGTTTTATTGATGTCAATTATGGTAATAGTTTTTCTGATATTGAACCAAGCCTGCATTCTTCATCATAATGTATCATCCAGTTGAGAAGTTGCTATAATCTCTTTGTTAATATTTTATTTAAAATTTTTGTATCAATATTTATTAGGGAGATTAGTCCATAATTTTCTTTCTCTGTTTTGGCTCTTCCTGATTTAGGTATCAGTACAATATTTGTGTTATAGAAGGGATTTAGCAAAACTCCTTTTTATCTAATTTTCCAAATATTTTACATAGTATTGGAATTAATTGGCTTTTACATTTTTGGTTGAATACATCTGGCCTTAGAGCTTTTTTCTTAGAGAGTTCATTAATGGTTTGTTCAATTTCTTTTTCTAAAATGGGATTATTTCCTTTTAAATAAGACGATTTGACTGGCAGATCAAAGAAATGCTACAAACATAACATATTTATTCTCCACATGTTTCAGCTGTGTGATATGATAGCCCCACAAAAAGCTATTATGAATCAAGGCTGCATTTTAAAAAAGGTATAGCAACTAGGTGATAATCTGGTTGTATTCTGCTCTGGTCAGAGCAGGTGAAATAGTCTATTCAGTTCTGGGGACCAAAATTTGGAATGGATACTGGTCAGGTGGAGAATGTAAAGGACTTCAAAATTAAATAGCATGATGACAGACTGACTGAATGGGGAAGGGATTTTAGCCTGGAGAAGAAGACTGGGAGTATAATAACTGTCTTCAAGTTTTTAAAAGGTTGTCATTGTTGCTTCACCTTTGTACTTAAAAAGGACCAAAGGCATATGGAAGATGATGTCTTGACTTTCAAGTGAAATGAATCTAAGTAAAGAAGAATTACACAAAGTCATCAGCCTCACTCTCTCTGGAGCCATCTGGGAGCCAGTGATAGACATAGATCAAGCCAACCAAAGATGGTCTAATATGCAGTGGGAGAATCATGGCCTTTTTTATTATTAAAGCTTTTTATTTTTCAAAACATATGCATGGATAATTATTTGACATTAACTCTTAATAAAACTTTGTGCTTCAATTTTTCCCCCTTCTCCCACCCTCTCCCCTATATAGTAAGTAGTCCAATATTTGTTAAATATGGTAGAAATATATATATTAAATCTAATATTTGCATACATATTTATACAATTATCTTGCTGCATAAAAAAATCAAACAAAACAGAAAAAATGAGAAAGAAAATTAAATGCAAGCAAACAACAACAAAAAGAGTGAAAATGCTATGTTGTGATCCACACTTAGTTCCCATAATCCTCTGTCTGGGTGTAGATGGCTCTCTTCATTACCAGATCATTGGAAATAGACCATGTCCTTTTTAAACTAAGGTCTTTAATTGAGAAGAAGTTCCTGTAACATAAATTTAGGCTTGAAATAATGAAAGAACTTCCTAATACTTAGAGTCATCCAGGAATAGAATGTACCACTTCCTAGAGAACTTCAAGAAAAGAGGATGCTAGACTATCTATTGTCAGGTATTTTGTAAAATCAATTCTTGTTCAGATCCTGGTGAGACTAGATGGTCTCTAAGAATCCTCTGCTCTCTGAATTCTCTGATTCTGTGAATAAAACCTTGTTTCTTAAAGCAGGATCTGAAGTTGAAGCCACCTTGGTGTAGGCTATGTCACCTCACAGAGATGCCCATTAATGTGGATATTGTATCAACCCCACATAGTCCCATATATTCCAATTTATACTAGTGAACATAATTATATGAAATATGATTGATTCCAACCCATTGGAGACAGGTAATATGAATTTGAATAATACAACTACTTTACAGGGTTCATTATTTGCACTAATCAGAGATCTGGCTCTATTATCAAATGAGATAACAAAAGGAAAGTACTTACAAACCTAAAAGTGTTATATTTGACATAACAGACAGTACAAGGCCTGAAGTCAGGAAAACTCATCTTCCTGAGTTCAAATCTAACCTGTGCCACTTGTTAACTGTGAGATTCTAGGTAAATGAGTTAAGCCTTTTTGCCTCAGTTCCCTTACATATAAAATGAGCTGAAGAAGAAAATGGCAAAATGCTCCACTATCTTTTCCAAGAAAAACCCAAAAGCTGTCACAAAGAGTCAGGCACAATTGAAAAAATGAACAACAACATTAGATGTTTTATTTTTATAATGTTCAAACTAGACTGAACTGAAAGACTAGAAACTATGTATGATTTCCTGTGACCTGTTCCTGTAGCCCTTTCATATTCCTCAAGTCTGGATTGCTAAAAAGGAATGCTAAGAATGGCTCTTAATCAATAAACACTTACTCTATGCCAAGTCCTATGTGTTATGTGTGTGACAAAATAAATTAAACTCTTTAACCATATGGGACTATCTTCAGCTTGCAAATTGTGGAGATAATTGATGTCAACAAATATATTTTTACCTGAAATATCTTTTTCATTTTTTAAGATTTCTCTATTAGTTGAGGAAAGCAGTTTGTATCTAAAAGTGGAAATATACCTTTAGATTTCCAGCATTCATAATTACAAATTGACTTAAGATCCAAGAGGAATTTATGGAAATCTGGGGTCCTGTGTTGTCTTTCCTGCTGTGATCCTAGTAATTGTTAAATTCATTTATCTGACTCTGAAATAGAAAGTTTGCTCTGGCTACCCACTTTCTCTATTGGAGGAATAAATGCATTTAGGAAGCTGATAAAAAAATTAGAACTATGAGGAATGCAACTATGTATTAAAAGGTGGAAGGGACCTATCAATTCAGTCCCGATCCTTGTCTGATGCATTAATTGGTATAGGCGATAGATTCAAATTACTGAGGTGCTCCTATATATATGCAAGATCAAATTATTATATTTGATTATATTGTTATATATTATAATATATTATAAATGCAATATAAATATAATATAAATTATATGTATTATAAATGTAAGATCAAATAGGTAATATTCAGGGAATCAAATGGGTTTCTCTGAGCATCCAGGTAAACATAAATGTGCCTTGAAAATAACTTTACAAATATACATCAAAAGAGCTATGCAAATATGAATTATTTTATTGTAAATAAAAAATCCTTCATATTACATGAAAATAAATCTTTAACAAAAAGCCTTCCTTCATTAAACTAAAATAACTGTTTAATGCTTCAGGCAAATAGGAAGCTCAGATAATTTCGAATTCAGAATAATGGGGATTTTGGTCTACAAATTAAATAACACCTATCAAATAAAGTATGGCTTTTTTTCAGAGAATAAGGAAAAGGGAGAAGAAAAGGAGATGACTAGGGAATAATAACGATATGAATAAATCATTGAACTATGAAATCCTGAAGCTTAATAATATCTACAAATCATCAAATTCATGGTAACAAATTTAATAATCTATTTCTTGATACAGGCTTACGTAATGCCTTCCAGCCCTTAGAATCATTGAATATTTTAAAAAGAAGACAATTTAAAAATCACCTAGCCCTAACATTGCTCTTTTTTATACATGATGGTGGAATGATATGCCTGAGGTTACCCAGTGAGTCAGTACAGTCAGGACTAGAACCCAGATCTCTGAAGACCAGATTTCTGCAGTTTCTAATACTTCTTATTTTTTCCTCAATTTTATCCTCTGATAAAGCATGTCTATATCAAGGAAAGCCCATGAGAGAAATTTAACAAAGACACCATGCTTCTGCAGTTTGGCATCTTACTTAAATAAATGAGGATAACAAGGTTAGGAATTAAGGAACTCTTTTCTACCAAGAAGGCAAGTCTATGATATTTATTTGGGTGATAAGGAGAGCAGAATAATGGAGAAGGTGGTCCTTTATGCTAAAGAGACTATTCCTGGGAAGCTATGTAACTCAAAAGCTTTACAGACTGAATTAGGTGTAATCCTTATGGGATCACTAACAGCTCATAAATAACTTTTAATGAGATTTCCAGCAAGTAAAATAGCACATGGGGAAAAGGGTATTTTTAAATAAATAAATAAAGTTTTAAACTCTATATGGTTGTTTTCCAAATATCTAACCCAAAGAAAAGGGACTATTTCAATAAGAAAAGATTAGTAGTGAAAATATTTAATTAACTGATAGGGACAGGGAAAGCTTGCCTATGTCATTGAAAATACTTGACATTGACCACTAATCTTTGGAAACTTATATAGCTAAATCTAAAGCATGTTCCAGAGTTAAGCAGAGAAATAAATCAAGGTTTGCAAATGTCATTTAAGTTTTCACCTGTCCCACGATTCAAAATTATTGGCTTCCCAATGAAAAGCATATGTTGTGTCCCTTGCCTGGGGAATAGTAATGAAGTGAGGCAGACACTCTCCAGTTCTACCCTCCCATCTCTTCTCTCTTTATTTCCCATCGAGTAAAAATAATTACTGTATACTTGAGGGAACATTTCTCTCAGTCTGCCGATAACGGCTGCCATGTTGGCTCTTCAGGCGCGCCTCTTCTTCCTTGAGGGACCATGACTTGATTTATGAGAAAATAGTTGGCAAATTGTGGTGTCCATCTTGATGGATGACATCATTTGGGCTATTTTGCTGATCATGAATGACTAACTTCTTCTTTTTAGCACTGTTGGAATTGATCAATAGCTATGATTCTGCCACAGCTGAATAAAAGAAAAAGTGACAATTGTCTTTTCTGTTTAAGAACTGAAGGAGAATTTGTGAAAGAAAAAAAGTCCTATCCTTTTGCTTGTTTAGAATGCAGTAGAACATAAATCTCACATTCAGTATTGTAACAGTATGAAATCTCCCCAAATTGAGTAGATTCCAGACATAACCAAAATGTTACAGGTTTTGATCAGTATTCTTTACTCTAGGATCTTTTCGTCTTTTAGAAGCCAACTTAGCATTTCCTATTAAATACTGTAGATAAAAATAACTTTGCAATTGAAGTTGTATTCATGGATAATTACATAGCTCTGCATTAGGAGACTTAATTCAAAAAAAAATCATGTGTTTAATATATATTGGATTACTTGCAATTTAAGGGAGGGGGTGAAGGGAAAAGAGGGAAAATTTTGAAGCACAAGGTTTTGCAGGAGTGAATGTTGAAAGTTATCTATGCGTATGTTTTGAAAATAAAAAGCTTTAATAAAAAATTTAAAAAGAAATAATGTTAATATTCAGTTTATTTATTTGTTTTAAAGAACCTGATCTGTGATTTTTTTTAAAAAAATAAGAATTTAAGAATGAATTAAATAGTGTTTTTTTCTCTTTCAAAAACTAATTTTTTATTCTTAGGAATGGCAGATGCATGCTCACAGTCATTAGTTTTCAGAGAGGCCTCTGACATAAGATCTCATGCCTAAGGGAAGAGTTTTTCTCACATAGTTCAATGACAACTCAGCAACTGGCAAATTGTTTATGATATGAGAGTGGCACAGATCCAAGATGCCAAAAAAAAAAAAATTAAAAGACAACTTAAGAGAAGAAATGAATTGCTTTCACTGATCTGGGCCAAGCATGAACCTATAGACTTCAGTAGACACTTGATAAAAATGTCTTTATAATGTCTACATGTCTTTGCAAGGAGGCTACAGATCTTCAGCTGCTATTATTTATTATTTCTAACAAATGTGGCTTGCCAAAGAACACTGAGGTCAGTGAGGCATTCTCTAAGGGTAGGGTGGAAAAAAGCTTCTGCTTTATAACCTAGCGACGCAAAAATGTTTGCGCGGCACAGTCAAAAGTAGGATTTCTTATTGGTTTGACTGTTTTTTCTCTCTTGGACATTATACTTAAACAATTGTCTCCTTCTGGCTGAGTGTTTCTTCAAATTTATTTATAGAAGATATTTCCTTCCCCACTTCTAATCTGTTTTTCATATTTCAGTGAAAGGGATCATACATAAAACTTTACAAGGTTTTACTTTTCTTTGCATTTCCTAAATGGAGACATCTGCTATGCTCATTAGGCAAGTGCTATCCATTCATACATAGACTCTCCCATCTTTAATTCATGGTAAAGTACTCCAGATTCATTTAAGCATTTTGCTGTCTTTCACTGGCAGCCTTTTTTCAGGTCAATTTTTACCTGTAATTCTTCAGTTATTTTCATTATATTAATTTCTATTCCACCAGCTCTCTTCCCCTCACTCATCTCCTTTCCAAATTGTAAAATACATACACAACTTTATTACTTTCTAAACTCTGCCAAAAGCATGCTTTTATGATAGAAGGCATTTGTTCAGGCTCATCGAAGTTTAGCACTTAGCCATGAGAAGCAATAGACAGAAAGAAGTTTCTCATTACACATTTCAATGAGTCGATCGAAATACTATATTCCAGTTGAGAATGCTTTCAATCCAGTCAAATTCAGAAACACTCTCAGATCAGAGTTCATAATCTCCTGCAAGTGATGTAAACCAAAAATTGACTCCATTTTTGTGATGTCATCATTACATTTAATTATGTTGGGGAGCGTGGGAATATTGGAAAAGATACATAGTAAAAGGAAGACAATAGTTCTCTCCATGTAGTTAATGCCAATTTCAATCTGTACCTAAGAAGTCTCATCTGTAAACACATTTTGATGTTTTTAATAATAATAAAAATTGCTCTCTGGAAACAGTTTGGAAGGAGAAGAATGTATTTCATTATTGAATTCAGGCAAAGGTGGTCCCAGCATTCAGAGCTTTGGGGATTTGCATGTTTTCAATATGTTGTTTCTGCAAGGTTCCCCTCCAAAGTTCCTTGCTCATCAGAAAGTTGCTCAAAATAGAGGAATCCATTAAATTGGCAAGCTGATGGATGACCTGCACAGGTAATATAGATGATTGTGGGTAAAAAGATTGGGTGCAATGTGTTTTAATGATTCCTAAAGAGTCAGTTGTGGGCACACCTAGTTGTGAAAGGTCCACTTAAATTGAACCTGGTGTTTTCTTCAAACTCATTTTGGGTAATTTATGAGCCTGAATTTGTGTTCTCCAGCCTGTATTTCCTGTTATTTTCTGCCTCTCCCGGCTACTTCGCTGCTCTGCTTGGTTCAGCAAATGAGTTGACTTGATTTTTAAAAGTTTGTAAATAGTAAGATGTCTTATGTAAAAATGACCTTTCACAAAATCAGAGAGAGACTTGGGTTTTTATTTTCTCTCCTCTCACCCCAGTTAGACAAACTCTAAGGTTCTGTTTATGAGAACAATCATTTGCTAAATAAATGTTAAATTTCTCTTCCAGCTTGAGATCTTAGCCAATTTACTGAATGCAGTATTATTAGTTCACCTAACTCTAGCCCAGGGTTACCTCATCTATTGATGGGGAAGGACTCAACCCCTGAGATATGGAGAGAATTTAGGAAGTTGCTATTCACTCTTCCAGGTAAATATGTCAATGGGCAATTTCCCAGAATAAGTACACTAAACCAACCTCTAGAGGCTTTAAATGTATAACAACTCCAGGTCCTTAACTAGAAATGTTTGTACCTGGGGCAAGTACTATAGATCTTGCCTGATATTTGCACATAAAGAGATGTTCACCATTAAGGGTTACAACATAGCTAAATCCACTCAGGGTGGGCACAGAGAAAAGGAGAAGCTCATCCAGCCCACCACTTCATAGTTTATTAATTTGATTATTCTTGCTAACCAAATACTAATCTCTGTAGTTTTTACACTGCTGAAGGATTGCAAACACTGTCAATCACTATCTAAATTTGTCTGGAGCAAAGCTCCTATCATCTTTCCCTAGTTATGGCTCTGCCACCTACTAGAATCATTTATTTTCCCCCAAATCACAAACTAACTGAGCCAACTCATATAGGCATATTCACATCAGTTCTCATTTTGATCTTCAGAGTGCTCAGAAATATAATTCTTGGTCATGCACTTTGCTTAAAAGAAAAAATTTGAATATTTGCCAACCATTATGGTGGAAAAGCTGAAATGAAGAAACAAGATAAAATAACTTGTCTATCCTGACTTATTCTTTCCACTCAGCAGCAGAGGACAGAGTTCCCATAAATTCTTAATCCTATTGGGATGACATGGCAAATACCTAATGTGCCAGTGCATTGGGCAGTTTCTGTTGGCTACTGCTATTTTTTCTCCATTTTACTCCTAATCTTTAAAAAAAAGTACATATATAGATTTCCAAACAGGATGCAGAGACTAGAAAAAAATGCAACAGGTCTACAAACTTCAATTTGCTCAGGTCACCATTACTTTCAAATTCAACTTGTCTTTTAATAAGTATTTCATGTGCAAAAAGTGTCTTCACTGAAAATATAAGCTATGCAGATTGAATTGTTTCAATGTATTATATTAGATTTTTATTACATTATTTATAGTATAATGATCAGAATCTCAGAAAAATTCTTTTTAGAATACAATTTGCATTGGGAAAAATAAAGTAGACAATTTTGGAAAATCACTTACAATCAAATGGAAGGTGTTTCAAGAACTTTGTTTTGCATAACTCTGCAGCCAGTTGAAAATATTGCTCATATATAATCCATATTTCCCTGGAATTTTCACACCATTTATTAAGGGAATATAAAGGAGAAGATATGTGAATATATAGTATGTACATTTATATATTCTTCTATAAATCTATATATGATATTATATATAAACACATGTGTGTATTCAGAGCAGGATATTGGATGCATAGATGAAGTTAGAAAGTCAACAATTGGTTTTCCAGACATTCAATGAAAGAAACAAAATGGTTCAGTTAGGCATCTGGAGCCAACTCTCTCTCCTATGTCATTTAAATTTTAATCTGAACTTTATTTAATGTAATCATTTGGATGCAATAATAAATAAAAAACAAATGTTTGTGAAAATTATTTTAACTTGTTGCTTTACCATTTTTAAAGTCTGGGATAGAATCTCATCTTTGTTCAATGGGTCAAAGGTGTGCTAAATTCAAACATGCTTTGGAGGGTTAAAATAAAAACCCACTGTGGACTAGTCCACAGACTCTTTGTCCTTAATCTAGTAGAAGAAATTTTCCTAAATTATGCAATCTTTGACATACATCCTTCAATATAAACAACTGAAGAAAGCATGTACATTGATAAGTTGAAGAAGCTGTTTATGTTGGAGCACCACAAATATTTATAAATTCATCCCAGAAGATACAAAGCTTGATGCCCTCCAGAGTTAAGAATGGGGGAATGGGACTTTTCTACAATATAAATGTCATATTACTGCAGAACTACCTAATTTCTCTGAAGACTTTAATGAGAGGTCAGCATTTCTTCAAGTTCCAAAACTATATAGGAAGTGTGATCCTAACATTGAATACTTCTACCATTATTCCAGTTCTCCATATACTCTTAATTTATAAGGAAAAAACTAAAATTGAAAGCCCAATGGAAATAATTAGTTGGGTTTTCCCTTTTTACATAAAAGAGAATACTAATTCCCTTTACAGATAAGACCATCACCCCTTAACCCTGCCCCAATTATTTTGGCATCTAGATCATATAGATCTGTAAGAGATAAAGATCATCAGTCCAATTCCCTTATTTTTGATATGAACCCAGAGAGATTAAGTGATCTGTTCTATAAGAAATAAATGAGAAGGGTAAGATTTGAAACCAGAGCCTCTAACTCAACACTCTTTCTACTATACCATGATACTTATGTTTTCATAGTAGCCCAGAGTAGTCAAAGTGATTTTACTATAGGGAATTATTCTGTACAATCCTTTGTGGCAGTTTTTTAGGATATGAGCTCATTTGAGATCACCTATCAATTTAGGACTACCATTAGGAGTTAGTGGCTACCTATATGGTCTTATTTCAGAGTCTATAGGCAGGTTTCCCTGTCCAATATATAACTCCTCAAACCTGTTCACAAATGTCTAAAATTCTCCAATTAGAAAGTAATTTTGGGGGTTCTATAAAATGCAAATATCTTTAAAATGACTATCAGATTAAACCATTCATACCCTGGCATGAAGTAAACATATCAAAAACTTTTCACTGATAAAATATACATACATGCATATATATATATATAGTCATATAATAATAGGTAAAGACCACAGAAATCACTTAATCCAACCTTCTATCATAATTAGGAATTTCTCCTAAAGTATACCCTAACAAGTAGCCATTCAACTGTCAATGAGCATTATCTTTACCACCCTGCAAGATAACCTGTTCCATTTTTGGTCCGATTAAATTTTTTTTTTTCTGTTGTTGTTTTGGTTTGGTTTGGTTAAGGGTTTTTTCTACACAGTAAGGTGGTAATTATTATACACTTTATTTCTTTAAATTATTTTTTCGGTCAATATTTATTTTCTCTCTCCTATCTCTCCCTACAACTGAAAGAAAAAGAAAAATGGCATCATTATTACAAATATGCATAGTCAAGCAAAAAAAAATTTCCCAAAATGGTCATATCCCCAAATATGTCTGCTTCTTTATTTTAAGTCCATAACATTGTTCATCAGCAGTCTTGCATAATTATAAGTGGTTATTGCATTGTATCAAGCCAAGTTTTTCAAGTCTTAAATTTTTTCATTTTTTATAGTGTTACTATTGTATAAACTGTTCTCTTTGTTCTAATACTATGTATCAGTTCACGGTTTCTCTGAAGTCCTCCTTTTTATCATTTTTGAACAGTGTAATAGTCTTCCTATATACATATCATACATAGCATAATTTATTCAGTCATTAATAGATGATGGGCATTCCTTAAATTCTAGTTTTTTTGCTCTTATTAAAAAAAAAAGTTGCTATAAGTGGTATGACCCTATAATACCACTATTAGGCCTACTATCTCAAGGAGATGAAGGAAAGAAAAAAATCTATATATACAAATATATTTATAGCAGCTAAACATCATGCCAAATGCTTTATAAATTTTATTTCACTTGATGCTTACATCTCAGGAAGGTAAGTGCTATTATTATCCCCATTACACTTGAGGAAACTGAAGTGTACAGACTTTAAGTGACTTGACCAAAGTCACATAGTATTTGAGGTCACATATGAATTCAGGTTTTTTTTTTAATTGTCTTCTTTTTTTCTAGTTATATGTATAAATTAACTTTTTAAATACACATTTCTTTATGAATCATGTTGGGAGAGAAAAATCAGAACAAAAGGGAAAAACCATGAGAGAAAAACAGAAACAGAAGAAAAAAAAACTAAGCATAGCATGTCTTGATTTACATTCTTTTTCTGGATGCAGATGGCATTTTCCATCCAAAGTGTATTGGAATCACCTTGGATCTCTGAACTGCTGAGAAGAACCAAGTCTGTAGTAGTTGATCATCACTCATTCTTGCTTAAATGTACAATGTATTCCTGATTCTGCTTGTTTTGCTCAGCATCAGTTCATGTAAATCTTTCAAGGCCTTTCTAAAGTCAGCTTTTTCATCATTTTTTTATAGAACAATCATATCCCGTTACTTTCACATACCATAACTTATTCAGACATTCTCCAATTGATGGGCATTTACTCTTTGCCACCACAAAAAAAGTTGCTACAAACATTTTTGCACACGTGGATCCTTTTTTCTCTCTTTTGTGATATCTTTGGGATACAGGCATAGCAATCGCACTACTTGGTCAAAGGTGATAGCCATTTGGGCATCGTTCCAAATTGTTCTCCAGAATGGTTGGATCATTTCACAACTCCACAAACAATGCATCAGTGTCCAAATTTTCACATATCCCCTCCAATATTTATCATTATCTTTTCCTGTGATTTTAGCCAATCTGAGATATGTAACTTGGTATCTTAGAGTTGTTTTAATTTGCATTTCTCTAATCAATAGTGATTTAGAGCATTTTTCCCCCTATAATTATAGTTTTAATTTCATCATCTGAAAATTGCCTATTCATATCCTTTGACCATTTATCATTTGGGAATGATTTGTATTCTTATAAATTTGATCCAATTTTTTAATATATATTTAGGAATGAAACCTTTATCAGAAACACTAGCTACAAAATTTTTTCCCTAACTTTTTATTTCCCTTTTTATCTTGTTTGTGTTGGTTTTGTTTGTGTAAAATCTTTTTAATTAAATATAATCAAAGTTGTTCATTTTGTGTTTCATAATTTACTTATGCTATCGCCCTTTAGGCCCAAATTATTATCTATTTTGACCTTATTTTGGTGAGGAGTGTGAGATGTTGGTTTATGCTGAGTTTCTGACATTATCTTCTAGTTATTCCAGAAACTGGAGTTTGGTGGTAATCACCAAAGATTACTATAGTTATTGATTATTGTGTCATGTGTATGTAACCTATTCCACTGATCTTAGTCAGTACCAAATGGATTTGATGACTGCCATTTTATAATAGAGTTTTAGGTCTGGTTTAGGTCTAGGCTACCATCCTTTGTATTTTTTTTTTCATTAATTCCCTTGATATGCTTGACCTTTTCTCTTTCCAAATGAATGTTGTGATGATTTTTTCTATCTAAATAATAATAAATCATTTGATCCAATCTTCCACCCCAAATATGAATTTCTTCTAAAGTATTCTCTAACAAGTAACAATTCAGCTTTTCACTGATAACTATTTTTACTATGCCCCAAGATAATCTGTTCTATTCCTGATTCAATAAAAATGGTTTTTTTTAACTGCTGTTTGTATATTTTTTGTCGAAGTTAAGAATTGGAAAAAACAGATTTTGCATTGATTGGAGAATAGCTAACCTAACTGTAATATATGAATGTATTGTAATATTACTGAGCTCTAACAACTGATGTATAGGATGAATATCAGGAAACCTAAAAAACCTTGCTTGAACTTATACAGAGTGAAGTAAGCAGAATCAAGAAAACAATACACACAACAGCCATAGTAGTGTATATAGAGAGAAAAACTGTAAAAACAATCATAAGTGATTATTGAAAAATTACAAAGAATAATCACAGCCATAAAGAAGAGATATGAAAAGATATCACTTGCTATTCCTTTGTCATGGTAGGGAAGTCTATGGGCATGGAATATTGCGTACGTTACCAGATTTTTAAAATCAATATATTAATTGATTTTGCTAGTTGTCTTTTTTTTCCCTTTTGCCTCTCTTTTTTCCCAAAATGTTCTTTGTTACATAGGATGGTTCTCTAAGGGTAGGATGGAAGGAAGAAATATGGAGAAAAATGTATGTAAAAACAAAAGATAACAATAAAATTTATTCTTGAAAAATAATTGTGTTAATGGTAACTGATTTCTACCACCTTTAAACTTTCATCTTTTGGCTTGGAACCTCCATGAATAAACTCGGCCTACTTTATAATTTGGCCTCAGACTGGTTGACCCCAGGTTTTACCCATCTGTCGTGGAATTACAGCTCTTTTAATCAAGCTCCCCTTCCTACTCCCATCCACTCACAGAAATATCACCCCTACAGTGGAGAATGCTGAAGTCTTATAAATTCTTTTAAACTTCTAATAATAAAACATAATACTCCTTGACCAATGAGAGTTAATTACTCCAGAAATAGATGGGGAACTATGTTTCTCTTTTGATTTAGCCTGATCTTTTTGCTTAGAAAGTCCAACCAGCTCTGATTTGGAGCAGGATGCTTCTTTTTTATACCCAATATAGTTGAACAGCAATAATAGTTGAGATGAAGAGCTGCTTCCAAATTAAATGATTTTCATTGTAAAAGGCTTACAGTCAGCAAGTTGTATGTGGTTTGAGGCCCCATCAATTGGTCAGGAAAGGATTGGAGCCAATCTTTGTTGATTAGCAGGTTTAAAGATAATATAGACTGTAAGAAGTTATTTCTGGGTCTAATCTGACTCTCCTATGCAATTACCCTTATTTGCACCTCGCCCCTCTGTATTTAGCATTCTCATTTCATTATTTCAAGGCAAGATTTCATGGATGATTTGCCCATAAAGATTTTTTTCCTGGTATTTAAGCTTCCAGATGCTTTCAGGGATGAAGTCTAGTCAAGATAACTTACCCAAGAGAAATTATCGTCAGCAGATATTCTTTTAGGTTGGAATCTATGCAGTAGGTTGAATTTTGGACTGCAGAAAATGACTCCAAAAGACAGTTTGACTAAAAGTCCTTCCCCTTTGGAAAAGAAATGAGAAGCTAACTGTAATGTGCTTGTCTTCATTCAAAATGAAATCTTTCTGAATAGGAAGAAAGTGTTAAACTAGGAGATTCAGCAAACAGAGCAGACCATCTGATGCCATCTGAACAATAGACATTTGAGATATTAATTGGAGGAGTTCTCTTTTTCCAAAGACTAACATTGTCCATGTTTTGAACAGATAATGCTCCCAATTATCTGGCATTTGTGAATGAGTAATATTTAAGAGTTTAAGGAAAATTAGGCAAATGCACATTGATTATAAACATATGTATGCTATTTCATTTGACCATTTTAAAATGTGGTTTTTAACCAGCTGCCATTAATATCGAGCACACTATTCATCTGTTTCCCTCCTTGTTCTTATAGCATACATGGCAGGAATAAGAGAAACCCAGTCCTTCTGAATCTCTTTCCAACTCAGGAAGAATTATTGAATATAAATTTATATATTGCTATCTCATGAAACAAATGAAAGCTTAAATTAAGTAAAAAGAAAATTAACAATCAGGATTAGGTAAAAAGTATTACATTTCCTCAGGGCTCAAGTTACAAAGATATGTTTTTGTAAGAGAAAGAAAGGTCAGTTACCACTATTAAACTTGTATATTGTTTTATACTAAGCCCTTTCAATGGCCTCTCTGAGGGACTGTTTAGTTTGTATTACACTCTAATAAACTCCAGGTGTGTAGGACAAACTGAATAATCAGAACCTGATGGCCCAAACTAGTTAAAAATAATGTGGTACATTCCTAGTTCTCTGCATTTAATTTATTGTTAATCATTGTTATTACTTACATTTATTGGGTAGTTTTTCTAGATTTATTAGGCACTACGTTTAACAGTGTTATCGCTTGTAACTGACTATCAGTAGAATCGAAAACATATTTTTGTAAAGACTCTTACCCTAATTAGTAAGTCGTTTCCCCTTTGAAACTAAACAGAACACAAAATGTCCATGATTTTACCCCTCTTAAGTCAGAATGAAAGTTCAGAAGAGGAACCCACTTCACCAAGACCACCTGTTGCACCATAACAGAGGCAATATCTTTTCTAAGATGCTGATGGAAGAAGTTGCAGAACCAAAGAGAGTTTTTTTTTCCCTCTGAAACAACAGGGCAGGCTTTCTTGCTGAATACAAAATGGATTTCAGAGATGTTACAGATGGGTCTCTATCCCCAAGTATCTTCCCCACTTACTCAGACATATTGAAAATGGTTTTGTTGTTGTTGTTTGTTTGTTTGTTTGTTTGTTTCCCCAGGGTACATAACTTTTCATTCATTTTCAGTTTATTCATTTAATCATTCAACAATAAACACTTATTTAGTAGTAAAAGTTAAATGTAGATGCCCTTGGGAAAGGGAGCACAGTAATTTGGATTTACATTAAGGATTAAGTGACTCTTTACTGAGAACAGACGTTAAACCGGAGGAAGAAGGGAGCAGGAAGTCACTGAGACCTGAAAATTTGATCTGGGGGGAACAGCAGCACAAAGGATCCCAAAGGGAATAGAAATGAAACCCTTCAAACCCAGGCTAATGGGAGATAACTCTGCTAATCCTATATTCTAGTCCTATTCTCTCATTGTAGAACTTTGACCAAATGTCTATGATACTGATTCATAAATGACCCTGACTAAGTCATTTTAAGCCCTTTATTATTTTAGATTTGGGAGATAATAATCCTTGCTCTCTCTTCATACCTCACAGAGATGTTCTCAAGCATAAATCAAAATTTTAAATTTTAAAATATGAAATCACTTCGAGCCCTTCAGAAGAATAATAACATATTTTGTTGTGATCTATATATTTTATTGTTGTTCATTCACTTCAGTTGTGTCTGACTGTGATCCTATTGGGGATTTTCTTGGCAAAGATATTAGATTGGTTCCTCATTTCCTTCTCCAACTTATTTTATAGATAAGGAAACTGAGACACAGGGGATAAGTGACTTGCCTAACTAGTGTGTGTCTGAGGCAGGATTTAAGTTTTGTGCACTCTCCACTCTAAATCCAAGCTGCACAAAGCAGACATTTAATAACTGCTTGTTTGATGTGATTCACAGTCCAGCACAGTAAATGGAGCACTGGATCTGAGACCATAAAGTCCCAGATCCAAATCTTGCCTGTAATACTTCCTGGCTATATGACTCTTCAATTAATCCTTCTAAACCTCTTTTTCATTATTCATAAAATAAGATTAAAAAAAAAACAACCAAAAAAAACCTGTCACTTTTATTTCAAACCTCACAGGTTTGTGGTAAGGACTCAGATACACAAAGCTATATAAAATGCTTACAAAATCTAAAACATTATATAAATTCAGCTGTTATCAATATCCCTATCATTCCAAAATGGAAGCTTTCCAATACTTAATGGATTTTTGAACTCCCTGAAGCTGCTATTCCCACCAGTCATACAGCCTTTAGCTTCCATGAAGTGCTATTCTGATGTCTCATTGTGGCAAGTTACAGACATGGAGTTCTCAAAGTCTACGACAACAGAGTACAAGTTTTGCAAAGTTCTACCATGCTGGAAAAGCTTCAAATATAATTCTGGCAACAGATTGTGCCTGCTCCCCAAGGACCAGCCCAGCTAAGTAAATCACCAGGCCCTGGCCACTTGGTGAGAGATATTTTGACCACAATAGCTCATGAAACAAAATTAAAGCTAACAGCAACCTAAAAAGGGAATTACATGACAAATTTTAATTAAGGAAAAATAAAATACTTCTCTATTGAAATAGTGACCACAACAGTCAAATATTGACTGCTTGACAATCCTAAAAATTCTAGGCATTCTCCTGTGTTTCAAATAATAGGTAATGAATAAATATTTTTGTGATTGGCTTTCTAGGAAGGAAGAACACAATCTGCTGGAGAAAAGCATTCTAATCTAACAATTCCTTATCACTTTTTTGAAATTTCTTCTTGAGGTCATTTTTGTTAAATCACTTTTATCTGCTAGAGAAAACAGCTCTGACCTAACAATTCTTTATTTTCTCCTTGAAGTTTCTGTCTGGTCAGTTTAATAAAAACAAAACAAAACAAAATGAAAATTTATTATAAATCTAAGTCTGTGGTCTGAAACCGGTTTGCTAAGTAGTAGCAACACTCAGATAGAGCTCTGATTGGTCCATGAGGTGCTCAATACCAGGGATTATTTTTTAAAAGTTGTGTTTTTATTTCCCCTCTTATATGTTAAAAATCATTTTTAACATTTTAAAAAAGTTTTTGAATTTCAAATTCCATCCCTTTCCTCTTTTTCTTCTCCCTTTCTGCAGTAAGCAATCAGATATAGACTATACATGTGTAATTATTTAAAGCATTTCCAGATTAGAGACTGGGAATCAACTTTTTTTTGTGTTACGAACTGCTTTGGCAGTCTGGTCGATCCTATGAATCCCTTCTCAGAAGAATGAAATGTAATAAAAAGGAAACAAATTATGTTAAAATAAGAATAAATATATTACAAAAAACACAAAATTCTGCTCTATATTGTCATGGTCTGTAACTGTCATCTGGAGAGGTACAGGTAGACAAGCCATCATCAGAAAAGAAAAACTGAATGGTACATCTTATTTGATGACAGCCTTGTGCTAAAGAGCCAGAAAGAACAGGGAATGAGAAACATTCCCTGTCTGCATCCTTTCATCAAGTTTAGGAGAAGAAAGCAATCCACCTTCTCAACAAGTCTCTAGAAAATAAAGTTGAGGAAAAGGAGGACAATTTTCTCTTCCAAACACAATGGACACAAGTTAGCATGCATTGAGTCAAAGGGACTTGATGTGTCTATAGAGTCATTTACATATTACTTTCTCTGTTACCTGTGAGTTCCTTAATAGAAGGGACTGGTTTTGACTTTCATTATATCCTCAGTGCTTGGCACAATGCCTGGCATGTAGTAAGTGCTTAATAAATGCTTCTTGACATGATATCCTGTACAATATCCTTGATAATTGGTCATCCAGGCTCAGGTTGAGTAATGGGAAACCCACCGTTTCCTAAGGCCACTCATCAATTTTTGGACAGTTCTAAGGATTCTATGATTAGGGGAAATATACTTTGGTATATTTGACAGACAGTCAGATTTACCACTGACAAATATTCTAACTGTCCTTCTCATTCCCACCATCCCAAAGAATTACAAGTACCAGCATTTTAAAAAATATTGAATTACAGAAAATTTGTATTCATTCCACATAGTTGGAAATTTCTATTTATTTAGTGAGTTTCTTGGTGATGCTGAAATTTAAAGGGAAAATTATTGACCCTTTGTGTCTTGAACAGTTATAATTTATTGCTTTAATATATATATGTTCCAAAAGTCTTAGTGAAGTTTTAAAGTTAACATAAATTTTTAAGTATAAACACTACAAACTGATAAAAATACAAAATTTGAAAATTTAATTACTTAAACTTTTAAAATATTGATATATCTCTTATTAAAATTCAATATAACCACTGTCTTACTATACATTGCCCTAGATTTTCTTTCTTTTTTAAAAATAATTATAACTTTTTATTGAAAAAAACCCATGGCTGGGTAATTTTTTATATTATCCCTTGCACTCACTGCTGTTCTGACTTTTCCTCTCCTTCCCTCCAACCCCTCCCCCAGATAGCAAGCAGTCCTATACATGTTAAATATGTCATAGTATATCCTAGATACAATATATGTGTGCAGAACTATTCTCTTGTTGCACAGGAAGAATTGGATTCAGTAGGTAAAAATAACCCAGGAAGAAAAACAAAAATGCAAGCAGTTTACATTCATTTCCCAGTGTTCTTTCTTTGGTGTAGCTGCTTCTGTCCATCATTGATCAACTGAAATTGAGTTAGATCTTCTCTTTGTCAAATAAATCCACTTCCATCAGAATACATCCTCATACAGTATTGTTGTTGAGGTATATAATGATCTTCTGGTTCTGCTCATTTCACTTAGCATCAGTTCATGTAAGTCTCTCCAAGCCTCTCTGTATTCATCTTGTTAGTCATTTCTTACAGAACAATAATATTCCATAACATTCATATACCATAATTTACCCAGCCATTCTCCAATTGATGGGCATCCATTCATTTTCCAGTTTCTGGCCACTACAAACAGGGTTGCCACAAACATTTTGGCACATACAGGTCCTTTTCCCTTCTTTAGTATCTCTTTGGGGTATAAGCCCAGTAGTAGCATTGCTGGATCAAAGGGTATGCACAGTTTGATAACTTTTGGGGCATAATTCCAGATTGCTCTCCAGAATGGTTGCATCCATTCACAACTCCACCAACAATGCATCAGTGTCCCAGTTTTCCCACATATATCATTATTTTTTCCTGTCATCTTAGCCAATCTGACAGGTGTGGTGGTATCTCAGAGTTGTCTTAATTTGCATTTCTCTGATCAATAGTGATTTGGAACACTCTTTCATATGAGTGTAGATAGTTTCAATTTCATCATCTGAAAATTGTCTGTTCATTTCCTTTGACCATTTATCAATTGGAGAATGGCTTGATTTTTTATAAATTAAAGTCAATTCTCTACATATTTTGGAAATGAAGCCTTTATCAGAACCTTTAATTGTGAAAATGTTTCCCCAGTTGGTTGCTTCCCTTCTAATCTTGTTTGCATTAATTTTGTTTGTAATTTTTTAATTAATTTTTAATTTGATATAATCAAAATTTTCTATTTTGTGGTTAATAATGATCTCTAGTTCATCTTTGGTCACAAATTTCTTCCTCCTCCACAAGTCTGAGAGATAAACTATTCTATTTTCCTCTCATTTATTTATAATCTCGTTCTTTATGCCTAAATCATGGACCCATTTTGATCTTATCTTGGTATATGGTGTTAAGTGTGGGTCCATGCCTAATTTCTGCCATACTAATTTCCAGTTTTCCCAGCAGTTTTTGTCAAATAATGAATTCTTATCCCAAAAGTTAGGATCTTTGTGTTTGTCAAACACTAGATTGCTATAGTTGACTATTTTGTCTTGTGAACCTGACCTATTCCACTGATCAACTAATTTATTTCTTAGCCAATACCAAATGGTTTTGGTGACTGCTGCTTTATAAATATAGTTTTAGATCAGTACATCTAGGCCACTTTCATTTGATTTTTTTTTTCATTAATTCCCTTGAGATTCTCGACCTTTTGTTCTTCCATATGACTTTTGTTGTTATTTTTTCTAGATCATTAAAATAGTTCCTTGGGAGTCTGATTGGTATAGCACTAAATAAATAGATTAGTTTAGGTAGTATTGTCATCTTTATTATATTCACTTGGCTTATTCAAGAGCACTTAATATTTTTCCTATTATTTAAATTTGACTTTATTTGTGTAGAAAGTTTTTTGTAATTTTGCTCACATAATTCCTGACTTTCCTTTGGTAGATAAGTTCCCAAATATTTTATGCTATTGACAGTTATTTTGAATGGAATTTCTCTTTGTATCTCTTGCTGTTGGATTTTGTTGGTTGCCCTAGATTTTCTAAGAGTAAATACTATGTTTGCTACCCTTAATCAGATAAACTTACACAAAAATTTAAAATTTATTAGTATAAGTTCACAGAATTACATACATTTAAAAGAAACTTTCAAATGACATTTTTAAGTAAGTTTGTAGCATTTGTGCTTCTGGCATTTCTAAGGCTTAAAATTACCCTAAGACTTTTGGGATAATTTGTGTGTGTGTGTGTATGTGTATGTGTGTGTATATATATAGAGAGAGAGAGAGGGACAGTATATACATATTTTGTTGAATTGATTCCATTGTTTGTAACTTTATAATCCCATTTGGGGTTTTCTTGGCAAAGATAATGGAGTAGTTTACCATTTCCTTTTCAAGCTCATTTTACAAATGAAGAACTAAGGCAAACAGGGTTAAGTGACTTGCTCAAGGTCACATAGCTAATAGTTGTCTGAGATAAAATTTGGACTCAGAAATATGTCTTTCTGATGCTGGTCCTATTACTTTAGCCACTGTCTTACCTAGCTGCCCATATATATATATACACACATGTCATGAAATCATAGATCTATAGATGAAAGAGATCTAACGTCATCCAATCTGACCCCTTCATTTTCAAATTAGGAAACTTTGCCTAGGTCACATCAATAATTAAGCTATATCCTATAACTCTAGTGTTTTCCTCTATGCTAATTCCCCATTTCTATAGGACAGAGCTCAATAAATGTTTGTTGAGTAGCTTTTATTGCTAATGATATTAATAATATTTATTGTCAAAAAAAGTACTAGAGATAGATGTTGCATATGGTTCATGGTTTTTAAAATAAAAACACTCTTGATCACAATTTAGACTCTCTCTTTCTGGGGTTACAAAATCCAACAGTTTTTTCCAAACCAAATCAACAAATCAACAACTAAACTAAACATAGTAAATAGAAAAATAAAATTTTAAAACAGTCCTGTTTCTTAAGGAGCTTACATTCTTTGTGGAGGTAAACAGTATAAAATAATTTGAGCAGGGAGGATACTAACCATTAGCAAGATCAGAAAAGTCTTCATGATCACAAATAAGCTGAGTTCTAGAGGAAGCTAGGGGTCTAAGAGGTGGAGATGAACAGAGTATGTGACATGGTTAGATTTTTGCTGAGGGGAAAAAACCAAAATATTCATATTCCCAACTCTTTGTGAATCTTCTGGGGTTTTCTTGGCAAAAATTCTGGCATGGTCTGCCATTTCCTTCTCCAGTTCAATTTACAAAAGAGGAACTGAGGCAAACAAGATTAAGTGACTTGCTAGTGTCATATATCTAGCTAGCAATTACCTGGGGTCAGATAGTAATAGTGAGGATATGTTGATATTTGGCAAAGGATTCAGGTTGTAGACCTTTATTATACCCTAGTAGAGCTTGGCATTTTAGATCTGCAAGTCTTTAACCTGAAGTTTTCAACTAGGAGTCAAAAGATCCAAATTCGAGTTCCAAAGTCTCTAATTAGCTTGCTATGTATCTTTAGAAAAACTGCCTTCCTTTTCTGGGCTTCTGCTTTTTTTTTCTATAAAACAAGAAGTTTGTGGATTATCTACAAAAAATAATAATAATAATAAAAACCTTCTAGTGCTAAGATACTATGATGATTTGGGGGGGTTATTGTTTTTTTTAATTATGTATGCTTTTTTTAGTATGCTTTTTAGAACTTTCACATGGATTGATATTAGTCAGTCAATAAGCATTTATTAAGCCCTTACTATGTACATCAAGGACTGTGTTAATTGCTGGGGATGCAAAGGAAAACAAAAACATGGTCCCTTTTGAGTGGAGGGACCATATTTTTGTTATCCTTTGCATCCCCAGCAATTTTTTTTGTATATTTTCTCCACAAGAACCTCACATTTTAATGGAGAAAATATGCAAACAATTATGTAGATGCATGATATATATGATACAAATGAGAGGTAATCTCAGACAGGATTAAGTGACTTGCCTAATCGTATAGTTAGCTAGTAATTACCTAGGGTCAGATAGTAATAGTGAGGATATGTTGATGGTTGGCAAAGGACTCAGGTTATAGATCTCTGTCATACTCTAGCAGGACTTGGAGTATTAGATTTGCAAGTCTTTAATTTAAAGTTTTCAGCTGGGAATCAAGAGACAGAGTGTGTATGATGGGGGGAAATTAAGAAGGGCCTCTGGCAGCAGGAGGGATTTAGCTGAAGCTTGAAAAAAGAGAGATAGAGAAAGAGAGAGGAAGACAGAGAGAGACAGAAAGACACAGAGAGAGAGAAACAGAAACAAAGACAAAGAAAGAGAGAGAGACAAGGAGAGAGGGGGAGAGAGAGAGAGAGAGAGAGAGAGAGAGAGAGAGAGAGAGAGAGAGAGAGAGAGAGAGAGCGCAGAGAAAAAAAGAGAGAGAGAGGAGAGAAAGAAAAAAGAAAGAAAGACAAGGAGACAGGAGAGAGAGAGAGAGAGAGAGAGAAGAGAGAGAGAGAGAGAGAGAGAGAGAGAGAGAGAGAGAGGAGAGAGGAGAGAGAAAGAAAAAGAGAGAAGAGAGGAGAGAAAGAGAGAGAGGAGAGAAAGAGAGAAGAGAAAAAGAAGTGAGAGGAAAGGAGAGAGAGACAGATAGAGAGAAGAAGAAGAAGAAGAAGAAGAAGAAGAAGAAGAAGAAGAAGAAGAAGAAGAAGAAGAAGAAGAAGAAGAAGAAGAAGAAGAAGAAGAAGAAGAAGAAGAAGAAGAAGAAGAGACAAAGACAGAGAGAGGAAAGAAAGGAGAGACAGAGACAGACAGAGACAGAGACAGAAACAGATAAAAAGCTTAAGAGATAGAGACAGAAAGAAGCAGGGAGGGAGAGAGAGGTAAAAAGGCAGGGACAGAGAGGAAGTATAGTTCTTAAAGTCTTGAAATCTTCTGTCCTGTCTCTGACAAATATTAACTTTGTGATCATGGGCAAATCATATCACCTTTCAGGTCTAAATACTATGTTACAGAGAGGTTGTTGTTCTATATCAATGGAATGAATATCCACATTGAAATTTTCTTGTACCAATGAATTCAAAGCTCTCAACTCCAAACCACTTACCATATTAAAAAAAAAAATCCAAAATCATCAAACACAAAACATTTAAAAGAAAGAGAAAAATGGCCTCCCCAATCTTCTTTCAGTCATAAACATATCACCACTCTTGAATTTGCAATTGAATTTGAAATTGTTCCATGCAATCCAAGTATCAGAGTCAAATTTTATTGGCTTGTCATTCAAGGGTCTCCACAAATAACTCCAACCTAATTTTCCAGGTATATCCCTTATTTTTTTCTTATGAATCCTGCTGCAACCAAACTACCATTCTCCCATTCATGCACTGTGTTTTCTTGTTCATCCAAACAAACATTTAATGATCTTTTATTATGGTCAAGGTCTAGTGCTGAGCACTCTGAGAATTATAAAAATGAAGAACGCTGTACAGTCAAGGAGGAGATAGAATAGGAGAGTAATTGGCCTCTGACCCACTGATGCTCCTTTCTCTCCAGTTTATGTAATCTCAGAAAACATGGAGCAGATAATAGAAGTGACAAGATATCATTATGTTAATAATATGCAAAGATGTGCCATGACAGTTCCAGTAGGGGCAGGTCATTTCTAGCTAGGTCAGAAAAGATGTCATGTGAATGATGGGTTTTAAGCTGGGTCTTGAAAAATGGGTATAATTTCAACAGACAAGAGATAGGAGGAGGCAGAAGATATGATATGAACTGAGGTGCCAAAGTAAAGGATCATGTTCAGGTTATAGAAAGTCCAATTCATCGAAAACCTGGGTTACTCAAAGCGGAGTATTAAAGCCGGAAAATTAGGTTGGCAGAAAATTAATCTGGCAGCCACATTCAGAATCAATGAGAAAGAAGAGATCCTAGAAGTAGGGGAAAACCAGTTAGAAAGCTATCTCAACAGTCCAAGAGAGAAATAGGGAGGCCTTGAAATAGGATAGTGTCAGGGTAATTGGAAAGAGGAAATGTATTTGAGAGATATTAGAGAAATAAAATTGACAGGACTTGGGGATTAATTAGATGTAGAGAATGAAAAAAAAGGGGAGAATCATAGCTGACTCCAAGGTTTCTAGCTGGAGTGTTGCCAAGCTAATAGGGATTCCATTAACAAAGGTAAGGTGTGAAAAGAAAGAATTATTTAATGTGGGGGAACAGGAGGAGGAATTTGGTTGAGGACATGTTGAGCTTGAGGCTGGAAATGTCTAGCAGAGATTGGAAATATGGGTCTAGAGATGGGAGTGATGTTGGACTGATGATAGATACCTAGAGAGAGAGAGAGAGATTTCGTATTCATCTGCATAGTTGAATCTATGCAAATTGATGATATTACTAAAGGGAAAAGTAGGGAGAGAAGAATGCTGAGGGCAGCGCCTGAGGGAATACTTACATTGAAGGGATGAGAGGAAGAAGAGGAGCAATCAAAGAAGGCAGAACTATCGGTGAACTGAATTAGTGTAATGACAGAAACCAAGGGAAAAGAGGCTCTTCTGCATCTGTGAAGTGAGTTTCCACACCAAGAGTTTCTTATAACAAGGAAATCCCAGGTTTAGTCTAGCAGTTTAGTGCAGTGTCACATATAGTAAGCTGTTAATGAATGATTTTTTATTCATGTAGATCTTGTTTCCCAAGCACCCCCAAAAGCAAAATCATCAATCAAATAAAATATTTAAATACATGTCCACACAAAGTTTCTCTCAATTAAGTACAGTAAGGGGAGAAAAAGTTATCAAATGCTTCAAGAAAGTTAAAAAGATAAAGAGAGAGAGAAAACTACGGAGTTTGGTCATTAGAAGATCCATTTATGGTCTTCAGGAGAGAAGTTTCAGCATACCCTTTGACCCAGCAGTCTCTCCTTGTTTTGTATCCCAAAAAGATCATAAAGGAGAGAAAGGATCCCACACATGCAAAATTGTTTGTGGCAGCTCTTTTTGTAGTGGCTAGAAACTGGAAACTGAGTGGATGCCCATCAGTTGGAGAATGGCTGAGTAAGATATGGTAAATGAATGTTATGGAATATTATTGTTCTCTAAGAAATGACCAGCAGGATGATTTCAGAGAGTCTAGAGAGACAGGAAGTGATGCTGAATGAAATGAGCAGAACTGAGAGAACATTGTACACAGCAACAACAAGTTTATACGATGATCAATTCTGATGGCCTGGATGCTTTTCAACAATGAGATGATTGAGGCCAATTTCAATGATCTTGTGATGAAAAGAGCCATCTGCACCCAGAGAAAGGGCTGTGGGAACTGAGTGTGGATCACAACATAGTATTTTCACTCTTTTTGTTTGCTTGTGTTTGGGGGGTTTTTTCTCATTTTTTTTCCTTCTTAATCTGATTGTTCTTGTGCAGGATGATAATTGTGTATATGTATGTATATATATATATATATATGTATATATATATATATATATATATATATATATATAAATTAGTATTGGATTACTTGTCATCTAGGGGAAGGGATGGGGGAAGAAAGGAAAAAATTTGGAACGCAAGGTTTTGCAAAGATCAATGTTGAAAAATTATCCATGCATATGTTTTGACAATAAAAAGCTGTAATAAAAAAAGAGAGAATGTTTTCAAGGGAAAAAAATGGAGGGAGAAGCCTGATTACAAATAATTAAAAAAACAAGGAGTGAGGAATTAAAACAGTGGATATTGGCTTCTTTTTTTGAGAAATTTGATAGTGAAAGGACATAGTTTAGTAGTTTATAAGTGAATGATATGCAGGAAGATTTTCCTAAAATAGGAGAAAAGTAAGAATGTTTAATAGTCTTAGATAAAAGAGCCATTTATTGGGTTTCCAGTCATTCAGCTTCTATTGCTTAGCTTCTATGCCTTGATTTGTGAAATGTAGATGGTCACTTTGCATAGGAAAGCTAATTGAGCCCCACAGAGATCAAATTGATAACCTAGGATTTAGGAACACTCAAGCACTGTGCAAATGCACTCATCAATCTTCTTTACAAAGAGCTATCCCTTTGGAGCTTTCTGTTGACAACAATTCTGGCTAAAAGCCAACCCAGAATAGGTGACAAAGAAAGAAAGAAAAAAAAAAAAGACCTGATTTGCTGGTTGTCTATTGTAGTTTACCCTGTCTATTCTCAACTACTGACTATCTCTGTGACCTTGAAGAACTTTGCCTAGTTGATCGCTAAAGCCTTTTCTAGTTCTAAAGTTGATGATGCTCAAAAAGCCTCCATTTTTTTGTACAAAATATTTCAGGCATCTTAATAATTCCCAAGTTACCAATTCCACTGTTGTTGGCCTTCCTAATACAGACTACTCAGGAGGCCTTTGTGTAGCCAGAGATTTAGTCCAAAAGCAGTTCACATTCCTGACAAAAGATTTCATAATAACAACCTAGTTGACTGGAATGCAGATAGTTTTTGTGCTGTCTACATTCAAAGTGCTTTCACAGCATTACACAATTCAGTTGGAGAAGACCTCTGCAAAGGAATAATTTACCTTTATTTCATTCAAATCAATAAGACTGTCCTCCATTTTTTTTTCAGATGGAGAAAGAAATCACTATGAAGTTAAAATTCTTGTCTGAAGTCACTTAATTCATGATAAAGCTGCAGCTAAGATCCAAGTATCTTGACTCAAACACCAAGTTCAAATCCTACCTCTGATACCGCCTGGTTAATCTTGAGCAAGTCTCTGGGCCTCAGTTTCCTTATTTGTACAAAAAGACTAGAATTGATTTAGATAATCTCTGAACTCCATTAGCTTGAGATTTCCTTGACTTCATTCAGTCCTTTCTGCTACATCATATTGCTCCTGGAACAATCGATGGAAATAGCAGCAAGAGCTCTCGGTAATATTAAGAGTGCCTACAATTTTTCTAGTTTAAAAAAGAGTATTTCATGAACCTGAAATAAAGGCATATGCTCTAGTCAAACTGTCCTTTTACATGCTCTTCAGATTCAGGATTCCATTTCTAGAATGTCAGTTTCTTCACAGAGGATAATACCGGATCCCACTCCCATCCCTGTAATAAGCTTCCTTCCCATATATGCTTCTCCCAGAATCCCAAGTTTCTTTGAAGGCTCAGCTCAGGTGCCACCTCTGTTGGAAGCACTTTCCAATTTCCCAAGTTGTTCATGATTTTTCTGCCCTCGATTTATCTCAATTTCATCTCTCTACAGCCATGTCGTATATCCTAGTAAAATTTAATATTCTTAAGGGAATGGAAAGGTTTTTTTTGTCTTTATACTTCCAGATCCTAGTACAGTACCTTTAAACATACAAGTAATAATAATAATAATATCTAGCATTAATTTGTGCCTGCTATGTGACAGCACTATATGAAGCATTTTACAAAAATTGTTATATTGGACTTTACAACAACCCTAGGAGGCTAAGTGCTATTATTATCCTCATTTTACAGTTAAAGAAATTGAGGTAGACAGAGATTAAATGACTTGTCTGGACTCACACAATTAATGTGTGAAGCCAAATATGAACTCAGGTCTACATGACAGTAGACTTAGTATTCTAAACATTGTGTTACCTAGTCAGCTATTAAGTATTAGGCACTTAATCAACATTTGTTAATTGACCATCCTCTCAAGCAGAACTGATCTATGGGTAAATATGTTTAGGAAAGTGATTTGCTGAAGGTCACAAAGAATGACAAGACAGATATGAACTAGAATCTGGATTTCATGACTTTCAACCCAATGGTCTTTTTGTTCCAATTTGTTGCATTCAGAAAGTTGCACCAACTCAACCTTTCCAAAGAATTTCCTCCAGCTCTTTGCTTTCATAGCTTTGGGTTGTCAAGGTTAGAATCTTAACAAAAGAAAAAACACAATTAGCCTTTTCATTTGGGTATACAAGAAGACTGTATCTGATGTCATTGTCCATTGACTATCCCATGAGAAAGCTCAGAATGTTCCTCAGCTTTTCCTCCAGGGATCAATGATAAGCAGAAGAACATCTTAGTTGTTTAAGATCATTGCTTATAAATAGTAGCTTTAAGTCTTTTATTGACTCAAAATGAATGTTCTCATTTTAAAAATTCAACTAAAACTGTTATAGTGAAAAATAGTTTAACATTCTCCCCCAGCGTTGGAAATTTAAACTTAATTACAGTGTGATTGTGCCTAAATGAAATGAAAATGAGAATAACTATTTTAGTTTCCAATCCAAACCAAGCAGAGAACCTAGGAAGAAGTGAATGTGGTTTTAAAGAATTTCTATAATTTACTGTAAACAAAAAGCTGCCCTGGTTACACAAGGCAGTATCATGCCATGGGTGATTTCCACTGGGTGGGGGCCTCAAATTTCTGCCACAGTCAAGAAAGGAAATCAAAAATCTCTTCTTTTTGATAAGGTCAGATTTGCACAATCATCAACAAAAAAAAAGTTGAGACTCCAGAGGTGAATAATTCTGTGATGGATGACAATGGTTATAATACGTTAGACACAAAAAAAGTTGGATATGGCTAGCAACATGAGAAAACTTTACCATGTCTATGTTACATATTGTTGTTGTTTAGTTGTTTCAGACCCTCCATAACCTCATTTGGGTAAATGATACTGGAGTAGTTTGACATTTCCTTCTCTGGCTCACTTTACAGATGAGGAAACTGAGGCAAGCAGAGTTAAAGAGACTTGCTGAAGGGCAACAGTTAGTAAGTATCTGAGGCCAGATTGAGGTCAGCAAGATGTGTTTTTTTGGATTCTCAGCCTAGTGGTCTGACCACTGCATCACTTACCTAACCTATGATACAAATTAGAGATAGATGAATTCTGCATACTGTAGACCAAGTTTCAGGTCTACAGAGAGGGACTCCAGTGGCTTGAAATATCACTCAAGACACTCTGCTAGAAGACTTCCTGAACTTTTCAGCAGTATCAAAAGTAATTAGCTAAAAAAGTAGACAACCTTCTAATATGAAAAAATAATAGTTGTATTTGTCTAAGTTATCCAAATTGACCATCTAAATTGATGGAAATCATAGCTCAACTTTTTTCTTCACTTGGGTTAGGCTTTCATTGGATTGTAACTCAAATATTCACTCTATTCAAACCATTTTAATGCTGGGTGAGATGTTTCCCTGTCCTTGCCACATGGCATGCCAGTGTGAAAAATGCAGCTAATTATACAAACTCTAGAATTTGGTTAAATCTGATTTTGTTTGCATAAACATAAGCTCCATTAGTGTGTATATGGTTTAAATGAGTGCTAACTCCCACCCCATACATCAGCATAAAATATCCTGGAAGCCTTTAGCTGAAGGGTTGTATCAGTTAGTACCATGTCATCACCCCCTATAACCTTCAGATTCCATTTTTCAACAAAATAAAATGTATTGAGGTGTTTTGAGAAGATAATTCTCATCACAGGGGAACAAAAGATAATTTTTTCCATTACTCAAGAAAATGTAAGCTTTGGGATGTCATCTGTTCATTTGGTGTTTTCTCTAAACACTATTCATTAGACTTAAAATTCCCTCCTTCCTTAAGCATTTTTAATAGACTGGAGTCCAGACCCACAGTCACAAGGCAAACTTCCAGTTCCTCAGGCTAACAGAACAATAAACTACAGCCAGTATCTCTAAGAAATCTCCATAATTTTTTCAGTTTTAATTTCATTATAAAGAAAAAAAAAGTGTTTTTTTTTTCCTTGTCTGGAAGGATTCCATCACAATATTGGTCAATAATGCTCTGGGGCAATTTGTCAGTTGGTGCTTCTTACTTCTTATTTCTCTTCCTTTTTTTCTTCATGATTTGCTTCTTTCTTCCATTTCCAAAGATACAAGTCTAGGAAAAGGTATCACAACAATCTTGTCCAACTCAAGTTTCGGCACAGTGATCATGAAGCATAACATACTTCTTCCAGCCATAAATATAAGGTGAGATTTGCGAAAAAACACTAGATTGAGAATTGGAGAAAAAAAGAGAGAGAGAGAGAAAATTGGATTCTAGTCCCAACTCTGCTGGCCATTTCTTTGTATTTACCTAGCTAGATATCTATTATATCTATACCCCACTTTCACCCAAATAGAGGGTATGCTCTTGAGGCAGAGGCTATTTTACTGTTTTTGACTTTGTGTCACTAGCATTTATAACTATTAATAGATATTTAATTTAGTAGGTTTTTAAATAGTTGCTGAATTGAATTGAACAATTGTTATTGTCCCAAGCAACCCCAGTGAAATCAGTAGTTTAATCCAAACAAAATTAAACTAAACAAAAATCCACTCTATAATAAAATTACAATTCATGTTGTAACTCCATTCTTTTAACTTCAAGAAGCCTTTAACTTTGATTATCTATAACATTTGCTCTTCTAAGAAGCTTCGAATAATTTGAGAAAGTCATGCTGCCCCAGTAAAGGGTCAAAGGGACATGAACAGGCTTTTTTCAAAGAAAGAAATCCAAACTATCAATAAATATATTAAAAAGGTTCTCCAAATTGTTATTAATTAGAAACATGCAAATCAAACCAACTTAGAAATTCTACTTCCCATCATCAGACCAAAAAATAAAAATAAAAACAAAAAATGCTGGAGAAACTGTGGGAAAATAGACATACTTTGTTGATGGATCTGTGAATTAGTCAAGACATTTTGAAATACATTTTGGAACTACACACATAAAGTCAGTAAATAATGCATACTTTTTGATAGAGCTCTTTTAGAATTAATCAAATTACATTAAGTGTCTCTGTGTCACACACAGTAGTAAATCCAATGGATTCAAAAAGAGGAAAAAACAATCCCTGCTCTATACTCTAAGAGACCAAATAAAGAGGAAACTGATGCAAATGAACAAAAGTAATTAAAACAATTCCTTTCATAGAAGTCTCAAAGTAAAAATGAAGGAGGTAGTCTTCTACTGGGGAATGGGTAAAAAAAATGATGGTATATAAATTAAAAGGGATATTAGTGTACCATATAAAATTATGAAATGGACAGTTTCAGAGGAAACTTCTATAAACTAATGTAGAATGAAGAAAGAACTAAGAAAATACTATATACAACTGCAAAATCATAAAGGAAAAAATTTGAAAGATTTTTGAACTCTCACAAATGAGTGCAAAGAATTGATGATGAAATGTACTATCCTGCCTCTCACTAGAGAGATGATGGGATTTAAAAGGCCAAATGAGATAGATGTTTTTGAATGGGAAAATTTGTTTTGCTGAACTGATCATATATTTATGTGGGTTTTTCTTTTTCTTTGTTTTTATTGTTCAATGAGGGAAGTGACTTACAGTGAGATAGAAAAAACCCACCCCCTCCTTTTTGGATTTTTGCCACCATAAAAATGTTGCTCTAAATATTTTTGTACATAAAGGACTTTTCTTTTTTCTTTGATCTTTTTAGGTATAAATTTAATACAATGATCATTCATGATTCCAGAGGACTGATGATGAAAGATACTATTTATTATAAAGATGTTACAAAAATAGGGGTCAGAATTAGACACATATGTATACATGGAATACAATATATTATATAAGATATGCATATAAATACAACCATTGAGGGAATTTGTTTTGCTTACATATTTGTTACAAGAAATTTGTTTTTCTTGGGTTCTTTCCCCTCAATTGGAAGAGAGAGGAAAAGAAAAAGATTTCTACTAATGTTTTTATTTTTAGCATAGAGAGGTGGGTGGTGGTGTTAAAGATGTAACATCTTACATGTATTTTCAGATGAGGTAACTGTATTATTAGTTTTCACTTAACTGTTTTCACTTAGCTCCAAGAGACATTTCATGAAATGGGAATAAAATGTAAAAGTCCGTAATGTAAAAACAAAACACATCTGTAAAACTTTTTTTTTTTTAAAGAAAGAGCATGGCCTCCTGGACAGAGGACAAGAAATCCATGTCAGGAAAATCTAGGGTCCACTTCTGCTTTTGACACATTCTAGTTTGGAAAAATGGGAAAGTGGCTCAGCCTCATAAATTTTCTATAAATATTACTTACACACAAAGCCCAGGTTTAAAAACCCTACACTTTTGATTTCATTGATAAAAATCCTACACTGAGGATTTCCTAGATGGACAAAATCACAAATTGGGGGCAAAAACAACAAAAACAATTCAAATAACTAGGGGAGATGGATAAAAAAAAAAATCCCTGTCCTCAAGCAGCTTATAATTTGATAGTGGGGCTAAAACTACACAAATAAATATAACATCAAGTAGAGCCTATACAGACATAAGTGGGATACAAACAGGAGAGATGGATCATTTGTTAGTAGGAGAAATCCTAAGAAAATTTCATTTATATTGAATAATTGAATTCAACTAACATATCCATAAAAAGTATTAATTTAAGGAAAATGTTTAGCAAATAATCAGGTTAATATTTTTACCCCATGCTAGACTAAGAAACATTCTTCTTTCCTGTTCATTAAAAAAAAAAAAAAAAAAAAGAAATCACATTTTCAAGCCAATCTATTGACTTTAATAAGTGTAAATGTCATTTGAAAGAATCATTTGGTGTTCACATACTGTGGACCTGGAATTACTTTGAGTTTCCAAGTACTTTATGCAGTAAAGTTAATATTCGGAAAGATTTCACCATAATCCAATAGTACCTTAATGGGCCTCAAACCACAATTTAACCCATGAATTCTCAGAGAGAGCTTAGGAATTCCATTTTGCAATAAAGAGCTATTTCATGGTCAATTGACTTTATCCAAAAATAAGAAAAGGAGCTTGTGGAAGAAAAACAGTTTGGCACAAACCCTTAAACTAAATGGCTCCTGGTCTAGGAGATTTAAAGCTGTCTTGTGTGCTACAAGGAACAGTGAATGAATTCCTTGTAAACAACAAGCCCCATATGAATATGTCTATTATGTTGGAGGTTTTTTTTTTTTTTTCCTGAAAAAAGATCATGACAATAGTAGCACTTTACTAAAGCAATGATGATTTCTTGGTTAGACACAGATGGCCCCCCACGCCCCTCCCCAACAACATGTTCTACTTAAGACTAAAAGTCAAGATGCATCCTAGGCTGCATTTGGACAACTCTGTTAAGAGACTCAATGGGGGAAGGGGACTCCTTAGGTGCCTGGAGTTAAATTATGGACCATACAAATCATGCTGAAAGCTTCTGTATCCCAAGAAGTAGAGATTCTTCTTCTTTTTTTCTTTTGTTTTATTTTAAAGAGAAATACTCTAATCATGGAGACAGCTAGGTGGTGCAGTGGATAAAATACTGGCCTTGGAATCTTCATGAGTTCAAATTCAGACTCAAATAATTGTTAGCTGCATGACCCCCAGGTAAGCCACTTAACCTTGTTTGCCTCAGTTTAAAATGAGCTGGAGAAGGAAATGGCCATTCATTCCAAGATCTTCGGCAAAAATCAAAACCAAAAAAAAAAAAAAAAACAAATGAGGTCATGAAGAGTCAGACAAGAATGAAACAAAAATAGCTCTAGCTATGGGGTGAGGGTGGGGAGAGAAGGGGAAGGGAGGAGGGAATGGAATGAGGGGGATGGGAAGAGAAGGATTATCCAGGGTGGTTTCAATAAAGAAAAAGCAAAGACAATATAAAGAAAGGCAAACAACAATTCTTGGAACTCACCATTTAATATTGTAATGGAAGGAACACTATGTTTGGAATCACAAGACTCAGATTCAAGGAAGAATCCTATCAGATAGTGAACTCTTTGAGAGAACTTTCCTTTTCTGTATCCCAATGATTAGCACAGTGTCTAACATATAATAGTACTTAATCTATATTTATTCATTGACTTTGAAGTACAACTCTTGGGAAAGTTTCTTAATGCCTCAGTCTCAGTTTCCTCCTCTATCAAATGATGGGGGAAGGACTAAGATAAGGAAGGGGAGTTATTGTTTTTTATCATCTCTCTATTATATCTAACTCTTCGTGATTCCCAATAATATACTAAAGTGATTTGCCATTTACTTCTCCAACTCATTTAGCAGATAAGGAAACTGAGGCTAAGAGGGTTAAGTGATTTTCCAAGGATCCCATAGTTAATAAGGGTTTGAGGCCATATTGTAACTCAAGAAGGTGAGTCTTTTTTACTTCAGTCCAAGTGTTCTCTGCCACTTAGCAGCCCTCTAAGGTTCCTATCTATTCTAAATCTATGTCTCAAATAATCTACTACTGTCATAAAATAATAATAAGGGACATTAGAGATCAAGTCATCCAACCTTATCATTTTATAAATAAGAAAACTAAAACTCAAAGAGGGAAAAGGGTTGTCTTTAAGGGTCTTGAAAATGATTCAATAATTTTTGATTTTGAAATTTCCCTGGGTAACAGGAGACCAATAATGCACCAAAATTTCATCTAGTATAGCTATCATTTTGCTGATGGAAGCTAAGGTCTAGACAGGGGAAATGGTGAGTAGAAAGTGACAGTCAGCTAATCACAGATCTAGGACCAATAACAAGGCCATAAGAACTAGAATGGATACCAGAAGCCACATAGCCCAAACTCCTTAATTTATAGGTGAGAAAACTGAAGTTAAATGACCCAAAGTCAGACAGGTATAAAGTAGGAAAGGGAGGGAGGACTCAGACTTGGGACCTCTGACTCCAAAGCCAGGCCCCCTTTTCCCCTTCCCACCTCAAACCTCCCACCTCCATACTTTCTATCTCTCCATTCACTACATTATGCAATGTTCAATTTCCAAGACTGTATCACTATAAGTATCTTTCATTGTTACTAGAATCTTTGACTCAGTGTGAAGATTAGAACAATAAAGGTGTTAATATTGAATCCAAAAAGAAAAGAGGTTGGGAGATTTTTTTTTTCCAGAGCAGATATCTTTCGAATCTAGGAAATCTAGTTATTATTGTTATTTTTACCAGCCAGGTGTTTTGTGAAATGTGCTTCCTCTATAGCATATGAGGATCATTTCAAGAGAGAAACAGAGAAGGAAAGAAGAAAGGAAGGAAGGAAGGAAGGAAGGAAGGAAGGAAGGAAGGAAGGAAGGAAGGAAGGAAGGAAGGAAGGAAGGAAAATAAGAAAGAATAAGAAACCAATTTTATTAAGCATTTACCAGGTACATGGTACTATGGAAAATGCAAAAAAAAAAAAAAAAACAACCTCTAAACATATATGCATATATACACATATATGCAATAAAATAGTTTTTAATCAAGTCACCTACAGATACAAAAAAAAAATATGATTGAGCAATAAACATGAATTTGTTTTTAAAGCACTCATTTATTGTTTTCGTTGTGTGGGCAAGTAGACAGAACAGCAAGTACAAGCAGATTTTATTAAATAAGTCATTCAAAAGATATTTAAACTGACTTGGGGACTTATGATTTTTTTTCTGCTTTTGTCTGAGAGTTTGGGGAGTTTGGGACTGATTGCATAACTATGCCTGCTTTATCATGAGTAATAAAAGACTTTGGTACTGGCTTCTTGGGAATCTTTGTCAGGGTTGTTACCACTGCTAAGAAATTATCTCCTTTCTCTGCCTTTTTAGGTATCCTGAGCTTTTTGCTTTTGTCTTTTACCAGAGACCTCTTCCACTAAGTGTCTGGAAATCACAAGGTCCTTCTCTTCCAATCAGGACTCTTAGCTTGAGGTTTTTTTTAGTATTGAAGCTCTCTCCTATAGAACTCATGTATTAGGATTAGTTTCTGAAACTCTGGGCATTTCATAGGGCATAGTGCATAAAATGGAATTAATTGTGGAATTTCATTTTCAGACTCTTACTCATTTGGGGGGATTCTGCTTTTCTCTTTCCTTCAGCCTCAAATCCATGACAATCCAAAGCATGATGAACTTCAGATCTTACTTTTAACAGACTCCATGCATTCATTTTCATCTTTTTCTGTCTGTTTCTCCTTCCTTCCCCCACTTCTCTCTCTGAATCTCTCGCTGAGTCTCTCTCTCTCTCTCTCTCTCTCTCTCTCTCTCTCTCTCTCTCTCTCTCTTCTCTCTCTCTCTCTCTTTCTCTCTCTCTGATGATGTATGATTTTTCTTTCCCTTTTGATCAAAAGTATTGAATCTGGAATAATTAAAATAATTATTTTTTCAACTACTCATAACTGAAAAAAATTGGAAAGACAAGAGAGTTCTCTATTTTTAGGTGTTAACTGTACACCTAATTCTGTGATATTTTTCATTTGAAAGAATCTTTATCATCCCTATTTCCACCAAAAAGCAATCTATATTGTAGCTGCCATGATTACTGACAAGGAGAAAGTTCCATAGATAATTCCCTTGATTACTTTTCAATCATAAGATTTCCTTGCTAAAATATTTTCAGAGATAGAAATGCTTTTCCCCAGGTGAGGATAAAAGGTAATTAATTCTTTAATCAGCAAAGAAAAGGTTAAAATAACTGAAAAGCTATGACTTGGTTTCAAAGAGTTTAAGTTCATTTTTGTATGTTGTGTAGAGGATAATCTGAGGAAGACTCATTCCCATTCTGGTTCAAAAGCTGTTTATAGAAATTTTCTGTTCTGAAGTTAAATTGGATTTATATTTGGTAAATAAGTAACTTCTTCTTTCATAATATAATGAGGCAGTTTTTATAGGACAGGAGCTGAGGGTCCTGTTGCTTTTGGTGCAGAGAAGACCTAAATGACCTTTTAATATCTAAAAAGAAAGCTGAATTTTTAGCTTCTTTTAAAAGAATGGAATCTTCTGCAAGAGAACATCATGACTTTATATTCAAAACTTGAACATTCTATTAAAAAGAATGAACTACAATCCTGCTTTGGTCTATGTCCCTATCACCCAAGATGGAGGCACCCTTATGGAAGATGACAGGATCTGCTTTGGGAAAAAGACATTCTACATTCCCCTACCTTATGAGTAAGAGCAGCTTCTTTCCAATAGCTGTGTAGATGGAAGGAGCTAAGTCTACTAGACTGAGAGAGTATTGCTCTCAGTTTTATTTTTTTGTAAATAATAGCTTTTTATTTTCAAAATACACATAAAGATAATTTTTAGCACTCACCCTTGCAAAACCTTGTGTTCCAAATTTTTCTCCATCCCTTTCCCCCATTCCCCCCAAGATAGCAAGTAATCCAATATAGGTTAAATATATGCAATTCTTCTATACAGATTTCTACAATTATCATGCTGCACAAGAAAAATCAGATCAAAAAGGAAAAAAAAAGAGAAAGAAAAATAATCAAGCAAACAATAAAAAAGGTGATCCACATTCAGTCCCTCTCTGAGTGCAGATGGTTCTCTCCATCACAAGTCTATTAGAATTGGCCTGAAAAACTTCATTGTTAAAAAGAGCCACACCCATCAGAATTGATCATTTTATAATCTTACTGTTTTGGTATACAATGATCTCTTGGTACATCAGTTCATGTAAGTCTTTCCAGGCTTTTCTGAAATCATCCTGCTGATCACTTCATATAAAACAATAGCATTCCATTACATTCATATACCATAACTTACTCAGCCATTCCTCAGTTGATGGGCATGCATTCAATTTCTAGTTTCTTGCCATTACAAAAAGGGCTGCTACATTTCTGCACATGTGGATCCTTTTCCCTTTTTTATGATCTCTTTGGGATACAGAACCATTAGAGACACTGCTAGATCAAAGGGGTATGCCCTTTGGGCATAGTTCCAAATTGCTCTCCAGAATGGTGGATCAGGTCACAACTCCACCAACAATATATTAGTATCCCAGTTTTCCCAAATCCCCTCCAACATTTATCATTATCTTTTCCTGTAATTTTTTGTTCTCAGTTTTAGGAGGAGGCTTGATCAATAATAGAGACTACACACCTACATATTCTTAAGGGTATGTCACTAGGGGAGGGGTGAAATTTAACATAGCTAGCTTTCAGGTAATAGGCAGTCAGAATTATTGTTGCAATAGGAAAAAGTATGCTTGGCAAATGTGTTGAAATCTAAAAGTGATTATGCTTTTATTAGAATTACAACATAAGCGTACCAAATACTGTTGCTTTATTTGTGAATGGGAAAGCATAGAGCAAAGGGGCAAGGGAGTGGGGAATTGGACTACTTTATATATGATTTTAAAACCACACATACAACAAAAGAAAAAATTGATCCCAAGAAAGAAAAATGTAAGGCAATCATAGATCATTTTAGGAAAAGCTTTCTTATTACCATTGCACAATAAACTTAATGAAAACTAATAAAAAATTGTTTTTATGAGATATCCAAATGATATACATTTTCTTTATTTGCAAAATAAATTTCAGGGAATCAGAAAGGATACATTTGTTATTTTTCTTTAAAGAGGAACATTTATGGGTCCCCCTGATGAAAGATTAACATATTGAAATATTAATTAATTAACATGAAGAATCTCCATGGGAATCATTTTTAAAAAATAAAAACTTTTAGAGAAATTACCAGGCAGAAAATTACCAAGAAATTGTCAGTGATCTTAAAGTCTACAAAGTTGTAGAATATGACATTGCATATCCATTTCTTAGGTACATATTTGTGTTTCTTTCTAGAAAACCTAGGCCCTATCAGAGTTAAGTACAGAAAATGTTTCCTACAAGAAATTTCCATAGCAGAAATGTCATGGTAAAATATATATAGCATATATAGGGACTACTACATGTCAGACACTGTGCTAAATACTTTATAAATATTATCTCATTTGATCCTCACAACCTTGGAAGACAGGGGCAATTATTTGTCTCATTTTTACTTGAGGAAACTGAGGCAACAGAAGCTCAGGGCCACACAGCTAGTAATGAGACTGGATTTGAAATCAGGTCTTTACAACTATAAATCCAGCATGCTATGCACTGGGCTATCTACCTGCCTCAATTACTGTTGGATGCTGAAGAAGGATATTTCATAAGCATAAATAAAATGTGAAATAATAATAGTTACATTTCAGGTGAGATAAAATAACACAATTTTGCTTAGTTAAAAAATGAATTTTTAAAATATAAAAATATGATTCCCAGAAAAAAAACAATGATAGATAAAATTTGAAGCCATATTTGAAATCAGCAGCAGAAAAGGAGTGAGAGGAGTTCATTTATTATTATAGGCACAACAGAAAATCATGTTTTTTTGTTTTAAATGTTCAGGACCTCAACATTTCTCTTTTAGATTTAGATCAATTCAACAGAAGATAAACAGAAAAAGAAGATAAAAATGTGAACATAACATAAGAACTAGATATAATATAGGATAAGAAAAATATTAGACCTTCAGTAATTACTGAATTGGAATGTTAAGGAATATATTTGTTTGTTTTTAGCTGGCCACTTACATAAATGATTCACATGATATAATATGAAGCACTCATAAATATTGAACGTACCTTTTATAAACTGCAAAGACTAACAATTAAAATCAATCATGGAATATTATTAAGGGATTCAAACTTAAATAGAAAATAGCAATTTAATCTATGTAATAGGTGGATAAAAATAAACCATAAATAATTTTTATAAAAAAATAATAACAATTAGAACTTATCCCATAATATCTAAGATATAGCTAAAGCACTGTATGAGGGAAATTTTTAATTTTTGATATATCATCTAAAGAGAAAGAAACATCTAGCAAATTGTATATGACTAAAAAAGAAATCTAGAAAATCAATAAATTAAATAAACTCAAAAAAGCACTAAAATCAGAGAGACAAATTTGCCCTCCAAAAGACTGTTGAGATGACAAAGAAAACAAAGGGCTATATATTTTTTTAAGAATACCAATAAAGTAGAGAAAATATTGACTAATTTGTTTTTTTAAAGAAAGAAGAAAAATTATCAAAAGAAAAAGAAACTAAAAAGAAAAAACAAAGAAGAAATAAAAATATGTTGTTATTTGTTATCATCTATTCATAGTAAATGACAAGCCAACAAAACTGAAAATTTTAAATAAATAATAGTTATGAGGTCCTTGGTAGCTAAAAGGTGGGTGTTAATAACATAGAGCCCTCATTACTATAAACAGGCTGGAAGTCAAGCTGCTCCCTAGGGAGGAACACTGATACATTATCTCTTTAAACGGACTTTTTTATTTTTATTAGCTTTTTTGTTATCCTAAGTAGTCATTATTACAAATTGGCCCAAGGTGAATTCCTTGTTCAGTTCCTTGTATTGAAAAACCCTAAAATTACTGTATCCAAGCAGAAGGCCAAACTAAAGTTAATTCTCTTTTATAAAAGAACCTGCTTGTACCTCACTTCCTTACTAATGACTATAAGGTCCCTTACTCCTTTTTAGGGTTAGTGTTAACCAGTATAATTCTTTGTGGGTTCATTAGGAACCAAAGCCTTATGGCAGCAACTTCATTAGGATTTAGTCTGCCTAATGGCATCTTCACACTTAGTATGGTGTCTTCCCATCATTAATGGTGGGTTTCACTAGGAAACTTAGCTCATGTTTTTCCTCTTGTTAATGGATTAGCTTGCCAGTCAAAGGCATAATAACAAAATCTTTGCCTTTTTATTTGGAGATGGTCTAAGCCTACAAATTCTTTTGAAATTGTGATATCAACTTGTAACCCCAATATGTTTTGCGGTTCAGCACTTCTGCATCCCTATATCCTATGAATAGAATTCATATAAGCATAAGAAAGGAAATAATCCAAACAACTGATTTCAGAAAGAAAAATTGTACAATCCACAAATGACCTGAAATTCAGAGACCAGATAAATTTATAGGTGAATTCTGCTACTTTATTCAAATTATCTTGGGACCAAGTTGAATTGTTCAACATTGAGAAAACTACAAGTAAAACAAATCATACTAATAACAAAAACATATTCATGTCAACCAATGCAGAAAATTCCATGAACAAAATATAATACTTGCTTACATTTCAAACACTAAAAAAAATAAGAAGAATAAGAATAAAAGGATTATTGCTTAATATGACCAAAGGTATCTATCTAAAACCAAAAGATGGCATTATTTCTGATAGAGAACCCAATTTAGTTCAATTCAGCAAATAATTGAAAAGGTTTCTTTTTTCATGATTTGACTGTACCAATACATAAAAAGTGACCTTACTATCTAAATTAAATTATATATCTGGTAATATGCAAACAAAACTATCAAGAACTTACTTTGGAGGATTGAACAAAATAATAACAAATATATTTGAAGGAACAAAATCTCAAGGGAAATAATGAAAAAAAAAACTAGAAGGCCTAGTATTACCAGATCTCAAACTATTTTACAAAGCAGTAATCATAAAAACTATTTGCTACAGGTTAAAGTTTAGAGAAGAAGCTCTGTGAAAAAGAATAGATAGGTAAATCCCAGAAACAATCAAGCACAGAAATCGGGCGCTTAATAAACTGGGAATACAATATACTAGAGGAAGGATTCTCTATTCAGTAGAAATGCCTGGAAAATAGTAATAAGAGTTTTAGCAATAAAATCTTATATCACGTCCCCCAGTAAACCTTCAATGATTATGTAACCTATATATTAAAAGTTATATCATAAAAAATATTAGAGGAAAATTTTAAAAGGAAACTTCCAAATCTATGGTTAGTGAAAAATACTTAACTATAATAAATAAATAATAAAAATGATCCTAAAGGATTAAAATAGACAATTTAGATTACAGGCCACTTTGATTTTAAAAAATTAAGAAATTTCTGTACAAGAACAATTAATACAATTAAAGTAATAAAGAAACCTCTTAATCAAGAGGAAAAAAAAATCTTTGACTCAGATATCCAAAATATATAGAGAATTGACACAAAATATTTAAGATGCTGATTCATTCTTCAAAAGAAAAGTTTTGAAAAAAATGAAATATAAATGAAAAACAACCATATGAAAAAAATACTTTGAATCAATATTAAGAGAAATGAAAAATTTAAAACTACTGAAATATTATTTCATAACCCTCATGTGGCAAAGATAATAAAAAACAGAAATAGTTAATATTGGGGAAATTGTAAAATTGTAATTGTACTAAATTATTGGCAGACCTATCCCATCTATTTCAGAACTCAATTTGTGAGAAAAAAATCACTATTCTAGTTATACCCTGTGACCCAAATATCCCACTACTGAGCATATATATTCTTAGTAACTCTATCACACAAAGATCATTCACATTTTTTTTAATTGAAAGAGATAAAGGCAAGATGGCAAACTAGAATTAACAAACACAGCTGATCTCTACCCTAGAACTCCCTCAAAGAGACTTAGAAAATGTGCCATGTTAACTATTGATGGGGAGGTCCAAGGAAAAACAAAAATAACAGTGTAGCAATGACCCAAGTTATACCATAGCAAAAGTAGTATATTTCATTCAGGGTGCCACATTTTAGTAAAGACATTAGTAAGCTAGAGTGTATATGAGTGGGCTAGAAATGTATAGAGGAGAACAATGGAAATGATGAAGAGCTTAAAAGATCACATGAGCATCATTTGAAATTTTATTTCAATATTTAGCCTGAAGAAGGGAAAAATGAGAGAGCAAACTAAGCTCTCTACAAGTATTTAAAGACTATCACACAAAAGAAAAATTAGACTTACTCTTTTGGACCTAGGAGGCAGAAGTAAGAGCAAAGGAATATGAGAATGTGAGGAGGAGAAAGAGAAGGAGAAGGAAAAGGAAGAAGAAGAGGAGGAAGAGGAGGAGGTGGAGGAGAAGGAGAAGAAGGAGAGGAAGAGGAAGAAAAAGAAGAGGAAGAAGAAGAGGAGGAGGAGGAAGAAGAGGAAGAGAAGGAAGAAAAGGAAGAGGACGAGGAGAAAGAAGAGGAGGAGGAGAAGAAGGAGGAGGAGGAGGAGGAGGAGAAAGAGATGATGATAATAAGGATGCCAAGTGATTCAGTCAGTTTTCTTCAGAATCCTTAGCATGAACTATGTTCAACAAAAAACCCATTTATGAAAAATATATGATTTAGTCATTGGTACTAACAATCACTACTACAGTAAAAACACCTTTGAATGTGGAAATGATAAAGATACTAAATAACTCCTAGTATACTTCACCCAATCCCAATCCTAGACCTGTCGATTAATAAATATTTATTAAGTACCTACTAGAGTACAAGATACTGAGGGATGGGAGTAGGGGGAAATACAAAAACACATTGTAAAGAAAAGCCTCTTCTGATCTTCCCAAATGCTAGTGCCTCCCTCATAAAATTATATTGTGTTCATTTTTTATACCTTATATGTATGCATGCCTTACGTTATAGAATGTAATCTCCCTGAGGGCAGGGGGATTATCTTTTTTTGTCTTTGTGTCCCTAATATCCAGCACAATGCCTGGTACATAGGAAGTACTCAGTGAATGTTCACTGAGGATGCTGAGGATGCAATGATAAACAGTTGGGATGGGGAGGATTGTACATAAAAGAAATGTACACTTTGAGAGTGTCAGGGTGGGACTTAATTCAAGAAAGGAAGGAGGAAGTACTTCCAGCTGTTAGTGTTAGTCCAATTCCTCATGACCCTGTTTGGGGTTTTCTTGGCAAAGATACTAGTTTGATATTTCCTTATCCAGCTTTTTTTTTTTTATAGATGAGGAAACTGAGGCAAACAGGATTACGTATCTTGCTCAGGATCACACAGCTAATGGGTGCCTGAGTTAAGATTTGAACTCAGATCTTCCTGACTCCACCTTGGCATTCTGTCCACTGTACCATCTAGCTGCCCTATATTTGACAAGTGAACAACTAAAGCCCAAAAAAGGTCAAATGTTTTTGCCCAAAAACAAGAGAACTAATTAGTGTCAAAGTCATCTCCAAATGGCTACTTGCCAATTAATAAACATTATTAAGTACCTACCACATACCAGGCACTGTGCCAAGTACTGGCAAATTGGAATCAGATCGGAGAGAGTACTTATTGAATACTGAGCTAATGAATTTAGACTTGAGAACAGGAGGTAAGATGAACAAAACTGGCCTTCATGAAGATGAATCTGCTAGCAATATCGATGATGGATTCAAAGAAGAGGAAGAAACTAAGGGGCAAGAGTACTGATTAAGAAATGATTGAAAAAATCTAGGTATCAGTTAATAAAGGATTACGTTAGTATCAATGAACACCTCCCAGGAGTAAAAGGAGCTTATTTTTTATGGACCTAGCTAACTTTTGTGGTTTTTCCCTCTTTTAAACTTACTCAATTATTTAAAGAATGCTCTAAGAAGCTACAGCGCAACTTCCAAGTAGAGAGGTAGATTTGTAGTACATACATTCTCACAGGTCTCAAAGAGGACAATATAATCATTCCAATCCGGCTTGTAAAATCCTACCCTCAACAGTTGGTGGGGTGTTTTGGTTGTTTTTTTTTTAAGAGTCAGCAAAATGTCATTTTTGGCAAAGAAAGGCAGAATCTTAGGAGGTAAGAGGTAAGTGCAAAAATCTGCCAAGTCTTGAAGGTCCCTTCATAAACTGTGATTTATCTTTCAGCCTTTTATTTGTTTATCATCTCTCTGGGCCAGAAGTACAGTGGTTGGTGTTAGTGGGCCTCTTTGGGGTAATTTGATACTCCTTGGGAAGGGGTCTTGTGAAAGCTGAGCCGGGCCTGGAGTAGGCCACAGTGGCCTTGCAAATATCCCCACTACTCACTCCTCTTCCCAAAGCTTTACTTCATTGCTACGTGGAGGTCAGGAATTCATAGTGGCTGGGGCTGCTACTCAGTCCCAACAGTAGAGGAAAGCCAACAGAGCTGATTCCTATTTGCAAAAGCCAAGGACCCATTAAAAAAGGGGGGGTGGGGGTGGAGAGTAGCGTGGTGGGAAGGGGTTGCTCACCTTCCTGGAATATATCCAAATCCCCTATTTCAGAGGCATGAAGCAGTCAAGGGTCAGAAGGCTTCTTTCTTAAAGGGGCCAGGGACCTATGAAGGTTGAAAAAGAGCTGCTGAGGTAGGATTGATCCGTCACTGTTAGAAGGGGAAAGGACCTTAGAGACTAGTTCAACCTCCTTATTTTATAGATGAGAAAATTGACTCAGAAAGAGGAAAGAATTTGTTCTATATGCTGCTGCAGTCAGGACTAAAACTCAGATCTTCTAAATTTCAGAACAATGCAAAAGATCAAGTTTATTAGAAAAGGAAGACAAGACAAGTACAAAACAGGCCTTTTCCTCCCCATGTTGTGTGTTTACCATAGTTCACTAATGTCTTTAATTTCTATCACCAGTGAAAAATTTATGCCAACAGTGAAGAAATTAAACAAGATAATAGTTCCCAAATTTCTGGATGCACTCATTCAAAGTAATTAGTTCAGGCTTTTTTGTTCAGCCCTAAGAAAAAATCATAAACTTTTAAACTATATGGATGGCAATAATAATGTATTTTATATATATATATAAAACAGCTTTATATAGCTATAGATATAAATCAAATGGTCAGAAATGGCTTGATTGTGACAATGTTAATCAAAATCATTTTATATTCATATGTTTTCACATTCTGAACAAGTATTATTATCTCTATCCTAAGCATCTCCAGACTTTGATGTATACCCTGCTGCAACATTCTAAGGATATCCAGGTCTTCCTATTTGTACTGACTCTGTAACCTGAGGACAATAAGACCTTTCAAATGGACTCTGTTGTTTCCCTTAAATGAAATAAAGTCTGTTCTGCCAGTGAGTAATAGAACTGTGTCTAGAAGTCACTGTCATCTGAAATAAGTCTCAAAGATCTGCAAAGTCAATTTGTTGGAAGTTATCAGGTTCCTCCCATTTTATGATGCAGATCCTAGCATGAATCAATAGTTTCCTAGTATGACCACTTCATAGAGAGTGATCCACAGGTCAAGTTTATTGAAGAGTATCCTGGGCTTTTCAGTTTTTCAAGAGCAGCAAAGAACATTTCTCACAAGTGAGATAATTTCTAGGAATGGGATGAGAAGGAACATTTCAGAGGCTGCTCATACTCAAAACAGTTTTAGCACTTTCCAATTGCTATCTCAGCAGATAGGTTTCTCAAGGAACCACATGCTTTGACAATCTAAAAAGCAAAATAATAACAATCAAAATCAACTGGTTAGAATTTAAAGACTATAAAAATATAGAACTATTTTTAATATATTCCCTCTCCTTTCCAGTTCCCCAGAGATCTGTTGCTGCTTTGGGTGACTCAGAAAGTTTCACAGAAGAGGCTGGTGGGCCAATGATGGGAACAGCAAGAGGCCTTCATTATGGAAATACTTTACCAACTCTAGGAAGGCTTGTGGCTTAACTTGGAACTCAGAGATGATCTTTGAACCACAGCAAGAGGGAAGAAAGGGATCAATGATCCAATGAGAAGCAGCTCTTCTAATCTAGTGCTCAGATTATCCTGGGATCTCATTTCTCTTCTTAGAGGAAGAGCATCTCTTGGGGACATCAAATTGACATCTCTAATGTCACAGAAAGAAGGCAATAGTTAAGAATTTTTCAATATAACAAAATTCCAGATTTATTTTGGAAGAGAAGGGGAAGAAAAATTTGATCAGAAGATGGAGGTTTGAGAAATGAGGAAAGTCTAGAAAAGGAATATTGTTTCACCAAAAAAGACTAAATCTGGAAAACCAGAGGTTTTGTGACTACTGCTACAATAACTCTTTGTTACTGCTCACAGAAAATACAATGTTACTGCAAGGGCCATTGCAGTTGATGATTAATACCTATTTCAGACTGGAGTCATCCTACAGAGACTTACTTTAATTCTACCTTTGCTCCATAGAGACACTCTGATAGCTGCACAAGTGAGGATTCCTCACATTTTGGAAGGTGTCAAATGACCCTCAAAAAGGACCTCCTTCAAGCAGATGGCAAGCAAGACAAAAAAAATATGACCTTAGAAGAGGAGATATTGTGAAAACTACTCTCATAAGCAAAGAACTCTAATAAAGTTGAGCTAAAGGTCACCCTTGAGAGTCTCTGCTACTAGAGAGAAATTGTGGCCATTAGGTGGAGCAGGGGACAGACCACTGGGCCTGGAGTCAGAAAGATCTGAGTCCAAATGTAGCATCAGACACTTGGTAGTTCTGTGACCTGAGACAGAGACCATCACCAGTCACACTAACCTATATCTTGTTATGGATTGCAGTGACTGTGGAGAAGAGAATGAAGTTGATGATTTTGCACAACTCTGTCTCACTCAAATCTAATTCACTTGCAAATCAAGACATCCTCCTCCTGATGTCATTGATTTTCTTTGAGAATGAAGTGTAAACTACAATAAGAACCTGAACAAGTTACTCTGAGCCTCAGTTTTATCAACTGTAAAATAGGGATATTGATAGTATTTACCTTGGACATGTCAATCTGTGCTTCAGTTTTATCAACTGTAAAATGGGGATTATTGAAAGCATCTACCTTGCAGGGTTGTTATAAGAATCAAATGAGATAATACTTGTTAAATATTTAGAAATGTCAAGCAAAAAATATATGCTATATAAATGCCCATTCCCCTATATTCTCCATCCTTTACAGCAGATAATTTAAGTCATTTATAATCACAACTATAATACAGTATATGTTTTTTTACCTTTCAGGTTTTTCTGTCTAGTTTCACCTTGCATGTTCACTTTTTAAAAAAATCTATTCCCAATATTTTTGCAAAGCTCTTTGTTCAAAATCTACATAATCTAAATATTATCTCCATTTTACACATGAGCAAACTGAAAGAAAGAAAGAAAAAGAAGGAAGGGAGAAAAAAAGGAGGAAAGGGGGAAGAAAAACAAAGGGAAAAAGTAAAATAGCAGTAAATAAGAATCACTGAAATATTATTAGTACACAGAAATCCTGAAGGAAGACCAGAATTACAGATAAGCAAGATAGCTTTGAAATTTATGGATTAAAATTATTTTACTATATTATGTTATGTTATATGATAAATTATATTTTAAAATCAAAATTTATCTATTAGAGAACTTCAGTATCATGCACAATTTTTTCTTTACCATCATGTATTTGTAAATCCAATTTTGTGTAATGTTTTTTAAATTCAAAATATCATTTTATTTTAATTACATAAGCCTATGCCAACAGTACAGAAAGTCCAAGGCTCTAGGTCAGAACTTACTCTCCCAGTGCCTGTTCCTTCATAAGAGTAGAGTGAAATTTATAAATGCCTATTTCTTCATGAAGTGTAAAGTACTTCTAGTCCAATTTTTTGTTTTGTTTTGAAGTTATTTTGATGTATTTTTAAAAACATCTTAGTATTTTCAGAAATTACTTCTCTACTCTCTTCTCCTCCAAACATCTCCTAGATCTAAAATTCTTTCTTTGTAACCAAAACATCAAAAGAGTCACCTGATACAATGACTTCATCTGGCAATGTATACAGCATTCTTTCCTGATAGCCCCCTCCTCTCTGTTTAGAGAACAAAGAGATATTTCATTATCTGTTGTCCAGGCTCATCCAAATTTTTTTTTCTTTTTTCTTTCTTTTTTTTTGTCACATGGTTTCATCTTTTCTTTTCTTTTTTTTAACCTTGCCCTAATTCACAAGGCTGAAGTTGACTTGGGGATTTATTTTCCTTTGTTTCTTTCTCACTCTCCTCCTTGGCTTTTATGTTCTAAATTGCCGTTCATCAGGTTTAGGTTATACCTATGTAGAGCAGCTCCCAGCTCTCCCAGGTGGCCCTTGTTTCCTCCTCCTGCCTCTGATGATGGGTAGGCATCCACTCTGGCTTCTCCACCACTGGTGCCTGGAGCGCTAAATGAAAGACACTCTTTTATCATTGGACCCTTTTTACCTTCTTTTTTTTTCCTTTTATTTCTTATGAAAGTGTAAAGGTCTTTTTCAAAAGCAGCAAAATTATTCAAAACAATAACAACAATTTTTTTTTAAGTAGCTAGACTACAAAAGTTAGCAAGCATGCTCAGTCTTCTGCCCTTTATTCTTTTTAAATAGCACAACCGTACATGGGAAGAAGGTCCTTCTATCTGATTGTGTTACTTTTTGCTGAGGTCAATTCTCTTAAAAGCCTGAGCTACTTAACAGGGGTAAGATATTCCCAATTCCCTTGGTATCCACTCTTTTAGACCATAGAGTTACTACCAGTAAAGGAGAACAATATGCATATGATCATTATTGCATGTTAGAAAGATTGCACATTTCTAAGATCCCTACCAAACATAATAAATATGGATTCCTAGAATAATAGAATGTTTACTAATAGAAAAAAATTTAGAGTAGTTCCTAACTTCACAAGATCTTGAACTCTGAGAGCTGAATAATCATCTTGCTCTGTCTCTTTAAGATAAGGATAAAGATAAGGAAATATGACTTGCCTAAGATCACAGAGATAGTAAGGTCAAACAGTAATACCAATCAGTCAACAGGCATTTATTAACCATCTACTATGTACTGGCCACTGTGCTAAATGCTAAGGAAAGAAGACAAAACACAAGTTCTTACTCAGAGTCTGAGGGAGGCAATATGCAAATTATATACAAATAAGACATCTACAAAGTAAATTTAAGATAATCAATAAATGGAGGGAACTAGATGGCCTAGTGCTTAGAGCACCAGATCTGAAGTCAGGAGCACCTGAATTCAAATCTGACCTCAGACACTTAATACCTCCTAGCTATGTGATCCTGGGCAAGTCACTTAACCTCAATTGCCTCAGGGGAAAAAAAAGATAATCCATAAAAGGAAGGAGCTAACTTGAAGAGAGAGCAGGAAGGATTTCTTGCAAAAAGACTTTATCCCAGACTTGAAGGAAACCAAAAGTAGAGATGAGGAAGAGAGTTCTAACCAGGGAGGATAGAAGGTGAAGATAGCTATAAAAAGTACCATACCAATGGGCTTTGGGACTCGTGTTATACCTGGGCTTTTGAGATAAGTGTCCTCTTCTAAAAATACCAAGGAGATCAACATTACTGTATTACAAAATACACGTTGGGGAAAGAGTAAGGTGTAAAAATGTTGGAAGTATAAGAATTGGCCATGTTATGGAGATCGTGTAGGTAAGGAGTCACTGTTAACTCTTTCAGGTCCCTTGGATACTCTGAAATAAATAACAGGTTCCACCTTGACTCTTGAAAAATCTAGAATTGTTCCCTACCAAGCACAGATAGAGGCAAAGTTCCTGTTTTCCAAGATCAACTGCTGATTATGTGATACTGAATAGTCAGTTGACCATCATCAGTCTAAATTCTGGTTGAATTTGGTTCAGGAAATGAAAGATAGTTATTTGTGGTATAGTAAAACATGCCTGGTCTAATTATGAATTTCCAGAAGACATTAGATTAGGCTCTCTTCTTATAAATCCTGAAGGTAGGATGCTTTGTATTTTTTTGCCAACTACAAATAAATGTCCCTTTCATTTCCTGAACTTAATCTGCTAACTTGAATGGCTTTCTGAGATTCTCCAAAAGACATGAAACCAGGTTCTTGAAGTTGCTTCTTGGAAAAACGGAATGAGACCCTGGACCCACATTATTGACTTGCATGTTATTGCTGCCCAGATGGGGATTAGTTTGGAAGCTCTAACATTCATTTTATTTGAAGATTTAAAAAAAGTAATTTTAGTAATTCATGTTAACAGTGATTAATTGAGCTCTCTCAGAAACCTACTAACTTCACAGCTCTCCAGTTCCCATTGTATTGCTACTATTATACAAAATGTATGGGAAATGTGAAACATCTATAAGGAAAGGGGTATATTGATTACCTACATAAAGGTAACTATCTTTGTTAGGTAACAATGCTTCTTTATTGAATTAACCAATCAAGACTAGGTGTGAATGAGGATGAATCAATTCTAAAGATAGTTCAAAATGCAAGATGCAAAAGTATATGGCTAAAATCTCGGGACCTATAGCAAGGATGCTGTTTTAGCCAAGAAGATAAAGTTGAAAAAGTTATTTTGAATTTTATGATTAGGGAAAGATTTTGATTCATAGGATACCTTTACAAAGTTTATATTTAAAAAGAACAACTGACATTTATATAGTGTTTACTATGTGCCATATGTCAGTGTCAGTAAGCATTTTCCAATGATCTCACTTGATCCTCAGAACAATCCTAAGAGGTAGATGCTATTATTATCTCTATTTTATAAATGAGAAAATGGAAGCAATCAAAGGTTAAGCAGCTTGTCCAAAATCACAGAGCTAGAAAGACTCTGAGATCATATTTGAACTCAGGTCTTCTGTCCAGTTTCCAAGTTTCATCCATGGAACCACCTAGATGCCATTTATTTTTAAGTAAAGCTTAAATCTTTTTTAAAATTTAGATTACTTAAATTTTAGTTTCTTTACTATGTTGATGATTTTTAAGATTGTCTATTATGATTGTTAGATAAATGTTTGACTTTTTAAAAATCTATAAAAAGTCCCAATGCATACAGAATAATAAAATATACTATATACACTACCCTATGGGTAGAATGAGGAAGAGTTCCAGATTTGAATACCACTATATAAAAAACAAAGGTGAAGGTTAGAATTCTGTGTATAGAGAATAATGTCAGTTTGCCTCGAACAGAGAATAGGTGAAGGAAAATAGTAAGAAATTAGATGGAAAAGGGAGGTGGAAGCCAGATAGTAGTAGACTTTAAAGGCCAGTTTAAATAAATTATATTCTACTTGAGAGGTCACAGGGTACCACTGAAGATTTTTGAGTAAAAGAATGATATAGATAGATTCAAATTTTAGAAATGTCCATTTGGAAGTTTTAGAGAAGATGGACTGCAGCTGAAAGTAAATTCCTTGTTGATCAGGACTGAATCATCATTTTATCTATCTTTTCAGTACTTAGTATGGTGCCTGGAAACAGTAATAAATCCTAAGTATATATGTTTCAGTTGGAGAAGAAATAGATGAAAAGCAAAGGGATATCATAAAGCTACTTTACTAGTTTGGGGAAGAGGCAAGAAGGTCCTAAACTAGGGTCATGGTCAAAGAGATTTATGGATAATCCAAAAGTCATTGATGTCCCTACCTTTGGAAAGTATTTATACATCTACACCAATTATATAAATATAGATATAGACACAGATACAGATTGATATAGACAAATAAAGATATTAGATATTGATATAGACAGATAATAGATATGGATAGCTAGATATAAATGCACATTTAAAAATACAGAAATAGACACAGAAATTATAAATATAAATATAGCTATAGACACAGAAATAGATACAGATATATAAATATAGATATTGGTATTCATAATACTCATTCTTTCCCAGACCCTGGCACTCTCTGGACTTATTCCCATGTGGGTAGACATCTATGCTGGTAAATGTTTTAAAAGTTAGCTATGTGTGACAGATAGGGAAGAAAGCATACCTAACATACTTTTGAAACTTTAACATACATTATTAACATTTAATCCATCACCTTTTAAAATCTAGACATTTACCAAAACAATAAATCAAATCATGATTTGTACTATTTGAAAATTCAGAGATATAAATGCTTACATTGAAAATTTTACATTCAGCTCTTGTGAGCTGATCCAAGCTGCCTCTAGTACATTACTGATTAGACATCCCAAACTGGTCCAAGCTGCCTCTAGTACATTACTGATTATAAATCCCAAACTGTGGACAATCCCCAAAGTGGAAAATTGAAAACTTACTACATTTTGCTTACATTTTTGGATTTCTCTCCTTCTTAAAAATTAGTACACTTTGGAGGAGAATTTTTTCCAAATCATCTCTACAGATTGGCACAAGAATTTGTGGCATGTTTTACAAACTTTGTTTTTCTTCTGGAGGTCTTGGGGAGGAATTCCTGGTTATAATACTGGTGTTTGATAAAAATGGCAGATTCTGTTTTAGGGGCTTCTTTTTTAAACTAACTTTTCATGTCAAAAACATCCAAAGAATCTAAATTTGGGAAAAGGATGCTGGAGGGACAGACTAGATGTTATAAGATCCTGGATTCCTGAGTGTTCAAATAAGGAAAACAATAATTGCATAGCTACCCTGAAACTTTCTATGGCTTTGACCTGACTGTTATTATGGGGGATTATGCTGTTATTCAATTACGTAATAGATGGTTGCATAATTCACCCAATTGTATACAGATTTTTTTGGAAATCCATTTTCCCCCATAAACAAGAGCATAATTTTAACCACAGGACCACTTAAAGTCTTCCCCCTAAGCTGCCTTATTTGCATTTTTTCCCGACACAGCTTACATTTTTTATTAACTTAATTGGGCGCTTTTTAGCATTAAGTCTGATTACCAATATAAAGCCCTTGATTCCTTACCACTATTCCCCCATCTTCTTACTTCTCACTCTTAATATCCCCATGCCTTTTTACAATTAAAAGGAAAAAAAAAAACCTTGAAAACAAATCTCCTATATTAAGAAACAAAGGGAAGCTGATTCAGAAGTGATTTAGAGGAGTGTCCACAAAGATCTGGGGCATTGGTTTCATCATTCACTCTGTGGAAAGCTACAGACTGAAACATCTTCACTGTGGTTATTTCACCTGCCCTTCTCTGTTCTCCACCAAGAAGTTCTCAGACCCAGAGCAAGTGAAATAATCAACAATGTAAATTAAGAACTATTTTAGGTGGAAAAATTATAGAACCAGGTCTTTGGGCCTACTTCAAAATCCTTCAGGCTCTCTCATTCCTCTTTCATCCACTTCCACTAACCTTATATAGACTTACCATTTTTTGAAAGCTGTCTCCTCCCATTAGAAAATGAACTCTTTAAGGGCAGGGGCCATGTATTTTTTTTTTTTTTTACTTTCTCTGTATTCTCAGCACTTAGCTCAGTTCCTGGCACATAAACACTTAATAAATTCTTGTTGACTGATTTAATATAATCCTGGGAAAGGAAAAGTACACAAAAGATGAAGAAAACTGATAGAAACCACTTTCAGGTGAATTTTTAATTTTCAGAGATAATTCATTTATAGCATATATTTGATGCAAATAAAAAGTAATCTCAAAGGGAATGCAGCAATAGTGGAGGATTGAGGTTGGGAACAGAAAAGGATTCTTGTAGAATTTGGGATGAGTTTTAAAGGAACCAATGGAAACCAGGAGGTAGAAGTGAAAAAGAAGAGCATGTGTGAAATGAAAGGGTATAACTCAGAGAGATGGACAGTTATATGAAAGAATAGTACGAATTTACTGAATTGTAGAATGCATAGAGAGCCATAAAACATAAGAAGACAAGAAAAGTATAAAGAGGCCAATTTTAGAAGATCTTTAAGAGCCAAACAGTATTTTTCTATTTAGTCTTAGAGGTAATAATATGTCACTGCATTGTATTGAGTAGGAAATAATCAGCTCAAATCTTTAGGAAAATCTTGGTGGTATCTAAGTGGACGGTGGATTGATCATTATGGGAAAAGACTTGGAAAAGGAAACCAAACAGAAGGATATTGGCTTGTACTATAATGGAGGGGGGGGGGGTGTTTGAGTGGAGAGAAAGGGACATATACAAGAGATATTGCAAAATTAGAAACTACAAGTATTGACAACAAATTGGATATGTTGGGTGCAAATGAAGAATCAATGATAACACCAAAGTTTCAAGTTCCTTTAGTGGTGAAAGGGAAGATCAGAAGACAGACTGGGCTTCAGGAAAAAGATGAGGAATTCTGATCTGTGTATGGTGACTTTGAAAATATCAGGATCTTCCATTTGAGATGTCCAAGAGCAGTTAGGGTTGAGAAATTGGAGCTCAGGAGAAAAATGAGGGCTAAATATATAGATTTGGGAAACATCTGTATAGAGGTGATAATTGAATGCAAAGCTAGTAAAGAGGGAAAAGAGAAGAGAGCCCAGGCAGGATAGAACCTTGGGAGTAATCTCCTACTTATTGGATTTGGTCTGGAAGTAGGTCCAATCCAGAGATTGATAAGGAATAGTAAGAAATATGGATATGTAATGATATGATAAGTGATAAGGACATTGGGAAAGAGTAGTACTATGAAAACCTAGAAGAGATTGACAGTGAAAGAAGCTATAGAGAGTTCAAGAAAAATGAGAATTGACAAAAAGGCATTAGCTTTGGTGATCAAGATTGGGAGGAACAGTTTTAGTTGAAAGATTAGATTGAAAGATAAAGAAGAAAGCTTGAAGATCTTAATTTCATTTACTCATTTTACAGATGTAAATTAGGGTGGAGGCTCTGGCTATGTGCTATTTGATAATTAAATCAACAGAAGCTAATCCACCTCTCTCTGATTCTTGTTTGTTTTCTAGTTAAATCTCTATGAGTTAAAAAGGTAGGGTAGATTTCTAGTCATAAGAAAAAATGCTCTGAGTTACTACTGATTAAAGAAATACAAATTAAGACAACTCTGAAGGACTAGAACTACTGTTGGAGTTCTGAACTGATCCAACCATTCTGGAGAGCAATTTGGAACTTTGTCTGAGGGGCTATCAAACTATGTTTATTCTTTGATCTAGCAATTTCTGTACTGGGCTTTTATATATATACTGGGCCAAAAAAGAGATCATAAAAAAGGGAAAGGACCCATATGTGCAAAAATGTTTGCAGCAGCCCTATTTGTAATGGTAAGGAACTGGAAACTGAGTGGATGCCAATCTGTTGGAGAATGGTTGAATAAGTTATGGTGTATGAATGCTACGGAATATTATTGTTCTATAAGAAATGATCAGCATGATGATTTCAGAAAGGCCTGGAGAGAGTTACGTTAACTGATCCTAAGTGAAGTGAGCATTATGCATTATACATTATGCAACAACAGGATTATGTGATGATCAACTCTGATGGACATGGCTCTTTTTCATCATGAGATGATTCAGGCCAATTCCAATAGACTTGTGATGGAGAGAGCTATCTGCATCCACATATAGAGACTGAATGTGGATCACAATATAGTATTTTCACCTTTTTGGTTGTTGTTTGCTAGTTTTTTTTCTCATTTTTTCTTTTTTGATAGGATTTTTCCTTTGTAGCATGATAATTGTGGAAATATGTTTAGAAGAATTGCACATGTTTAATCTTTATTAGATTACTTACTGTCTAGGGGAGAAGGTTGGGGGAAAAATTTGGAACGCAAGGTTTTGTAAAGCTATATGTTGGAAACTATCTTTACATGTATTTTGAAAATAAAAGCTATTATTAATTTTAAAAAAAGAAAAGTGTTACTCTAAAAATTAATCCCAGTATTTCTAGATGTTTGCCCTATAAAGGTTTTGATAGGTCTTTGAATTTTTTTTTCCTTTTGAGAATACTTGAATTTGATAGTTCCATTAACATAAGTATTATAGTTTTGCTAACCAGAATAAATCCTTAATTAAAAAAAAATGTAGGCTAGGTATGAATGAACAGATTCTGGGACCTTTAATAAAATTGCAGAAACTGTCTTTCCAATCAGCTTGTCACTAACTTAATGTGATGGAAAAATCTTCTGTCCCCTTTTGAGTTATCTTCCCTGGGCTTGATCTCAAACTGTGAATTTGTAGACTAAACTAAAATAATTGTAAAAGTCTATATACAGGCAACCCTCAATATTCCTATGTTTATCTTTTGGTATTTCAAGCATTAATGTGATTTTATTAATAACCTTATTTTCAATTTCACATTGGCAACTATGCACATTTAAGGTTATATACAGGAGAGGAAAAAAAAAAAAAAAACTCCAGTTTGTGGAGGGGCTGATATCCTACCAGGCACTTGGTTGTAAAGAACATCTTGTTCATTTGGAGTGTCAGAGGTGATGACTACGTTCATCTTGAAATCTTCTGACAGCAATGACTAAACCTTGCCTTTTCAGGTTTTCAGAGAAAAGTCAAAGTAGAGAGGTTCACAGCAATACTGTATTATCTGAAATCAATGTTTTGTTTTTGTTTTAATTGAGGTATTAGCACAAAAGGTCATAGGATTCTGAGGAATCATTAGCAAGAAAAAATGTTTTATATGTTATCAATGTTATTTTGTGTACTGCATTTTATGAGTTATTTCATGGTTAATATATTAGTAAAATTGCATATTATGTTTTCTTATAAGGAACTGTGTGTAAAAACATGTATTTTTAGCAATCTCTAGGAAAAAATTACAGTTTGGGGTTGTCTTTCAACCTAACCTTGACTTCCAGCCAAGATGGTGGAGAGGACACACGCATCTATCTAAGCCCTTTCTTGCCCTCAGAATACTTTTTTTTTCATGATACAGCCTTAGAATTAGTGTTTGACTAAAAAAACCCTACAAATAATTACCAACAGAAGATATCCTCAAAATTCACCAGAAAAAGTCTATTTTTGCACCAGGGTGGGGAGGGTTAGATCAGGCACAGACTGAAGACAGGTAGTGAGAACACAGCAGACAGTGAGAATATGGAAGGCAGCTTATACTGAGCAGAACTGAGTGGGATGGAGTGTGATCTCAGCTGTTTCTGCGGGGAGAACTTTATCATAGTGTGGATATTTTGCCCTGGCAGCAAGCCAGTAGATCAGCAGAGAAACTAAAAACACAGGAGGTAAAGATTATAACCCCGAAAAGCTAGGGTCTCTTGGGACCTGGTCACACCCACCCACAGTGTACAGCACACTCTCAGAGTCTGCTAGTGCCTCGTTGCTGCCCCCTGCTGTCTATAGGATGGTAATCCAGCCCACTCCCAACCCCCAACCCCCACCCCACCCCCGCAAAAAAAAGCAGACCACATTTGCTTTTTTTGTTAGTTTGTTTTCTTTGACTCTTCTCTGACAAAATGAGCAAAAAATTACAATGGGCTCTAACAATTGATAGCTTCTATATGGATAGAGAGCAGACTTTAAACCCTGAGGAGACTAAAAACAGACTGTCTCCAGATGAATTCCGAAAGGGGGATATGATCTGCTCCTCAACACACAAGACTCTCATAGAAGAAATTAAAAAGGATTTCACAAGAAGGCTAGAAGAAAAATAGGCAAAGGCAAGGTAAGCTTGGCAAGAGAGTCTGGATAAGTCATCCCACTCATTTAAAGATAGAGTGGATAAAGAAATCAAATCCTTGAAAAACAGAATTAGTGAGTTGGAAAAAGAAAATAGCTCTCTAAAAAATAAAATTGGCGAAATGAAAAAAAAAATTCCATAGAACAAAACAACTCACTTAAAAACTTAATTGGACAATTACAAAAAGAAATTTAAGAAGTAAATGAACAAAATAATTCATTAAAAATCAGAATTGAACAAATAGAAATGAATGACTCTAGGAGACACCAAAAATCAGTCAAGCAAAACCAAAAAAAAAAAAAAAAAAAAATGAAACAATGGAAAAAATGTCAATTACCTTCTTGGGAAAACAACAGACATGGAAAATAGATCTAGGAGAGATAATCTAAGAATTATTGGACTTCTGAAAAATATGATGAAAAGAAGAGGCTAGATAATATTTTCCAAGAAATTATCAAAGAGAACTGCCCAGATGTTATAGAAATAGAGGATAAAATAGACATTGAAAGAATTCATTGATCACCTACTGAACGGGACCCTAAAATCAAAACTCCAAGAAATATCGTGGCTAAATTCCAGAACTATCAAACCAAAGAAAAAATATTACAAGCTGCTAGAAAAAAATCAATTCAAATATAGAGAAGCCACAATAAGGATTATTCAGGATCTAGCAGTGTCCACATTAAAGGATCAAAGGGCCTGGAATCTAATATTCCAAAAAGTTAATGAACTTGGTATGCAGCCAAGAATAACTTATCCAGCCAAAATGAGCAATTTTTTTTCCAGGGAAGAAGATGGACATTCAATGAAATAGGTGAATTTCATCTATTTCTGATGAAAAAACCAGAACTAAATAAAAAGTTTGATCTCCAAATATAGGACTCGAGAGAAATATAAAAAGGGAAAAAGAAATCTTGGGAAGTATATTTCTATTATAAATATACATAAAGAACACATGTATAATTTGTTCTAGAAACTAGAGGTGGAAAAGAAATTGTACCAGAAAAAGGGTAAAGTGGGGGTACTATACCTCATGAAGAGACAAAGGAAAACTATTATATCTGAGGGAAAGAAGGAAGGGGGACGAACACAGTGTATATCTTACTCTCATCAGAATCGGCTTAAAGAGAAAAATATTAGGCATGTTCAATTTATGGAGATTAAATTACCTCATTGAAAAGTGGGAGGGGAAAAGTGAAAAGAGAAGGAGTAAGCTAAGAGAAAAAGGAATACAGAAATTGTGAGGAAAAGGGGTAAGAAAGGGGAGAAAACTCTAACGTTGGGAGAGGGATCCTAAAAAGGGAGGGCTGTAAGAGGCAAGTGGTGCTCGCAAGTTTAATACGGGGGAGGAGGTTAAGGGGAAAGGAAAGGAAAAATTCATAAGCCGGGGTTAACAAGATGGCAAGTAATTAGTAATTTTAACCACAAATGTAATGGAGTAAACTCCCCCATAAAGAGGAAGCAGTTAGCAGACTGGATTAAAAGCCAGAATCCTACAATATGTTATTTACAGGAAACACACTTGAAGCAGGGTGATACATTCAGAGTAAAGATAAAAGGTTGGAATAGAATCTACTATGCTTCAGGTGAAGTCAAAAAAGCAGGGGTAGCCATCCTGATCTCAGATCAAGCAAAAGCAAAAATTGATCTAATGAAAAGAGATAAGGAAGGGCACCATATCTTGCTAAAGGTTAGCATAGATAATGAAGCAACATCAATATTAAACATATATGCACCAAGTGGTGTAACATCTAAATTCTTAAAAGAGAAATTAAGAAAGCTGCAAGAAGAAATAGACAGCAAAACTATAGTAGTGGAGGATCTCAATCTTGCACTCTCAGAATTAGATGAATCAAACCACAAAATAAATAAGAAAGACATCAAAGAGGTAAATAGAATACTAGAAAAGTTAGATATGATAGATCTTTGGAGAAAACTAAATGGAAACAGAAAGGAGTACACTTTCTTCTCAGCAGTTCATGGAAACTATACAAAAATTGACTATATATTAGAACATAAAAACCTCAAATTCAAATGCAGTAAGGCAGAAATAGTAAATGCATCCTTTTTAGACCACAATGCAATGAAAATTACATTTAATAAAAAGCCAGGGGAAAATAGACCAAAAAATAATTGGAAACTAAATAATCTCATACTAAAGAATGACTGGGTGAAACAGCAAATCATAGACATAATTAATAACTTCACCCAAGAAAATGACAATAATGAGATGTCATACCAAAATGTGTGGGATGCAGCCAAAGTGGTAATAAGAGGAAGTTTTATATCTCTAGAGGCCTACTTGCATAAAATAGAGAAAGAAAAGGTCAATGAATTGGGTTTGCAACTAAAAATGCTAGAAAAGGAATAAATTAAAAACCCCCAGTCAAACACTAAACTTGAAATTCTAAAAATAAAAGGATAGATTAATAAAATTGAAAGTAAAAAAAAAAACTATTGAATTAACTAAATTGAAAAACTAAATTTAGGGTTCAACATTAAATTTTGATCACTATTCATTAATTGGGTAAAGGGAGCTTCAAACTTTTTATCCAAAACTTGACTCTTTTCTTACCAAATTCCAGTTCCATAATGACTAGACAGCAAAGAAACTCATTTATTCAAGTCAATAGCAAAACAGAAATAAGAACAAGAATACACATGAGAACATATGTAAGACAACACAGATTGAAGAAGTCCCAGATCTCACCCAAGGGACAATTCCCAAGAGACTTTAGTGTGAGTAAACCATGAATGGGAACATGATCAAAATTCTACATGTAAATTTCTTCCCAGAGTCTTTGTCTCCTCTTCACTGATCTTAAGAGAGATGTTCTCTCTTGAAGCTACACGTCAAAAGAATTCTGGATTGCTTTCTCTTCTGCTCTCACCAAGTCCTCCCCTTCCTTTATTCAGATATAAAGCATAAATTTCCACCAATGAGGAAAAACTGCATTACCAATATGCTTTGGGACTCAAGTTACATATAAATAAGTAACCGAGGTCCATAAGAGAGGATATGGGTTGTGCAAGGACACAGAGTGAATTAGTAACAAGAGCCAAGATTAGAATCAAGTTTCCTAACTTACAATTCAATATTCTTTCTGCTTTATCACACTGACTCTCAAAGAGCTGCGAGCTGATTTTTCTCAGGTGTCAAAATTCCTCATCTTCCCCCCATTAGAATGAGAGCATTTTGAAAGCAAGGAGTCTATCCTTTTGCTTACAGATTTATTCTCAGTACTTAGCACAGTGCTAAGTACTGTAAATACTTGTACAAATACAAGTAAATACTTGTTGAGTGTCAACTGAAAATATGTAAAACTAATTTTGCAAACAATGTTTCACTGTTTCTTGGATATCCATTTCATGAGAATTTGTCTTGCTCTGTTATTTACTACCCATGAAAGATGAGGCAAGTTGCTGCCTCTTCCTGGAAGCCAGCTTTCTTATTTGTGAAACTTCTCATTGCACTAAATGATTTGTAAGATCCCTTTTGAGTCGAATGTTCAATGACACTATGAGGTTATTAAGAAATATCATGGTACATTGGGGAAAAAACAAAACTCCACTGCCTCCTCTCTAGGTTCAGAAAACCTGGTGCAAATTCCTCCTCTCCTACTTCTTCTCTATATGACCTCAGACAAACTTTCATGGACCCCAATTTCCTCAGTAAAATGATTCAGTTGGAATAGATGGCCTCTGATTTGCTCTTCAACTTTGGATGCATAGTTCTAGGTTCTTTGGAGATCTTCAAACCCTTGTTCCTTAATTGCAATGACAGTACAATCAATGATCAATGAGACAAGACAGGATTTTTTGGGGGGAAACCATTGCGCTTTTTCAGCAAAATATTCTCGCCATTAATCATCTATAACCTTGTGTTAACTCCTTCCACTTTCATTTAGGAAGAGAATCTCTTGAATTTCATGAATCTCTTTCCCTCTAATCTTCTTTTGTTTTGGTAATGAAAGGAAAAACTTAATCTCCATTGAAATAATTTTCAAATAATCAGGCCTCCTTGTAAATCTTTGGTTCAGGATGAGGAACCTGCATTGAGGAGCACTCAAATATTACATGGTCTTTATCTGTGGCTTTGCCATTCTTAAGGCACAACAGAAATTCAGCCTAACATTTGAAAGAGTAATTGATTGCAACCCAACCTCTAAATGCTTGAGAGGATACTCTGATCTTTGCAGAAGACTGACATAGTTTCAAATATTTTAGAAATGTTGTCAAAGCAAATTTGATATAAATTTCCCATCCAATTTCAGTCTTTTTAACCCTTAAATTTTATTACACAGGCTCCTATTACATATACAAGTGACTTTTAAGATAGGACTGAGAGAGCAAAAATTTGAGAATACGGGAATTAAACCAGAAACCTTAAAATTGTCTAAACTTTAAAATTTTTTTCTTTTGATTTTTTAAATAATTAGTTACCAATAATACATTATTGTGATAAAGTTAAACTCTTTCTCCTCAAGATGATTAATGCCTATAGACATGCTTTTTAAAAATTTACTGGTCATTAGACTGAATGCTTTCTATTAAACAATCTCCAATACTTTTTATTTTTCTTGATAAGGAAGTTTTGCAGTTAATACTCATATGACTTTTCTGATGTCAAACATTGCACATAAGAACTAAGATTGAATACTAATTTTCTTGGTCCCTATTCTATCCCTCTTTCTCTAGAACTCATATTCAAGCCTTTTTTTTTTTTTTTTTTTGGAAGACTGGGTCTCCCTAAGTTATCCAGGCTAGAAGTGTAGTGATCACTTTGGGGCAGTTCTTAATTGAATTGGCACAAAAACTTGAACTTGATCCATTTCTGACCTCAGTCAGATCTTTCTTCCTTAAAAGAGCTGATAGCTCTCAGTATGGGCATCCATTAGCTTTCTGTCATTCAGAAATTCAGAACTCAAGCTACCCGTGGCCATGCCAGGCTAAGCCATATGTTTGATGTCCATGGATTCACTAGCCATGGGATACTTGCTTCTGGGATTTATGTTAAGGAACTGAGAGAATAACTCTGACTCCATCAGCAATCATCCTTACCTGGCTCTATGCATTTTGGCATCAGCATGAATCTCTCCTAGTGATCACTCTGATCTTGGTTCACTATTTGGAAACCCTGTTGTTCAGTTGTAAAGGTCTTTTGCAATTACACTTAGATGCATAAATGTCTGTATATACATATACCCACAGGTATATATGTATACATATATGCATCTTTGTGTGCATGTGTGTGTGTGTGTGTGTGTGTGTACAAGTGTAGATAGATAGTTTTAAAGTTAGGAAAACCTGTTCACCAATTATCTCCTTTGCTCTTCACAACCATTCTGTGAGATAGGTAGCCAGATGTTACTATTCCCATTTTACTAATAAGGAAATGGGGATCTCAGAAATGAATTTAGTCAGAAAATCAAGTTCAATTCTAGACTGCTGGTTAGCAATTGATACCTTTGAACAAGTCACAACGCCTCCGTTTCTTTGGGTATTAAATGAGTGGGTGGCTTCTAAAGTTCTTTGAGCTCTAAAACTCTGATAGACAATATTCCAAGAGACAGATTCAAATCAGAGTCTTCAGACCTCATGTCCAATATTCTTCCTATTCTGCTTCCACAGAAGTATTGCTCACTGAGAGTCATTTCTTCTTCTGTGCCTCTAAAGTTATTCATACTCTTCACACTGCAAAAATAAAACAAAATTACTTTGTGCTAACTTCTCTCTGCAAATATTTTCCCTAAGTAGATTGTAAGCTCTCTTGGGACAGGGACCATTTAATTTCTACCTTTTTATCCCCAGTACCTAGTACAGCACCTGGCATGTTACTAGAATATTGCTAGATATAGTATCTAAACAGGGCAAGAAGATATGAGTCTTCCTCAGAAAACTGGACAGAGAAAAATAATCCATGCTAAATAACATACTAAAGCAAATACCCAAGTCAAGTAAATATGCTGTGCATTGGGCAAAGAGTTAAGTGCTTTGAAGGGAATAGTGAGTGATGAAGGAACAGCTCATTATTATTTTCACCACCTGATTTCAGATTTGTCAGCTGAGTCTGACAAATGTAACATGAGAGTATCAATGATAAAAGAGAGTATCAGTGACAAAGGAAAATATCAGTGAGACATAGTTAAAAGTGACTGCTTATCCCTGCTGAAGATATCCTGCTCTCATGCCTTTGCTCATATTTTCCTTTCTGCCTGAGATTCCATCTCTCCTCCACTTTTTCTGTTGACATTACTTCTGAACATCCTTCAAGGTTCAGCTCAAAGTTTCATGTCCTCCACGGAGGCTTCTTTGACTGCTGCCACCTTCCCTGGCATCTTAGTAAAGAATCATTTTGTTCCTTCTATATTTGATCTGAGCAGCTAGGATGGATGGAGTACACAACTTGGAATCAGAAAAACTCACCTTCATGAGTTCAAATCGGGCCTCAGATACTTACTAGTTTTATGATTCTGAACCTGTCACTTAACCACATTTACCTCAGTTTCCTCATTTTAAAGTGAGCTGGAGAAGGAATCCAGTATCTTTACCAGGAAAGTCTCAAATAAAGTCACAGAGAGTCAGACATGACTATAAAATGTTTCAACAACAAACATTTGCATCACCAATTGGATTGTAAGATTCTCGAGATCTGCAAGCACCATGAAATCATTAAATCATATCATTTTAGATTTGATGATCCACACAACTTTGGAGATGGAACTGAACTCCAGCAAGGTGGAGTGATTTAAGCTGTGTCCTCTATGTCCTTCCAGTGACACTTAGCACAAGTGACTGGCACGTTATACACATTCAAAAAGTACTCATTGCTTTAAAAATAGGCAAAAAGGCATGTAGAAAGATTTTTTTTAAGAAAAAAGGTTACATTCTCTCCTATGAGGAAAAGCTCCATCTTCTGGGCCCCGTTACAAACTTCCCAGAGACCTATGGTCCTCTGCCATTATCACCTAATTGGATAAGTCGGCAGTCTATGGGCTGGGAGAGTCAGGGGAATGCTTTTCCTGGCCAGGGTGATTTGGAGTGATGCTCTGTGGGCTCACAGTGTTTCTGGGACTCAGATGATGTTGGCAGACAAAGAACCCAAGTGACTTCCACAGTAACTGTGACAATGTTAATTCTCCCTATGAGGAGCTCAGGCTGCTGGCCCTAAGCAAGCGAATAATCTGCTTAATTTTCTCTCGGGGGACAAGTCTTCCATCCTTGGGAAAGCCATGTAGGTTAATCTCCTTCTCCCTTGTAAACAATGGGAGCTACTACTTGCCCACAATCTCTCAGCATCAGTCAGTTATTTTGCCCTACGGGCTTTGCAAGATGCTTCTGTCATTCAGTCCTCAGCCCTCTCTGCCCCACACTCCTAGGTACCTTTGCTCTCTAATTGGTCACACAGAAGGGATGAATGTTGACTGGCAAAGCCTTGTAAAAGAATGTGGCAAATTCAAGAAGTCAGTCTAAGAGACATTCTCTTCAGAGAGTTGAATTTTCTGATACTCGGGGAAATGATGAGAGTTAGGGAAATACTGCCTGCTGCTCTCTGGAGTCCCTCTTGGGATGTTTTTCACATTTATCATTCATAGCCATCGATCAGTGAATATTTTGTTGAGCACCTACTCAATTATGTGGAAGCAAAAGGGAGAGTTAGAAAGCATGCTAGCCTCAGAGTCAGGAGACCTAGGTTGGAATCAGTTCCTTGAATTCATCAAGCACAAATAAGGCACTTTTAAGAGCACTAGCTTTGTAGTCAAAGCATCTGGGTTCAAATTCTACCCATGACAGTATTTGTGCAATTTGAACAGGTCATCTCACTTCCCTACACTTCAGTTTTTTCATTTTCAAAATGAGGGCATTGGGAGTAGCTAAATGTCACCAACTGAAGTCAGAAGGATCTGAGTTCAAATCCAGTTTCAGACACTTACTAGCTGTGTGAGCATGGGCAAGTCACTTAACCCCAATTACCTCCTTCCTTACCCAAAAACAAATGAATAAATAATGAAAGTGTCTGATGAAATGGTTTCTGAAGTTCTTTTTAGTACTAGAATTATGATACTATGATTTTATGTATCAACTCCATGTTAGCCACTTCTGTCCTGTCATTTTAAGCAGAGAACAATATTTTTGACGTAGAAAACAGAAGGAAAGTAAGAACCAAACAGCTCTCTGACATTCACTACAGCCAAAAATTAAAATCTCTTTTGCTGTCCTTAGCTTCCCTTGCTAGCCTCAGCTGAAGCTTAGCTCCAGCGGGACTGATATGCTTTTTAGAACCCCACCATTTGTCTTATTTTCATTCTCTATCACCTGTCCTTGATTCTATCTTTTTAAAGTTTGAGTTAATTGATGAGTTCTCTGACAATCATATTAGTCTCTTTAGTTAACTTTATTTTTCTTTCTCATTGGAACTTTTTTCCCTTTTCTGCCTTTGGAATTTTATTCCTAAGCATCTCTCATCCCTACTGGGCTGACTTCCATAGATTCTTAAATATATTGTCTCTTAACCCTTTTAAATCTACTTCCCTAAAATCTGAGGTGAATGTCAAAATATGTCTAGGTTTCCTCTCCTACATCACAAAGAAGAAATTTTAATTAGGTTAGATAATGAAATTTATTAAACATTCATTATGTGCCAGGCACTGTGCTAAGCACTGGGGTTACAAATAACTAGTCAAAAGCCAGTCCTTATTCTCAAGAAGCTTGCTACATTCTAATGGTAGGAGGCTACACATAAAAGAGGGTTGGAAAATAAAGGATCAGGGGTAAGAGAAAATCCCCACCCAGGAACGCGATGAAAAAGGAATCTGGAGGGTCCAGGAATGACCTAGGTTAGAAATGAGAATGGCTGACTGGAATATTTCCTCAAAAATGGAGTTTCCAGGGAGAAACTCACCGATCAGAGCAAGAAGATGGAGTGAATAAGAGAGAGTCTTGGGGCAAAACGAAATAGTGGTCTTGAAAGTTGGGAGGGCCAAGCTGAGTCAGTGATACCAATGAAGGCAAATTTCTCTCCTTGAGTTAGAAATTTGGGTTGCATTATCATGTAGCCTAAACTTTAGACATTTATATATACAGTTGTCCTTCCTCTCCTGCTCTCTCTAAGACAGGGTCTCTCAACCTTTTTTGTGTCATGACTCTTTCAGCAGTATGATGCAGAATAATGTTTTTAAATGCACAAGATTAAGAACATATAAGATGAAGCAATAATATTGAAATACAGTTTTCAAAAAAATTTTAATGAAAAGTAAATAAATGAATTTAGTTGCCAGGTTAAAAATATTTGATCTAAGATTAAACCTACTCATTGCCTTTATAAGGACTACTGTCCAGTATCTCCAAGTATCTCTATTCTTCCAGTTCATCCGGGCTCTTTCTGACTTCATTCACCAGTTCTGTCTCCTGTTTAGCTAGCTACTACCTTGGGACCCTCTCCTACCTGATATTTTGACACGCCAAGGATGTGAATCTTTATGAGTAATCCCCTTTGTTTAGTTATTCTGTTTCTGTTCCAAGACTATGACTATTGCTGGAGAAATCATGAGCTCAAACTCATCACTATTACATCTTCAGATTTCTATAATAGGACCTCAGCCGGTCTGTTACTGATACAAAGAAATTCTTCTATACTATTTTTTTTGAATCCCTATCTCATTTCTCCTGCAACTTTCCCAATATTTTCTCCCTCTTCCCTGAACTCCAAGCACACTGTATCAACAAATATCCACATTTTATTTGGGTGCTGTATCCTGCTTCATTAGGAAGACTGAAACCATTGTTATTTCTTATCAAGCTCCTCAAGATTGTAGCATAATTATTCACTCCTCTTTTCCCTCTTATTATGAAAATAAAGGTGTTTTCACTTGGGCTAATTCTTCTAACTATGCATTCATTTCTCTCTTGTTAGGAATACCCAATGATAAAACAGTTTTCTCTTGACTCTTATAACAAAACCTGCCCTCTTTATGTGTTTTTCTCTCTCTTTCATTTCTAATCTTTAAAAATCTTACATTATTAAGCTCCTATTATGTGCCAAGCACAAACACAGTCCCTGTCCGCAAGGAGCTCACATTCTAATGGGGAAGATAATATACAAAAAACATGTACAAAAAAAGACACATATAAGGATAAATTGGGGGTAGCAGCAATATCAGAGGAGAGAAGAGAACATGGATGAGAGATGTTACAAATATGGGACTCACATTTCCTAATCAATAAATGATCAAAGGATATGATCTTTAGATTTTTTCAATTTTCAGATAAAGAAATTAAAGCCTTTTATTCTCATATGAAAAAATTCTCTAAATCACTAATGATTAGAGAAATGCAGATTAAAACACCTCTAAAGTACCTCTCCACACCTATTAGATTGGCTAAGATGACAGGAAAAGATAATGATAAATGTTGGAAGAGAAGTGGGTAAACTGGAACACTAATGCATTGTTGGTGAAGTTGTGAACTGATCCAGTTATTCTGGAGAGCAATTTGGAATTATGCCCAAAGGGCTACAAAATTGTGCAAACCCTGTGACCCAGCAGTGCTACCACTGAATCTATATTCCAAAGGGATTATAAAAGAGAGAAAAACAACTCATAAGTGCGAAAATGTTTGTAGCAGCCCTTTTTTTGAGGGCCAAGAATTAGAAAATGAATAAAGGCCCATCAATTAGGGAACGTCTGAATAAGTTATAATATATGCACACAATGGAATGTTTTTATAGGAAATGATGAACAGACTAATTGCAGAAAAACCTGGAAATTTATATGACCTGATGTTGAGCGAAACCAATAGAACCAGGAAAACACTGTATACAGCAACAGAAAGGGTGCCTGATGAGCAAGGATAGACTTAGCTCTTCTCACCCATTCAGTGACCTAAGGCAATTCCAAAAAACTTTAGATGGAAAATGCCATTCAAATCCAAAGAATGAACCATGGAAACTGAATGCACATCAAAGCATGCTATTTTCATTTTTTTTTTTTAATATTTTTTTTCTTTCTCCTGGTTTTTTCTTTTGTTTTTATTTTTATTCCCTAATGTGACTCATACGAAAATATGTTAAAAATGAATGCACATGGAAAACAAAAATAATTAAATATATATATTTAAAGTGCTCTCTTCTCAAGATCACATAGTGATAGATAATATAAGGCACTTTCAGACATAGACAAAGAGTGACATTACATCATTTAGTTGTTGCAGTGAATCAGTGGGTTATACAATAGGACTGAGGCAAGTATAAAAAGAGAAAAGTATAAATTTCATGTGAAAGGAGTGTAGGAAAGGGCTGATCTATCACATTTTGGGAGGTAGAAGGAAGAAGAAGACTAATTAACATTTTTCTGAATTAACAAAATTTTCAAAACACTCTCCCCCAAAAATTTGTTAGGTAATATTTGTCTATGAAGAATTTAGACTGTCTTGATAGTGGGAATTCAAAGCTTTTTTTGTGGCAAGAAATTAGTGGATGCCCATCAATTTGGGAATGGTTGAATAAGTTATGGTATATGAATGTAATGGAATGTTATTGTTCTATAAGAAATGATGAACAGGCTGATTTCAGAAAAGCCGGGAAAGACTTACATGATCTGATGCTGAGTGAAGTCAGCAGGACCAAGAGAATACTAAACATAGTAACAGCAAGATTGTATGATGATCAACCATAATAGACATAACTCTTCTCAGAAATACAGTGATCCAAGATAGTTCCAATAGATTTGGAATGGGAAAAAAAATGCCATCCATATCCAGAGAGAGAACTAAGGAGACTGAATGTGAATCGAAGCATAATATTTTCACCTTTTGTATTTATTTACTTTTTCATCAAGGGGTTTTCCCTTTTTGTTCTGATTTTGTTTTCACAACCATGACTAATATGTAAATATGTTTTAAATGATTGTAATGTGACTGGATGTCAATAGAAAATTCCAGTTCCATGTCTTTCCTCATACTATTTCCTATGCTATGATTGTCCTGCTCTTCACCTGCAGAATTCCTCTTGCTTTTGTGGATTCATGTTCTTATTAATAAATTCTTCTCCCACCAATGCAGAGCCTGAGTTACCCACATTCTTTTATTCTGTAAAATTCTTAACTATGTCCTTCCATCTATCTTTCAATCAATGTTTATGAATGTTCTGGAAACAAATGTTAAAATTCTTATCCATTCTTTAAAAACCCAACTTAAATGCTAATGAATTTGGTCTTTAATAACTATTTACTATGTTTCAGGTCCTGAGCTTAGTACTAGAAATAACAAAGAAAAAGTTCTTCCATGAAGCTTTCCCTCAATATATCACTACCTTTTAAACCATTGTCATAAACCATAGCATGGATTATTATTAGACTGTAAGTTTCATGAAGACAGAAACCATATCTTATTAAGTTTTTTATTTCCTTCAGGATCTTAGCATCTAGTAGGCATTTGATAAATTCTTGTTGAATAAATGAAAAAATAAATGATTAAAATGGATAATGCTTCTTATGCATAGGGTATCTCAGCATCCAAATGGAAGAGTGGATATTGCCAATTAGAAAACTAAAAGTCTTACTGAAACTCCAGACACTTAATGCTGTTTTCTTACAAGTTGTCTCCCTACTTCCTCCCCTGAATGAAAGGCATGAGATGAACACATGCATTGGCTGGGCTGGGATTACTTGCACAGAAATCACCAAGGGAAAAGAAAATATGCATCGTTAATAATTAATATCCACTCTCCATTTTTCTCCTCACATATTGTTGGCTACCATAGACAACATGCTATTTTACAACAGGAAAAATATCTCAGATCAGATGCATGTCCTAAGGTGTTTGTATGTCACTCTATCAGCATGGAAAGGACATTCCTTGGCTTGATCTCATACCACAAAGCTCCATTTCATCATGAGAATTTTGGGGAGACCAGGCAGCAGGAAGGGCATTGGAATCAGTATAGAAACTCATGGGCTCTAAGAGCTAAGCATATAGGCCCCCAGGAAGGAGGATGTGTTTTCTGAAAGCTATGTATTAATGCTATCTAAAATTATTTAAAAATATTAAAGCTATCTAAAGTGCTGCATCTGGGGTCAGGAAGTACTAAATTCAAATTAGACTTCAGATTTTTACTAACTGTAAATCTGAGCAAGTCACTTAACGTTGTTTGCCTCAGTTTACTCCATTATAAAGTGGAGATGAGCATAATCACATTTAGGATTTTTGTAAGGATTAAATGAGATATTTGTGAAAAGTACATAACACAGTGCCTGAAACAGTGTTGTTCATTCATTCATTTTCAGTCATTCACTCTTTATGTCTCTATTTTAGTGTTTGTTTGGCAAAGATGCTAGAATGATTCCCCATTCCTTTATCCAGCTCATTTTACAAATGAGTAAACTGAAGCAAACATAGCTAAGGGATCTGCCCAGGGTCACAGCTGGTAAGTGTCTTAAACCAGATTCAAACTCAGAAATATGAGTCTTCTTGACTTTAGGCCCAGGCTGAAACATAGTAGACATCATATAAATGCTTATTCCCTCCTTTCCCTTATTCAATAAGCTTTTGTTTGGCAACTACTGTGTGCTATGGATTATGTTACATGCTGGGGATTTAAGGACAAAAGCAAAATGGACACTGATCTCAAAAAGTTTGAAGGAAAGCAATGTATACAGATGTATACATGTACAGAGAAGTCAAAACAAAAAACATTCAAAATCATTTGAGAGGGAGGGCAGTAATAACTAGGGGCATTGGGAGGATGACATAAAAAAGGTGGTAGAGTAAATAGAGTTCTGGAAGTGGAGTCAGGAGGACCTGAGTTCAAAACTGTCCTCAAGTACATACTACCTATGTGACCTTAAGTCTGCAGATCACTTAATCCTGCCTCAGTTTCATCATTTGTAAAATGAGCTACAGAAGAAAATGGCAAACCACTCCAGCATCTTTGCCAAGAAAATCCCAAACAGGGCTGCAGAACATTGAACACAACTGAAACAACTGAAAAACATGTGGAATTAAATATAATTTTTTATAGATACTGTGGACAATGAGTATATTAATGGGAAGTGGAGGAAAATGAAAGGAAGTACAGTATTTATTTGTTGCTCCATATATGTTGTCTCTCCTTCTAGAATATAAGTTCCTTGAAGGAAGGAACAGTTTTTATATTTGGAACAGTTTTTATATTTTATTTGTAGCTGTAATATTCACTCCCCATAGAAAACATTTAATTAATGTGAGTTGATTGATTTATTGGTTGATTTTGAGAGAGAAGGGGCTTTTATGTATTTTTGCTTCCCTCAACATCTGGAAAGAGTTGTCCAAATCCTGTGGTTTGACTTGGATCCCAAGCTGAAATGAGTTTGAGTCCTGACTGCCATTATTTTTCTCTATGATTTTGAACAGGCTAATTCACCTCTCTGGGACCCAGTTCCCTCTTTTTTTATAAATTAGTTAAGAACATGATTTATATGATCTTTAAAGTCCTTTCCAGCCCCCAACATTCTGTAATGTTCAGATTTTGTAATAATAATCTATGCTTAACTAGAATAGAATGAGAGTGGGGAGTGGGGAGAAATTCATCAGTTGAAAGCCCATAAAAGAACAACATAATTGGCACCTATATATAGACACTTATGAGCTATATGATCCTGGGCAAGTCACTTAACTGCTGTTAACTGCCTCAACTGTAAAATGTGATTAATAGAATCTACCTCAAAGAATTATTGTGAAGATCTAATGAGATATTTGTAAAGTGATTAGCACAGTGCCTGGAACATTGCAAAAACAATATAAATGCTTATTTCCTTCCCCCTATTCAGCCAACTCCTGATAAGTCCTCACAACTGTATAAAAAATAATTGGAATTGTTAGAGGGAGTGTCCTTCTATTGAATCCCTTTCTATAGTCTGCCATGATCCTCAGACATACTGTGCTGCAGGAAAACAATTTATCTCTATTGATCAACAGGTATTTTGAAAGTTCCTACTATAATATAGTGTAATCCCTTTATATAACAATAAGACTGGAGACACTCCCTTATTTTTATTGAATAAAACTCTTTTATTGAGGGAGATTTGGGTTTAATCTATTTTTGTTCAAATCTAAGCAATAACAAACTAATCTACTAATGCTTTTTGGGTGTATGCCCTCTTATTAGATTCCATCAATGTCTCTGAGATGGCAAGTGGTGGGCATATCGGAGTTATTTTGGAATAAGGCAAACTGGGGAAGAGGAGAGAAAGATACCATCTCATCTTGTTTGATGTTCAAGACACAGAGATAAAAGCAAAGTGACCATGTGCGTATCTCAATATTCAATCCAATAAATATTTATTAGGCACCTACTTCTCTCAAGGAGCTTACAATCTAATGCAAGGAAGGGAGGGGGTTGATGAATACATGCAAAAGGAGTCAGGAAAGGGATGAGGATTAGCAGCCTGAGGATGAGATTAGAGGTGATTGCAGAGCAGCAAGTACAAAGCAGAGTGATAGTCAACATTAAATCATGCAGTGGGAAAAGATAGAATAAAATATATACAAGATCCGGATTCAAATCTTATCTCTGATGCTTTCTACAATTCACATCTTCTCTCTAATTAGAGGAATTAAACTAAATGGTCTCTAAGATACTTTTCCACTCTTACTATCCAATAGTCCTATGACTTGAGACATTTCAGACAGAGTCCTTGTGTTTAAGGAAATAACTAATCCCTCTTTTTCCTGATGTCACCACCAACCCCAGTGGCATTTCCAGTTTCCAGGCAAGAATCCCACTTTTGATTCAAATAATTTGTTTACCCCCTTCAAGAGGGACAAATGTCCTAAACTGTAGCAATATAACCTTTTGGTGATAATAAAACAAGAAACTCCTCATCTCTTCATCATAATTGATTGATGGAAATCTCCTGTAAGACATTGATTTTCTTTTTTGAACTTGCTAAGTTCTTAAAGTCCTCTTAAAATGGAGCAATCTTTAATTTATTCTTATCATTGGATCCTGATGCTCTCTGGGATGGTTTTACTCACACTGCTCTCCTGTGGAATGCTAATGCTTACTGGTGGGTACGACAATCTTGCTGAAAGAAACTAAATCTCAAACCAGACACTGGAATCCCTTGGACAATTCCCCTTGCCCCATCCCTCTCCATCAGTGAAAATGTCAAAACTTTCCTTTTTATTTTAAAGCATGTTATTTTGCTTCCAAGATAACAGATGCCCTCTCCCTGGGAGCCAGAGTCCACAATTCACACTGACCCCAAAGGACAGAATTGAAATCAATGGATGAAAGTTATTAATAGTCAGGATTCAATCCAAAATAAGCAAAAAGGTTTTAATATTTAATGATATTAAGAAGTAGAATGGCCTTTCTTGCTAGGAAGTTCCCTATCACATAAAGTGGCTGCCCACTTGTCGATGTAGTAGAGGGAATTTTGTTTCTGGAAATTGTAGAAGTAGATTATTTGGGGAGTCCCTTCCAATTATAAGATAACATTATGCTAAATATTGACATAAGACTTTACTGTTACAGGGCCACTTCTATGAGTTCTCCAGTCCTCTCTCAAGCTCTAGAAATATAAGTCCCTGATTACCGATTTAGAGATGACAGTTCTTTTATATGTCATCTGATTTAACTCCCTCACTTTAACAGATGAAGAAACTGGGGCCAGAAGAAATTAAGTGACTGACTTGATGCCATCCAGGTAATAAGTAGCAAAGATGGGATCCTCTGATCACCAACCCTGTCCTCTTCCAGCTGGGTGAGTCACATTTACTGAGTTAATTATTAGAGTAAAAATTGAATAATCTTATGATATGATTAAAGAGCTAACCAGAAACTTAGGAACCATCAAGACTGGATGTTCCATTTTGCAGATGAAGAAAATAAGACATCAATCAGGATCTTGAAGCTAGAGTGAGATTTGAATAGTGGTCCTCCTCTAGGCTAGCCATGTCTATCCACTATGTCATGTATGATAACATATTTCTTTTGGTCTTTTACCTTTACACCTGTGATCGCTCAACATTCTGGTGAAGTAGAGATGGGCAAGCAGTATGTGATCTTCATTTTATCGATAGGTTTGAAGAACATAAAAAAAGTAAACAATTAGCTACAGGTCACACAGTGCATGAAAGATCTGAGATTAGAACTTTGCTCCATATTAAATCCAAAATTACAAACAATATACTAGGTTCTAGAAAAGATGACAATGTTGCCTAAAATGCAATCTGTCTTCTAGCTTACTGTCTAATACAAAAGGAAAATGGTAGACATGAGCTCTTCATTTTCAATCCCAGCAGCTGCTCTTTTTTTAGGTACATCTCCCAAGAGATTTACACACATCTTCCCATTTGACTTCATATGATAGGATATGCCAGTCAATGCCTTTTTGTTCTTATTTTCTAACTACATGGACTACAGCTAGCTCTTTACATGGCACTGAAAAATGAACATAAAAATGAAGAATTCAACTTCTTCACCCATTATTTGGTCTGTATAATAACACATGCCAATTTGACTAATTTTTTTTTCTCCCTGAGACTTTTTACCAAAAGCCAAAATAACCAGCTAACAGGTAAACCATTAAGTAACACTCAATATTTGCCATCACAGAAACAGAGAGAAGTATTTTTTATTTGAATTCAACTTTTAAAACTTTTAAAAACCCTTCAATTTAAAGGTTATATGTATAGATAGTTTTAAATAAAAAAATGACTAGTTAGTTCCTAAATCCTTCTAATCTACCCTGAAGTTCATAAATCATAAATCACTTCATTTTTTTCCACTGTAACATATTTTCTGGCTAAGAGAAGAATCTGTAGACAGTATTCATTCCAAAGAAGATATTTTGAGATTTATGTGTAATGAAACTGGAGGCTCTCTGATTTGGAAGTTACATGTCCTAAGTTTGAGTCTACTTTTGATGTGACCCCAAATGAGGTTCTTAACCCAACTAAGACTCAGTTGTTTCATCTGTAAAAACAAAATAAAATCAACGTATTAAGAGGCATTATGACACAATGGAAGGAGGGTCAGCTTTAAAGTCAGGAAAATCTTGGATCAAGCCCTTCCTTACTGCTGTTAGGAAAACCTTTTGCAAATTGTAAAGTGCCATGAATATGTGTGGAATTCTCCAGAAGATAAAACACATGAATTCTATGATTCAGTATCATAGAACTAAAAAAATACAGTTAAAGATTTACAAATCTAATCCATCAACATGTGTGTGTGTGTGTGTGTTCCCTCTTGGAAGCAAAATAAATAGTTTATTATGTATCCAGGCTAAGGTTTGCTTCCTTTCTCCCATAAGCTTCCCTTATCCCAGGTCACTGAATTGTTCTTTTTAGCAGGTGTTCACCAACAGGTCAATAGAGCATAATGACTAGGAAGTATATTATAACCCATATCCCAGTTGTTCATAGCATCATGCTCCCACTTAATGCCCCTAATTTACGTTCAACATCTAAAATGCTGGTAAATTATGGCTATATGGAAGTAACCTGCAAACAAGCATCCTCTACACTAGAATTCCATGTTCAGAACTCCCTTCTGCTAAGTCTCATATCATTGGTGGCCCCTTTCTCACCCTATTGAAGTTAAGAACAAGTTAATCTTCTAATGAAAAATATTGTGGTATCCAGTCTATAGAATTCTATGAGTAGGAAGAGGACATGTCAAAATATCAATGGGAAAAATAAAAAATGTTGCCCTAAACCTGCAACAAATATTGGTGAACTCTTAATAATTTTGTACATTACAAGATTGTTTGGCTTTTAGAAGCATTCAGCTATGTAATATTAAACTGAAGGTTTGCTGGCTCTGAAAATGTCCTTGTGTTTCCGGGAGTGCTGCCAGTCCTGAGCACTAGTTATTCTCTCATACACTATTTCTCACTTATAAATAAGGCACATTTCTTTCCATTGCTCCCACCCACTAAGATTATTGGTCCAAATAGGCAAGCCATCATCCTTTTCCAAGATGCAAGATTACAAGTATCTCCATGACCTTTGTCCAATGGAAAAATGTGATTTCTTGTTCCTTTCACCCAAGATCATGAAAATATATTGGGGCATTTGGTTCCCAGCCTTCTTTTCCTGCTTGATGAAGACTAGCAGTAACAAATATTATTTTTTTAAATCCAATAAATGTCTAGACTTTTATAGTTCGTGGTAGCCTATCACACACACTCTTTCCCAAATGGGTCATTGACTTTAGGAAGCGTTTTGGACCTTAGAGTTGGAACTTTACCATTCTGCAGTAGCAGAAATAGAAACATACACTGCTTTAAGATTTACAAAGAACTTTGTTATTATTATTCTATAAAGAAAATACTTTTCCCAATCAGTCCAGAGAATGACCTTAGCATCATTTTCTCCCCATCTTGTGGATTTAAGAAATTTAGATCTTGAGGTTGTCCAAATCATTGCAAAGTCACTAAGCAAAAAGAGCCGGTGAGGTAAACTGGATTACTACCCAACTGCTTATCTTGATGTCCCATCATTGAAATAAGATTGAATTCTTTTGTTTGAGAGATGTATAAGGATTGCACTACCTGGAAAGAAATCAAAGGAATCATCTGTGAAGGGATCATAGAATGACAAAGCTGGAATTAACTTTAGAAATCATTTAGTTCAAATGCTCATTTCATAAGATAGAAAGATTGAGGTTTAGAAAGAAGAAATGCTTTGTTTAGGATCACCCAAAAAGTGAGTAACAAAGCCAGACTTAGAAGTCAGGGAGCCTAACCCTTAAATCCAGAGAATGGCTTTAGCATCATTTTCTCCCTGTTTTGTGGATTTAAGAAATTTAGATCGTGAGATTACTGAAATATTTGCAGAATTACCGGCCAAATAGAGCTGCAAAGATAAACTGGATCCCTACCCAATTGCTTTCTGCTACACTTCCAATGGCTAGAAAGTCTCATCAGTAGCTAGGACATCTATAGACATGTAGCACGGCATCATGACAAGATTGCTGAATTTGAAGAGCTTGGTTCACCTGTTTAGATGTGTGACTGTAGAAAAGTTGTCATATCTCCCTGAGGTCATTTCCTCATCTGTAAAATGGGGAGATAACATTTGTGATACCCTCTCACAGGGTTATTGGAGGATCAAATGAGTGCATGGACAGAAATAGAAAGGAACATCTTGCCATGGTGCATCAATGTAAGCTATTCATTTTGCTTTCTGTTTTTTCTTCCCCTTTCCAGATTGACAAAAAGACCTTTGAACCTAATGTGGAACTAATAACCCAGAAATTAAGGATCTCATGCTCCCTTGACTGATTTTGGTGGGCAATCTGTGCAGCTATATTCCTCTAATGATGGTCTGTGGCTATAGATCCACACTGTGACCGTAATTTAGGATCAAAATGGCTGTAGCACAACACCAATAAACAAAAGAAGAGATAGTGTGGTTTAGTGGATAGAGAGTTTGTCTTGGAGGTGGGAAAACCTGAGTTCAAGTCCCACTTTGGATAATTTGCTCTTGAATGGATCACTTAACTTTTAGGTACTCAGACAATTCTCTGAGAGATCCTAAGTGGCAGAAAAGATGTGATTGAATGGGCAGAGAAAATTCCTCACCTGGAGCTTCTATACTGATGAAAGTACTCCAGAAAAGTGAGGGGTAAAACAAGGGGAAAGATGTCAGAGAAATTCATGGTAGATTGGAAAAGAAGGATTAACCAAAGGACATCCTCTACATGATGATGGTACCCAGATAATTAAGGCCCAGAGGAAAGCCACAGCATATGAATGGACCTCATATAGAGACATTGATGGATTCCTGCGTGTCACATTGGCGAAATATGTACATCAGCGAGATCACAGATTCATAGCATTCTACTGACAGAGCTGACCCCAGACAAAACCATGTGGAATATGTATCATTGCATGAACTTAAATGTAGTCTGCTTTCTCAGCTCCCACCCTCTCAAGAACCGAGTACTTTCATGATAGATTTCTAGAAGTTCCAAATACACTTTCCCCATGGTATTTCATCCAGAGCTGCTCCTTATTCCACCTCTCTATCTCGCTCTGTGTATCTTTTTCTCTGTTTCTATCCCTCTCTGTAAGAGATCAACCAATAGAAAAGAATTAAGATGGTTTTTCACGTAGCCCACCATATGGACATCTCAACTCCTCCAAAAGTAAAGGTAGCTCTCTGACAAGAGCTTGACATCCAAACTATGCTCTCCTTGGCCTCCCCAAGATATGAACACTAACTCCTGCCAGGGCTTGGAAGGCTGTTTCCACTTGTGACACCAGCGATAACTATATATTTGTGAAAATATGCGACCATGTCCAGAAATAATAGCTAAAGGGAACTTGGCTAGGAAGAAGATGTCTTTGTATGTCAAAAATCCTTTCTCTGTAATCCAAATCACATAGCACAAACGTGACTTGCCTCTAGAGAGCTGAACTCTTCACTCAGCAGAGGTCCCTGAGGGAGTCAGGGAACAATAATTTCCAAGTTATCTGTCAGGGGTCACAAAAGTGTTTCACCCCCCAAAAATAGGGGGAGCTCTTTCCCAAGGATTTGATGGTTCTGGGCTCACCCTGCCTTCTGCCTTTAATATTGGGATTTCAACCAACTGCTCTACATAGCACTTGTTTAGCTAGATCGAATTCAGCCATTTAAGGGAAAGCTGTGGTTTAATGGCTAAAAGGCCGGAGTTCAAATCCCATGTCTAACAGATAATAGCTGTATGAGCTATTGTAAATTGTATAACCTCTCAGGACTATAGACAAGGCTCTGACTATCTGAGGGACAAAAGAGTGGCCAATTGGTAGCTGGGGAAGGGTAAGGTAAGGGAGAATGAGTTTCCACACTGAGTGTTCTCCCCATGTATAAAGTCACACAGCTCTGGGCAAAATAATAATAACAATAACAATCCATAAATGGTTGCACTTACCAAGCTGTTAGTCATTAGTTTTCATTATCAAATGAGATAATATATGTAAAATGCTTTGCAAGTTATGAAGTACTATATAAATTATAGCTATTATTAATAATAAATATGATATGTGTATAAAACACTAAAGAAGGTACTCTAAAGGCATCACTGAAACTGGCTGCACTGGAGATGCTTAATAGTGGAGGATAAAGATCAGTGCACTTAGAATCATTTCTACTATTTACCAGCTTGAAGATTTTGGGCAAAGCCAGTTAGCCCCTGTAAGCCTCAGTTGGCAGCTAAGTGGTGCAGTGAATGCAGCAGTAGTCTAATGTCTGTGTGTTTAAATATGGTTCCAGATGCTTACTAGCATCTACTACTACTATCACTAGTCACACTGTGACCTCCCAAGCAGTTTAGAAATTGGCAACCAAATATTTCAGGTGCTCCCTGAATCATCTGGTCACTTGGTTGGGCACAATGAGACCCTCAGCTTTGAAAATTCCACCACAGACACCCATGTCCTATGTTTCCAAAACAAATATCCCCGAGTCCCACACTTGGAGCATCTGTTTCACATTTTGAGGGAGAGTCCCACACACCAGTGTGTTAAGAAAGTCTGGGCCAGCTTCACCGAAGAGGGACGGAGAGGGGAGGAGAGGAAAAGAAAGAGAAATAACAACACAAAAATATCTTCCTAAAACAACCCTCCTCATTTCTCTGATGCTTTGGCTGCAGTTATTGGTTGCAGCTGAGCCAGCTAAGTAAGTCCTGCTCATTCTCAGTCTCTCTGAAAAGATACTACACCCATTTATCACAGTCTCTGAACCAAAAGCCCTAACAAGAAGATGGCAGAAACTTTGTGTTTATTTTAAGAAAAAACAATCCACATAATGTCATTTATGTCTAAAAATGTCGAGTCACAATCCTTGATAGTCTGAGGAAATGAGGCATCAGATAATGGGGTTTTAGGTGTATATGTAAGGTAGGGAGAGTGGAAGTAGAGGAAAGTAAAAGTAGTAGAAAAATTGGGTTTTTAGGGTTCTCAGAAATTATGAGCCAGGGAAGGCAACCCAATTGCTCTGTGGTCTTTTTATAATTGTCCTTCACAGGGTGCGATGCCATAGGGAATGCCTTTCAGGCATTTTTTTTTTGTTAGGCAGGTCTCTGTTGTGTTAAGGTTCATTAATCTGCCTGCCACTGGGCCTCCGTGAAAAGAGGAAATTGTTTCACACTTGCTGAAAGACAAGGCTTATAAGAATCCAGAGGCAGGGAAGGGGAAGGGGAAGGGGAGAAAAATCAGATTAAAGGGCAACACTTGCTGTGGATAGATGGGTTCGGGGCAGCTATGTCACCCCTAGGAGTTGCAGGGCCAGCAGGGACAATATTGTCCCCAGGACAACTTTGGAAAACATCCTTCTAAATCATTAATTAGCCCCAGTCATGGAGGTGGCTGTACTTCGTCTGGGGCGAGAACTTGGGACTGAAACAATCACTGCCTGTTTCCTGATAGAGAGGACAAATGGAGGAAGTGGGAGTGGGGGGGAGGAGGTGGGATGCCCATTACCATAAAGCAAGGTGCTTAAAGGGAAGAGGAAATATCAACTATAAACTGTCATGATTAATCTTTTAAAGAGACTCTTTAAAGATAAGAAAAAATACTCAATTCTCAAAAAAATCAAGGTTGAAAACTTTTTTCAGCTCAATTATTATAATGATTTTCCATTCTTATCAACAATGAATTCAATAGAGTTCATATAGAAACTGTACAGGGACAAGTCAACAATTTACTATTATTCTTTTATGTTTAATATTCAAAGGACTATTATTTGAGCAGATAAAATGATACATGCTTTCTATAACTGAAGGAAAGTCGGGGTATAGGCTCGACTTTTTTTTATTATTATAGCTTTTTATATATAAAACATATGCATGGGTAATTTTTCAGCATTGACAGTTGCAAAACATTTTGTTCCAATTTTTCCCTCCTTCCCTCCATACCATCCCCAGATGGCAGGTTGACCAATACATGTTAAATATGTTAAAGTATAAGTTAAATACAATATATGTATATATGTCCATATAGTTATTTTGTTGTACAAAAATAATCGATCTTTGAAAGTGTACAATTAGCCTGTGAAGGAAATGATAAATGCAGGCAGACAAAAATAGAGGGATTTGGGAATTCTATGTAGTGGTTCATATTCATTTCCCAGAGTTCTTTGCCTGGGTGCAGCTAGTTTAATTCATTACTGCTCTATTGGAACTAATTTGGTTCATCTCATTGTTGAAGATGGCCAGGTCCATCAGAATTGATCATCATATAGTATTGTTATTGAGATATATAATGATCCTCTGGTCCTGCTCATTTCACTCAGCATCAGTTTATGTAAGTCTTTCCAGGCCTTTCTGAAATCATCCTGCTGGATGGGCTCAGCTTCTAAAGACTTACTGAAAGCATCTTTGGGACAGCTCCTTTTTTTTTTAATAACTTTTTATTGATAGAACCCATGCCAGGGTAATTTTTTTTACAGCGTTATCCCTTGCATTCACTTCTGTTCCAATTTTTCCCCTCCCCCACTTCTTCCCCTCCCCTAGATGGCAAGCAGTCCTTTACATGTTGAATAGGTTACAGTATATCCTAAATACAATGTATGTGTGCAGGGACAGCTCCTTTGCCAGAGAAGATGATGCAGACTATGCATACTTATGAGTTCCCATCATATTAATGTTGAGATCAGAATATGTGCTTTCATACTCTCATTTCTCTGTCTATATCTTCACTACCCTTTTCATATATAAATAAATCCTGCTCTTTCACTTCTCCCTTCTTTTTTGCTACCATGCAAGAAAAGTTGATTGAGTAAAGGAGAAAGAATTTCCCTGATTTTGAACTTGTACCATAGTTATAGTCTGTATCACACATTTGTGGTCTTACTCATATAAGATCTAGTATTTCTCTTTTTTCTCCATGATTGCTCATTTTCCCAACTCAAAAATAAGCTCCTTAAAGGTAGGGATCACCAGATTAGTCTCCTTATATATCCTCCACAATAACCTTGCATGGTGCAGGACAAACAGATGACTAGAATAGAGCTAAACTAAATGATATATTACTAAAATCACAATTACATTAAAGTATCCAAGTATGGGTTCCCAATAGTCAAGGAATTCTTTTTCAGATAAAGATTGGACTAGACAGTTGATAACGTTTCTTCTATCTATGAAATTCTACTATCTATAGCTATATTTATATAGCTATAGATATAGCCTTAGTTAAGGAAAACAAGTAGAATATCATGCTCAATCAATTGCTCAACCATGCTCGACTAAAACCATCTTTGGTTCTTCAAAAAATACAAAGAAAAGTCCCATTTAGTTCATACTGTGTTAATCTGGAATTTGTGACAACTCCAAAGGGGATGATAGAAACTTAGACCAGCTTAATAAATCCATTCTTCATAAATTGTGCAGAAATCTAATGTAAATAAGATTGAAAAGGAAGAATGCTTTAAAAATTCATGGATCCAGTTATCTTCAAGCAGCCTAAAGCATTTTAGAATCGCTAGTCTATGCAATCAGTTGATGTGCTAATTATAATTCGTTTTTACCTATTCATTAAAGCAGGTCTCCCAAGACCCTGCTTTAATGCCTTTAATGTCATTGCCTCTACTGGGTTGTCTAATTCAGTTTGAGTCAATAAATGTACTTGAAATAATTAGAAATATATTGTTATGTGTATTCTATTGCTTGAACTATTTACTAATTGATTATTCACTTTTATGTCACTTTTAATAGGCATCCTACTTTAAAAGTTTCTCATAGAGTTTTGCATTTAGCTATTTAGACAGATCAGTTATTTCCCTGAGCCTTGGTTTCCTCATCTGTAAAATCAGGATATTACTACTTTGTTACCTACCTCATAGGTTTGTTGTGAGAATAAAATGGGATGTCTGTGAAAGTGCTTAGTAACTTTAAAAAGCTATATAAACATGAGCTTTTATTATTATTCCATCTGGGTTTGTTCTTTTTCCCTATAAAATTGTAAGCTTCTAACTAAATGAGAGAGATCATGTTTATTTTTTTATCTCCCTATGGTATTGAGGAGCACACCAAATCCCATAAACTCATGGGCTTTTTTTCCTCATCAGTAAGCCTACTTTTGGAGTTTTTATCCACCATCACTTGTCTTGTTTATGAGAGTCCCCCAAGCTCGAGGGTTACCATTCAGAGCAATTACTCCATTTTCCCCACTCTCCCCTTTTCCCTCAAATATACAGGCACAGCTTGACAAGTATGCCTGCTTCTTAGTATTTGAAGGGGATTTACTGTGAAACAATATAAGTAAATATACAAAAGAGAGGAAGAGATTTAAATACATCAAATATGAAAATGTTAAATAGTTCATAGTTTATACAGGTTCTTAAAGTTTAATAATAATAGATGACCCCCAAAAAGACTTTGTGCAATTTTAGGCTATTAAAACTTAAAGTCACTAAAACTATTTAAGCTTGAAACACAAGGAAGACTTTTGGAGACATTGTAAGTTGCTTTAAGGTTTACAAAGACATTTACATAATATTATTCTGGTTGATCCTCACTATTTTTTAATGTAAGTAATTCAATAATTGCTACCCCCATGCTATAAAGATGATGAGACCAATACTCAGAGAGAGAAGAGACTCACTCCAAATCACACACGTCCTTAAGTGGATGAGAAATAGTCTAAGAATCCAAGTTCAGTTTTCTTTCTCTGACACTATGCTTCCTTGTTCTCACCCAGCTATAATAAATCTGCCATTGACTTTGCTCCCCTCTAAGTATTCTTCTTCTAATTCTGGGGCTTGATATTGTCAACTTGAATTCCATAGGATAACATTGACCAATAAGAGCTGCCCCTCAAAGTTCTCTAGATGATACTTCTCCATCCATCACCATTGCTATAATTATAACGATCTCAATCTTGGTAGGAACTTGGATTATACTACATCCCGAAATGAATTATCAGCTTTCCTTCACCTATTCATACCAAACACAAAATAAAATACCTGCCCTCAAGAAGCTTACATGGCACAGAATGGAGAAAATATTTCCCACACCCTGGCAATAGTCCATAAGTGTATATATATATATATAGTTTCAGCATATCATCAGGAAATTGATCCACCTAAATTAGGCTAAGTCATTAGGACTCTTCACAACTATTTTAAATTCTCATTAAGTTCTTGAGGCCTAATAATATTACAACAAGCTAAAAAATAAAGAAGAAAATTCAATCCAATAATCATTAAGTTCTTGCAATATGCACTTACTATTTAGTAAGTAAGTAAGTGCACTATTTTATCACTGGGAATAAAAACAGGTTCTATTCTCAAATATCTTACATCCTACTAGATCATTTTGCTCTCCAGAAAAAAACACAAGAGACTGATATCTAATATAGCATACCATATTGTAAACACATTAAAGAGTGGGGAAGTACCTTTGACAATTGCGAATAGAAGAAATTTTCATGACCAAATAAAAGATAAAGAGGGTCAAAAATATTAAAAAGGGAAGTTTTATTATGTAAAATTATTTTTGGACATAGAAAACCAGCAAATATTTTTTTTTATTTTGTTTTTTTTGTTTTTTGGGTTTTTTTTTTTTGGTTTTTTTTTTTGGTTTTTTTTTTAGATGATTTTTTTTTTTATTTAATGATTACTTTATAATGACAACATTATTCCTTGCACTCGTTTCTTTTCCAATTTTTTCCCCCTCCCTCCCTCCACCCCCTCCCCTAGATGGCAAGCAGTCCTTTATATGTTGGATATGTTGCAGTATATCCTAGATACAATATATGTTTGCAGAACCGAACAGTTCTCTTGTTGCATAGGGAGAATTGGATTCAGAAGGTATAAATAACCCGGGAAGAAAAACTAAAATGCAGATAGTTCACATTTGTTTCCCAGTGTTCGTTCTTTGGGTGTAGCTGCATATGTCCGTCATTTATCAATTGAAACTTAGTTAGGTCTCTTTGTCAAAGAAATCCACTTCCATCAAAATATGTCCTCATACAATATCGTTGTCGAAGTGTATAATGATCTCCTGGTTCTGCTCATTTCACTTAGCATCAGTTCATGTAAGTCTTGCCAGTCCTCTCTGTATTCATCCTGCTGGTCATTTCTTACAGAACAATAATATTCCATAACATTCATATACCACAATTTACCCAGCCATTCTCCAATTGATGGGCATCCATTCATTTTCCAGTTTCTAGCCACTACAAATAGGGCTGCTATTTTTTGTGCCAAACATTTTGGCACATATAGGTCCCTTTCCCTTCTTTAGTATTTCTTTGGGATATAAGCCCAATAGAAACACTGACCAGCAAATATTTTAAAAAGAGAAAAGTCATTTGAGAGGGAAAAATCTATCTAATATATTTCTCTTGTAACAGCTTAATTTCTAATATATATAAGGAATTAATTTAAATTTATAAGAATAAGAGGCATTCCTCAATAGTAATTGGTCAAATAATATGAATAGTTTTAAATGGAAGAAATCCAATCTTTTAACAAATATATATTTAAAAATTTTAAATCTCTAATAGAGAAGTGTAAATCAGAGTAACATATTCCAACAAACAACTATCAGATTAATAAAAATAACAAAGCCTATGCCAATTTTAAAAAAGTAGAATATGCCTCAGGGAGAGGGAAAGACATAGTCCAAACTGAGATATGAAAGAGTAACCAGAAAGCTAGGGTCAAGTCAAAGAGATTTCCACTTCAATAAAACCCAGAAGATTGGCAGAAGTCATAAAATAGAGAATAAGTCAAGAATTTCCAGAGGGAAAGAGATTTAAGGAAGCCTTTTTGCCTCTGGGGCTAGTACAGTGAGACAAGCAAGCATCTGCTCACTTGAGGCAGGGCTAATATGACAGGGTAGAGACTGGTTTGAACTCGAGGGCCTCTTCCAACTCTAAAACTGTTCACATTCCTCTATAATTCCAGGTCATATAGTGACTCCTGTTATAACTAATTATTGTTACTAACTGCAGTTATACCTTCCACTTCACAACTTTCCTCATTTCAATATATATCAGGTCAGCATAAAAATTTAAATGAGAATTTTTTTTGCAATTTTGCAGGAGATGTCACATGAAAGGCAACAGATGACATAGAACCTATGATCAAATACTTAATCCAAATTTTTAAGGTTCTGTAAGCACAGATTTTCTAGATCATGGGGACACTGTCCCCCTAACCCCTGTGATATGGAAGGGATAAGTGTAGTTGATAAATAATAAAAGTTGTTTCTACATTTTGGAAGGATTGCAAAGATTTGCAAATATCCTCTAAATCCAGCATGTAGAGGGCAAAACCCCAGTTGCCTTGTCCTCATTGCTGTTTGAGGGGAGTGGTTAATGGTGTGAGCCACTATGAAGGGAAAAACACAAATTCTCAATAAATAACGATCTCTTTTACATGATTGCAATCTTCAGACAGCCTTCTTTTATGGCTAATTGGCCAAACTGCCTTAAGGTTCTTGAGACTACGTGGCACTTTGGACTTTAGTTTTCTTATCTGTAAAAATGGGGATCATAGCATTTGTACTGCTTAACTAACTTCAAGGGATATTTGGAAAAAAGGGTTCTGTAAATTATAGTGTTATTTAAAAAATATATGTTAAGTTGGTAAAGAACAGGCTTTGAAGCCAAGAAAACTTGGGGTCAAGAACACCTGACAAATACTGACTATATGAATATGAGCACATTACTTGGTACTCTAAACAATTCTCTATGACTCTAAGACTGCAGAGAAAGTTCCAGCTTGAATTGTAAAGTGAATTTACCCACCTGGGAGTTTCTTAGATCAATAAAATTGCAAGACCATTTCCTATCCCTGTTCCTACTATTATTATTATCATTGCCTAGAGGTTACATGATAACCAAAATCACATACCCAATATATGCCAGAAGTGGAATTTGAAAACTAAGTTTTCTTAACTCTAGGCCAACTCTCTAGAGTCACAAAGGAGGAACTAACTTTCATTGGCAAGAAAGAAAGAAAGAAAACATTTGTAAGACACCTACTGTGTGCAACATTATGCTAAGCACTTTACAAACATCTATTTGATGCTCACAAGTAAGTGCTATTGTTAATATCATTTTACAGTTGAGGAACTGAAGTATCTAAAGTGGGATTTTAACTCAGTCTTCCTGACTCAACCAAGTGCCCTATCTACTGTGCTACCAATTGTCTCTCTGGATGGGGAAAGTTCCTACCAGGGAGCTGCTGACTTGGATGAATTCATAGATTCTATGCCTAAGGACTAGCAAACTTTGGCATATGCCTAAAAGGTGCCTTTTAAGATTATTTTTGGCAGTACCATGCCAAAGGTAGAAGAATGAGGCAACTGAGTCACAGAGTCCCTTCAACTATCTGTCCCTACTCCAGGGTGCTTGAATTTCCCTTAATCTCTAATCCCTACCTGCAAGATAATAGATAAATGCAGTTTGGCCAGTTATTTTAGAAATCCCTATCCCTGCCAACCCCTAGAAATACAAATGTCACTTTCTCTAGTTCAGATTTTCTCCTGAGTGAGTTTCCTAAAGACCTCTGTTATCTAAACATGCTAATCATCTGCCTCTTCTTCCCGCTCACTTCACAGGACTTAGCTCATCTTTCAACAAGGTAGTGTTTCTTTTGTCCTTCTCCAAGGTACAAGAAAGAACATGAGGTGCCCAGATGTAGCTGGGGGCTTAGGTTACACAGAGAACTGGCTGATGCGTGTGGTTCCTTGCTCATCTCCAGATTTTTTCTCCATGCAGTCCCAGAATTTGATGATTGCTACAAGCCAGATGATCATAGACATGCCCCATCATTATGCCTTTTCACCCTGACTCACCATAGACCCAACCAGGACAGAATATTTAATTTCCTCATCACTATGGGGCCCCTGGTCCCTGAGATACTTGACTGATTGGGAAATGAGTAACAGGTCCTTTGTTTCTTTGCAACATGCCACGATTAATTCATCTTTAACTCATGTCCTGTTATACAAGCTGGAAAAGTCTTCATTCATATGGGAAAGAAAAAGATAAGGAAGGAAGGAAAGAAGGAAGGAAGGAAAGAAGGAAGGGAGGGAGGGAAAGGGAGGGAGAGAGGAAAAAAGGAAGGAAGCAGAAGAGAGAAAGAGAGAAAGGAAGGAAGAGAGAAAGAAAAAAGAAAGAGAGGAAAGAAGGAAGGAAGGAAGGAAGGAAGGGAGGAAGGAAAGAAGGAAGGAAGGAAGGAGCAAAGGAAAGAGAGAAGGAAGGAAGACAAGAATAATTCCTATTTTTTTCTTTCCTATGGCGCCTCCTGGCTCCACTGAAATGGTCCTTTCCCTTCTGAAGCTCACTAAATATCCTATGAGTACACCTGTAAATAAATCACTCTATCTGGAGTTCAGGGTTGTAGGAAGAAACAAAAGCATTTTTTTAAAGGGTAAGAAGCCCATAAAATATATGTAAATGCTAAATTGGGAAATAAATAACAAAAAATAAACAATCCACAAAATTTCCATTTTCAAATGAACCACCAACTCATAAGCAGTTTAAAAAAAGTCCTCTTGCACAGACATGTCTTTTAGGATCTTCTATTGGAGATGGAGGGAGATGGAGAGAGAAGGGGGAGGCATCTGTAACATACTTTTAACTTTAATCTACATTACTAACATTTTCTCTATCACTTTCTGAAGTCTAGACATTCAGCAAAATAACAAATCAAGTCCTGAATAGTAGTGTTTGCTGATTTAAGTGACTTTGTCCAAGACTATACTGCCAGGAGGCAGGACTAGATCCCAAATGTTCCTGGCCCCAAGGCTAGCTCTCTGCTCTACCACGTTTGCCTCTGATCCTTTAGCAGGATGTCTCATTATTAGTAGTGATAACAATGATCAAGCTCTAACCTTAAAGGAAGCACCATGCTTTCCCAAATTCTTTCACTTTTCTTTTCTCATTTAACCTCATATTCAATAAAGCAGGCTACAGTCACCCTAAGAATTATTATGATTCTCATTTACAAAATGCTACAAAATGCTTTGAAATATTTTCTCTCCTTTAAGCCTTATATGCTAAATTGACAAGAAAAATACATGGTGGGAAGAGAAGGCAATAAGCATTTCTTTAAGGTTCACTGTGTACCAGAAACTGCCTAAGAATTTTCCAATTATTATCTCATTTGAGAAAACTCTTATTAGACAATTCATAGAGAAAAGGTGACAAGACTAGCTGGTAGGGCAGCTAGATTTCACCTAATCCTGAAGTCAGGAGGACCTGAGTTCAAATTCGACCTCACACATTTCATATTTACTAGTCCTGTGACGCTGGGCAAGTCATTTAACCCTAATTATCTCACATACACACACACACACACACACACACACACACACACACACACACACAAAAGTGTAGCTAGTGAGTATTTTATTTTTTAAATAATAGTTTTTTATTTTCAAAATACATCCAAAGATAGTTTTCAACATTCACCCTTGCAAAATCTTTTTTTCCTCCCTTCTCCCATTCCCCAACCCTAGACAGCAAGAAATCCAATATAGATTAAACATATGCAATTCATATACATATATATGTATATATCTCTATATATTACATGTATGTGTGTGTATACATACACGTATGTATATATATACAAATACACGTGTATATATACATATATATCCACATTTATTACGCTATACAAGAAAATCAGATCAAAAAGGAAAAATATGAGAAAGAAAAAAGGCAAACAAACAACAACAAAAAGGTGGAAATACTATGTTGTGATTCACATTTAGTTCCTACAACCTCTCTCTGAATTTAAATGCCTCTCTCCATCATAAGTCAATTGCAATATTAAATTCTCTTGGATAGGTCAAGCAAATATAATAAAGATAACAATACTCCCTAAACTAATCTATTTATTTAGTGCTACACCAATCAGACTCCCAAAAAACTATTTTAATGACCTAGAAAAAAATAACAAAATTCATCTGCAAGAACTAAAGGTCAAGACTTTCAAGGGAACTAATGAAAAAAAAATCAAATGAAGGTGGCCTAGTTGTACCAGATCTAAAACTATATTATAAAGCAGTGGTTACCAAAACCATTTGGTATTGGCTAAGAAATAGACTAGTTGATCAATGGAATAGGTTAGGTTCAAAGAACAAAATAGTCAATAACGTTAAGAATCTAGAGTTTGACAAACCAAAAAAAAAAACAAACAAACAAAAAACAGCTTTTGGGATAAGAATTTACTGTTTGACAAAAACTGCTGGGAAAATTGGAAATTATGTCAGAAACTAGTTGACCTGCACTTAACACTGTATACCAAGATAAGATCAAAATGGGTTCATAATCTAGACATGAAGAATGATATTATAAACAAATTAGAGGAACATAGGATAGTTTACCTCTCAGACTTGTGGAAGAGGAAGTAATTTGTGACCAAAGAACTAGAGGTCATTAATAATCACAAAATAGAAAATTTTGATTATGTCAAATTAAAAAGCTTTTGTGCAACCAAAACTAATGCAGACAAGAATAGAAGGGAAACAATAAACTGGGAAAACATTTTAGAGTTAAAGGTTCTGATAAAGGCCTCATTTCCAAAATATATAGAGAATTCTCTATAAGAAATCAAGCCATTTTCCAACTGAGAAGTGGTCAAAGGATATGAACAGACAATTTTCAGATGAAGAAATTGAAACTATTTCTAGCCATATGAAAAGATGCTCCAAGTCATTATTAATCAGAGAAATGCAAATTAAGACAACTCTGAGATACCACTACACACCTGTCAGATTGGCTAGGATGACAGGAAAAGATAATGCAGAATGCTGGAGAGGATGTGGGAAAACTGGGACACTGATACATTGTTGGTGGAATTGTGAATACATCCAGCCATTCTGGAGAGCGATTTGGAACTATACTCAAAAAGTTATCAAACTGTGCATACCCTTCCAGCAGTGCTACTACTGGGCTTATATCCCAAAAAAAGGGATATAAAGAAGGAAAAGAGACCTGTATGTGCAAGAATGTTTGTGGCAGCCTTCTTTGTAGTGGCCAGAAACTGGAAACTGAGTGGATGCCCATCAATTGGAGAATGGCTGAATAAATTGTGGTATATGAATATTATGGAATATTATTGTTCTGTAAGAACATGACCAGCAGGATGAATACAGAGAGGCTTGGAGAGACTTACAGGAACTGATGCTAAGTGAAATGAGCAGAACCAGGAGATCATTATATACTTCAACAATAATACTATATAATGGTCAATTATGATGGACGTGGCTCTCTTCAACAATGAAATGAACCAAATCAATTCCATTTGTTCAATAATGTATAGAACCAGCTACACCCAGCGAAAGAACTCTGGGAGATGACTATGAACCACTACATAGAATTCCCAATCCCTCTATTTTTTTCCACCTGCATTTTTTATTTCTTTCACAGGCTAATTGTACAATATTTCACAATCCAATTCTTCTTGTGCAGCAAAATAACTATATGGATATATATACATATATTGTATTTAACATATACTTTAACATATTTAACATGTATTGGTCTATCTGCCATGTGGGGGAGGTGGTGGGGGGAAGGAAGGGAAAAATTGGAATAAAAGTTTTTGCAATTATCAATGCTAAAAAATTACCCATCCATATAACTTGTAAATAAAAAGTTATAATAAAAAATGATCCAAAACAAAATAAAATTCAATTTTCATGTTAAAAAATAAGTCAATTGGAATTGGTCTGAATCACCTCATTGTTGAAAAGAGCCATATCCATCAGAATTGGATCATCACATAATCTTCTTGATGCTGTGTACAGTGATCCCCTGGCTCTACTCACTTCATTTAGCATAAGTTCATATAGATCTCTCCAGGCCTTTCTGAAATCATCCTGCTGATCATTTCTTACAGAACAATAATATTCCGTCACATTTATATACCATAACTTATTCAGCCATTCTCCAATCAATGGGCATCCACTTAGTTTCCAGTTCCTTGTCACTACAAAAAGGATTGCTATAAACATTTTTGCACATGTGAGTTTTTTCCTTTTTTTATGATCTCTTTGGGATTACGGATTCAGTAGAGACACTGCTGAATCAAAGGATATGCACAGTTTGATAGCTCTTTGTCCCCATTTTATCAATAAGGACAATGAAGGACAGAAAAGTTGTGACTTGCTCAGTGCACACAACTCATTGCTAACAGAACTGGTTGGAATCTAGGTTCCTTGATTCTCAGCCCTAGAATTTTTCTGCAAGCACACTTTACCAGGTAATTTGAAAGAAAGCAAATCCCTTTCCCATCTATGCTCAGCTATACCCCCATCTTACAGGTGAATAAACTGAGACAAAAAGGTCAACCACTGTCTGATATCATTCAGAGAAATAGTTAGCCAAGACAGAAATAGAAACAAATTCCTAAGTCAGACATGGAACATTTGCTCTGCTGTCTATAGGGCATAGGATGATTTTCCATCTGCATGCCTAATTGGAATGTGACTCCCATGGAGAAGGAATAAGAATAGCACATTCTTTCTTTCTGTTTCACTGTCTCTGGGAAGAAAACATAAATATACAAGCTATTTACTTTCTAACATTGTAAACTTTGTTTTAAAAAGTTCACAAAAATCTTTCCTTTCCATTCAGATTTCAAAATTCTTTTTCTCCTTGGTTTAGCAGGGTAATCAAGTCGGTGATTTTTTCTTAGAATGTTACCCTACAAATTAGGAAAATAGATAAGGAAACAGTACTGTACTGTTTCCTGATTGCTGCAGGGAAAACTATGTCAGATATAGACTATATATAGACTTTATATAACATCAGAGATTATAGGACAAAAAGAAACAAAAAATTATACCACCAACATTGAAATGAATATCAGTTGTTGTTCATCCTTCATTTCCCAAGAGGACTGATGACATCACAAGGTGATATCTTGACTCCTGCATAAATTGGATTTAAGTGACTCAAAGTAGTACAAAGTCATGAGCCTTACTTTTTTTTTTTTTTTGCTGAGGCAATTGGGGTTAAGTGACTTGCCCAGGGTCACACAGCTAGGAAGTGTTAAGTGAGACAACATTTGAACTCAGGTCCTCCTGACTTTGGGGCTAGTGTTCTATCCACTGCGCCACTTAGCTGCCCCTAGCCTTACTCTCTCTCTTTCAGAGTCAATGAAGTCCAATGGCAAGACAAAAGTCAGGAAGACTGGTGATAGCCCAGGATGCAGTGAATGACTTTGGCATTTTCAATGTCTGATTAAGCTCTAAGTGTCTGCTTCTACCACCTTTGTGCAAGTTTTGAACAAATTGTTCTCATCTGCCCATTCCATCCAAGAAAGTCTTCCCATGCTTAGGGTAGATATTCCCCTAACTCACTGATGGGTCTTAGTTACCCTCAATCTGGTTTAATTCATCTGCCAAGATGATTTACCAGGTTGTGGCCTTTGTGCTGCTCTTTTAGGCTGTTTCTATATATAATGCAGAATTCAACCTAACCCCTTTTGCCTATTCTCTTGAATTGATCCATTTGCTACCTTATCCTGTAATATAACATGATTTAGAGAGATCATCAAGCTTAGCCTTATCACCAATAGAAAGAGTCTGATTAGTTCAGACTGAAAATGACCATCAGAATGAGTGAAAAAGACTTCACACACTAAATAAGAGGATATGATGTCCATGACTTCATAAAACCAACCATGGAGATAATCAGTTTAATAATATAGAAATCAGTCCCTGAGGTGGCCAAAATAAATTTGGCCCAAATCGATTAAATCAGTGACCAAAACATGAAATTATATCAGTTATATTATCACCAAGACTTAAAAAAACCCAGGCTGACTGGAACATATAATTTCCAACCTTAAAAAAGAGCAATGATACTTCTGATCTGAAATTCTTTCCATCACAGAAACCACCCCAACTGAAAATATCCTAAAGTCCTTGATATGTTGGTAATTCTTTTTCTCCTAGAATATCTTTTAGCTTGAAACACAAATTAAGATGTTTTCATTCTGCTATGGTGGGGTGGGGATGGGGGTAAAGGATGGAATGTACAACAGAAAAGGAATAAACGGAATCAGTTCTACTCTTGGTTCTGCCAGAAATATCCAACATAACCCTATAAAAGTCATTTCCCTATATGAACCCCAATTTCCTCATTTGTAAGACTGATCTGGCAACAACATATAACCATAGACACTTGAAGAGCATGATTCAACTACTAACCCTATTTGGGAATCTCTGCAACTGTATCTGTACCAGAGAGACATTTGAGCTCTGTTTAAACACTTCCAATATGGAAACTGGTATAATAGGACATATAGTATCTTCTATATAGTAGGAGAAGTGCAAGACATAGAGTCAGGGAAGATATACAGCTCCTTTGGAAAAAAAAAAAAACTACCTAACTGCTTTAAGCTTCAGTTTCCCTATCTGTAAAATGAGGATAAGAATATCTAAAGTACACTTATGGAGCTGTTGTGGAGACTAAATGAGATAATGTTTACATGCTTAACAGACCTTAAAATACAATATAATTGTCATCTCTGATTATTCTAGTGGAAGGGAACTTATTCCCTTCAAATTAGTCCATTCTAGTTTGAGACAATCTAGCTATGAGTAGGTTCTTTTGATTTTAAGCCAAATTCTCCTTCCTTGAACATCAGCCCAAGCTCCAGTGTTCCGTAGATTAATCCCTCTTCCACATGACAGCCACACTGCAGATTTGTAAAGGTGGCTTCTTTAGTCTCATCTCCATTTTCTCTTCTCCAGGCTAACCATTTCTAGTTCCTTCAAAAATTCCTCATTTGTTACAGCTTCAAGTCCCCTTGCCATCCTGGAACAAATCCATGGAGGTTGTGTGAGGAGGACAATGGGGAGAAACTAGTCTGACTAGAACAAATAACTTTCACTGGGGAAGAATGAGAGCTAATCAAGGGGTCTAATTGTTAAAACGTTTGCCTGGCAGCTTAAAAAGAAAAATTGAGCTCATAGTAAAAGTGTTGTGAGGCTCAAATTAGATAATGGCTGTACAAGCCTTTGCAAATGTTGTTGCTGTTGCTGTTGATGAGAATGTTGTTGATGGTGATGGTGATGGTATTGATGGTGATCATTAATGATATTCTTGTTGTTAGTCTATAATCACCAGGTCTCCATTGGTGATGAAATCATTCCCAGTACCTTCTGCTGCACTCATTCTTGCAAGTTTAAGAAATGTTTATAGAGTAGCGATTATAAAATTTTTAAATTTAATCTGCATAGATTGGCTAAGATGACAGGAAAAAATAATGATGAATGTTGGAGGGGATGAGGGAAAACGGGGACACTGATGCATTGTTGGTGGAGTTGTGAACGAATCCAACCATTCTGGAGAGCAATCTGGAATTATGCCCAAAAAGTTATCAAATTGTGCATACCCTTTGATCCAGCAGTGTTTCTATTGGGCTTATATCCAATACTAAAGAAGGGAAAGGGACCTGTATGTGCCAAAATGTTTGTGGCAGCCCTGTTTGTAGTGGCTAGAAACTGGAAATTGAATGGATGCCCATCAATTGGAGAAGGGCTGGGTAAATTGTGGTATATGAACGTTATGGAATATTATTGTTCTGTAAGAAATGACTAGCAGGATGAATACAGAGAGGACTGGAGAGACTGACATGAACTGATGCTAAGTGAAATGAGCAAAACTAGGAGATCATTATACACTTCGACAATGATATTGTATGAGGACATATTCTGATGGAAGTGGATTTCTTTGACAAAGAGACCTAACTGAGTTTCAATTGATAAATGACGGACAGAAGCAGCTACACCCAAAGAAAGAACATTGGGAAACGAATGTGAACTATCTGCATTTTTGTTTTTCTTCCTGGGTTATTTTTACCTTCTGAATCCAATTCTCCCTGTGTAACAAGAGAACTGTTTGGTTCTGCAAACATATATTGTATCTAGGATATACTGCAACATATCTAACATATATAAAACTGCTTGCCATCTAGGGGAGGGGGTGGAGGGAGGGAGGGGAAAAATCGGAACAGAAACGAGTGCAAGGGATAATGTTGTAAAAAAACTTACCCTGGCATGGATTCTGTCAATATAAAGTAATTATTAAATAAAATTTTAAAAAAAGTTTAATCTGCATAAATAATACTTTGTTAAGTCCAGACAATCACCAAAATAATTAATCAAGGGCTAATATATAGTCATTCCTAATTTCTGAAGTATCAATGTTCTCACTGAAAATATAACTGTGGGCTCTTACAAGCCTGCTAAAGTTGCCTCCAACACACCCCTGCCTGATAGGCAGGGCTATACAATAAATTCCATGAAGCTATAGCACAGAGAGAGCTCTTCTTGCCCTGCCCCCCAGTCAACATGGAGGCTAATAAAAGTAGTTATGGCAGGAGGTGTGTCTTAGCTAATGGAGGTTTGGATAAGATCTAGGTACCTGCAGCTGGTACCATAGCTAGGTACCTTGCTGCCCACAGACACCTGTGATTTAAATTTTCTGGCCCCTATAAAACCTTAGAGTGCTTTGGATTATTTTTATCTTCCTTATTTGGTCCCTGCCTGCCAATCAATTAATCAACAAGCATGTATTAAGCAAGCTGTATACTATGTGCCAGGTACAGAGATAGGTCCTGGGGATACTAAGACAAAGAGTGAAATAATCCCTAGTAGCAAGTCCCACTTGCTATTGTACTTTTCCAGCCAAAAATCCAGACCTTGATCTATACCAAACCAGCATATTAACTCTCTCCTTGAATCTATCCTTTTTTTGAGTCTGTTTTTGTCCCTAACACTTCTTTCTTTCCCCCCACCCTTTTTTCTTTTTTAAATATCAACCAGTATTACCCAAATCCAAATAATAATTTACTACTCTGCTACCTTGACTGACAAAACAATAAACTTGGAATACCCCAGTGACCCTATTTTCCCCTGTTTCTAGAACAGGGGTTAGTTTGATCTGCACCCACAAATCCTGTTCACTCCACTGTGCAATCCAGGACAATTTTCATTACTGAGTTTATGTAGAATAGTTATACGAGTCCATAGTGATGTTTTGGTGATGTTGATGATGTCAACTGGGTTGTGTACTTCTTCAAAATAATATTCTGCTTTTACATAGTACCTTATACCTTGCCTTATTTAAAATTTTCTAACAACCTTGAGAAGTAGATAAGGCAAATGTTAAATCAATTTTAGAAATGAAGAAATTAACATTTAATGAGATTGAGGTTGACCAAAGTTGAGAGGGATTGGTCCAGATCTTTCAACTCCAAGATTGGTCTTCTTTCCACTGTACAGTAAGGCTTCATTATCTTAAATATGGAAAAACAACCAAATCTGGCACTAGAAATCTCCTGCCATTCTAGAGGGAGATCCAGCTTTTCTGCTTTTATCATCGTGGCTGGTTCCTCTATTATTGTGGTTGTTGTTTAGTTGTTCAGTCATGTCTGACTCTATGGGGTTTTTGAGGCAAAAATACCAGTAATTGGCCATTTCCTTCTCCAGTGTGTCCCCAATTTAAAGATGAGGAACTGAGGCAAATAGAGTTATATGACTTGCCCATGGTTCAGGAAAATGTCCTTTGTTATACTCTTGCTTATTAATTCACAAGTAAACTAGGATCTCAAATTGTTTCACTTCAGGTGAGAATCTATAATTCTCAAAGGCCTGCTGCTAACACAGCCATGAAGACTATTTGCCTATGACAGAACATGTTGACTCCACAGTATGTCCTATTCAGAAAAAATGAATGATAAGAATGCCATGTCCTAGGTTGTTAATTAATGATACTGATCATAAGGGAGAAAGGGACACCTAACTCACAACTGCAAGAGTCATAATCCTTGAGTCCCATCCAACATTCACATTGCAATATAATCCAAGGTTAGTGCCAAGGCTATAAGGAAGCACAAAGAACTAAGATAACTCAATATATGTGAATATAGGATTTGGAGCTATTTAATCTTATCTAGCTAATTTTACAGATGAAGAAACTAAGGTATTCAGAGAATGATGGAGACTTGTTCTAAAGTCACACTGATATTAACAGCCAGGATTCAAATTCTTGTTTTCTGATTCAACCTTCAATATTCTTTTCTCTGTATCAAAGCTTCTTAAACTGTGGGTTGCAACCCCATATGAGGTCATGTAACTGAAGGTAGTTATCATGAAAAATTTGGCAGCAGGGAAAGATTTCTAAACACAACCAAAAATAATTTTAAAATCAAATACGTAATGAATTTGAGATGTTTCCCACAGAGTTTGCCCATATTGCACCATGTAATTTTATTGCAACCTTGGTTCTGAACACGCAACATATGTACTTTGCACTGTGCATGCAAGAATGCTGCCAGGAATACCTCGGCTCAAATTTGAGATAGAGCCACATATTTAAGGGATCATAAGTGGAAAAATTTTAAGAAGCCCTCTTCCATATCACACAACCTTCAGAATCCACATGCTGCTTCATATAGTTTCTGCACTTAGATGAGTGGGTAAGAATTGCTTTTTTAGATTTTACCATCATAGATGGAGCTAGGAACTTAAAGCTACTAGCTATATTTGATTAATAGTCTCTTCCTTAAAGAATCCAGAAAAAGAGCAAAGAAGAGTTGATACTAGGAAAGTACATAACCCAAACAAACTCAGATTCAAGTCCAAGGACACTTCTTGCCTAGCACTGGACACTAAAAACTACTTAATCATTCTGCCCCTCTTAATTCAGAACAAAACACTAAGAAATAATTTAGACACTGAAGACCATAGGGTCTTTGGGCATGAAAGGTCATCCAAATTTACAGTTTGCTTTTACAAAAATATTGCTGATTTTTAGCCCAAAGTCCCATTTTTGTCTTAAATCAGAGAGGTTTCCCGCTCTACCTTGTTAACACTACAGATACAATCTTCCCAGATACAATCACAAGAACCTTAAAGTGGATCCTGCAGATACTGCCTGCGGTTCAAAAATTGTATGTGGATAATAGAAGTGGGTAGAAGGGTTTGAGGGGGAGACAGAAAGACAAATATGAATTTTTAAGAGAAGGGTCTTTTCATTCCTTAGTAAATCAGCAACATTAAAACTCTGCCTAATATCAAGAACTTGTATAAGGATAACGGTTCCTATCTTCCGGCAGTTAGAATCCAAGATGTAATTGAGATGTGTAGCTCTCAAGGGAAAACTCCTAGAAAGTTTTTTTTTTTTTAAAAGAAAAACCTCATCTCGTGCAGCCCAGCCACATTTCTCACATCTGAAAAGTTTGGTTGCCAATGCCAAAGAAATGAAAAAAGACAGATCATAATCAGAAAGGAAATATGAGTCTAAAAGCTAAAAAAGGACAGAAAGGAATGTGAAGCATCATGATCTCGATCTACCCAGCCAAATGTCTTGCCAGCCCTGAATAAAGAAACCACTCCTTGAAGATGACTTTGGTGAGCCTCAAAGATCATCCAATCTGATGCATACTTGACTAATGCAGTAATTTGTTTTGCTAGACTACATATTCATTGTGAAGTTTGGGGGGCCCAGGGTTGGGGATGAATTAGTATTATTCTATGGGAGTTGGGGCAAGGAGAGGGAAAGATAATAAATGTTTATAAAAATAAAATCTTTTAAAAAATCTAATCTAGTCACTTTTCTCCATTTAGTCGCCATTATTATGGACAAAGGATTATCCTATATCCAATGTTAAACCATCTCAGGACAGAGATCCTATAGCTTATCTTGATTGCCTATCCCAATGTCAAATTACTTTCAAAAGACTAAAAATTGTTTCTAATATCTAACCAAAGCTTCTCTTCAGATGGTGTGATTCCATCTCATTTCCTCTTATTGAATCCTTTTGATCAATTATCTCTTCCCCAGGCTTGCTTCTTTTACCTTCCTTCCAAGGCCCCATTTTCCATTATTTGTATGTCTTTATGGAATGTGAGAACTAGAAGAGGCATTAAAAAGTCATCTAAATTCAACCCTTTGCCTTTATACTTTTCAGAACCCTTTTGTAAAAATCTTCACAAGTCTTTAAAATAAGTAGGTTAGGCATTATCATTGACATTTTTCAGATGAAGAAGCTGAGGTTTTGAGCAGCTTATATGACTTCTACAAGGGCATAGGGTCAGTTTGTTTAAGAGCTGGGACTAGAACTCAGATTTCTTCTTTCCTATTCCAGTATTTCTTTCCATTGTGCCATATTGCCAATTTTGGTTGCTCTTTTTTCCTTAGCTAACTTAAGGCCAGTATACCAAGGGCATCTCTTCCAGATCCTTTACCACAGAGCTTCCCAAAATTTGGCTTTCTGTGCCAATTAGAATAATAGTTGGAAATGAACTATGACCCATTATATCATTTTTTAGGAGACAGCATCCCAAACTCTATTTGAAAATGTTATTTCTATGCTGTGTTTGCAAGAACCTGACTCAGAAGCCATGAATGAGATCTAGTCCAGTTTCTATTGCTAATTAGTTAAATAACTTTAGATAAGGCAATTTCTCTCTGGGGGCCTTTGTTTCTCCATTTCTCCATTGGACCAGGTAGGAGATTTCTAGGCTCCTTCCAACTCTAAAATATGATGATACTATGACTTGGGATCCATTTCTTTGCTACATAAAGGAGGAAGAGATAAAGAAATGGGATTCGAAGAAGAAGAGAGAGGAAATCACAATCAGTCAATAATTTAACCAGCATTTATTAAGCACTTAATATGTTCAAAACGGTAGGCTAAATCTCCAGGATACAAACAAAAAGTGAAAAGTCCCACAATGAGCTTTTCTTTTAACAGGGAGATCTGTACATTAAAAATGTATATAAAATAAGTGACCTTAAAGTGCTACCAGGTGGGGGGAGAGGGAGTTGGGGAAGACAGAAAAAACTAAGAATGGCATCCTAAAGAAAGTAACATTTCAATTAAGTCTTTTTTTTTTTTTTTTTTTTTTTTTTTTTAAATTTTTTTTATTTAATAATTACATTATATTTACACTCATTTCTGTTCCGATTTTTTTTTTCCCCTCCCTCCCTCCACCCCCTCCCCTAGATGGCAAGCAGTCCTTTATATGTTGGATATGTTGCAGTATATCCTAGATACAATATATGTTTGCAGAACCGAACAGTTCTCTTGTTGCATAGGGAGAATTGGATTCAGAAGGTATAAATAATCCGGGAAGAGAAACAAAAATGCAGATAGTTCACATTCGTTTCCCAGTGTTCTTTCTTTGGGTGTAGCTGCTTTTGTCCGTCATTTATCAATTGAAACTCAGGTCTCTTTGTCAAAGAAATCCACTTCCATCAAAATATGTCCTCATACAATATCGTTGTCGAAGTGTATAATGATCTCCTGGTTCTGCTCATTTCACTTAGCATCAGTTCATGTAGGTCTCTCCAAGCCTCTCTGTATTCATCCTGCTGGTCATTTCTTACAGAACAATAATATTCCATAACATTCATATACCACAATTTACCCAGCCATTCTCCAATTGATGGGCATCCATTCATTTTCCAGTTTCTAGCCACTACTACAACAGGGCTGCTACAAACATTTTGGCACATACAGGTCCCTTTCCCTTCTTTAGTATTTCTTTGGGATATAAGCCCAATAGAAACACTGCTGGATCAAAGGATATGCACATTTTGATAATTTTTTGGGCATAATTCCAGATTGCTCTCCAGAATGGTTGGATTCGTTCACAACTCCACCAACAATGCATTAGTGTCCCAGTTTTCCCGCATCCCCTCCAACATTCATCGTTATTTTTTCCTGTCATCTTAGCCAATCTGACAGGTGTGTAGTGGTATCTCAGAGTTGTCTTAATTTGCATTTCTCTGATCAATAATGATTTGGAACACTCTTTCATATGAGTGGTAATAGTTTCAATCTCATCCTCTGAAAATTGTCTGTTCATATCCTTTGACCATTTATCAATTGGAGAATGGCTTGATTTCTTATAAATTTGAGTCAGTTCTCTATATATTTTGGAAATGAGGCCTTTATCAGAACCTTTAACTGTGAAAATGTTTTCCCAGTTTGTCGCTTCCCTTCTAATCTTGTTTGCATTAGTTTTATTTGTACAAAGGCTTTTTAATTTGATGTAATCGAAATTTTCTATTCTGTGATCAGTAATGGTCTCTAGTTCATCTTTGGTCACAAATTTCTTTCTCCTCCACAAGTCTGAGAGATAAACTATTCTATGTTCCTCTAATTTATTTATAGTCTCGTTCTTTATGCCTAGGTCATAGACCCATTTTGATCTTATCTTGGTATATGGTGTTAAGTGTGGGTCCATGCCTAATTTCTGCCATACTAATTTCCAATTATCCCAGCAGTTTTTATCAAATAATGAATTCTTTTCCCAGAAGTTAGGGGCTTTGGGTTTGTCAAACACTAGATTGCTATAGTTGACTATTCTGTCTTGTGAGCCTAGCCTTTTCCACTGATCCACTAATCTATTTCTTAGCCAATACCAAATGGTTTTGGTGACTGCTGCTTTATAATATAATTTTAGATCAGGTACAGCTAGGCCACCTTCATTTGATTTTTTTTTCATTAATTCCCTTGAGATTCTCGACTTTTTATTGTTCCATATGAATTTTGTTGTTATTTTTTCTAGATCAATAAAATATTTTCTTGGAAGTCTGATTGGTATAGCACTAAATAAATAGATTAGTTTAGGGAGTATTGTCATCTTTATTATGTTCGCTCGGCCGATCCAAGAGCACTTAATATTTTTCCAATTATTTAAGTCTGACTTTATTTGTGTCAATTAAGTCTTGAAGAAAGTCAAGAGTTCTAAGAGGAGAAAGTAAGGATGAAGAGCGTTCTAGGCTTGGGGGACAGATAGTGCAAGAGCTAAAGGAAAAAAAAGGTGATGTTTTATGTGTGAGGTGGCAGCAAGTTGAACGATAAGGCTAGACCATAAAGTGTATGTAGAAGAGTAATATGTAAGAAGACTGAAAATAGAGGAATGGCCCAAATTGTGAAGAGTTTAAATTTTATTCTGCAGGAAATAGACAGTTATAAATGTTTGCTTAAGAGGGAGGTAATATCATCAAACCAAGTTTTAAAAAACCACTTTGGCAGATGAGTGGAGGATAAGTTGGAATGGAGATAATTGAAGCAAAGAAGGACTGATTACAACAAAATCATCCAGGTGAGAGGGAGTGAGGAGATGAAATAAGGTAGTGACTGTCAGTGGAAAGAAGGAGACATATAAGAAATGTTATGAAAATAAAAATGAAAAATATGAGGGATGAGTAAGAATGACACCATTTCAAACTGGCACAGCTAGAAGCATAGTGGTACTTTTGGTAAGAAAAGAGAAATTCAGAAGAGTACTGGACTGGGTAGTAGGAGGAGAAAGGAGGAATGAATGGTGTTTTGGAAATATTGATATGAGATAACTATTGGACATGCAATTTAAAATATCCAATGGGCAATTTATGATTTGGAATTGGAACTTGGGTGATTAGGATGAATAGAGTAGATAGATAGATAAATACACATATATACATATATGCATAGGTGGATGCATGAATAGATAAATAGAAGGATGGATGGATGAATGGATAGATGGATGGATAAAAGGAGGGAGGAAAGGGGAGAGAGACAGACATAGAGACAAAGAGAGAGGTGGAGGGAGACCTGAGATTCATCTATACAGAGATAATAATTGAAACCACGAGAACTGAGTTACAGAGTTAAGATAACATAAAGATAAAGAGAAGACCCAGAACAGAGCCTTGGAGAGTACCTATGATACTGGTTATGACATAAATGAAGAGTCATCAAGAAGCTTATGAAGTGGTCAGATAGGCAAGAGAACAAACAAGAGATCTGTCACATAAACTCATTGGAAAAATACACATATACAGGAGTATAATGTGGTTATAGTGCTGCATCCTGTAGAGAAGTCAAAAAGGATGAGGGTTGAGATAAATATCATCACATTTGTCAGTAAGGAATTGGTGGTGATTTGGGAGAGAGTAATTTCAGTTAAATGGTAAAATGAGAAGCCAGATTATACATACTTTAGAAGAAAGTAAGAGAATAGGAAGTTGAGTCATTGAGTATAAATGGATTTTTCAGAGGGCATAACTGAGAAGGGGAGAAGAAATATGAATATTGGAAATAGTAGGATCTAGTAAGGGTTTCATTAAGATCTGGGGAGATTTGGCAGTTTGTAAACAGTAGGGAAATATTTATTAAGGGTCTACTATGTTCCAGGTACTGTGCTAACGGCTGGGTAACACAAAGAAAAGCAAAAACTATTCCTTCTATCAAGAAATTCACATTCTTGTGAGGAAACAAACATGAAAATAACTAGTTTTATACAACATATATTCAAACAGCAGTATGATAGTCAATGTTTAATAGCCAGCTTTTTAAAAGGGGGAAAAAATTACTTGCGACTCATTTCTAAGTTTAATCTAAATTACTAACATTTTCCAAACCAACAAAGCAATGAATTGAATTGAATCCTGATTTGTCATATTTGTTGATTTCTATGGTATACATGATATACTGAAAATTTAATAATTGGCTCTCTTGAGCCTGTTCAAGCTGTCTCTAGCACAACCTTGTTATGATGAATAGAAAGAAAAGAACCATAGGTGGTGTAAAGTTAAAAATTAGTTTTGTCTCCAAAAACACAATTGGAATGTAATAGGACTCATCAGTAAGAAATGTAACCCAGTAAAATAGCGAATTAACAATTTCTGGCACAGACTATCCTAGAGAAGTATAAACCTTAGCTGTCTCTGGAGCTTAGGTTAAGGTAAATCACATTGTGTCCCTCAATTCCTCATTTTTATTTTTATTTTTAGTCGTTCTCATCATCAACATTCTTGCCATTTTATTCATTCTAATTATTCATAACCATCAACAATAACAACAACAAAAACTGTTTGAATGAAATAAGAATAAAACAGCAATCCTTTGGGAATATGTCAATTTTTATTATTTATAGTTGACTTTGAAAATGTGTATTAACTTTAATAAAAGCAATAAAAACCTCTGATTTGTTTACATGTCCCATGCTGAACTCATTTTTTTTTCTGTGAATTTTTCTGGATTTTGTTTCTGCTATTCTTATATATATATATATATATATATATATATTTATATATATATATGTGTGTGTGTGTGTGTGTGTGTGTGTGTGTGTGTGTGTATACACACACACACACACACACACACATATATATATATATATATTTTTACATAATTATAGCTAGTGTATATTTTTCTTTGATTCCGTTTTCTTCACCTGGAGTCTCTTCATATACATCTCCATATATTCCTTTGTGTTCTTCAAATTTGTCATTTCCATTATGTTCATTTGCTACAATATGTTGAGTTCTTCCCAATAGGTAGACACATGGGTTGTTTTCAGTCTTTTTGTTATGAATAATGCTGCTATGAATACTTGTGAATAGATAGATCTTTTCTTTTTTATTTCCTAGCAATCACATTCTTATAATATAGCAAGTCCTGGTAGTGGGATCCCTGGGTCAAGGCATAGAAACAAACCTATAATTCTTATTGTATAATATTATATTGCTTTTCAAAAAAGTTGTCCTAATTTACAAATGCACCAGCAGCATGCTGTCAACACTTTTAAGTAGATGAATTAGATTAGAATGAGCATGTTCCCCTTGATGAGGGAAAAAGGCCATTATGAGGCACCAGAAAGCCTGGAAGGAGTATGCAAAATGATAGAAGGGCAGTCCTGCCTCTTTGCTTTATGATTATGGAAGGGTTATAGTGAGAAAAGGGAAAATAATAGGTATATTGTATGTATATGAAGCCCAGGTTTTTCTCCACTACTTACTAGTCGCTAACTTTGGGCTCATTCTCTTGGTCTTAGAAGCAATTCTTCCCTTTCTTCCTCAAAGTTTAAGCTTTGAGACAATTGTTTCAATCTAGATGGTGTTACATTTGATCCCTGGACCTGGACCTGGAAAGTGCAGCATGGATTTCCATCTTTGAGGCCCTGTCATTCTGAGTCATTACATTGTATCTAGAATCTTTCATCACTTCATACTATGGGATCCACCTTCTCCTCTTCTGCCCCATATCTATCAAAATAGACCCTATTAGGTCAATTCTACCAATCCACCAGCTGCCCCCAAATACATCCAAATCCCTATCTTCCTGTCTTCCACTGCTTGTGTCCTGGGCCTGGTTCACCCCCTATTCCCAGGTGTAGTAAAAGGGCCCATTGTCTCTGTGGGTTATGGGAAATGCCTTACTTCCTCCCTGTTCAGGGAATATCATTGTTAATAGGTTCAATATTTGATTAGCCACAGATGGAAATATATTTTTAGAAAAAAAAGGATGCTGAATGACTTTTGGTCAGTAGTGGTATTCCAACTCACCCTAAATCCCTCTAGTAACTCCGGCAAAGTAAATTAAGCTGAACCTAAAAGCAGTCAGTCTTTAGGATTAGTGGATCTGCAAAGAGTATAGGCTGAGTATGCTCTGAGAACTGATTAGCAATCATATTTAGAGTTTATACAGTGATTTTTATCTCAATGGTCCTGTGATTAGGGGTGAGAAGTAGGAGGGAGTCAAGGGTCAAAGTATGACCTGTAATTTTCATGATGGAAATTCAAGATTTCAATACTCCCTGAGAGACAGATGGTACAATTAATATTATACCATTTTATAGGGGAGGTCAATGAGACGGGTACAGAGCTGAAGAGTACACCAGCTAGAATTTGAACCCAAGTTAGCATTAGAGACTTAGAACAAGAGGGGTCTAATCCTTTCATGGTGCAGATGAAAACACAACTACAGGAGAAAGGAAAAAGAGTGAAGCTGAGGAAGCAGCAAAACCAGGATTTTGACACCAGATTAAACACACTTTTCACAGATTGCAGCTCAAAATTTAAGCTTCAAGATATATTGCATGGTGTTGGATTTAATTTCTTCAGAGTATTGTAGCTCTCCTTTATTTGTTCCAAAAATAGAGTTAGGAATTAACCAATCAGCAAGCATTTATGAAGTTAAATGCCTAAAAGACATCAATCCCAATAGAGGATATAATATGAACACGTAAAATATGCATAATATATGCAAAATGTATATGGTACATATGCATTATATGCATGCATAAATATAGTGTGTTATATATGACTATATACATATAAAATTTAAATATAAGATATATATGTAGATATAATTATACACACACACATACAAACAATCTGTACTATACAAGGTGTTAATGGTAGGGAGCACATTCATGACTAGGAAGAATCAGAAAATGTAAATTTGTAGAAGACATTGAATCTGGAAGGAGGGAATTCATTCCAGGCAAAGGTAGTTCTGCCTTTGATATGGAGATAGTTTTGCAGGATCCCAAAGTGTGAAAAGAGTCATAATGTATTAAAAAAAAAAAAAAGAAGAAGAAAAGGAAATAAGCATTTATAGGGTATGTATTAAGTGCCAGGCATTGTAGTAGATACTTTTTTATAAGTATGATCTCATTTGAAAATCACAACCCTGGGAAGTAAGTGCTATTATAATCCCCATATAATAGTTGGGGAAACTAAGGCAAATAGAGATTAAATGACTTCCCCAGAGCCACATAGCAGTAAGTATCTGAGGCTGAATTTAAATTCAGGTCTTCCTGATTCCTGGAGGTAGGAGGATATACTAAATGACCTTCTATGACTCTTCCTGTCCTGTGATTCTAGGATTCTTAAAAAGGGGAAACAGTGTGGCTCAAGGAATGAACAACAAAAACTTGTTCCAGGAAGCAATTCCAAGCAGCAGAATATTAGAAGCTTGTTTTCCAGGAATTTCATTCAGAGAAGCCTAATTACAGTACATTTTAGCTAAACTCCTCTATCTCATGCAAACCACTGTCATGCAATAAGGAGGTTGTGGACAAAAGAAGCAAGATTTTCTTATGGTAGGCAAATGCCTGACTTTCCCACATGAGCCTTGTGTCCCTGACTAGAAGCCAAGTAAGAATCCAAGACTGTTTTTCCAAAATTGTCCTCCCAGTACAGATGGGATACCCACTTTTCTTACATACTGCAATTTGCCTACGGGTTGCCACATAGCAGAGAATGCCAAATACAGAGACATGAGCCAGAAGGTCAAGAACCCAGGGCAGAGACACAAGATTAAAAAAAAAAAAATTGAGGAGAGGGAGAAGTTCTGGAGTTGCATCTTCATTAGGAGGAACTTCCAGGATGAAAATTTTCTCCTTCACTAATACAATTTGAATAGGTCACTGCCCATGTTCATACAGCTAATATACGTCAGAAGTAGGACATGAATCTGTCTCTTCCTGAATCTCCATGGGTAGGTTATTAATCCTTACACCAGGGGCTCCTAACCTGGGCTATGAATACAAGAGATAGAAACAATAGTCAAATGGGTTTACAGAATCTAGAGTGAACACCTGTACTATCATATTGAACTATTACATGAAGCGAAGTATGCATACTACACATTTCCTGACAAGTGATATACTCAAGATGAATACTCCCAGAAATGTCTGAAAGCATTAATGAAGGACTTACTATATGTCAGGCACTGTGCTAAGGTGCTAGAATTTAGGAATTTGTTTTGCTTAACTATGCATATTTGTTGCAAGGTTTGGTTTTCTTTTTTTTTCAGATTGGTGGGGGTGATAAAGAAAGCACCCAGGGATAGGATAGCTGAAAAATAGGAAAGAAAAATACAGTCATTGAAGTATATTTTCTTATTTTTTATTAAAGTTTTTTATTTTCAAAACATATGGATGGATAATTTTTCAACATTGACCCTTGCAAAACCTTGTGTTCCAAATGTTCCCCTCCTTCCCCCACCCACTCCCCTAGATAACAAGTGATCAATATATATTAAACATGTTAAAATATATGTTAAATCCAATATATGCATACATATATACATACTATATATAACTATTTATACAATTATCTTACTGCACAAGAAAAATCAGATCAAAAAGGGAAAAATGAGGCGGAAAAAGCAAAATGCAAGCAAACAATAGCAAAGTGAAAATGCTATGTAGTGATCCACACTCAGTTCCTATAGTCCTCTTTCTGAATGTAGATGGCTCTCTTCATCACAAGATCATTGGAACTGGCCTCAATCATCTCATTTTTGGAAAGAGTCACATCCATTAGAATTGATCATTATATAATCTTGTTGTTGCCATGTATAATGATCTCCTGGTTCTGTTCACTTCACTCAGCATCAGTTCATGTAAGTGTCTCCAGGCCTCTCTAAAACCATCTTGCTGATCGTTTCTTACAGAACAATAATATTCCATAACATCCATATACCATAACTTATTCAGCCATTCTCCAAGTCATCCATTCAGTTTCCAGTTTCTTGCCATTATAAAAAAGGCTGCCACAAACATTTTTGCACATTTGGGTCCCTTTCCCTCCTTTAAGATCTCTTTGGGATAGAAATCCAGTAAACACACTGCTGGATCAAAGGGTGTGCACAGTTTCATAACTTTTTGAGCATAGTCCCAAATTGCTCTCCAGAATGGCTCACAGCTTCACCAACAATGTATTAATGTCTCAGTTTTCCCACATTCCTTCTAACATTTTTCATTATCTTTTCCTGTCATCTTCACCAATCTGAGAGGTATGTAGTGGTATCTCAGAGTTGTCTTAATTTGCATTTCTCTGATCAATAGTGATTTAGAGCACCTTTCATTGAAATAGTTTTTAATACACTGAAAAGAATAAACAGAAGTCTAGAAAGCAATCACATGATATTTTATTACATATTTAAAAAACAAACTATATACAATAAAGATCCACAGTTTAATGTACAATTCTTTTTTCTTATTGTTTTATCATGTTAAGTGTTGATGTTAAGTTTAGAAAAAAGATAATTTTAAATGTATTCCCAAAGTAGTACTTTTAATAACAAGATGTTATATTATAATAAACAGTTTTCTTTATGAAAATTGATCTATTTTATTTTATTTCTTATATGTACATGCATGGCAAACTCTAAAATTTGTTTTCTTTCATATTGAATAGGAGGGCTTACTGAAAGCTAAGGGGAATGGGAACTGAAGCAAATTAGAAGCTCCTTGCATTGCACCATATTGTTTGTCAAACTAACATTAAAATGAACCTGATATTGACAAGATGCCTCCCTTCTTTCTTCTCTCCTTTCCCTCCCTTTTTCTTGCCTTCCTTCCTTTCTTCCTCCCTCCCTTCCTCCCTCCCTCCTTCCTTCCTTCCTTCTGTCTTTCCTTCCTTCTTTCCTTTCTTCTTCCCTCCCTTCCTTCCTCCCTTCCTTTCTTTTTGCCATAGGAAGACTTTGAAGCTACTCTCTCAATCTACATTTAAGAATGAAGTATTAAGTCTACAAAGGAAAGCTCTATCTCCCTTCAGGGTGTTAGTGATACCCCTAAGGAGTTAAGAGCCCTTCTAATGCTATTATTGGCTCAAGCCCCATTCTGTTGTATTCTCCCCAAATCTGCTTACTTCTTCAGTAATATTTACCATTGCTGGTTAGCATCTCCCTAGGTCATTTAACCAGTTATCTCCTATCATCAATATGCAATTACCATCTATTAAATTTATTTAGAAGGCTATTAACTGAGTCAATACAATAAGAATCAAAGTATAAAAATGTCCCCATAAACTGAGCACACTCTCCTTTCTGCCCCTCACTTACTAAATAGCATAGGTTTAAGATTAATGGATTATCCACAAACATTCCCATCAACTTCACTACCAAAGGCAGAATAGCCAAAGGACAAGTTGCTTTCTTGGCTACATTACCCCCCATGGGAAGGGAAAGGATGGCAGCAAAAACTTAGGACAATTCTTCCTGGTTTCACACCAAGGAAGAGAGAGCCTAATTTTCTCCATTTGGACCCTTTTGTGTACACTCTCCTTTCTGGCTTAGCAACCAATTAAAAGGTGAGAGAGAGAGAGAGAGAGAGAGAGAGAGAGAGAGAGAGAGAGAGAGAGAGAGAGAGAGAGAGAGAGAGAGTAAACAGAAAGGAAATGGTCAAAGGAGACCCATGCATGCTCTGAATTGGAGAGAGGGCTCCTCCAACGCATGTTATCACACACTTCCAGAAACAGGTTCACCAAATCCCTAACTTAGATTGGCAGCAAAACAGAACCCCCTGTATATGCTTGTGAGGACTGAGCTCCCATTTTACTTCCTTCTTTTTTCTTTTTATATTCAGAGAATTTTCATATAAATTATTTCTTTCGAATCTGGGGAGGAGGGAGAACAAACCTTATGAAGTAAGCATTATTATCTTCACTTTACAGATGAGGAAATTGAGTCTCAGAACTGAGTGAAATGATTTGCGTGGTCATTGGACTAATAAACAGAAGTGAAAATGTCACCTAAGCCTTCTGACTCATAGCCCAGTACTCTTGGCATTTAACCCTTTTGCCTTTCTGACAATCCAAGATAGGAAATGATATATGCCCATGGATGATTCAGACAATAGGTGTTATAGGAGTTTAGAAGAGAAAGAAATCATTTTGTGTCATAATAGAAAGAATGCTAAACCTGAAGTCAGCAGAACTAATTTTGATTTTCACCTTGAACACTTATTAGCTATATGGCCTTAATCAAGCTTCAACTATTCCAAACATCGTATTCTTCAATAGTAAAGTGTAGCCAATAACACTTATACTCCATGAAATAATATATTATAATAACATAATACAATAATATATAATAATATTCTATACAACAATAACATATTATATGATATATGATATAATATATAACAATATATTATATTATAATAACACAATATAATCACAATATGATATAACATAATATAATATAATGTAATATAATGCTGAAACTGGCCAGTTGGATCCTCAGTGGATTAGCTACTAATACTCATAGATTGTGGATTGCCATTTGTCCTTTTTTTTCTTGAAGAGGCTCATGCATGACATCAGGAAGGTGATGTCATGACTTGCAAGTGCATTGGATTGAAGTGAAGAAAGACCATACAATGTCACCAATCTCACTGTCTCCTCTGGAGTCATTGGGGTTCAGTGGCAAAATATAGATCAGGACAATCGGAGATGGCCTCCTAGTATGGTACATGAAATTTTATGTCATAAATATTAGGAACTCTGAGAAAGAAAGGAAAAATTGTAAGATGTGAAGCTGGGAGAAGAAAACAGTGTGTGTGATGGAGAGAGGATAGGATCTGAATTCTAATTTTATTATGATCACTTCAGGCAAGTCTCTTGCTGTTCTCATTCTAGAAGATCCCTCTATTCTTGAGGCCTCTTTCACTAATTGGCTCCCTGAACTTCTGTTTTTAAGAAAGAAACCCTTTGGACAGCCATGTCCATTGTTTCTTTCCTCTCTGTCTCACTCTTAACTCTCTGGACTTTTCTTTCCATCATACTCCTAGGTATAGATAATTCCTACTCCTCCCTTCCCACTTTTTTATAAAGGACTGTCTTTTTTTGTTTGTTTGTTTGTTTGTTTTTGTGTCCCCAGTGCTTAGAACAATGCCTGGAACACAGAAAGAACTTCACAAAAACTTGCTGACTTCACTTGTCTAGATCTCAGTTTCCAAATCTGTAAAATGAAGCAGTTGTAAAAATCACACCTCGGGTCCCTTCAAGTTCTAAATCTTTCTGTGTATACCTGTATGTGTGTATGAAAACTGAACCAAGAGAATATTATACAAAGACTTCCATGACGGTAGATGAACACAACATTAAAAGGCAGCTGAATTAGAACAAATTACAGTGAACAACCTTTCTTCCAGAAAACCAAGAATGAAATACACCATACACACTTTTCTACTTTTGATAAATAAATTGATTTTTACAGGAGTAGAATGTTATATATACACTACTAGATATGCTTGCTTTGTCAAGCATTTTTACTTAACTGTTTCTCTCTGTTCCAAGGGGAGTCTCAGTGATGAGGTATGTGTACTGTGTTGGGGAGAGGGAAGGGAAAAGTACCTCAGGAAATAACTGTGAAAACAAAAGCTATCAATAAAAATAAGGGGGGTGAGATTTATGAGTACAACTGAAATTAATTCCTTTCCATGGGAAGATACATTATGGTATAGCTCAGGGTCTCACCTGGAAAGCCTAGGAAAACACTAGGGGTTTGTTCTTTTTCTCAAGAGAAGAAAGTATAAATAATTCTTTGCTTAAAAACTCAGGTATATTGTAAGATTGTGGAGGTCTTGACAATGAGTTTCTCCAAAAAGCTTTGACAGTTGCACTTTATTTTGTTCTAAAAGAGATAATATAAAATGGGCACATGGGAGTGGTTCAAATTAACAACTGAAACAAAGTGAACAGCTGCATCCAAGGGGAAAAAAGAATTCTCTACTTTAGGCCAGATATTCCATTTCCACTTTTACATTTAATTTTGTGAAATATAGCTGAAAAGGAAAGTGGCATTTAAAGGGGGCAGGAACACAACTTCCCTACTCTATTCAACACACACTACCAAATTAATTGGTCATTTATGTTTGAGTTTTCAACTCAATTGGAAATGTCTCAAGGTTAATGAAACTATTACATTTGAGTGGACTCCAGAGAAGAAAAAAACGGAAAGAGAAATGACAAAGGTACCCCTTATCTGTGGGGAACCTATCCAAGTAAAGGAGTTGGGGGCAGAGGGGAGTGGGGAGAAGAGAGTAAGAAGGAAGTTAGTCCCTTGGATTTCTTTCTTTCTTTTCTTCTTTTTTTTAATGATAATGACAACAATTATATTTCTCCATCTGGAATCCATTAGCTGTGATTATGATGGCTGACTCTTCTATCCTTATTACTATCTGGATTAGCTAACCCCATTAGGAATGGCATCCTTCCTCAGCTCTCTCTGCAAACACAGTTAGATGACTTCCTGTCATCCAAGCAGGGTCTCCCTCTTTCCCGTATTCATATTCCAATGGAAACTACCTCACTCAGGCTCAATTACAAGAGCCCGCTAGGTTCCCATGCCCAAGGGACCTGCCTTTGCAGGTGTTTAAGGGAAAGAAAGGGGAGGAGGGCAGCAGGAGAGTCAGCTGATCTATTTGGTAATGAATCTTGCTTTCTCTCAATCAAACCCATGGCATGGTGCCTGTGTCTTGCAGGTGTTCTGAGAGGTCTGTAATCATCTTGGCCCTGTTTCCTCATCACTTCATATGGCCAGCAGAGAAAATAAAGAGAGAATATTAAAGTTGTAGTTAGGATGGGGTCAGCAAAGTCTGATAGAGACATGTGGGACTGTGAATGGAATGCTTGCTCACTCCAACCCAGTTCATTGCTTTGTAGAATGTTCTTTCTCTCCAGCTGCCTCTTAGTTAGAAGTCAACAAGTGGTCACTATGGGGGCCCTCTTTGGCAGAAAACTCTGAGAAACCCATTAGGATTCTTGGATTTGGGGCTTTCCTCTCCCCGCCCTTGACAGCCTTATTTCTATTTTTCCCTAGTGGCCTCGTTCCCCCTCCTCATCCTATGTAGAATGTAAGAATCATAGTTCAGGAAGGGGACTCAGATAACAGCCAATCCAACTGTCTCTTTTGGCCAATAAAGAAACTGAGTCAATTTACACAATAACCAAAATAAAGGAAAACAGCATTGAAAAACAACAGAACTTTTCTCATCAGAGACCTGAAAGAAAAAAGCTTCCTTCCCTTAGGAGAAAGGCAACAGATTATACCGTGTTTCCCCGATAATAAGACACTGTCTTATTTTTTTTTTTTTTGGACAGAAAAACACCAGAGGGCTTATTTTCAGGGGAGGGCTTATTTTAATGAACATTAACAGCAATTTTAATAAACAGGTAAATGTGAACAAAAAAAAGTACCTTTATTCAATAATGATCATGTCATCTTCTTCAACATCGTCATCAGTGTCCATACCCTGAATTCCGTCCTGGATGTCTTGCACCTCTATTTCCTTCAGAAGAAGTGGACCCATCTGTCATGTCCAGCACTATAGCTCTCTTTAAATGAACCTGTCTTGTCCAGGTAACCTGCTCGTAGTGCCTTGGCGACACAGCTGTCAGTAATTTTATCCCATGACTTCTTCACCCAAGTCACGACTTCTTGCAGACAGGGCTTCACAAAGTTTCCACACTGATTCCTTTCAATTCTATTTTCAATGTAGTCATTGACTTCTATGCACAAATGGTCCTTGAATGGCTTGTTTATTGCAATATCAAAGGTATGGAGATAGGCAGTCATTCCTGCAGGAATCATTACTTGATCTATTCTTCTCTCTGCAAGGAAGTTCTTCATTTCTTTAGCACAGTGAGTGCTGGCTGAATCCCAGATTATCAGACCTCTTTGATTACCTCGCATAACAAGTGGCAGCATTAAATCAACCCACTTTCTTATAATGGCTTGTGTACATCAGGCTTTTTCAGTTTCAAGAACGTAAATGCCTGATACATGGTCAATCTTACCTTTCTTGCCCTTACTGATGATTAGACGTGTGGCTTTCTTTCCATCCAAACTAATTGCCAAAACACAGGTGACCCGTGCACTTTCATAGCCAGGGGTGGGAATGTAGATTGACGTTGCACCCCTGTGATGAATTGTTGTTTGAGATCCTTGTCCCATAAACACTGCAGTTTCATCCATAGCAATCATATTGCAGGTTTGGTACTTGGAAATGTCGATCCTATCAATAAAGGACTTGAATGCAAGTGCACGTTTAATAACTTCAGCTTCTTTCAGCTTAAACAGTGTTGTTGATCTTCTTAGGGACAGTTCATACCATTGAAGGAAACCATCCAGCCAATGTTGTGATGCTTTGAATCCTTCTGAGACCGTTTCAAACTCTGGTGCCATTGAAAGGGTAAATGCTTGAATATCAGCCCTGCACACAACCAAGGCCTTTGCTCTCCTGTCAGCAATCCATTCACCAATGAGGATCTCCAAGTCAGGATATAAGGGTTGCCAACCTGATCCAGACCTGCACTTTTTCCCTTTTCCCTCATCCACCAGTTGATTGAGGTTATTATAATCTGCTCTCCATTTTATGACCATTCGAAGATCCAAAAGTTTTTCTTTACAGAAAACTGCAAGATTCTTGCCATGTGATTCCTCTACAGTTGCTTTCTTGTACTCAATAGTATAGCTTTTCCTTTTTGTACTCATGTCTGGGGGTCAAAACAGACAGAATAATAAAATTATGACCATCAGTCCTTCTTTTCACTCCATCATGCCCCTCAATAATGTTTTAACCCCATCATGCTCCCTGAGTACTCCTTCTATCCTCCATCATGCCCCTTCTATCCTCCATCATGCCCCCTCACTCCCGCTTACATACCGGGTTTTTATGTTGTCCTGCCTCAGCTCTCCTCTGCGGCACTGCTCTCAATGGCGCCAGCAAGCAAATCACTGGGGAAGAACAGGATGATGCGCTCACTGCTGCAGCTCTGATTGGACGCAGCTCAGAGCGCGGCGTGCATTTCACCCGGTGGGGGAGAGGGGGAAGGGGAGGGCGGTGCATACAGAGGGTACGGTAATGTAGCATGTAGCGCAGGGGATCACCTTCACTACAATAGCAATCTCAATAGGGCTTATTTTGGGGGGAGGGCTTATTTTAGAGGAATCTTACACAGTAAGGGGAGGGCTTATTTTCAGGATAGGTCTTATTATCGGGGAAACACGGTAGGTGTGGAATGAGTCATACATTGCCAGACTTGACCAATTTATTGATTTATTTTACTTTGCTATACTTTACTGTTATGAGAGAGCATTCTATCGGATGACAGGGAAATAAAATGGGAAGTGACAATAAGGTAAAAAAGAGGAGGAGAAGGAGGAGGAGAAATGTCAAAAATGTACTTAAGAAAAAAAAGTCAACTTACCCAAAGTCTACCTTCTAGTTGAGAGCAGATTTGAGATCAAAACTCAAATCTATATATTGTAGATGTTTTGCATTGTTATTTCATCACTGTGGAGATCTGAGACTCCCCTGAGCTTTCCACAAAGGGAAATAGACCAGAAAGTAATATTTTCTTTAGGAAAAAAAAAGGATAAAAGAGCCATAAGCATACTCTAGTACATAAAGTTATGTATCAAAATAAAGGAAGGCCAACAATTTTTATAATGAATTTGTTTAAATTATCAAACACATAGTATATGCCAGGGGTTATGCTATTGGGAATAAGAATACAAAAAACAGGACTGTCTCTGCCCTTGAGAAGCTTAAATCCTAATGAGGAAAGGCAATAAATATATCCAAAAAAATGGTAGCCAGAAAGAATGTTTTTATGTAAGAAGTCATAAGGATGGAGAGCAGAATTATAGGGCAATTGACCGATCCATTCCTAGACCAGTATTATTGATTTAATTATCTTCCCAGAATTAAAATTAGTAGATAATGTTGATGGCATAACATAAAGAAGGCTAGAAGGCAAAATGGCAGATTAGAGTTTGGACTGAATATGGAGAATTCTAGCCTAACAGAGTGCCAGTTGGAAGTTCTGAGTGCTGGATCATGCATTATATCCAGGAATGTAAGATTGAGTGGGCCTCCTTCAGCTTCTTTGACAGTTGTTCTTCATGGAATTGAGCCATTGATGGCTTCTATGGAACTGTTCTATGGAACATTGATGTCCCTATGGAACAGCTAATCAGCTGTAGGTGATTAGTAGCTACCATTCCATAAAGACTAAAGGGTTTTTATGGGTAGATCAGAGTGGCTGAGTCTAGGGTTTCTGAGGCTACCACTGTAGCAGCCCAAGATTCCATTGGCTAGTGACTTAAGTGACCATAGGGCCAGCCTTGCAGAGGTGATGCTGACCATGAAAAAGAGACAAGGACTGAGCTACACAGAAGGAAAGACCCTGAGTTCTGAGTCTGGCAATACTGAGAAACCTCTTTAGCCAGTGAAGAAGAAGAAAAAAAATTGATTCCTTTGCTGAACTCTGATCCAGAACTGGAGTCCTGGATATATAATCACATCTGTGATTCCTTTTCCTTGACTTGTAAGAAATTCCTTTCATCACCTCTTCTCTCTCCTCCCCATCCCATGTGCCTCCTCACACACACACACACACACAGACAAAAAAAAAGATCTGGGAAGGCAAGAAAAAAAGAAATTCAGATGGTGAATAGAGAACAAACAGTTCCTTGTAGACATGCCCAACTTTTCTCCTTTCATTTCCATTATATGTTAAGTAAATTTATAATCATAATATTTGAGTGTTTAAGTGCGAATATAGGTGGTCATAACTAAAGTGAGGAGAGCCATCATGGGTTCCTATAAATTTCATATTTTTCACATTGTGAATTTCATTTTATCTCCCAAATAACTCTCAAACCAACTACTGTGGATTTGAACTTAGAGCTGCCACTATTTGGGAGGAAGAGCCCAGGCCAGTCAAATCTCATTTCTCTCCTGACTCAGCTTCTGACAGTCCAAACTTCACTACCAGCTGCCATCTCACTCAGAAACCTGTGATCTTCTCACTCCAAAACATCCCTGAGCCCCTTCAGCCTTCTTCCTATTGATAAGTTCCTCCACAATCTTCATTTGGGGAGGCAGTTCAAGCAGGTCACCTTTCATTCCTTTCCTGGCTCTGCTTTTCTCTGGACTCTAAAAATGCTACCACATAGCTACCTAGCCTCAACCCCACTCACTTTTCAGCTCCCTTTTATGTGTTGTCTTTCTCCATTAAAGTGTAAGCTCCTAGAGAACTTTTTTTTGTTTGTTTGTATCTCCAGTACTTAGCATAATTTCTTAGAACATAATAAGTACTTAATGTTTGTCCATAGCTACTGGCTGCTCATCCTCATGTCTCTTTTTACCATTGCTAAAGCTTCCCATTGTTTTCCCTCTTTCCCACTGATTGATGACTCTGTGATAGTGAAGCTTCATAGGCATTTTAGGCTATTCACCCTCTAGTGTCCAGTTGGGATGTCATGATCTTTCAGGTTAGCCTATGGCTATGAATCTGATAGCTCTAAAGAGTTACTTGAAGGTCAACTAAGATATTGCCCTCCCTCACTGGATAACTTCAATATTGTCACGCTGTAATACTACAAACTTTAGGAAAGAAGCACAAGAACTCATTTGGATAGCCTACACTGAAAATAGCCATAATTAGTCACAGATGTCATAGCAACAGCTTATAAAATGTCAAATGTGCATTCCCAGTCTAGTGTTCTTTCCAAAGCACTATTCTGTCTCTGTCTCTGTTTTTGTCTCTCTGTCTCTGTCTCTCTTTGTGTCTCTCTGTCTGTCTCTCGTCTCTGTCTCTCTTTCCCTGTCTCTGTCTCTGTCTGTCTCTCTGTCTCTGTCTCTCTTTGTGTGTGTCTCTGTCTCTCTGTCTCTTTGTGTCTCTGTCTCTGTCGCTCTCTGACTGTCTCTCTCTCTCTCTCTCTCTCTCTCACACACACACACACACACACACACACACACACACACACTAGCTTAGAAAAGTCAAGTTCACATTCCAATCACCAATGGTATAAATCTCAACCACAAATTCTTCAAAGACAAGTTTTAGAGACCTTTTCATGGACTTAATAGTATTATCTTTGATGAAGAGGGTCTTCCTTTGAAATCTCTTTTTTGATGAAAAAGGTCATGATGACGATGACTAAAGTCCAGATTAGATCATATGAACTTCCATAGAGAGATTTTGGTCCTGACACCTGTTAAGAAAATATTAATATCTTTGTTATGAAGTATGTATTGTATCAGTTGACACCAGAACAAGTATGTCTTTGACACATCTTATGTTAAAGACATGATAGTCCTAGATTCACTTTGGAAATTTATGACTTCTTTCTCTGGCTCATCTGCCTTTCTTATAAGCACTTAGGACCTATATCAAATATAGAACAGGCTTGGTTAACAATTAAGGAGATAAAAACAGCCAGAACTCATTGACAATGAAAACATTTACATTGTCCTTTCTAGTGGGTGTCTGTCTTCCCAAAAGAACTTACACACACCCCCTGACTTAGGGTACTACTCTGGTCAAGTCTGTTCCATTTTTTCCAATGAAAATAAGTTGGGCTATTAGATTGCCAAAAAATTACACACACACACACACACACACACACTCACACACACACACACATTGTGGGCATCTGCCTCTCCAGAGACTATATAGTCCTTGAGACTTATAATACTATCCTGGATCGCTCTCATCTTATGCCTTCTAAGAGGAAATAATTCAGACTTTCAAAAAGTAGTAAAGGAGCAAATAAGCTCCATGTTTTAGACACTTCTGCCTTACAGTATTATTCAGAATGAGGCTATGGTTTGGATTTATTTCTATCCAGCAGCACTTAGTAGCCCATTGTTCCTTATCAGGCTCTTTGGCCCATCACTGATCTGACTCTCAGTCCTACTGGGTTCTGTCTCCCTCCCATCAGTGCTCCATCATTCCACTGCTGCTATCATCTGTTCTTGGCAGGTGCTGTGGTCTGTCTCATAGCAGGTCAGGTCTCTTCCCCAAGATACTCATTGTCCATAGCTACTGGCTGCTCATCATCATGTCTCTTTTTACCATTGCCAAAGTTTCCCACTGTTTTCCCTCTTTCCCAAGATACAGTGCCAGCTCTCCAGCAGTTTGACCATAGAGGGATTACCCTGGAAGTGTAATCCGTATTATATCTCTTTCAAAATGAAATAGCCAGGACCAAAAGCTTCTGAGCTATTTGAAAATTTCCAGCTCTTTCAGGAAGGCTCAAGGTCAGAATGCCTGTGAGTCATTTCAGGCATTCTGCTCTTTCATTGGGGTCCTACAGCCCTTCCCTCCACACAAAGGGTCTCCTTTAGTGACTGTAAGAATCTCTATCCCTCTCTACTTCATTCAAAAGTCCTCATTTTCCACTCCCAGCCAAATTAGGGCACAGTCCAATTCATTTCTTCTCTTTCCCTAGCATCCAAGCAGTGTGCCTCCCACTGAGTCTTTTTGGGGCTGGGAAAGGTATTAATGCCCCTTTTTTATTCATTGATCTGTTTCCCATTCTTCTCTTCCTTAGCACATCCAAACTATGCAAAATACCCCAGAGATTTTCTGTACCACTTAAAAGAAGACATCTATGACTCTGAGAAGGAGGTTTAACCCTGACACAGTAATGAAGATTCATGTCCCTAATACAACCTCAAAGGTCATAAAGCCAGGAAAGATGGGCTGAAAGTGGGAATGGTCTAATCTATGTGGCTATAGGTTTTTCACATAAGTTCTTGCAGCCAGAACCAAGATTCTGATCTTGAAATGTGGAGGTTTTTAATGTGAAGATAATGAAGTCAAGTCAACAAGTCAAGTCATTTATTAACTAATTATATTCAAGGCCCTGAACTAAGTCCTGAGGACAAAGGACAAAAGCAGTCCTTCCCCTCAAGGAGCTCATAATCTAGAACTAAATATATTTTTAAATAGTCTTTTAATTTCAATTAATTTGAAACCACAAATTGATCCACATAAAACTATTCTGAGAATATCCATGAAAGCATTTAATATCAGCGTGTTTTAAATTTGTAATCATATATTCATTCAATAAATTTTGACATTTCTATACCCTACACTTGACATAATACCTGCCCTCCAGAAGCTTAGATTCTAGGAAAGGAACTCAGAGCCCTTTATTTGAATCCTTTGGGAACTTGATATTTCACAATATTTATATTAAGTGAAATAATATATGTAAAATACATTTCAAATCTTAAAGTTCTACATAAGTATCTAGAGGTACAGAGCCTATCCACACAGATGCTCAGAATACAAATCACTAGCTTAAAAATATAAATGAGATGATCCAAATCAGTTCCAACTGTTCAGTAATGAAGAGAATCAGCTGCACCCAGCAAAAGAACTATGGGAAATGAGTATGGACCACAACATAACATTTCCATTCCTTCTGTTATTGTCTGTTTGCATTTTTCTTTTTTCTTCTTAGGTTATTTTTACCTTCTTTTTAAATCCAATTTTTCTTGTGCAGCAAGATAACTGTATAAATATGTATACATATATTATTTTTAACATATACTTTAACATATTTAACATATATGGAACTACCTGCTATCTAGGGGAGGGAATGGAGGGAAGGATGGGAAAAGTTGGAACAGAAGTTTTTGCAAGAAGTTTTTCAGTATTGAAAAATTACCCATGCATATGTTTTGTCAATAAAAAGCTATGATAAAAATTAAATTAAAAATAAAAATTAAATTAAAAATAAAATTTAATTTTATTATGTTATGGTAAGAGTTTTATGTATATAATCTTTTGCATATTATCTCCCCATTTTAAAACATGAGCTCCCCAAGAGCATGGATTGTTTTTATTTTTCTTCATATCCCTAGTGCTTAGCACAGTGCCTGGTAATGTAGGCCCTTAATAAATGCTTGTTGACTTGACATCTGTGAAGTCCTCAGAATTCAAGCAGATAAAATATTGACTCATTACAATTTATGAGCATTTTTAATAGATGTCACCATACTAAATATTTTTTTTTGCCAAACTACATAGGCTGAAAAGTTTTTGACATATAAAGACATAAATGAGGATGTCAAAATCATGTATCAACAGGATGTAGTATAGATCATCTCCATCATCTACCCCAAAGATGCTTTCAGTGGGGCCCATAGATCATCTTATATCTTAATATTTTAAAACAATTACCCCAAAAAAGCATTCATTTTTTCCATCTGTGCAATAGTCTGCTGAACATCAAATGTAAAAGAGCATGGTAGAATGACAATTTATCCCTGGTCCTCAGATCATTTCTTTCTAAACTATTGAATGTAAGAAGAGAATAAATATAATAATAAAAAATGATAAATTTCACACACATACATATAGACATATAACTTAGAAGCAAACAAATCACTTTCCTCATAGCAATTCTCTGGAATAGATGGTACAAGAATTTTTCTTCACATTTTACAATGTTTAAATGAGGTGAAGAGAGGCAACTTTGCTATGATCATGCAGCTAGCACTTATCACATTTGAGATTTGAACCCAAATATCCCAATTCTAAGACTAGCACTCTTGGTACTATACCAAAGTATCCAAGTGACTCTTTTAATTGGTGGGATGTGTCCAGAAGATGTTTTCTAAGATGCTATTTCCTCTTCAGATCCCACCCCCTCCAATTATTCTGACAGATCTGTCTATATCTCCCCTCAAAGGATTAAGGGTAAAAAAAAGTTACTAAAAAGAGCAAGGGCAGCCAGTTCTGAAAGTTTGCCAAACTCACTATAGTTATGTCTATACAGCGTCCAACTAATCATTTGAAAAGAGGGAAAGGGAGAAAAGTCATCCAATCAGCAAATATTGGCTCCTGCTACCAATTAACTTTGATAGATTCTCTCTCCAGCTCAACTGGTTATTCATCCAGTTGTTTTTTGATGTCAAGTCATTATAGCTTCCATTGGGTATACTCTCAATTTTCTCGGTATGCATTGCAAACACCTTTTCTATGGTACAGAGATCAGAAAGGAAGCTATTTCCTCTGAATGTTCCAAGAATCAGAACCTCATTGTTGTATTATTCCATGGGGAGGGGGGGACGTATTTCTCCTGTAATCCTATGATGTTATCCAGAGGACACTCATTTTGAAAACACCCTACACAAAGCCTGCCTGCCCTAAATAGGAATCTCAGGGCTTTATCTCCCCCTTCTCCATTCCTATCTCAGTATTGCAGGGAGTCAGAAGACCTGAGTTCAAATCTCAGTTTTGCTATTTACTAATTGACTTTGGGATCATTATTTAATATTTCATCTCCTCAGCTTCACATCTGAACAAAGAAAGGGTTTTACTTAGATGACTTCTGAGGTTGCTTTTCTCTAAATCTATGAAGTGAAGAAAACCCTCAATCCTCTGATAATGCATTCTCTATTAAATGTTCCAAAGGAAACACCATCCTATATGAATTATATCTTACCATAGTGTCCCAAAACTTCCTTTGGGAAGGAGTACAGTGGAGGGAATGCTGAATTGGGAGTCAGATCCCAATTCTGCCTCTTACTACTTATATAACATTAAACAAATTATTTTCCCTCTCTAGGATTCAGTTTCCTCCTCTGTGAAATGAGGGAATTGTACTAGATGGCCTCTGAAAGAGCTTAATGATGGAATTTCTGACACTGTGGCAAGTGGATAGAGAACTAGCTATTTGTAGGCAGGAAGCTTTCTGAGATTCCTCAAAGCAACCCAGCCGTAACCCTGAGCACCCCCAAGCAGTTGAATCGCTCCAATAACCAATTGTTAATTTGTTATCCCAATTAAGCACAAGGAGGGGAAAGCATTATGAAGATAGCTCAAAAGTTAAGTTGAAGCCTGCCACGAAGATACCATTTTTCCAATTTGGGGGGTGTCAATGAGGCAGATTTGCTGTAGGGAAACATGAAAGGCTATCAAATCTGCCCTAAAAGGAGGAGAAAATGACTTAAGTGGTGTGTTACTTAGAACACTATGGTATGTGTCAATGTTCATTGAACATTCGGGGCACCAATTTAGGCTGGTTGATGTCTTATAGGTTTGCCTGGGTAGGCTCAGAACTTTGAAACAGTTCCCCTTTGTGCTTTGATTACACATTCATTCTGACTTGAAAAAGGATTATGTCGTAATAAGCCACACTCTCCCAGCAGCCTGGTTGTAGCTGTTTCCATCTATAATGATTGTTTAATGACTATTTTAAAAGTGCCGCCTGAGGTCTTCTAATCACCCAATTTTTATTAAGTTCTCAAGGAAATCACACAGGTACCAAATTATCTAATTGGCAGAGAAGTCAGAAGAAGGCTAAGGCATCTTCTGAAGAGGAAAAAAAGTGTGGGGGATTCTTGTTTGGGATTTCCCCAAAAGTACGGAGTTTTTAAGTGGCAGTCAGGATTCAAACATAGGTCATTTAGTTCCAAATTCAGTGAACTTTCCATCATATTGTACTATGAAGCGAAAAGGAGAACGATTTCTCAGTGAACAGTAAGAGAGGAAGTGCCCAAGTGTCTGCTTTGTGCATAAGCCTCCCCATTCCCAATAAAAATCCCATAATGTTTAGCAGACATCCTCCTCCTCACCCTACCTCTCCCCAAAAGAATACTGCTTGGTCAATTTCCCTTTGGTGCAATTTCATATGACTGAAAAGTCATCCTCCTACCTATCACCCCTTCTACATCCTCCCCCACTTCTTCCATGCTAGATGCTTTTTGCTCACCTGGATGAGTTCTGAATGTTCTAAGGCTTATTCATCAGACACATCGTTGGAAACTATCATATTTGTTTTCATTTATATAGTGACTTTAAAGTTTGCAGAGCACCTAGAACATTGTAAATTATTTAGTCTTCACAACAACCCAATGTGCTACGTGCTTTTATTAACTAGGTTTTACAGATGAGGAAACTGAGGCCGAGTTGCCAGGGTCATACAAATAGTACGGATCTGAATCTGAATTTAAACTCAGGTCCACTTGACTCCTCTATCCCTTCACTCCACTTTCTTAAACTGTGGGTCACAACTCCATATGGGGTCCCAAAACTGAATGCAAGGACTACAAATTATGATTTATTGTCAGTAAATGTTTGATTTGTATAACTATTTTACATACCCATGAACTGATACTAAGTGAAATGAGCAGAACCAGAAGATCATTATACACAGGCAATAAGATTATATGATGATCAATTTTGATGGATGAGACTCTTTTCAACAATGACATGATTGAGACCAGTTCCAATGATCTTGTGATGAAGAGAGCCATCTACATCCAGAGAAAGCTATCTACATTCTCTCTCTGGAGGAGTGTGGGAAATACAACATAGCATTCTCAGTCTTTTTGCTGTTCACTTGCATTTGTTTTCTTACTCATTTTCTTTCCTTTTTGATCTGATTTTTCTTATGCAACAAGAAAATTATATAAATATGTTTACATATATTGGATTTAACATATTTTAACATGTATAACATATTTTGGATTGCTTGCCATCTAGGGAAGAGGATGGGGGAAGGAGGGAAAATTTGAAACGCAAAGCTATGCAAGGGTCAATGCTGAAAAATTATCTGTCCATATATTTTCAAAATAAAAAGCTTTAATAAAAAAAAAAAAGAAATGAGAGGGGGAAAACCTATTTTACATACCTATATACTCAAGGTCAAATAAACATTTCTTGAACAAAAAGGGGTGGAGAACATGTGCCAAAGTGTTTGTGGCAGCCCTTTTTGTAGTGGCAAGAAGCTAGAAACTGAATGGATGCCCATCAATTGGAGAATGGCTGAACAAATTATGGTATATGAATGTTATAGAATATTATTGTTCTAAAAGAAGTGACCAGCAGGAGGATTTCAGAAAGGCCTGGAGAGACTTACATGAACTAAGTGAAATGAGCAGAACCAAGAGATCATTATACATGCAACAACAAGATAATACAATGATCAGTTCTAATGGACATGGCTCTGTTCAACAATGAGATGATTCAAACCAGTTCCAATTGTTCAGTGATGAAGAAAGCCATGTACACCCAGAGAGAGGACTGTGGTTCACAATTTAGCATTTTCACTCTATTTTTGGTTGTTTGCTTGCATTTTATTTGCTTCTCCTTTTTTTTTTAAAAACTGGTTTGATTGGATTTTTCTTGTGTAGCACAATAATTGTATAAATATGTACATATGTATGTATTGAATTTAACATATATTTCTACCATTTTAAACATGTATTAGACTACTTGCCATCTAGAGGAGGGCATGGGAGAAGAAAGAGAAAATTGAAACACAAGGTTTTGCAAGGGCTAATGTTTAAGAATTGTCCACACATGTTTTGAAAATAAAAAGCTTTAATAAAAATAAATAAATAAAATTTTAAAAGGAGTGGAGAATGAAAAAAATTTAAGAAACCCCATGTCTTCAACATCTACCTGCCTTGAGAAGTCCACTAAATGGTGTAGATAAAGCTAGTGGGGAATCTGGGGAAAGGTGAACTTCATTTATGACTAAAAAGGATATTGGCCTTCCTCTCTTACTCTGATTTCTCAGTGATTTAGATTGAAGTAGATCCACATAGAGCTATGTTGGGAGCATTTAGTATGCGATCAGTCAATCAGCAAGCTTTTATTATGTGCCAGATAATGTGTTAGGTAGTGGGGAAATAAGGACAGAAATAAAATTTCCCTAAAGAAATGAGGAAGCATAGTACTGTCTCATGGAGTTTCCTAATTCTATCTATATCTTTAAGGTGAGGGGAATAAATATTTCCCAATAATTCAAACAAATTGAAAAAGAGAGTCAATCAGATGAATCAACAATGATTAGCTATACTTGTGGGTGGGGCCTTATACTAGGGCATTGTTGGGAGATACAACACCTAAGAAATATTTTCTCTATCAACCAAGGATCTTTTTTTTTCTATTATTTTTTATTAAAGCTTTTTATTTACAAAGCATGTGCATGGGTAATTTTTCTAACATTGACCCTTGCAAAACCTTTTGTTCCAAATTTTCCCCGCCTTCTCCCCACCTCCTCTTGCTGGCAGGTAGTCCATTACATGTTAAAAGTGTTAAAATATATCTTAAATCCAATATATGATGCATATTATACAGTTGTCTTGCTGCACAAGAAAAATCTGATCAAGAAGAAAAAAAAAAACTGAGAAGGAAAACAAAATGCAAGTAAACAATAACAGAGAGAGTGAGAATGCTAGGTTGTGGTCCCACACTCATTTTCCACGGTTCTCTCTCTGGATTTGGATGACTCTCTTCATCCCCGAACAAGTGGCACTGATTTGAATCATCTCATTGTTGAAGATGGCCACGTCCAACAAAACTGATCATCATATAGTCTTGTTGTTGCCATATATAATGATCTCCTGGTTCTGCTCATTTCACTCAGCATCTGTTCATGTAAGTCTCTCCAGGTCTCTCTGAAATCATGCTGGTGGTTGTTTCTTATAGAATAATAATATTCCATAACATTCATATACCATAACTTATTCAGTCATTCTTCGACTGATGGGCATCCACTCAGTTTCCAGTTTCTTGACACTACCAAAATTGTTGCCACAAACATTTTGGCACATGTGGGTCCCTTTCCCTCCTTTAAGATCTCTTTGGGGTATAAGCCCAGAAGTAACACTGCTGGATCAAAGGGTGTGCACAGTTTGATAACTTTTTAAGCATAGTTCCAAATTGCTCTCCAGAATCCAACCAAGAATCTTGAGGGGAAAGCGAGAGAATTACTTGGAGATTAAATGAATCTCAGTTTCATTCCTGTGAGTGTTCCTTCCTCCAAAGTAGATTGCAACCTGGACTTACTCCCTCCTATGCAATTAATTCTGGTCCCTATGTTTCTGTATGTCCTCAGTAGAGAATCTACTCAATGTACTGAGAGCCTTTCTCTGATTATTTATACCTCTGCAGGTTGAACAGTATTGACACTTGGATTTTCAAGTCCAAGAGAGACTTTCTGTGTCTCTCATTTTGAGGCATTCATGTTGTTGATAATGTTTTTTTATTCCACTTCTTGACTTCTACATACTTGAAAAAGATGAGGACATAAAAAACATGAAAGAATATAGGACTTGTAGAGGTAGTATGCAGTCATGTGTGAATAAAATCAAGCAAAATGAAATGCTGAGGGGACAATGAGTAGAGGAATTAATATTTACCATCTACTAGAGATCCTCATCAGCTCTCCACATTTGATTGGTCTCCATGACTCAAGTTTCTTGAGCCCCACTCCAAACTACTCCCCTATTCAACTGTGAATTCAGTCTTCCTAAAAATGTCTTGGCAACCTCCTCCGGTCCCTTCCCTGCTACTTAATAATTTCAGGGCTCCTTTTCACCTCCATAATCAAATATAAAACCTTCTATTTGATATTCAAAACTCTTTATAACCTGCTCTTCATCCTACCTTTCCAGGTTTCTTATCTTAAATCTTACTCTGCAATGCAAGGGTTTCTCACACAAGATACTACTGGTTAGTTTTTTGCTTTTTTATTGCCTATCCCTCATGCCTGAAACTGTTTCCTTCCTTCCTTATCTCTATTTCCTGGATTTCTGGCCTCCTCCAAATCCCAACAAAAGTCCCACCTTCTACAAGAAACCTTTCCTGACCCCTATCTCTGATCCCTTCCCTCTGTAACTTATCTCCAATTTATCCTGTATTTTGTCTTGTTTATAAAAAGTTGTTTGCATGCTGTCTCTCCCATTAGATTGTGAGCTCCTTAAAAGTCCTTAAGGAGACTGAGGTTTTTGTTTGTTTGTGGTTTTGCCTTTCTATGTATCCCTAGCATTTGATATCTGGTTCATTGTGTGATTTTTTTTTTTTAATAAATATTTTTTAACTGTTTGACTGTGACTGAGGAAGGGTTAGTTGGAAAAGATTAGGCAGTATTCGATTCCATTGTATCTCCTGGGAAGCACAGTAATCCTTCCCACTACCCACACTCCCTCCAAAGCTTAGTCTTGAAGACAGCCCACAAGTCATCATAAACACCTTGAAAACCTGTAAAGTCTCAGGATCTCACTGGAATTCTCAACAGTAAGATCTAGGAAAATCAACCTAAATATACAGAAAAGCAGGCGAGTCTTATTTGAATTAGAATAATATTGTGAATTCCAAAAGAGCCATTTTGGAATTAGAATATAATTCAAATCCCATCTCTGCCGCTTATTAACTATATTACTAATTACTACTAGGTTCTTCATCTCTCTGACATAATTTCTTCATTGTAAAATCAGCATTGTGATAAACTACTTTCCTTGATGATACTTTGAGGAAACAAATTTAAATGCTGTTTTCTAATTTGATTTTGACAAGTTAGACTACTAAGCTAAACCTTTATAAAATGAAGTTGAACAAACGTAAATGTGAAAACTCATACTTGGGCTTCATCAATTCAATTTCACAAATGTAAGAGAACAAGAATTGCTAGAAAGCACTAGAAAGTTCATTTGAAAAAAGTCCTGGGGAATAAGCCAAAGAGTCAAAATTAAGACATGGCAGCCAAATGCAGTCTTGGAATGTACTAAGAGAGGACCAGTGTCCAGGAATAAGAAAGTGAATATCCCATCATGCTCTGCCCTATTCTGACAACTTGTAGGTAACTAGGTTCGGTTTGAGTATCTATTTTTAAAAGGATGCTAATAATCTAGAAAGGATCTAGAAGAAGTCCACCATGATGGTGAAAGCCCTTCAATCTATAGGAACTTGATAGCCATCTTTAAAAATTGGAATAAAGAGGGGAATAAGCATTTAGTTTTTTTTCTGCCAGAGGGTACATATAAGTAGGGGCAATGGGTCAAAGGTGCCAAGAAACAAAATCAGGCAGTGAGTTTTTAGTTAAGAATAGGGGCCCAACCTATGATTTCATTGATGTCTTAGGAAATTCTTAAGTGAAGAAATCTTAAAGGGCTATAGGAATGCTGGATATTAGTATTTATAAAATAATTTGAAACTCGTACCTAACAATAGTAATTCTAATTATTAGTTTTCTCTCTTTCATGTCATGTTTTGTTAAAAATTCTTCCCAAGTTATTATAAATCTAGACTTTCCATCAGTAAACTAATCTTAAATTCAATCTGCTTTGATTTGCTGAAAATAGCTTCTTTCCCTTGGAGAGTTTGTCCATTGGGTTTTTAAGTCCCTGTCAGTAATCCCCGGTTTAATTCTACTGGGACCTTTCTCAGGAGAGCCACTGAAGGTGTCATTCACCATTCAGCAGAGGATGAAAAGCAAGAAAATAAACTCACTTGTATGGTCTGGAGTAGGGGTTCTTAACTTTTTTGGTGTCATGAACCCCTACAGAGCAGGGCTCCTCAGAATGTCTTAAACGCATAAAATAAAATACACAGGATTACAAAGGAAACTAATTGTGAGAATTAGAATACAGTTCTCAAAATATTAAAAACCACAACAATAAAAAACGCAAGTTCATGGACGTCGAGTTAACAAGCCCTAAGAAGATATTACAGACAGACACTCTGGCCTTATGAATATACTTCCCAAGCCCCCAAGTCCACCTCGACAGCCTCTTTCAAAAGGATGCAAAGCAGAGTCCCTGGCCTATGGTAAGTGAAACAAAGTTTTTGGCTTTTTTTTTTCCTACCAGTTGAACTCTGAACTTTAAAAAGTCTGAAATCTTTAGCAATTGCTTATTGCCTGCAGGATAGATGCAGTTAGTCTCGTGCCTTCTGGGCATGCCCTCAGCTGCAATCCTTATTGAAGTTCTTTTGCTGCTCCTTTCAAAACTGTTAAAATTCCCTCACTCAAGTGTTCTTAGCACTTATGTTGATAGGGAATACTTCAAAGGATACATCTTTACTTTATCAAATCTGATCTAATTTTGCAGATGGAATCAAAGAGGCTCATTTTGAGTCTAGTCAAGTTTGCCAAATGTCCAGAGAGGGGAGGAATAAATTCCACATCCTGGTGAGTAATTAAGCCTAACGGAAATGCTCCCAAGACTGCCATGTTCTTCCGGACGGGATGATCCGGCTCACCAGCAGAGCGCCCCGTCCTCATGGGGGACCCTCCTAGGAGTCTGGATGCAGGGGGGAGGGAGAGACCCTGAAGGGCTGGGTTCTACTCCTCCCTTCCAAACTCTAGAATTGGTGGCTGACTTATCAAATCTCCTTCTCAATAGTAGGCAAAGGGCTGGATGGGTTTTGCGATGGAGTCATATTATGACAGGAAATATAATGAGCTTCAGTGTGCTTGGCAGCCTTGAAAGAGCATGCTGTACAGCATAAGAGAAAGCAGGAGTTAGGTGGCCAAGGCCCTGAGTATTAACCTTCACCTTCTACCGCAGGAACAATTACACCTCTCCTCTCCCAACCTGGCACTTTTTATAAAATCCAAAACTTTATGTCGCTGCTAATTTGCCCCTGATACCTACGTTTGAAGCTGGAGCCAGGCATGAATTCAGCTGCATAGCCAGACTGCAATTTCCCACCGAGCTATTATAATTGTTACTGTAAAATGTCTGTCTGCATACGGCACACTAGGTCAAGGGGAAAAGTCATTGATTCCGCGTTCAGAAAAGTTCTGCTGTGGCTCAGAAAGGACAGAGACAATTCCACTGGTTTTATTTTATTTTATTTTATTTTATTTTATTTTATTTTATTTTATTTTATTTCATTGAAGCATGAGAGTAGTTTGCTTCACATTGAAATTGAACATGGAAGCAAAAGGCTCTGAATCTGGTTCTTAAGGTTCTGAGCTCTGGAATCCCTTTATAAATAGCCCTTCAAAAAGCTGTCCGCTGGCCTCAGCTTTGGTCATTTGAGAGCATTTGCCTCATTTTTGTGGTTCTTCAGGAGGTTGATGCCTTCAGGAAGGGATTTGTGAATATCCTGCACAGAAAGTATTTTGCTCCAATACCTGGAATTGGTCTTTGCCCATAAACAAAGCTTGAGACTTCCCCCCCCCACACACACACACACATTCAATGAAGGAAAATACTGAGGCAGAACTTGGTAGGCATTAGGACTGGAATTAAAATATCTAGTCCATTTTTCATACCAAGAATCCAAAATAAAAGTGGGGTGAGATACCAAGTGTTCCTAGTCAGAATTACTAGTAGATTAAACAGAACTGTGGCAAAGCAGTACAAATTAGAGCATGAACCAAGGGAATCAGCATTGAAGGGGGTGGAGTAGGAGAAGTGTGTCAGATACAGGGGTGGGATAGAACCTCAAAGCAAACCAGAGTCGCTCTCAAACCCAGGAATGAAACGGGATGGACTAGGCAGGCCATCAACCCTAGGGAACTGGAATGACAAGAGGGAGCCCTTTGGTTCCCTTTCTAGTGGAGGAAGGCCATTGACTTTCTCTCTCTGAGGGTAAACCATGGTACTTCTCTGAGAGAAAGAGGAAGGGCTCATCCCTGTGTGTTCGGCACATATCCGTGCTTCTGGACCAGGATCTATATATGCCTACAGTGATGAACATTGGGGATAAGGTTGCAGGTGGAGAATTGTCTTTGACTTACATTATCTCCTGAAAGCCCCCTGTGACACAGGTCTCTGGGTTGGCTGAATGATGGAGATGATCAATGTTTTCCAAAAATGACTAGCAGCTTGATTTTCAGAAACTGGGTTAGGCTATCCAAGAACTAGACCTTGGGGATTTTTGAACTTTTATTTCATCACTAAGCTCCTAAAATATCTGATAGTACAACGAATGAGGAGTTAATCAACACCAGTGCCATCCCAGCTCCATACTAAAATTGATGAAAAACCAATCTCCCATAGCCAGTATTGTTAGAAGTTGTTTTTCAGGATTTAAACAGAAATCTATTTCCTCTCTCAACCAATATACTTCAGGGAAAAGAAAAATCCCATAATGTATCTAGTCCATTACAGACCACTAGGTATGATGGGAAATTTTCTTTTCTTCCTCCTAATCTTAAATCCTTAATCATTACAGAACTGGATAGCCCTTAACTCAAAACTAGACTCAGGAATGGAATAGGGGGAGGGAAAAAGACAGAGAAGTGGACTGTGTAAGAAGGGATAAAAAAAAAGTAATGAGGAAAGGGGACCACATAGAGGACTTGGAATAGTTGAAGGAGAAAGTATACATTTTGTTACAGAGAGCTGTTGAATTTCCTTGAAAAAGAAAACTTATTGAACAAGTCAAAACCCTGATTCCCCCCTCCCCTTTTTTTTTCCTATAGGACAATCCGTATAGTAGTTGAGGTTTACATAATGCTTTAAGGCTTACAAAACATTTTGTAAGCATTATCTTATGTGATTTAGACTTTAACTCTAACCAATAAGTATAATGGGTATTACTATGCTAATTTTATAGATGAGGAAAATGAGGCTATGAGAAGATTTACAAGGTCATATAGTTAGAACTGGAAGAGAAGTTAGAAGGCAATGAATTTAATCCCTCCATTTTACAGATGAAAAACTAAGGCTCAAAAAAGTTAAACAGCTTGTATAGCATCAGACAGGTAATAAAGGCCAATAGTAAGATTTGAACCTTTCCTGATTCAATGTCCAATACTCTTTCTACTATATCATAATAATGGCTCCTCCAACTTCCTCCAATAGTGAATGCATTGGTCATTAGAATTAAATAATTACCTCTTGCCATCCCACCTAAGCAGTGTCATAATAAAGGGAAAAAAAGCAGGAATGCTCAAGTTATCATGTGTCACATTTGCTGTAATTCTGTGTGAATAGATTTGGAAATTTGTTTATGTCCAAAATTATTTCCTTGAAACCTATTCACTGGCAACTCCATCTTTGGTAAGACAGCTATAGGCCCTAGCTGACTGAAGGACATTAGTACTAGGGTCAGAAGTGGACATTGTTTCCATTTTGATTTAAAAAGCCTTGACTTGACTTCAGCCTTGACTTCAAGGTCTAGCCCTGAAGACCTTGCTGATTTGTGTAGTGGTGGGAAGGTCACTGATTTCTTGCAATCAAAGCATCTTGCCTTCTTTTAAACAAATGCAAACACCCAACAGTATCCTCATAGTTAAGAGCAGAATTGCTCTCCTTTCTCTTCCTTTTCTTTGTTCTTCTCCAGGATTTCCAGACACAATATGGAATCTGAAATAGAACTGAGGAAGGAAAATAGAAATAGGCACAAATAATTCCTTCATGATCTGAAGATATTTCAAAGCATGGACCATTACTTAAAGGCAACTGAGGGATACCTATTTATGGAATGTACACTTGTACTGCATTATTTGGTAACTGACTGAAAATCAACCAACCATAAAAGCTAACTCAATCCTGCTTATGTCTCTCTTGCTCTCCAGAATGCCCCATTCATCTTGACTCTTAGACCTTCCTCTATAGTACAAGAAGAGGATGAGGATGGTATTTCCCCCAATACCCAAATTTACTTTCCCAGGGTTGTAATGGTGACTCACAGCAGAAACACATGGAGGTGGTAGACATGTGCTTGCAGGTGGCCTGACAGAGTAGTTCATAAGCAATATTTAGAGGCATGAATCTTTCAGAGTTTCCTAAATTGACTTATTCAACATACTCCTACAGAAAGAAGAGTATAATTTATCTAGATACTAAGGAGCAACTTACTCGAAGAGCAAAACCAGCAAGTTATTGAAATAGTGCAGGTCTGAAATAAAGTAGTTTGTTTATTCAGCAGCTCTCAGAGTTGACCTTCTCAAGGAAGTCTAAACCATAGGATGGTACTATAAGTCTTAAGAAGACTATGTAATGCTCTGAGGGGGAAAAAAAGAGCTCACCTAATAACAAAGGAATGATATGAGAATAACTCCAAGTTGAGTTTCTTTCCAGGGGCGACTGAGAAGATCTTTAACTGTTTTATAATTCTGTATCTGCCTGTGGGTCCCTATAAATCCTTTGCATTTTAAGCATTTTCTGTTGATTGACAGAAAGATTATCCTGTTACCTAATAACCATAACGTATATTAAATACCTTTGTAGAAACTAGGGATATTGTTCACATTTTGAGGAAATTTTTACATAAGTTACTGTTGCTGTTGCTTAGTTATATTTGATTCTTTATGACTTTGTGGGCCACAGAAAACCAGTACTGTCCATGGAGTTTTCTTGGCACAGATATTGGAGTGGTTTGCCATTTGCTTCTCTAGGGGGGACAAGGCAAATAAAAGTTAGACAATTTGCTTCAGGTTACACAGCCAGTTAAGTATTCTAAGTCAGATTTGAACTCAGGCTTTCTTCTGAGCCGCCTGCCTCCAACATGTGGTATGCTTAAGCCTTATTTTAAAGATTTTCCTTTAGAAAACGCTGGAGTGAGATGGACCAAAGAGAGAAATGGATCCATTAGAGTCACCCTTCAAAATCAAACTCTACCCATGTGAACTCAAAGACTTTGGGAAGTTTTGGGCTCTGTGCCACATGATAATATCTATAAATGCCCATCTCACAGAATTGTTGAAAAGGCCAATAAATATCAAATATGTAAGCTTTTATAAACTTTAAGTGTTACATAAATATCAGTAATTATGATTAGATAAGGTTCAAAGAGTTGGGGATTTTTACCCTTCAGTTTTATTAGCGAATTGCATTAAATTTGATGAAATGTGGTTTCCTCCAAACCCGTTTCAAAGTGAAGAGAGAAATATATTCCAAATCACAGAGCAGAGTTCAAATGCAGGCCGGTGTTCAAAAGAATTGTCCTTGAACAATCTCAACTCAAAAGGATAGAAGGCAATGAATGGCAAAAACCCAACTACCTTGGCTGATGAGGGTCACAGAATTGGAGCCCACTTCACTCTTGCCATCCTCATACCTTGCCTTTTCTCAATCTATAGAAATGTCTAAGTAAATTTTGCCTTTCACTCCCCCTTCATTAAAAAATATCAAGGTCAAAGTCTTGGCCAAGGTCTCACCACCCCTTGACTGAATTTACTCTTCCTTGTTCAACCTCCTAAATGATCTCATGATAAAAGTGATTGGCTGGTGTGCATTTTTAAAAGTTAACCTATTTTCAACTATAAAATAATCTGTGGCATAGAAAACAGCATGTAGGATGAAAAAAGATCGTGTTTCGTTTCAGTGTGACATTTGCCTGGGGGAAGAAGTGCAGAGCTCATTGGCAAGCCATTGTTGAAACCCTGACCAGTCAGTTACAAAGCGTCATCATTTAATATGCCAGTTGTCTCTGTGTTTTCAGGGCCAATAACTCGGCTTGTTTTGGGGGGCCAGTGAGGGAAAAGGGTATAAAGGAAGGTGGTATATCATTTGATCTGATGATTTCTGAAATAAGTTTTATTTAGTTAATTCCCTCTCACACATTACTACAGTGTGGCCCAGTTCCAGTTAGTTAGATCTGGGTCAGTCTGGGTGATTACAGCCTCTCCACTAAAGGATACCACAAATTAAGGACTGGAACCCCTACTAATCACCCTGACTCGGACCAGCAAGATCAAGGCAGTCACCTGTTTCATGAGATCTGGGACTGTCTGTTGACCCCAAATGCAAGCTGAAACCATCAGTCTCTAAAGTCGAAGGCAGAAAGGTCAACAAATCTGAGCCTATTATAGCAACCTGCAAACCCTACACATTTCAGTGTTTAGACATCAGTGCAAGATCCCTGCTCCCTTTCATGACTTCATGCTTTGTTACCAACTTACCATTAACAGGGTTCAGCCAATGCAGGGCTTTTGACTCTCTCTCCCCCCCTCACCCTCCGTCTGTCAGCCTTTTCTTCATCAACTATATTTGTTACAATCACGTCCTGTCAACTGTCACAGCTTACATACAGACTGCCAGTAAATATGTCTTTCCACTCATTAGACATTCCTCCCAGTCACCTTGGGATTTCTACCTTGTCTATCTCACTCCAAAAAACTTTTGTTCAGAAGTAAGAGACACCCACTGAGCGATGTCAGCTTGCGGCCATTACTTCAGGAAGTGACAGAAAATACCAAACTGTCACTCATTAGGATCCATTTTTTTCCAGAGTTGATGTAAGTCAGACTTTGCCCCCAAAACGAATCATGATTTATTTAATATATTTGCTTCTACAAGTGTCAGCTCATCAGCTTAAAATGTTTCTCCTTTAACTCTATTGAGGACTGTACAGAAAGTTTTCTTTGAAACCTAGTTTTTGCTTTAAGGCTTAATAATTAAAACAGAGCCGAGAACAGTCAAGACTCTGCTCTATAGGTGCACTTTGGTGGCCCTTGGTTTTATAATTATATGTACAAAGCAGCCGTGTTAGAATTATCGCCGGACACACTGGGGAAATTGCCTCCCGCTGAGCAAACTGGCTTTTTCTGCCAGGCGCACTGGGCTGGGGCAAGATAAAATGAAATCCGGGGACAATTTTAAAGCAGGGACAAAAATAACAATTAGGGAATTGAGAAGGAGAAAAATGCAATTTCTTAATTGCACTATGGATATGTTGGCAGGTAGCTCCCCACCCAGGCTGCAGGAGCCTGGCGACTCCATCCAGAGCCTTCCAGGACCAACCAGAAGCCTGGGGAACAAGGACAAAAGCATCTGGGCAATGGCTTCCCAAGAAAGACGCCCCAAGCATTATGTCAACCTGGATATTGGAAGGGATCAAAGGCAATATCAAGCCAAGAAGGAGATCTGTTTCTGCTACCTGCCTACTTCCTATCTTTGGAGAGTCAAAGCCTGAGGTCAGCTGTAGCCTGTGTCACTTCCTGATAGAATCTCAGCTTTCAAAGGCATTTTTGTATCTTATCAAGTTCAACTTCTTACCTAATTTGAGAACCTCCTTTACAATGGCCAAGCTCTTCTTGGATAACTCTGGTGATGGAAGGCTTACTACTTGCCTTGGAACTAATTAATGCTTCCTCACCAGGAGGGAAAACAACCCTGGAGACACCATCAATAGGGAAGGCAACAACGCCAGTGGCCATAGTGGGGTACATAGCACCTCCAATCCTTCCAGAGGATTAATTGTAGTGACAGCAGCAGCAGTTAATATGACATGTAATGGATATCATGCTGAGTACATAGGCAATGTAATCTAAGACAAAAATAATCCAACAACCACTGTCTTTCCCCAACACAGGAAGGTAATAACACAGATACATTGGTAAGACCATGCTGTGCACCTAAGGCTGGACTTGCCAGCGAGTATCCAGGAATACAATCATGAAAATGTTTTTTGTTGTGCACTGAAAGCAGATTTGTTCATTTAAATAAATGCAGAAAAGAGGTCAAGTAAGAAGTTTGGTAGAATTTTCTATTTGTTATTTTGGTGTCTTTTGCCCGATATAATCAACTAATACTAGTCTCACCCATAGATTAGGCAAGGGTATTAAGGAAAGCGATACCCTAAATATCTCCTTCTCCTGTTGCCCAGTGGTTGAAATCTCACCATTATGGCATCATCCTCTTGGAAAAGCTTAGATCTCTAACAGAGAGAAACACTCCATTCTGAGGAAGAGTCCAGAGCATCCCATCTTTAAATCTCTGGATTTTGTCCCCATGCCTCACCTCTTACCACCACTTTGATCCCCTTCTCCATACCCCCCATTCGTTTTTTCAACTTCAGGAAGTGACAAAAATGCCTTTTATGTGTTGTCTTTTCCCATTATAAGGTAAGGTCCTTATGGACTGAGATTGTCCTTCTTGTTTATATTTACCTCCCCAGGCTACATAGTGTCTGGCACATTGTAAGTGTTTACTAAATGTTTGTTGATTTGATTTGGCTTAAACCATTATCAATAAATCCAATTAGTATGAATTAAAGACTTATGTAAGCATGTTTTACCAGAGAAATAAGAAGAAGGGCAGCTAGGTGGTACATAGATACACTCTGGGCTTGGAATTGAGTATCTTAAGTTCAAATCTGGCCTCAGACATTTAGGAGCTGTGTGATTCTAGGCAAGTCGCTTAGCCCTGTTTGCTTCAGTTCCTTATCTGTAAAATGACTGGAAAAGGAAATGGCAAACCATTCCAGTGCCTCTGCCAAAAAATCCCCAAATGGGGTCACAAAGAGTTGGACACAAATAAACAATGAGAGGAAGAAATAAGAAGAAATATAAATGGAGGCACCAAAGGCAAAGATGAAACAATTCAACCTCTTTCCTGATCCTTATGGATCATTCAAGAGTAGGAAGTAAGAAACATAAGATTAGCTGTCTCAGGTCAGTTTCAGTGTTTCCTTACAAAGCAGACTAATGATGATGAATAACATTTATATAATGTTTCATATAAATATAACATTTATATGTTTTATATAAATGTAACATTTAAATAATGCTTTATAAAACTACTTTACATATGTTACCTCATTTGATCCCTTACTTTAAGAGAAAGAGGGAAAAAAAAGAAAGAAGGTAGGAAAGAGAGAAAGAAAGAGATAGAGGGAGAAAGGATGGGAGGGAGGAAGGATAGATGGAAGAAAGAAAGAGAGAAAGAGAAAGGGAGGAAGAAAAGATGAAAGGAAGAAAGAAAAAGTAAGAGGAAGGAAGGAAGAAAGGAAGGAAGGAAGGAAGGAAGGAAGGAAGGAAGGAAGGAAAGAAGGAAGGAGGAAGGAAGGAAGGAAGGAAAAAAGGAAGGAAAAAAGGAAGGAGGGAAGAAAGGAAGGAAAAAAGGAAGGAGGGAAGGAAGGAAAGGGAGAGAGGGAAGGAAGGAAGAGAAGGAAAGAAAAAGGAAGGAAGAAAAGGAAGAGAAGGAAGGAAGGAAGGAAGGAAAGAAGGAAGGGAGGGAGGAAGGAAGGAAGGAAGGAAGGAAGGAAAGAAAGGAGGGAAGGGAGGGAGGAAGGGGAAGGAAAAAGGGAGGGAGGAAAGGGAAGAGGGAAGGGAGAGAGGAAGGGGAAGGAAGAAGGGAGGGAAGAAGGGAAGGAGGTAGAAAGGGAGGAAGGAAGGGAGGGAGGGAGGGAGGAGTGAAGGGAGGGAGAGAAGGAGTCAATGAATTTGGCTCTTTTGTTGAGTTTCCTACAATCTCTCCTTAATTCCTTGGAAAGGAATTATAGTGATTAAAAATTCTCTCAAGAACTATGAAAGACCCTTTAAAATAATCTCAGTATCAGACAATGTTAGAGCTGAAAAGGATATTAATAAAATATTGAATCTACCACTCCCTCTTTCCAATCCTTTTCTTTTAATGATGGGGAAGCCAGAAAGACCCGAGAGTGGGAAGTCATCAGGTTGTAGCCTGGAATTCTCCAAATGTTCTATATATATTTTAATATGGTACAGGGAGGGGAATAAGTATTCAAAAGAGTAGCTCTAGGAGCTCTCCACTTAGAGCTACAACTAGAAATTTTGGCTTTTTGGGGCAAGCAGCAATATCCTCAAACTAAATCTGTATTCCATTATGTAAAAGTAGTAAAAAAAAAATTCATTATGTGACAATAATACCTGAAATTAATAGAAATTCAATTGAGTGTGAAGAAAGAATGTTTACCTATAGTAACTCTACTTTTACTCTGGAATTTAGCACGATGCCCCAGTCACCCTGACCTAGTTATGCCCATGACTCCACATCAAACCTGGGTTGCTTCTGGTGAGAATTCTGCAGCATTAGATTTGAAGCATCCTAACTGATAAAAATTGCTGTACAAAACATGAGTGATCACTCCCTTCAACCCCAACTCCCTAATTTAAGCATTATTATCATAGAATCATAGGAAAGAGAAGATCCAGAAATCTTAATTTTTTTTTAGCTTGGAGAAGTGACTTATACAAGATCATGCCGTGAATTAATCACAGAGTCTGGTCTAGCAAATCTAGCATATCATGCTGACACTTAACCAATAGTAGCAGATGGGGTTAACTCCTACTATACACAGTATCAGACTAGGTGGGAAATAAAGTAGAAAGAAGGCCCTTCAGGAGCTCCATTACTCCCAGAGAGTAAATTAGCCCCTCTGGGAAGTGTATTAACTCCCTCAATCCACTAGAGCCCCGCTTGGCACACATGGCAAGGATGCACTGACGGGAGTTTAGTACTCAGAGATAAATGATACTAATTGGTACTCCTGGGGAGTCCTTTCTGTACCAGGAGACTACAGCTCAATATTCAGAACTTACTGATTCGATTTCACATCAACACAATATCCGTTCTTGATGTAGGAGGAATCTTTCTCAAATCCGAAAGTGGTTTCTGAAGCCCAAACCATAGACATCTCAGGATCACACAGAAATGCAGCTGCCTCTGGGATGAAATAGGGCAGCGTTCTAACAACCCTGCCTAGCATCCCCCAAGTGGCCTGCTGATGCTGGGGCTCTGCTGCTGCTGCTGCTTCCAGGAAAACCAGGCAGAGGAATCACTTGATTTCCCTTTTTTCCCTGTCACAACCTGTCAGAATGGGGTTCTTGCAAAAGGCAGCCCTCCTACTGTATGTTCAAGGTGAGGCTTTTTATCACCCTAGGTCAGTTCCCCCCAGGAAGCTGGCTGTTGGCTCCCACTTCACCAGGATAAGGAGGATATATAAAGAATCCAGCTCCAGGCAAATTTTGACATGGCTTCAAGGTCTTCCTGCTCTGCTTTTTCACCCTCACCCTGACCCATACCTGGCTCCTGTGGAGAGAAATGGCTATAGAGTGAGGAAGAATTGGCTAAGTCCCTGAGCTCCTTTGGACTTTGGAATAGAAAGATTCAGAGACAGTGAGATAGATGTTTGTCACTGAGTATCCAATATAGTTAATGAGAATACTGGTCTGGGAACCAGGACACTTGGATCCGTGTCCCCTCATGTATAATCTGGACAGGGCATTTAATCCCTCCCCAATCCTCAGTCTTCTCATCTAAAATGAGGACTCCTTAGACTAAATGATCTTTACAGCCCCTTCCAACCTTGATTTATATTTTAGCTTTGTCCCTTGCTACTAGAGTTGGTGCAGACCTGGTTCCAACCTGTGTTTCCAACTTTACATCGCATTATTTCTTTCAATCACTATACATCCCAGCCAAACTGGACTGTTGCCCAAACTTGACAGTTTACCCAATCTAATATGTGTGTGTGTACATATATATACACATATGTTTACAAATACATACACATATCTAGATAAACATATATATTCAATACCATCCCAATTAAATCACCCAAAAAAAGTATTTTACTGAATTGGAAAAAATAATCACAAAATTCACTTGGACAACAAAAAGTCAAGAAAATTAAAGGAAATAATTTTAAAATGTAAAGGAGGGAAGTTTAGTAATGCCAACTCTTAAATTCTATTATAAGGCAGTAACTATCAGAACTTATCTTGTACTAGTTAAGAAATAGAAAGTAGATCAATGGAAGAGAGTAAATACAGATTTTACAGCAGCAAATAAATTTGATAGCCTTGTATTTAACTGTTTAAGATAAGTGTGAAGACTTAAAATTTTGGAATGTTTATTCATTATTTGATTAAAAAAAATTTGTTGGGAAAACTAGAAAGTATGGCAGAAAGTGACCAATATCTTCATTTACCAAGATAAGGTTAAAATGGATACATGACCTAGAGCTAGGTCTATTACAAATATTACAAGAAAATTAGAAGAATATAAAACATAATAGAAGAATATTTTTAAAATGTGTTTTATCTCTAGATTTGTTATTTACCTCTAGATCTATAAGTCTATGATTTCCCACCCCCAGGCATTTCTGGATGTCATTCCACATGCATAAAATATATTCCTTCCTCAATTTAGTCTTAGAAAATCCTTCTCTTCCTCAAGTCTCAGCTCAGTGGCTACCTCCTCCAGTAATACCTCCCTGATCTTCCTAGCTATTTAATGTTCTCTCTGTCCTCTAATACTTTGTGTAGATCTCCCTTTTGTTCCTATCACTCTAATTTGTATTTTTTTTTTATCCACGTATATATCCAATCTTTCCACCTGCTGAGAAGAATGTTAGCTGATAAACCATTTGGGTTTAGGGTTTCCTTTTTTGGGGGGGGTTTGTTTTTTTAATTGGTTTTGATCTCTGTACCCATATAGGTATGCCTATATAGTGTAATAATAAGGCACCATATAGAGCCTTATTATAAGTGCCTTATTATATTATTATAAGATCACATGGACAAGACCATGAAGCTATCAATCCATTCCCATTTTACAAATAAGGTCCATAGTCATCGTTTTACAAAAAATAAATCAATGTGGAATTGAATGGAATTGGAATCTGTCCTTCTTGCCCAGTCTGGACCATGGATTCCAAGATTTCCTGGCTGTAGGCTGCACATGCATGCTGTCTCATTCCTGGCCTAGCTAGTCCTGCAGGTCTTGACCTAGTGCTCTCCACACATCCCAACTTGATGCTCCCTAAGCCTCGTGGCAACTGATCAAACAACGGCTCCAGGCTGCATGCCATCAGGAAGTGATAAAGGACCCCATCCTTGCACATGTATGAGGAAGTTAGGAGCCGGCAAAGCTTCTCCCCCTGAACAGGAATCAGCAGCTCCAGTGCCATTCCTGTGGGAGTCAGGGAAAAGGGGATAGTGTTAACTCCCCGCTGGAGATGAAGACGAAAGATTTCAATCCCTGAGATCCACCAGCCCTTGAAAAAAGGATTGGGGAGAGTGATTTGCCAGGAAGGACCCCCAATAAATCCCCAATTCTTTCTGCAGAGCAGCAATGGGCAAAAATCGCGGGGGTACTTGTGGAAATGCTGCCAAACGTCCTGCAAATTGAGCCCTTTCATGTTACTGACGTCCCCCTGCTCAGAGGGAAGATCAGATATGAATGCGTTTGATGAGGTTAAGTCCATTTTCAACCCTTTATTCCAGCTTTTAAAACCGTCATCTGTTTTAAGAACTGAGCCGCTTTTAATGGGCAGGTGGCAGGGAGGATGGGGCGTCCGCATTTCCGCGTGAAAGCACAGGGACGCTGGGGCTGAGGGATGCACCTTAACCTTTCTTCTTCTGACCCAGTAATGAGGAGCAGCCCCTCCCTGCAGAGCTCTAAAAATAGTTGGTGATGATTTGCAGCTCCACACAGAAAGGAAACAGTGCTAATTATAACTGGAGGGATGTAAAGGGGTGGGGTGTTAGGGGAGATTGGTTTATGTCTTAGTCCTTGGGGGCTAGACTCAAGTAGGGATCCCATTTCCCTAGAGCTCGAGGAGCTATTCTTTATTTTCTCTTTCGGGCTGGGTAGGTTGTGAAGCACATTTTCCACCTCCTCCATAAAGTCTTTCCTGATTGCTCCAGGTCCCTGGATCTTGGATCCTTACTGACCCCTGCCACTCATTGACATTGAGCATGGAGTTCTGGAGGCCAAATGCTGGAGATTATGTAGGTTCTGGTAACCTGCAATCCCAGGGCTCCCAGAAGTAGACTTTTAGGGGTCTGTGAACATGAATGTTTTTATTCTCACTAATCTTTAACCAGAGTGGCATTCCCTTCAATTATTTAAAATGATTATTCTGAAATGGGGTCCATAGGCTTCACCAGGCTGCCAAGGGGTCCATGACACATAAAAAAGGTTCAGAACTCCTACTCTAGTCCAGCTTTCTCTTTTGACAGAAAAAAACCCCTAATAAATCCCCAGCTCCTTCTGTGGAACAGCAATGAGCAAAAATCATGGGGTACTTGTGGGAAAAGAAACTAAGGACCAGAAATTAAGAAAGAAAGTGATTTAACCCCATCAAACTGAGATCCTCAGTCTTCCTGTTTAGAACAGTATCTATTATGACAGGCTGACTTTTTTTTTTATTTCTTCCTACTCTCATTCTTCCATTTTTAAAAACCCCAATGACATTGTAAAGTCCTGGAGAGGAAGAACCATGTTACATAATAATAGCTAGCATTTATATAGCAGTTTGAAGTCTGCAGAATCCCTTTAAAATATCCTATTTGATCCTCAAAACAATACTGGAATTGATATGCTATTATTAACCCCATTTTGCAAATGAGGAAACTGAGGCAAATAGCAGGAAATTAAGGCAAGCTCTTATCTTACTGACTCCAAGTGTTCAATCCACTGTAATACATAGTTGTTGCACTCATCTTTGTGTCCACATAGCAAATGCCTCAGCACATAGAAAGTGACTCAATAAGTGATCTGATAACAATAATTCATGTCTATATTACCCTTTGAAATTTAACCAAGTTTTCTTTGGAAGCCTCACCACATGGTATGAGTCTTATATTCTGATCCCTGTCTTACAAAAAAAGAAACAGGCACAGAGTGATTACATTGTTCACAGTCACAAGTATAGTAAATGACAATTTGAACTCAAGTCTTATTATTAATACTTTTAATATTTATGAAGTACCTACTATTTGCCAAATGGGTAACTAAATGTCTCAGTGGATAGAGCACTGGACCTGAAATCAGAAAGGAAAACCTCAGATACTTACTTGATAATTGTGTTACCCTGGATAAGTCACTTAACTTCCCTTTGCCTCTGGAAAAGGAAATGGCAAACTGCTTCAATATCTCTGCTAAGAAAACCCCTATAGATAATATTGATGTGCTGTGTTCCATAGGATCAGGTTCAAATGAACAACCCAACAAAGAGCTAAGGATTTTATAGATTTTATCTCATTTGTTCCTCATAACAACTCTGCTATCATCAACTACATTTTTAGTTGAGGAAACCAAAAGCAGACAAAGGTTATGACTTTACCTGATTCACCCACCAGTAAATATCTGAGACTAGATTTGATCTAGACTGTAGACTTAGATATCTATCCAGTTACCTACCACCTCGCTGCCTCTATTGTCTTATGGTTGAAAATGCAGTGTTCTTTCCACATCCCTATGTCTACTCTGAAGAGAGTGGAAGAGAATTCTTCCTTCTTTACTGAGATTTGGGGAGTCATGTTGGAAGAGATGAGTTGAAATGGGACAAAGTTGGAAATAATGTTGTTCTCAGCATAGAAGAGTGCCTGCAATGGAGAACAAGGAAGGCATTAATCTTCAGGTCATCCCTCAGTGCCCAGAATAGGGATTTTCATAGAGTAAGTACCTAAAAAAAATGTTTGTTGAATGAATGATTAACTGGAGTTAGACCTAATCCAAATGGTGCTGAAGGTATGCAGCTACAGCAAAGCAAAGGTTTGGGGGAATGGGAAGAATCACACTCTTTGAGTTTTTAATCATAGCCTGGCAAACAGGACTGCATGACCTTCCTTGTCATAATCATCCCATTTTTACAGTTTTATTCTTTTCCAACACACCCATGTCACTTTCACTTTTGCTGACACCTTCAATCTGCAGGTAGATTTTTGACCCCATTGCCATTTTAAAAGCCTCAACTCATATGACCCTTTTTTCTTAACAACCTTTTTTCCTTTCATTCTGGGGAACAATCTTCTAAAAGAAACTCAGAAAATCAGTCTTGGTAAATGACCTAAAACAGTTCCCTAGAGAAGACAAGAGCTGGAGTGGGAGGACAGGTGAGGGGATGAGGAAATCATTGAGCCAGATACTATATTATAACTCTTTCATTTTTCAGAGGAAAAGTGACGTCTCCAAGGTCACACAGCTACTAAGTCATAGGTCATTGAGTCTCTTCAACTAGAAATCCAGCTAAGTAAACATTCTCCTGCTGATTGTACAGCATCATTCCACAGAATTAGGCCAACAAAGAGAATAATTGCTACTGGAGGCTGGGAGGAAGGGGGAAAATCAAGGTTAAAGTCTGGGGCATAAAGGAATGGAAACAAGAAAAATCTTTCAGCTCAACAATTTGGAAAGTAATGGTTAGTGAGGGAGGGAGATGCATTATATGCAGGTGTACAGAAAGCACTCTGCTGAGATCTTCTCCCTCCCTCTCCCATTTTCCTTTGTCAAGAGGCCTTTGATTGAAGATGCGATTGTCTTCTGAAGAAAGGATAAAATACTACTGAATGGTTTGAGTGATCAGCTGTAACATCTTGGGTGCAGCAAGAAAAGGGAATGCTAATGGATTTGTTCACTAAATAACAGGGGAAAGAGACAGGGAAAAACTCTGCCTAACCAACAGATTTAGTAGGAAAGCAGCCATCTGTGGCCCTCCTTCAGAGGAACTGTGTATGGAGCAAAGGTTTCAGCAACATCCCACTGGGAGCCAGGAGTTGAAATGGGTTCATGGAAATTCAGGCGTGACCTCAACTTTCCTTCCCATTCAAACAAGGCAGAGATGCTTTTTTGAGACTCACAAGATTGAGTTAAATCTGCCATAGAGGATGTTTGTACCATTTGACCAGTGGTGGCTAAGCATCTTGGTGGTCCACTACTCTGTTCCCTGGTCCCACCCTTACACAATGTCTCTGATTCCTTGAAGGTGGGCCTTGTAGCCTGGAAACATGGAAATCTGCCATCTTTTCAGGGAGAAAACGGTCCAACCTCTTCCCCTCTTATCACCACAGATCAAAAGTTCCACCAAGTTGTCTACATAAAGGTTATTATAAATGAAAAAAAAAAGTGAACATCCTAAAATGAAGATCAACAAACTAGATTTTATTAAGTGTTTTCTAAGTGTCAGACAGTGTGCTAAATGCTGGGGGGGTGGGGTGCAAAGAAAGGCAAAAACTTTGTCTCTATCCTCAGGGATTCACATTTTAATTGAAGATATGACAAGCAAGCAACTAGAAGAGATTCAAAATTTATATAGTATAAAGTAGAGGTAATATCAAAGATCAGTGGATAGAGTACTGACCTGGAGTCAGGAAAACTCAGCTTCAGACACTAACTAGATGTGTAACCCTAGACAAGTCATGTAGCTCTATTTGCCTCAGCTCCCTCATCTGTAAAATGAGCTGGAGAAGGAAATGGTAAGCCACTGTAATATCTTTGCCAAGAAAACCTCAAATGGGATCACAAAGAGTCAGATGTAACTGAAAAACAACTGAACTAAAACATATATATGTGATAAACACATATAAATGTCTATGTACACACATACATTGTGTGTGTGAGTGTGTGTGTGTTGTGTGTGTGAAATAAAGGTTAGAAGAAATAATTTTCTGAGATTCCTTCTAGGACTTGGAGTCTACAGATTACCCACAGACAGATTTCAAGAAAGGTCTCAGTTCTAGAGTTAAATCTTTGATCTGTGATCTATGTCAGAAGTCCCTAACCTCAGGTGGAGGGAGTGGGTTTTGGTCAGGGTGGGGTATGTATCACAATAAATGATTGGCAACCAGAGGTGAAGTGGCCAAAGTCACTCAGCTAGTTATGGGCATATTAATAATTCCAGTCCTGTTCTCCCAGTCAGCTAATTTCAATCAAAGAGGGGAATCAAGGTCCTCACCTTCTCCCCTCGCATCTAACTTTTGCCGCTCTAAGAGCAGAGCTAGGCCACACTGAGACTGAGAGTATATGCCCTGATATTTCTGTGACCATGAATTGGAAGCTACATCCCAGGAGTTCCTTTTCAAAAAGGCTAAATTTAGTGTCTTACTGCAGGCTGTGCTGTTCTTGTCAATGTCAGCAAAGGGAGCCAAAATCAGAGTTTAGGACTGAGAGAGACCACTGACTCCAAACATCTCACTTTACTGATGAGTAAACTGAGTCTCAGAGAAGGTAAGTGATTTGTCTAAGGTCAAACAGCTCACTAGTCAGTCAGGATTGGAATTCAGATTCACTGACACCTAGTTCAGAGTAATTTTCAGTAGGGTATGCTGCCTAAGTTGACTTATATTAAAATAAATTCTATGGGAAAAAGGGAGAAAGGAAGAGGAAGGAGGAGAAGGAGACAGAGAGAGAAAGAAAGACAAAGAGACAGAGACAGAGGGGGACAGGGGAAGGAAAAGAGGGGAAAGGAAGGGAGAAGCGAGGGAGGGAAGAGAAATTATACAAAGTAAAAATCAAATGATCCAAAAGATTTTGCTCTTTTAAGATAAGGAGAAACAGAGTCTGGTTATTCTAAATTAGTTTTACATTCTTTATAAATTTAAAAAAAAAGCAATAATGGAAAAATGTCAAGGATATTATCACAAAAAACGTTGCCTCCTTGTGACAAGTGTCCTTGTTACTCATAAGAATGTGTGTGTGATATCAATTCTAATAGTAAAGTTTGCTCCAAGATTTCCATCAGCCTTGCTCTTCACTCTTTCCTTTTGTAGTTCAATAAGAATAAGAATTCATCTACATCTTGATTCTAAGCCTTCCTGATCACTGCCTGCACTGAAACCCCAAAATATAAGTCCTTAAATACTGCTGGAAGCCAGGTGGCTCATTACCTGCAGGAGTTGTTGGAGGGGGCTCTCCCCATGGTGGCTCAATACCTGCAGGAGTTGTTGGAGGGGATTCTCCTCATGGTGCTGGGAAGGGAGGAGGTTAACTCTGACTCCAGCTGGCTCCCCCAGGGAGGTATTGTCATTTAGTGACAATTAGCATCCAAAGCTTGAGGTTTACATCTCCCTTCTCCTATTTATTATGTGACCCTGTTCAAATTGCTTCCCTTCTCTGAGCCTCAGTTTCCTCATGTATAAAATGGGGATTATAGTACTTTTGCTATCACCTTAACAATGTTATTAGGGGAATCAGATACATCAATATATTCAAAATACTTTGTCAATCTTAAAATCCTCTATAATTGTGAACTTGAGGGCAAGGATTGTATTTCATCTTTTATTGAATCCCCAGCACTTTGCTACTACTATGTATTTACTATGTATCAATATCTGACACAAAGTAGTCACTTAACAAATGTTTATTAATGGATGGATATAAACTACTGAAAATGTATTTATTCTAAAAGATAGAAGAACAAGAGTCTCAGGTTGATTTTAAATTGTTTTTTTTTTTTTTGGGGGGGGAGGTTATACTTGTATCACCAGTATCTGGTACAGTTCCTAGCATATAGGCTCATACTAGGTACTTAACAAATAATGATTCTAGGTAATCAATCCATAAGCCACCTATGTCAGTTGCTGGGAATATAAATAAAAAGAATAAAATAATTCTTCCTCACAATGAATAAGACAATTAAAACTTCTCTCAATTTAAGGTCCATTTATTTCACCCCATTCAGCTGATTCAAGAAACATATGAGAAGCACCTGCTTTGTGCATATAAGGCATGGTGCTGGGCACTAAACATATAGACAAAAATTCTTTGCCCTCAGATAGCTTTATAGCATATGAAAATGATATCTTAACAAAAGTATCATTAAAAGCTTGCTTGGTACATATTAGGTACTTAGTAAATGTTTGGGGGCGGAGGAGGGAATTTCTATTAAAATCAAATATGGCTCTAAAACTGGGACTGAGCAACAGAAAAAAAAAATGGTATGCCCTTAACAAAAAAAAAAAAAAAAAAAAAAGGAAGTGGGCCAGAGAAGGGAGCTTTCAAATGCCTACAGTTGTCCCTTTATAAAGAAATAATTTACTATCTATTGTCTTCTATATATAGCACTTTAAAGTAAAGAATTTGACAAATTATATCTTGTTTAAATCTTTCAACAACCTTATCAGATAGACTTTGTCATTTTAATCATGTGCAACTATGTCCCCATTTGTTTCTTGGCAAAGATACTGAAGTAGTTTACCATTTCCTTCTCTAGCTCATTTTACAGATGAGGAAACTGAGGCAAACAGAGTTAAATGACTCACCCAATATAAATGTCTGAATTGATGAAATCGAGTCTTCCAGATTCCAGGCTTGGCATTCTATCCAGTGCACTACTTAATTGTCCCTGATAGGTAAGTAGGTAGATGGCATTATGAGACCCATTTTATAGATAATACTAATATTTATTTAACATAATATTTATATAGTCGATATAATAATAAATATATAATATGATGTTTATATAGTAATATAAAATATATTTATGTAGCAATGTGTTATATAATATAATATTTATGTAGCAATTTAAGATTTGGGAAGTATTTTCATGTATTATTTGATTTGACCCTCACAACAACTTTGTGGGGAAGATGTTATTATCAGGTCCATTTTACAGACACTAGGACTGGAGAAGTTCACTGACTTCCCTAGGGTTCATAGTTATTGTCTGTGGTAGGACTTAGATTGAGGCCTTCCTGGTTCCAAATTCAGTACTCTCTCTCCACTTCCCAGGCTGCTCTTTCAGAGCTTGTGGGACTCTTTGAAAGGAGTCTAGAAAAGCAGACCCAGTCTCCCAGGGTCCACCTCTATCTGAGGTCCCCAATCTCAGGCAGTTTGGACAATGAGCCGTACCTATTCTCTTCCCAACACTGTGTCAGGCAGGGTGCAGAAGGCCAAGTAGAAGAGATACACATAACTAACAATGCCAGTCATTCAACAGCACTTCCCAAGCACCTATTATGGACAAAGAGTGACGCATCTCAGGCTGCAATTGCCAAGTGACAGATGATCAGGGGAGCCAGTGAGTGCCAGAGGAGACAAGAGGAAGAACGGGTCTCTGCCAGCGAGGAACGCTCCACAGAGGAAGTGGGATTCCATAGGGGATCATAGGATTTAAAACTGGAAGGTCCCCGAGAGATCATCTGGTCCACACCTCCGCCCCAGCACCCCTGCTCCTCGGATGTCACAATGCAGCCCACTGCCAGGCCATACTTGAAGCCTTGCCAGCTTGCTAGGAGCTTCTGCTATTCTAACAGAGAGCTGGGAAGCCAGTCACCTCCACACTATGATTATGAAACCTGAATGCTCCAGAGGCAGGCCAGCAGAGTGGGTAGAGCGTCAGAAAGTCAGAAAGCCCAGGGGTTCAAATCTTGATTCTCTTGTGTACAGTCTGTAGACCTTTCACAAATCACTTCCTAAGCCACAGTTGCCAAATCTAAAAAATGGGTTTGAGAATAATTGCCTTTTACATGCCATTTTACATGAAAGGGTTGTTTTGAGCCTTAAATGAGACAATCTTTTGTATAGCACTTTACAAACTTCAAAATGCTGTACAAATTCTGTTATTACAGAAGCATCTAGATATAGAAGATAGAGTGCTGAACTTGGGGATAGGGAGATCTGAGTTTGAATCCTGCCAGAGGCACTGACTAGCAGTGTTATTCTGGGAAAATCATTTAAACTTCTCTCAGACTCAAGTTCCTCATCTGCAAAATGGGTATAATAATTATGTCTCCCTTACAAGGTTGAAAGGATTAAATGAAATAATATTTGTAAGACTTTGAAAACTTTTAAATGCTATATAAATGTTAGCTATCATTATTACTTACTCTGGTTCACATACTGACCAGTAAGTACCACTTTTAAGTTCTCAGTTCCACAAGTAACTTTAAGTTTATAAATTAAAATTTTCATGGATAGAGGAAGTTTCTCCAATCTAAGAAACTGTGGGTCTGGGCCAATAATGATGGATTCTTCTAATCTCTGACCCTTTTTGGTCCTCTTCTGCTTCTCAGAGCCTTATTTACAAGTGTAGGTCTATTCATTTTTGGCTTCTTCCTTTCTCTCCTAGATCACCTAGCCTTATGTACACCATGGCTATGAGCAGCACTGAGACAAGAATTATAGAATCATGATATAAAACCAGAAGAGACCTTGAAGATTATTTAGTAGAACCCCTATATCTTACTAAAGAGGAAACCAAGTTCCAGGTAAGTAAAAATCACTTATTCATGTTCACACATTTAAGTGGTAGAACCCAAATTACAAGTTTCAATCTGCTCCTTTTCCTGCTAGACCTTATTATACTAAATGGTTTTTCCATCTGCCATTAAAATCAGCTCCCAAATAACCACCCCATGTTACCTCTCTGGATTCAAATTGAGCTACTTTAGAGAAGGGACCATCTCACCTTTTTGTTTATGCCTAGTGTTTGCTTTTTGTATATTAGGTACTTAGTAAATGTTGGGGAGGCAGTTTCTATTAAAATCAAGTATGGCTCTGAAACAGGACTGGCAACAGAAAAAAATGGTATGCCCTTAACAAAAAAAAAAATAAATAAAAGGAAGGAAGGAAGGAAAGAAAAAAGGAAGGCAGGAAGGAAGAGAGAAAGGGAAGGAGGAAAGGAGGGAGGAAAGAAGAAAAGAAGGAAGAAAGAAAGAAGGAAGGAAGAGAGAAAAAGGAAGAAAGAGAGAAAGGAAGGAAGGAAGGAAAGGAGAGAAATAAAGAGAAAAGAAAGAAGGAAGAGAAAAAAGAAAGGAAGAAAGAAAAAAGAAAGGAAGGAAGGAAGGAAGGAAGGAAAGAAGGAAGGAAGGAAGAAGGAAGGAAGGAAGGAAGGAAGGAAGGAAGGAAGGAAGGAAGAAAAAAGAGGTGTTTGGGAGAAAAGAGGAATTCTGTTCTGAATATGTTGTGTTTAAGATGTTTAGGGAACATATGCTTGGAAATGTCTAGAAGGTACATATAGAAATATATTATATATATGAATAGAAATAAAATATAGAGAGAAATAAAAACTCATGATCACTAAGACAGAAAAAGGAAATATCAGGAGGGAGAACTGGGGAATAAGGCATGACATAGATGATGAACTAACCAAGGAGATTGAGTGATAATCAGACACACAGCTTTCATGTTTTTTTTTTTTTTGTTTTTTTTTGTTTTTTTTTTTTTGATCTAATAAGAACCCAGAAAGGAGAGGATATCTAGGAGAAAAGGACAGTCAATGGTACGGAAGCCTACAGAGAGATCAGGAAGAATGGAGTAGGGAAAAATGGTCGGTGGATTTGGCAATTAAGAGATCATTGGTAACTATGGAGAGACCAGTTTCAGTTGAGTGATCGGGTTAGAAGCAGGATTGCAGGGGGTTGAGGTATGAATAAAAGGAAAGGAAGTGGAGGCAAGAAGCATACACAGCTTCTCTCCCTCCCTTAGGCTTTTGCCTGTGAAAGGGAGGAGAGATAGAGGACAATAGCTACAAGGGATGTTAGGGTCAAGTGAAGGTTTTTTTGAAGATGGGAGAGACAGAGCTTGTTTCTAGGCAGCAGGGAAGGCTCTATTAGATAGGGAAGGATGAAAGATTATTGGGAAAGAGGATGATTTAGGGGTCAGCATGCTGGATGAGGGGGGAGGGGACCGGATCAAGACAGTAGTAGAGAGGATGTTCATGGTAAAGAGAAAGACCTCCTCCTCAAAGGAGATGAGAGTAAAGGAGGAGAGGGTACAATGTGATGTTAAGGTATTTAGAAAGTAGAGTAGGAAAGAAGAGGAAGCTTGCTGCAAAAGACTCTAGTAGAGGTAGAGTGTTTTAGGAGAGGATTTTCCTAGTAAATTATGGAGAGGTGCTCTGCTAAGAGGAGAGGGAGAGGAGCCGGGGTGGGAGGTTTGGGGAAGAAAAGGCCTGAAACAGATGCTGTGGGAAGTCTAAAATAGTTCATTTGAAAAGACTAATCGGATTGCCATGAAGCAATGATGGTCCAGTTGAGATTAGTTGGCCCACTTGCAAGTCTGTGTCACTTCCTCTAGAACCATCAAGTAGTTAATGAGTTGGAACAGAGGAGATGAATGGTGGAAGTAATCCCAAGTTGGGGCTTGGGAAGACATAAGCAGTAATAGGACAAGGAGAGGAAAGGCAACTACAATAGCAGATATTGTCAAGTTTAATTGTCTCACAATCAAGATTGAAAAAGTAGAGAAGTGAAGCCAAAGTAAGATGCCCTGGGAAAGCACAGAGTGGCTGTCACTCATAGTAAGAAAATTAAATTTAGGAGGAGGGAGACATAGGGAAAGAGAGAGAAGGATAGGAGGATACCTTGCTGTTGGACAGCTGAGAAGGCACAATGACTAGAACACTAGGACTGGAGTCAGACTTGAGTTCAAATATGGCATCAGACACTTCCTTCCTGTATGATCTTAAGCAATTTACTTAATTTTTCTCTGCTTCAACTATACCTCACCTACCCAACTATAATGGGTAATATTAATAGCCCCTACCTCCCAAATTTGTTGTAATGATCAAGTGAAACAATATGTATAAAGTGCCTGGCATATAAAAGGTAGTATATACTTCCTAGCTATTCTTCTTCTTCTTCTTATTATTATTATTATTATTATTATTATTATTATTATTATTATTACTGCTTCCTAACCTAAGGAAAACTATTCTTGACATCAGATCCTGGTTCCATTGCTTCCTACTTATATAATTCTGGGAAAGTCAATAACTTCTCTGAATCTCAGTTTCTTCATCTATAAAATGGGAATGGTAATACTTGTACTTTTTACCTCACTCAACTAGCAGATAGTTGTGAAGAAAGTGCTTTACAAACCTTAAAAGCCCTATAGAAAATAAATTATTATGATAAAGAATTCTTGCCAAAGCAGAAATTGAGCGAAGAGAATTGGCAATGGATTACTTAAAGAGAATCATTTGAAGGAACAGACAACTTTTAACTATGAATAAGTTCTGATAAAAGACAAGATAAAATTAAGAAGTTTAGGATCTTTACTCTTGTATAAATGTCCTGCTTGCCTCCATACTATTCTTCCAGAATTCTTTTTATTTTTGAAATTCTGGGAAAATCAAAGCTGTAAGAGTACATGGAATATTCTGGCTTGCAGTATGGTCTTAGACACTCTTGTGTCTCACTGGGTTCCATTTTCTTCTGTAAAACATGGATGTCCTATTTTGACTAAATAATCTCAAATCAACAAAGCAATCAAAAGTAATTGGTTAGATGCTCTAAGGTAACTTCCAGCTCCAATATTCTATGACTTTATGATGTTTCTGGTTCTACCCAACAAGACATAATGTTTTCCTCCCACCCAAAAGTCAGCTAGTAATTCCTTTCTCGTCTTTGGAATCCTTATAAATAAAAAAAGAGGTTGAGGGATTGGTTAAGTAGACACTACACTCTAAGTTCTCTTCTGGTTTTTTAATGTCATGATTCTGTGGCTACTTATATCCTCCATGACTGCCATAGAACACAGAATTTAATGAATAAACAAACAGACTAAACCATTTTTTTTCTGAGAACAAGGACATATTGAAGTAACTACCACCAGAAAAAGTGTCAGAGGGATCATTATAATCTCTGAGAGCAGATGCCATGTTTTATTCTTCTTTTGAATATCTCTACCAGCCCTATCTACCACAGTATCCTTTTTGAGAGCAGGAGGTACCCACTCTCTAAAGATAAACATAGGCTCTGGAATGGAAGCTATTTGAGGGCAAACATTGCTCTGAAGAATGACAAGGTCAGTGGCATCTAGGAATTTATTGGATTGGGGGAGTGGGAAGAGAATGACTAGGAACTATGGGAATCACAGAAAATCAAACAATTCTTGGCACTAATAGGACTTTTGCAGAGATCTACAATCCCACTAAAGTATCAAAAAGCTTCCTTTTTATCTCTTATTTTCCTACCAGGTAACATTTTCCAAGAAGTATTCAAAAGAAGTGTTCAGATTTGGAAGTGCTGGGTCAAAGCTCTTATATCCATTCCCTGATAAGCTCAAACCACCGGCCTCCCCTACCTGCTGAGAGACCAAAAAGAGTTTCACCAAAAGCTGGTCCTTTTTTTGCACTGACTTGTTTTTGTCCTTCTTCATACATCCATTGACACTGTTGATCTCTGGTTAAATAACCATGGCTCTCTACATCTGGTTCAATTCCTTTAAAATGGCTAGGTTCTCATTGTTTCCTTTCCCTCAGGAATAGCTTCCCTGATTCTTGCTGAGACAGATGACCCGGTGCCAGCAGGAAAGAGCCCCAGGAAGTCCCCACAGCCTTATCCCAAGTTCAAATCCCCAGGTGGGTTTTGAACTGATTGCATCAGAGATTGCTGGGTCAGTGCATTTGTCAGGAACTTTTCAAGCCTCTGAGGTACTTTGTTGGGAATAGTTTAAGGTTCTGGCTAGTTTTAAGTGTAATTAAAAGATTTTCTTTCTCTTCCCCTCCCCCCACCTCCCATCTTTGAAATATAGTTCCTCTGGTTTTTTTCCAAAAGAAAATGCTTACAGCAGATGCAAATCCTCTTTGCTTCTGTGGCCTGGTTTATCTCTGATAGCATTTCCATAATCCAGAAAAGTTTTTAATGGGATATGGAAAATGTCTTTCCTCCCAAACACTAATAACAACAATAATAATAATAATAAAGTCCAGACCTTTTTTTAAAAAAATTCCTTCAAATTGCTTTTTATAACACATTCAGCATTTTCAGGGACATAATTAAAACATCAAGCAGTTTTCCTGCTGGTTATGCTAAAATTTGAATACTGGAGTCAGCCTCTATTATTAGAAATTAAAATGGACTAGAGTATTTATTAAGAAGATCCTCTTAAATAACTATTCAATCAGATTTGTTCAGTTTTGTATAAAGACAAGCTTCATAATGTGAAAATACCTGCTTTTTAATAAAGTTTGTAATGACTAACAGGAGAATACATTTTCAAAATTGAAAAAAATATATTTCCATTCACTATTTTCTCAACTTAATGTGCCTAATTTTCCCATACAACTCCATCCCTAAGGGGGGGAAAAGCAGAAAAAAAAAGTCCATTACCAATACATGAAGCTCCCTGTAGTCTGCTCTCTTTGGATGTAATTGCTATCAAGGAGGTTGGTAGCAGGGTAATTTTAGTTCAAATGAGTACATAGCCTGAAAAAGGATAAATTAACCTTTGTAGGGCTGAAATTAGATCCCAGTGAGGGATTGTTCTAACTAAATGTATGTTCAGTTTGTTTAAAAAAAAAAAGTTGGCCAGTGAACAGCTGGTAAAATATAGGAGAAACGATGGAAATAAAAGTAATAGGTAAACTGGGAAGGATGAAAGCTGAAGGTTTTCATCTTTCTTTAGGTAGTTTCTCCTAATTTTTCAAGGTTTCTGTAACATTGCTGTAGCTGTATAAATAGCTTGACAACAATATTAGTTCACAGTTAGTGGGATGGAAACACTTTATCTCAATGGATAATGGGCAAGCCTCAAAACCAGAAGAACCAAGTTCTACTTCTGACACATACTGGCTGTGTAACTCTTGGCAAGTCACTTAATCTCTGTGTTCTTGACAGCTCTCTAAGACTACAATTTACAGAGACAGTGCCAACCTGCATTGATAGAGAGCTTTTCCTCACTCAGAGAGCAATCTATATACCAATGTTATCACAGATTCAGTCCACATCCTTCTTTAACGGATATACATCTAGACTTGAAGTCAAACAGAACAAGGTTCAAATCCACTTACAAAACAGTTGCTACAAGTCACTCAAACCTTACTAAGACTCAATTTCCTTACCTGCAATGTGAAGATAATGATAACTATTGCACATACCTCATAGAATTATTTGATCAAAGAAGAAATGTGCTACATAAAATGTTCTGCAAAGCTTAACATAGATAAATGTTAATTATCATTAGAATTAATGATTAGCACTATCATCATTATTGTTATTTTTGAAGGTTAAGGATTACAAAGTGTTTTCTTCACCCTGTGAAAAATAAAGTATGTATATTATCACCATGCTTATTTTACAAATGGAAAAACTGAGCTCTAGGCAAAGTTGCTAGGTGGGTCTCATTTCCTTTTCTGTAAAAGAAAAAGATTTCTGTAAAATAAAAAAAAATAAAAATGTTCTTTTCTGTAAAATAAAAAAAAAGTAAAAAGGATTAGAGAATTTCTAAAGTACCTTCTAGAACTAGATCTATGCCCTTAGGATTTTAAGAGGCTCTTTAAAGAACAAAATAGAAAATGCCAAAGTCTACCTATGTGTCCAGAACTATTACCCACAGCTGAAGAATCAAAGAGAGCCCTCAAAGAATTTACAATCCAAGAGGAGGCAATAGACTTGAATAATAGGAGGGAAGAACCTTAAGAATAGAATAAATGACAGGAGGTCAGAAAAGTAAGGAAAACATTTCTGGATTGAGAAGAAGGATTATGGGAAGGAATAGTACTTGGGAAGGTCTTACAAGTGGAATCTTATCTTCTTCACAAAGTTCCACAGGTGCCTAAAAGTGTTTAATTGGTGATTTGTAGCTTGTCACAAATGCTAAAGGTAGCTTCATACCTAGGAATTAATCTCAAATTCAGCCCCCACAAGGAATGAAGGAATGAGCAAACATTTATTTGGTGCTACTATCTGAAAGGCCCCATGTTGGGTACTGGGGGCTAAAGGGTGAGGAATAAGAATGGTCACATGGTCAAATGAAGTCTCATTATGTGATAGTGTGATCAGAATAAGTTTCTTGGAAGCAATAGGATTTACTCACAAAGTAAGGGCTTGAGGGGAGAGTTCAAGGTAAATAATACTTTGTTAACAAGCAAAAGCAGGGAAGAAAAGAGAGAAGGGGGATGGCCAGGAAACTACATTCCTTGGCTGAGGATTTATTGGCGCATGGAAGCCAGAAAACAGATAGTTTCATTAGAAAGAGAGAGAATTCTCCTGTGACTGGTTCCTTCTTCTCTCCACACCCTCTGTCCTTTTTAAGTACATCTTGGTCCCCGGCCTCTTTCCAATTCACTGCTGCTGGCCAGTTTTATTTTGGGAGGAACCAAGGCTTGGGAAAGTCATCCTGCCAAATTCTTTTCGATGAAAGTCTTGTGGCTTCCTGGCTCCCCAATCTCCACCCACACTTGGACCCACCCAAACCACTGGACTGTAGGTTAAAAAGCTCAAATCCAGGTGCAGAGCCCACCTGCTAATGGGCCTTTTCCCCAAATTCGACCTGCCTAAAGGATTAAAAAAAATAATAAGTGAAGAGGGAGAGCAAAAGGGAGGGAGTACTTGAATACATTTCTGAAGCCTAAGAATTTTGTTGCACTACCATCCACCGAAGTAAAAACATCTCCAAGAGTATTCCCTGGAGCCTGAGACTGTTCTCTCATCACACAGGGTTCAAAGACAATGTAAGGCATAAAGCGTAGCTGAAAGTGTCTGTATATAATAATGTCTGTATGATGTTGTTTTGTTTCTGCCTTGCCTTTACCTGAGATATCTGAAGACATTGTTTGAGGCAATGAAAAAATATGAATAATGTGAGGCCTTGAGATCAAAAATCACTTTTTTTTATTTCCATGGTTGTTAGTAGCCGATATCCCACACACATCTCTTCATTTCTAAAGAGGAAGGGAAATGCTGGAGAGATTAGGGAAGGGACATTTTCTAATGTTTATTATTGTTATTATGAGCTCTTCTTGATTCTTGAAGATGTTTGATGTGGCAAAACCAATCATTGGGAGAAAAAGCCCTGCAATTTAAATATGAGATAAAAGAAGGTTTGCATATATGCATGACACAGAGCAGAATAAATTATTTACCACCTTCGAGGATAGCCCTAGCCACCGAGTGGTTGAAGACCACACATAGATGCTGCCGGAACTGAAGAACAGTCCTAGGCCCAGAATCTAAAAGAGGTTCTCCATCCAGGAACAGACATGATTAGTCCACCCTTTGAAATGATGGACAGCTGGTCTCCGCTTTTCACCCCTTGACATTTTCCTTCTTGGCTCATTTGAACGACACCTGCTATAAATCTCTACCTTCCATCTTACCACCTTTCCTGGCTCATTTGATGATTTCTGCAGGTGTTCAGAAAGGAAGGCAGCAACATGAATGCAATTAGGATTTCACTCAGTGGTGATCTACTTACTGTAAGGAGGAATGTCCAGGATTGCATCCCATCTTAAAGCTGATGCTCCCTATAATGGAAAGAGTCCTAGGTTAGAATCAGAATACCAAAATTCTAATTCTTACTTTGTCACCACCAGCTGTATGACCATGGCAGGGTGGTTGTGAGAATCAAATGAGTCCTTAAGATGATAGATGTAGAGTTGGAAAGGTCCTTCAAAGTCATCAAGTTCAACTTACTCCCTCATTTTTTAGATGTGAGAACTGAAGCTCAGAGAGAAGGAATAACACATATCAGAATATTAGAAACAGAAATTGAACTCAGGGCTTCTGACTCCACATCTGACACTATTTTCATTTCTTCCCATTGCTTCCCTATCAATTTCTATAAAAAGGGCTTTAAAAATTCAAAAGGGTTATACAAATACAGTACATTATTCTATATTGTTATTTTACATTTATATATTAAAATAATCAATATACCAATAAATGTATATGAATATAGTACTTTAATAACAAAATAACCCTCCTGTATTGCTGCCCTTTTCTTGAATTTCACTGTAATCCATTAATCACCTGATGGCCAACACTTTGGCAATGACCCATTCACCGTACTTAGCTAGTATGGTCCTTGAGCAGGAGATATATATAGTTTGTTAACATTTCTATACTTCTTTGGTCTCAGAACCCATTTACTCTCTTAGAAGTCATTGGAAGTTCCCCTAAAGAGCTAGATATATTGGCTCTTTACATATTGGTTATATAGGGGTTATATATTGATATTTACCATATTAGATATTACAGCATCTTAGTATTATTATGAAAATAGTTTTAAGCTGCAGGTCTCTCTGACAGTCCCAGGAATCACATGGGGTCTCTGGAATCATACTTGGAGAACTGCCACCTTAAGTATTTCCAGTTTAATAAGTTGTGCTAGACTTGGCTTTCTGCTGCTGTAGCCTTTGAAAACCCATCTCCAAGCTATGATGAAAATCTGCAAAGTGATGCAGCTCATAGAGGGTTAGATTTATCAGGAAAACCTGAATACAAATCCCACCTCAGACACTTAATAGTTGTGGACTGTATGCAATTCACATCACTTTCGCTGTCTCAATTTCTTCATCGGTAAAATGTGAATAATAATGGCATTTACATTGCAGGATCGTTACTGCAAATCTGAAAGTACTATATAAATAATAATAGTGATGATGATGATAATGTTCTGTTGTTTCAATCATGTCCAACTCTCAATGAGCCATTTTAGAGTTTTCTTAGCAAAGCTACTAGACTAGGCTGACATGACTTTAGTATATTTTTTTTAAATGAGGAAAGACAATCATATGGTGGGAATGAAAAGTCACAGATATCCATGTCCTGTGTCCATTCAACATTAAAAGAATAAGAAGGAGGACTCAATCTAGATAAGGCAGCTCCTCTGTAGATAATGTATGAGAAGACACAAATAAGAATTTCTCAAGATGAGGAAATATTGGCTGGTCTTTATCTGCTCACATTATAGATCCATTGAAATATGGGTAATCATAATCATAATCATGATTTGGGCTTGCATACAATCATAGAGCTAGAAAGACTTTGATTCATGTAGACCATCCTACTATCTCAGCCACCTTAGACACGGATAATCCAAAAGATCATAGATTTAAAACTAGAAGGGGCTTTTCACATTCAACTCCCTCACTTTACAGATTCATGTATAACTTGCTCAGGGTCTCACAGCTAGTATCCAAAGTTAGGTTTGAACCTAGATCTTCCTGACTCCAAACCCAAAAGTCTATTTCTCCCATAGTAAAGTTTTGTTTTATTCAGAGCACTCCTTTCCTAGAATGATTCCCAAGCAATCGGGGGCCATCACCAATCATCCTGACCTATGTCTTACCACTGAACTTGATGACTTTGCACAGTTTTGCCTCACTCAAATCCAATTTCAAGATCTTTATAATCTTTGAAATTCTTCTTAAGTTAGAGCTTGATGCAGGCAGTATGATGTCACCTGCAAACTAGAGCACTTGTAAAGACATCACTCCATCCAAGCTCTCCACTCAGGATAATCTCATTTGGATTTTTTGCCAAGCTTTCTATAGACTTCCCCCCCTTACTCTTCAGTGTCTCACTGACTAAATCCTTTTTAGAAAATTTATGAGGGAACAAGTACAAAAATAACATAGGATGAAGGGATTGTATATCCATCAACGTATTTGTTTATGCATGAAATTATCAAAGAGTTGCAAAAACTATGAGAAAAAAGTTACTTTGTTATTTACGAAGAATTTCAAAGATTAGAGAGAATGGAATATTCAAGGCATAGAAGACAAAATGAGTAAGTACACAATAGTGGAAAATGTGAGGCAGGTTTAAACTAAGGGTCTGAAACTACTATCCCTGCGTCAAATCCATCTATTACCTGTTGTTTGTTTTCTTTTCTTTTTAAATACTGTGGAAATGCAGTCAGGATTTTACAAGACCTAGACACTTCTACTCTAAAAGACAGTAGGTCTTGGAAAATTATATTTCAAAGAGCAAAATAGCTGAGGTTGCACCCAAGAATAACTTACCTGGAAAAGTTGAGTAAAATTCTGGATAAAAATAAAACCAGTTATTTTACAAACAAATTTTACCAAAAAAAAAAACTTTTACTGGTAAAAATAAACAAGAGTTGGGTAAGGACAGTAGATTTTGGGGGACAACTGGAAAATATCTGAAGAAAAATCCCACAACTATAGTTTGATCCATGTAAGTATAAACACCTTCAGCCTAGCTCCACTGAAAACTATAAGTGTGAGCCTGGGGATAGCTAGGATAGGTAGTAGCGTCAGTCCCAGCCATAGGAATTTTCACCTCCAGGATAGTGTAAGAAATCAGGTATTTGAGTCTGGGAACATTGAGGGAATCTCTGCTGATAAGGAACATTAAGGAATATTTGGTCCAGCTGTGCAGCCAAGATATGGCTTTCAGCAAAAAGGAACCAGCATTCATCCAATGAGTGTAGAAGCAGTGAAGCAGGGTAGCTACTGCTGTGGGCACTTGCAAGAAAGCAGATTTCTTGGTTTTTCATTCCAGCCCAAAGGGGAGGGAACTGATGGAAGACCAGAGGCCAGAGCACCATCCCCCATCCTACAGGACTAGCTGGGTATTACATCAACAAGTTGCTTTTTAAAAAAAAAAATTGAATAGGAAAAAGAGAAATAATGCAATCATTTACAGTTATTATGGGAATAGAGAAGACCTGGTTTCATCTTCAGAGAAGGAAAAAAAGCCTCTCTTAGCCCAAAGAATATGATTAAATGATCACCTGCACAAAAATAGTCATAGTAGAACTCAAAAAAGACTTTAAAAATCAAATGAGGAAATTAAAAAAAAAAATTAAGGCTAATCCAAGAATGGAAAGTCAACCAACTGGAAAAGAAGATCCAAAATCTTAAGGAAAAAAAATGACTCCTTGAAACTAGAATTGGGCAAGGGGAAGTCATTGAAATCATAAGAGATCAAGAAATAGTAAAACAAAATATAAAGAATGAAAAAATTGAAGAGAATGTGAGACATAAGAAAAACAACCAATCTGGAGAACAGATCAAGAAGGGAAAACAAGAAAAATCAGACTATCTTAAAGCTACAACCAAAAAAAAAAAAAGAATCTTGGTATCACAATACAAAAATTAATTAAAGAAAATTGTTCTGAAGTGTTAGAATAAGAAGGGGAAATAGAAATAGAAAAAATCCACAAATCACCACCTGAAAGAAATCCTACATACAAAAGTATCATAGTCAAATCCTGAAACCCCCATGTCATGGAGAAAATATTATAAGCAACAAGAGAAAAAAAAGCAATTAAATACAGCAAATCCACAATTAGAAGAACCCAAAACCTAACAATGGTTACCTTAAAAGAATACAAGTCTTGGAATACTATATATATCAAAGAGCAAAAGAATTAGGATTGCAGCCAAAAATATCATATCTAGCAAAGTTAAGCATAATCCTGAACAAAAAAGATGGATATTCAATAAATTGCCAGACTTTCAGAATTTGTTACAAAAAGACCTGATCTTAAATTTTAAAAAAATACTTTATCCAAGAGGTAAACATCAAAGACTAATTACAAAAGACTCAATATGAACAAACTATTTATGTTTTATACATGGAAATATAAGCTTTATATCTAAGATTAATCAATAATTGGGTAGTTAGACAGAAATATAGGTTAGTGCTGAATACAATGTGATTCTAAAAAGCAAAACTGTAGGAAAAGATGGAAAGATAATTGTACAACTGAGATGCAAGACTGACACATGGGAATTAGATGGGGAGGCAGGGTATTGGGAATGGGTTAAGAGGGAAAAACACACGCACACACATCCAGATGGGTATAAAAATCTTCTAAATTCAGAAAGAAAAGAGACAGGGAGAGGGAAGAGGATAAGGCAAGGATTTTTAGAGGGAACCCTATTCATGTCAGATCAGGTTTAAAGAAACAACAACATATACATTTAGAAGAGAATAAACATCTAAATTTATTTTTAAAATATGAGAGAGAAGGAATAAGATAAAGGTGTAGCTTAAATAACAGGAGAGCAAAGTAGTGGATAGAAGTAAAACAAAGGAGTGAAGAGGCATAGGAAATAGGAAATACACACAAATAAATACAAATAAAGATGAGGAGTAGGTTTTAAAAAAAAGCAGGGCAGGTAATCATGATCTCAGACAAAGTTAAAACTAAAATAAATTTAATTAAATAGAAAAATTATCATGTCATATTAATCAGAATTGTTTTAGACTAAAATAACTAGAATTTTTTGGTACTTTGGTAAACTGCTCATTTGTTTATGATTGCTAAATTCACAATTAAAAAGAAAGTTGTTGTCTTTTTTTTAAAAGTAAGAAATTTCCTCAGCACGAGGAAACATCCATGCTAATCTCAGCTCTGTTGCTTTGAAACTTTGGTACAATCACTTCCCCAATCTGGACCTATGTCTTTACCTGTAAGATTGAGGTGGGGGAATGGAGTAAATGGGACAATCTCTAAATCCCTTTGAGCTTTAAATTCTGTACTTCTATAAAAGCTTGGGAGCTATTAGCAGTAGAAGTTTTTTCTGTCTGTAACTGCCTGACATGTATGAACAAGTATGTAGATGTAAATGTCTACAAGCTGAAGACACAAACACTCAGGGTGTTTACATTTCTTTTCACAATGAACTGTGTGTGAAACAGAGAGTTCAGAATCCTCAAGAGCTTAGGATGTCTGGATTCTGATTTTTTTTTTAAACTTATAGTTTGGGTGTGTGTGTGTGTGTGTGTGTGTGTGTGTGTGTGTTTAAGTATAAACTCAGAAACCTTTGTATCTCATCTGGGGATAATAGACGGAGTAGCTGAAGGCAATACTGGGGACCAGACTTGGCTGCAAACGTGAAAAATGCTAAAACTCAGTCATTCTTGATTGGAACTTGAGGGAAAGTAGCCCAAGCAATTGCTATGTTACTTCAAATAGGAGAGAAACTGTTGCCCAAGTTGGAGGGATCTCTGACCCATCCTTCTGTCTTTTTTCTTTGGGCCCTCTCAGGAAGGGTACTCCCCTCCCCTCCCTTCTTATCCCCTATTTCAGGGTTGTCTGGTGGGTGGTCTTTACTGAGATACAAAGAACATTCCTGAAACCTGACTAACCAGATACCAATCACCTAATACCTCCTCTTACTCAGGGCGTGTGCCTCAGCTGTGAGCTGGGGTGTTTTGGACCTTAGGAATAGAGTTGACCTGGTCAACCATGCTTAGAGTGAAAAGCTGGGTGATAGCCTACCCTGAGGCTGGCTACCTGAGGCTGCTTGGGCCTGAAAGTTAAATTAGTCAGATGCACAAAGCCCTTAGTGCTAGTGATTTAACTCTCCCTAGAACACAGGGTCTTGAATTTGCATATAGTAGCCCTGGATATTTGAATTAAATTTAATTAAATTGAATTGAGCTCAGAGAGGGAGAAGATCTAACTTTGTAAGAGTCTTTTTTTTAATCAACAGTCTTTTTTTGAAATCTATCTTCAATAGAAGAAAAATGTCTTAATCATAATCTGTTGCTATACAGGATGTCCCAAAAATTTTAGTGTAGTTTTAACTTCAATATTATCCCATTTAACAATAAGGAAACTGAGACTCAGATTAAGTGACTTGCTTGTGATCACATACCTATCCACTAATCAGGAGTATGTCCTTCTCCTGAAGAATTTAGGTGGAACAAAGGAAATTTATCTAGTTTATACACTGATCACCTACCCTTGTATTTGGCCCTGAGGGTAATGATTAAAAAAAAAAAAAAAAAAAAAAAGAACCTGTTGCTTGCTTTCACAGAATTTACAATCTAATAGGAGACAGATAATAGGTGAGCTACGTTTTTCTGAGGGCTTTCCCCATAACCACCCTGAAGATTAGGCAGAAATTAAATATTCTGCTCAGGTTTGCTCCCTTAGCAGGATGTGGAAGCCAGGATAGTTCCTCTGGTCTCTCTTGACTCCAAGCTCAACTTTAACTAGAGCACACTGCCTCACAAATAGATGGAAAGGAATTCCACAAATAAGATATTTCATCTCTTGGCTCCTAATATTCTTTCTGGCTGTCCCCTCATATCTGGAATGCTCTCTCTCCTCAACACTTACTGACTTCTTTCAAGTCCCAACTAAAATCCTATCTTCTGAAGGAAACCATTTCCAAACTCTCTTAATTATCTTGATCTCACCCTATTAATTATTTCCTACAGAACTTATATAAAACTTGCTTTGTATATACTTATTTGCATGTTTTTTTCTCCTATTCCACCATCCTCCCCCCCCCCAAATTAGATTGAAAGCTTTCTGAAATCAGGGGTTGTCTTTTGCCTCCTTCTAGTATTCTCAGCACTTAGCACAGTGCCTGACACATAGTATAGACAAATAAATGTTTGTTGATTGACTATTCTAAATACCCAGGACATTTGCTCTCTGCAATATATAGCTCACATAGTAATGAATCTTGTTTCATTTGCTAGTCTTTTATATGTATCAGTTTAATTTTCCCAGCCATTGTGTTAATTCCTTTAGAGATAAAAGCTATATCTTACACACACACACACACACACACACACACACACAATGTTAATATTCTAAAATCATTTTTTCTGCCCTTAGTCTTTAAACAAGCCACACAAGTGTCCCAAAGGATATCTAAGGGACAGGTGGCAGTGTCTACCACCATAATGCAGCACGGCCTTCTGTCTCTTTGTCATTTTTTTTGGACAGCTCACCTTTCCATTCCTTTTTCTTTTAATTTTCTTCTTTTCTATCTCCTATCACTTTTCCCAAACTTCTCAGTTTTAACATGGAAAAGCTTCCTTCTGTTAGATATCAACAACCAATCAGAGCTCTCCTTTACATCTGATTAGTGAATGAACCAATAATGGTCCCCAGGAAAGAAAGGAGGTTAACTTCCAGGTCTTTGGCCTTTCCTGGATGATTCTGGCAGGGCTCAAAGCTTTTCTCCTTTGTCCGAAGGGCTTTCTTCCTTTTCTCCCCCCATCCGCCTTTTGCAAGTCTGGCACTATTTTTAGATATCAAGTTTGGGAGTTTGTCTGTATCTCCCATAAGATTGTAAAAGATAGAAAGGATCTTAGAGGTCATTTAATCCTATCACCTCATTTTAAGATAAGGAAACTGAGGTCCATAGAGGTTAAGTGAGTGAAAAAGCCAGGATTCCAGGCTGTCTTACATAGTGTATGCCAGCTGCCTTTCAGAGTTCTTCACAGTCTGGAAAGCCTCTTAGTTGGGGCTTGCTAATGGATCAAGCATTTATTGAATTATAGATTCATTGAGTACTTTTCACATCTACCTAATTGGCTTTTTTTTTTTGTTTGTTTGTTTCTATGCCCAACTATTGCATGATAGAATTTGATTTGCTGAAATATCCCCCAACCAATCCAAAGGTAGGATGAGCTTTAATGGGAATTGAAAGTTCTTAGTTTGGGTTTATTTTCTTCTATTTTTTGTTTAAATTTACTAAAGACATTTGACATCTGAAGCTTCTAGAACCAAGGGCTTGGTCTTTGGGACCTGGCGCGGTAGGTGGCAATGTACCCAGAGAACCACTCCACCATTGCCAAGGGTACTCCTATGGCCCTGTGCAAATAATTAGTGCAGCCAAGGAGCAAACAAATATTTGCCTACTGTTCCATCTGCGTGGTTCTCATGGAGGTCTGGGAGCCGGGGACTGACTCTCTCTCAACTGAGGTGCACGCCTGTGTGACTGGGGAGACATATGGGGAAGATAAAAATGCTGGCTGGTGGAAGAAATGCTCACACACTCTGTGAACCGCCTCTGATTTGCAAATGAAATTTCTTCCCACAGACAAAGCAGGCAACATCAGGCTCTGATTGAAGAGCCAACTCCTCAAAGTCTCAAAGTCAGCAGCGGCGGCCAAACCTCCAGCCACCCAAGGCGGAAGCAGAGATGGAAATAATGAACTGCATTAGCTAAGACTCGAAAGAACCGTCTCTATTAGACAGCTGTTAGGGTCAAAGGAAACCAGAAAGGAGATATCAGGAGGAAACATGGGCTCCCCAGAATAATTGTGGTACAATTAATAACCACGGAATCACCAGCCTCGGCGGATCAAGTGATATGTGAAGGCGAGGACAGATCTTGAGTCACTCACTGGGAAGATTGGTTCGTGATTCCCCTTCCAAACTTTGTGTCCACATAGTGAAGTGTGAAACATCCTCAAGAGATGGGTCAATAAGACCGTGTGAGATTTAAAAAAAAAAATCAATATAAAAGAAATAAACAGCTACATATCAAGCAAATCACCTGGAAACCTGGCAACAGCTTTAAAAGATTTCCCTCCCCGTTCCGAGGCAAGATTGTTTTCTGGACATCTAATTCAAGGGCCACAGTTATCAAATGAGAGCTTAGGAGCAGATGAGGGAAATCACCTTAAGAGGAAAAGTAATGAGGACAAGTGGGAAGATGCAGTGGTATTGGGAAAGTAGTCTATGATTGGTCTGAGCCATGGTTTCTCTAGGTAGGGTTTTCACCTTGTCTGCCCCTCCCTCTTCCTCCCTTTACTCCTTTCTGAGCTTTTGAGGTTCAGACCAGAGGTGATGATTCCAGAAAGAATAAATATCCTCAAAGTTATTAACAACTGCAGGCTAAGTAGCCATCTAGAATTATTTGGAAGTATAATTTTTAAACTTTTGATTAAAAGTTTTAAATCGATTTTTAATAACTTATATTTTTACATTGTTTTCCTTTTCCTCTCTCTCCCAGAAGACTATGCTTTATAATGAAAACAAGTGTTTTTTAAAGTAGAGAGGGAAGGAGAGACAAAGAGACAGATGGGGGAGAGGGGAAAAGGGAGAGGGAGAGGGAGAAGAAAAAGAAGAGAGAAGAATGGAGGGAGAGACGGAGGAAGGGGGAGAGAAAGAGAGAGGAGGGGACATAAAAAGGGGGAGGAAAAGATCGAGAAACCGAGAGCAAGGAAGGAAGGAAGGAAGGAAGGAAGGAAGGAAGGAAGGAAGGAAGGAAGGAAGGAAGGAAGGAAGGAGAAAAATCAACAATGACTAATGTGAAGAAAAATGATATGCTGTTCCATACCTGGAGGTCCCTCAACCCTTTAAAGGGATTGGAGCAGTGGCAGCACATCTCCTCAGATCTCCTCTTTGGACCCAAATTTGTTTTATATAATTTTATAGCATTTACTTCCAATTGTTTTATGGTAGTTTTCCCCCTAAGCATTGCTGCAGTCATTATATAAATTGTTTTCCTACCACTGCTCATTTCATTTTGTATCAGTTAGTGGAATATGCCTTAGACTTTTATTCCTTTTGGTGAATCAGACCTGCAGATGTAGTGAGTTTTCTTTAAAACCTTTTCTGTCACCAAAGGCTTTGCAGAATGATTGGATTTTCACTTTAAAAAATTTTTCCCTTCTCCTTTCCTAAAGCCCTGGCTGTGCTATAATTCTGTCTGTGCTTTAATGGAATTAGGAAAGCTTACCTGTCAGAGGAGGCCTAATAGTTATACTGGTGAATTAAGTGGAAGAGAGTCCAGAGCAAAAGGAAAGGGAGAAGAACAAACTAGATATTTCATTCATCCATTCATTTAGTTTCCATTTTATAATTTCTACCATGTTCAAAGTTCTGGGCAAGGTATAAGGGGAAAACCAGGGATAAATAAGATGAACTTTGGATTTTATAACATAGAGAAAAGGATGATATTTGCAATAAATCACTAATAACCTACAATTATGACAGTACAAAGTACAAAAGAATGAGAGGAACAAATGAAGCTCTGTGCTCTGTTCAGTATCACAGATTTTATTTTATCAGTGGAAATGACATTAAAGAAGAGGCATTACCATTTGCTTTGGGCAATAAAGAACATGGATCTTTCATCATCATCATCATCATAGCTAGCATGTATATATCACTTTAAAGTTTACAAAGCACTTTACAAATATAGTCTGTTTATCTTCAGAAGGACCCTGAGAAATAGGTGATATTATAATCATCTCCATTTTTAGAGATGAGAAAACTGGGGCAGATAATAGAGTGACTTGCCATAAGTCACAGTATCTGCAGCCATACTTGAACTGATTCAGGGTCTAGTATTCTCTCCATATGTATCTTCTTCCCCATTAGAATCTGAGTTCCATGAGAACAGGAACCTGCTGACTTTTCTGCTTGTATGGTCTGTGCTTTGGACATAGTAAGTACTTAGTCAATGCTTTATTTGCTGATTTTTTCTTTCATGTAAAGTCTGAAAAGGGGGAGCTCATTACTTGGGGCAGGGAATAGTGGCATAGGGGATTTAAAGGAAAATGACATCCAAACTGGACTTTGAAGGTTTTTAGAAGGTGGCAAAGGGTAGAGTGGAGAGGAGGCTTTTGAGTCAGGTTATAATTTCATTGAAAAGGATAGGAAAATGAGTGAGAAGCCAGGAGATAACGCACAAAAATGAGGGGAGATTATCATGACTACATGGACCTCCTCCCATCTCATCATGGGTTATGATCTTGCTAGTGACCAACCTTTTCAAGGAAAGAACACTACTGTTTCTTATAACAACAGCAACAATATCTTCTAAGTATCATGACGGAAAGACAATTTAGAGCATTCTAGGAAGATGCTCACTAAGCCTGAGTACTTACAAATCTCCTTCCTATACCCTTGGCTATAGATCACTCAGGTTCATAGCACTGGAAATAATGGCTATGACCTATGGAAAATTCATTTAACAAATTGAAGTTAATATCAGTTGATTGGGGTTATCCTAGCCTTGGATATCACTCCTTTAAAAATGGCCAGTCCTTGGTATTATGTTTACCAACTCATGTGATATAGAGAAGCCAAGGACCTACCCAATCCCAAAGGCTTGCCTCATTCTCTCCCTTCTCCTCTTCTCCCCATCCCAGCCCACTTACTTAAGAGATTTTCTGTAGGGATTTAAGAAGCCATTGGCAAGGAAAATGGTCCACTTAGTAGGATTTTAATTTTTTCCTCAAAAAATGTTACTATTTAATGTAATTTTTGTCTCACCTTCTTATTCTCATCAGATATCACTTCTCATATTTCTTTTTCTCTCCTCAAAAAGATTATCAGAGAAACAAAATAATCGCATCATTGCCAAAAAGGAACCTTCTAGAAGTGTGTTTCTTAGGCAGGTTTTCCAATTCTAGTAGGTTTGGTCTAAGGTAATTCAAATGTTAGCAAATATTTTCTCTGGGGCAAATTCCCAGAGAAAACTAAACAAGTTTATTGGAAGGTTGGAAAAAAGTCTCTCTATCACTCCAGTTTAAAAAAAAAAAGACATTCAAAGAGGGGTCTTACTAAAGCATGTGAGATCTTTAACCAAACGAGTAATATCATTACATGTTGCTACTTTTGATAGGGTCTGGGTGACAGGAGTAGGGGCAGAAATGGAAGTTCAAAAAAGAAATTCAGAAGAGACAGATGGAAGAGCTTTGTCACTCAAAGAATAATAAATGTTTGCAATGGCCTACTGGGCAAGGCTGTTGAGGCAGAGTCTGTGGGTTCGTTCAAGAAGCAATTAGATGCTATCCTGGGGGAAACACTGTATTACAAGAGACATGCATCAATGTGGTGAATGGCTTTTCTCATTCCAAACGAATATTCCCTATGTTCTTTTCTCAAGTGTATCCTCTTAAGGGTCTGTAACCCCAGTGGATGATAGGAATTCTGAAATTAGATCCAGCAGTGTTCCCAACAAAACTGGGCCAGGAGAAATGATGCTATTTGGGCAGAATTGCCATACACCACACCTTGCTGTAAGAGGATTTTTAACATAATTGTTCAAGTCCTGATAGAGAGAAAAGAGAGAAAATCAACAGACTAATCTTGATGGAATATTCCACCTGTCTCATCCCAATTCAGCACAGCAAAAATGTATTAAGTGCTTACTAGTACAATAGTTTTCTAACTGGTCTCCTGTCTCCAGCAGATCCCCCACTCCAACCCATCTTTTGCTTTACTGCCAAGGTGATTTTTCTAAATTGGAGATCTGACCAGGTCATCTCCCTGCTCTGTGAGAAGCACTGGCTCCCTATTACCTCCTTTATCAAATAAACTTCTCTATTTTACAGCAAAAGTTTCTCATAATGTGATCCCTTCTTACCTTTCAAATGAGTTAATGGTAATGCACTTTGCTAATCTTAAAGTTCTGTATAAATGCTAATCATTAATATCCTCATCATTAGAATTGTTAATATCATTATCATCATTAGTTCATAATCATCATTATTAATATTATATCATAACCACCACCACCATCATCATCACTACTATTTTTTTCCTACTCTCCTTACACTTTAAATAACTACACTGACTACTTACAATTCTTTGAATATGAAACTCCATTTTCCATATTTGTACCTTTACTGTGACTATTACCACATGCCTAGAATGCTCCCGTTCCTCCCTTGTGTCTTAGTATACCTAGCTTTCTTCAAAAACTCAGCTTACATCTACTTTCTGGGGAAAGGAACAGGAGGAAGGAGGTCTTTCCCAGTCCCCCAGCTGCTAATACCTTCTTTTCTCAGAATGCCTTCTACCTACTATGTGTATACATAATTATGTGTATATGCATGTATATGTATGTACATAATTACTTACATGTTATCTCCCCCCTTAGAATGTGCACTCAGAGTACAGGGACCGTTTTGCCTCTCTTTTTTTGCCATTTAAAAAAAAATCCTAGTATTAAGATTTCATAGCCTTTCATAGCCTGGTACATAGTAAGTGCTTAATAAATGCATGTTCAATTTACTGCTTACTAAAGGAAAAGTATTGAATTAGGAAATGAAGAATACAAAGATAAAAGTGAAACAGTTTCTGTTTTTAAGGATCTTACAGTCTACATTTCAATAGTCTTTAACCAAGAGCACACCCTTCTCCCCAATTCTACATTTCAAATTCCTTTGACTCATGTTCTCTTTCTTTGCTTCAGTTTCTGTTAAAGTGGCAGCCCTTCTTGCCAAAGACCAAACTTTCATTTGCACTCTTGTTCCCATTCCCCTATCCTTTCTCATTTCTTATGGCAGCTTGCCATATTGAAATTTGTCTGTCTGTCTCTCCCTTCCTCTTCTTAAATTTCTATTTACTGATTCATTTTGAGCTGTCTTCAAACTCACAAGTCTACTTTTTCCTTTAAAAAATACCATTATTTTCATCTAACTCTCATCTCCCCTCAAACTATCATCTCATCTCTCTCATTCCTTGCATAGCCACATCCTACAAACTGCTATCTGTACTTGCTAATCTTATTCTTTTCCCCCTCACTCACTTCTCAAATCCTTGCAATATGATTTCTTGACTTCATTATGCAACTGAAACTACTTTCCAGGGTTAACAGTGATCTATTATTTAAAATCTAATATCCTTTTTTCAGACTTCACCGTGCTCAACCTCTCTCAGCAACATTTGTCACTGCTGGTCCCTCCCTCCTCGTAGTTATTGTCTTCTCCCTGGATTTTCAAGGGCAGCTGTTCTCTCCTAATTATATTCCTTCCCCATTCCTCCTTCTCAGTCTCAAATCTTTTGCTGGATTTTCATTCATGTCCTATTCCCTATGTTTGCATGTACCCCATGGCTCTGTTCTGAGTGCTTTTCTTTTTTATTTTTTTAATCATCTTTCTCATAGTGACTTTAATTATTATTATTTTCTTTAATTATAATTTCCATAATGGGTCACTTTTAGATCTATATATGTCACTTTCATCTCTTTCCTGCACTCAAGTTCCACATCACCAACTATTTATTGTACATTTCACATTGGATGTATCACTAACCTCAATGCATTCAAGACAGAACTCATTATTTTCCCCTAAACACTCCCTTCTTTTAACATATGTTTTTCTATTAAAAGCTGTCTTCTGATATCTAGACTGGCAACCTCAGAATCATCTTCAACTTATTTCCTTTCTTGCCCCTCCCCCATTTCAATCAGTTGCCAAAGTCTTATCAATTCTATCTCCACAATATTTCTCAAATTCCCTTTATCTCTCATCTCTAGAGTTTGGGATTACACACTTGACCAGAAGATCATGTTTTGCCACTGTACTCTAAGGATCATGGGACTTTCCATCTGATTTGCAGTTGGCATCTCATATTAGAACATGAGCTACTTGAGAGCAGGGACTGTAATCTGCTTTTCTGTTTGTATTCTCCAGGATTAGACCATGTACCTAATAAATGCTTAATGAATGCTTTTTCATTCATTTATTCATTCATCCAAAAAAATCAGTTAATAATAAATCAACAAGCATTTATTGATCACTTACTTTGTACCAAACACTATGCTAAATGCTAGAGATACAAATAAAAGAGAAAAACAGTTCTTGTCTTCTAGAAGCATATTCTAATAGGGAAGAAAACATATAACTAACCCCATACACACCAGATATATTCATAGTAGATGGAAGGTGATTTGAGAAGGGAAGGCATTATCAGCTGGGAGACTGGAAAAGGTCAAAAGATGGGAGAATTACCCTAGTTCAGGACTCATCATCTGCCTCTTGGACTACTTCAATAGTTTCCTAATTATTATCCTTGCCTTGTCTGGTTTCTACCTAATCAATCCTCCATAACACTATAAAAATAATATTCCTGAAGCACAGGTCTAACTATGTCTTCTACCCAAGAAGCTCCAATACTTCTTTCCAGTATCTAGATTAAAATACAAACTTATTTGTTCTTTAAAGCTCAACATCATCTAGTTACTACATGCTTTCCTCATATTTATTATATATTACTGTCCTTCATGTACTTTTCATTCCAGCACAACTGGTCCAGTTATTAATCTCCATACATGATTTTCCATTCCCTATCCCCTCTCATTTGTACCATCAGCCATGCTAGGATTCCTCACTACTGCCTTGTAGAATCTCAAGTTCTTTCAGTGTCCAATTCCCTAGTAATAACTAGACTGCCTGGGATGAATGGTAGGTTCGTTGTTTTTCTTTTTTTATTTTTTAGTAAGTTTTTAATCACTGTCTTCTGTTTTTTATATTATTCTCTTTTTGGGGAAGAATTCAAAAAATTTTCCCTTTGCCCCTCCCAAAGAACCATTCAATGTGATAAATAATACTTGAGGAAAAAAATCAGCACAACTGAAATCAACACATTGGAATAGTCCAAAAACATGTGCAATGCATACCACCAGTAGACCTCTTTGTTTGAGTTACATTTGATCATTACAATTTTGTTACATTGTGGGTTTTTTTGGTATACAGTTTTGTTTTGTTTTACATTTGCATTGTTGTAATTACAGTGCATATCATTTTTTTGTCTCTGTTCATGTCATTCCACATTAATTCATACAGATCTTTCCATAGTTCTTTGTATTCATCACATACATCATTTCTTATAGTAATGTTCCATTATATTCATATACCACAATTTGTTTTGTCATTCTCCAAATGATGAGCATCTACCTTGTTTCAATATCTCTTTAATTTCATAAAAGGTGCTGCTACAAATTATTTGGAGACTTCTAATTGATGACTTTTTTTGAAGTATTAAACCCAACAATGGAGCCTCTACTTTAAGGGGTATGGACATTTCATTACTTTCTTTCTTTAATTCCAAATTGTTTTCCAAAATAGTTGTGTCATTTTACACTTCCACAAAGAATGTCTTAGTGTGTCCATTCATATTTTTACAACTTCTCTAACTGACAATTAGCATGAATGATACTTAGTAGACATGCTTAGAAAATCATCAATTGTTAAGTAAAAGCCAAAATATAACCTTGTAGCAGTGAAGTCCATAACTGTGTGGGAATGGAAAATTGGGGACATAATGGGGAACTTGCTATTATGAACAAAATCTTTTCCCTTCGTCAGCTCTGAAGAATTCTTAATAGAATCTAAGCAACTGGAAAGAAGATGAGAGTGTTTCAGCAGGCAAGAGTTAAGTAAGACTAAAAGCAGATTTCACTGGTTAAAAGGAATATGTTCCCAGAAAGATTGTAGATTTTTGGAAGAGAGCTTTATAAATTACAGCAACTTCCGTTTAACTTAGTAAGTCTAGAAAGGGAGAGAGACTACAGATAAAATAACCTCAAACTCTTTTCCACTTCTATGATTGGTTTTTTGATTGATCACTTTGGATGGAAAGCATTTCTAACTGGGGATCCAGGGAATAGTGCTAGTTTTTAAAAAACTTTTCAGGGTATATGTTGTGAAAATACAATTCTATTTTTCTGACATAAAGACAAACACTGTACCACATTCTAGGAAATACAAAGAAAAACAACAGACAGTCCCTGCTCTTAAGGAGCTCACAGTCTAATGGAGAAGACAACATGCAAACAATCTGGTACATACAAATTATATCTATTTTTCTCACTAATCACTTGTGTTATCTTCTCTTTCTGAACCACAAGTCTCATATCTGTAAAATGAAAAGGTTATATTTCATCACTTATAGAGTTCTTTTCTGTTTAAATATTCTAGTATTCCAGGATCATTATCTTGGACCCAAAGTCAGAATGTCACAAAAAGTAGTGTCAATGAAGAATTTGAGAATATAATTTTTATTCATTTTTTCCTAATTTAGGCTTTAGAATTATCACATTATAATGGGACCTATTCCATTCTCCATAGTAAATATCTGGTATGTGTTCTTATGCAGGGAAAGTTATTAGAGGAATATGGAGAAAAAAGGGTGACAAAATGAGGTAGTCTATAGAAATCCAATAATTGTCTGGCAAAATAAATAACTGTCTAGCAAAAACTTAGCATTTGTCTCCAAGAACTTCCATTGACATCATCACACCTTACATGTACCTTTCACTTTTAGGTATTCTAAAGACTTCCTCATCCTCTATATAATTTGATTTTCACAACAACAAAGCAAGCTATGTCAAATAAGCATACTGGAAACCAAAAAAGTGATTATGGTCACAAATTTATTTTGGAAGAGCCAAATTAAAATGTTGGTCTTTGCATAAAAATCTTAAAGTGCTATAATATTGTAAATGTTAGCCATTATTATCATCATCATCATCACCACACCACACCAAACCACCACCATCATCATTATCTTTACTTCTGTTAGAATGCACAAAGAGTCCTGTTGCTCTTCTACTATTTTTAGTTGATCCACTACTATTTTTATGCTTACTATTTGGAGAACTATTACACAGGTGAGCACAATGATTATTTTTGTAGGGCAAGATGTAAAGTCATCTTTTGTAGGCTAGGCAGAATCATGCTGGTACAAATCCAGAAGGAAAGAGGATATCATGATGATATAGTCTCCATTTTATTCCCATGTGGTTTTACTTTCTTCTGTTGTCTATATTTTGAGAGCTTTTCATCCCATGTAGTCTGGAAGGTATAAAGATTCAGTATGGTCGATCTCTCAAAAATATCATTTTTAAATGTTTTATGTGTCATTGTGATATCCAAGCCATCATGTATTTTGTCTGTGATGATGTGCCAGTTTTAGTACAGTTTGCTAGTTGAATTTTCAAAGAGGATTTGGGTATTATATTTGCAGTATGAAGATTTCTCATCTGTTTGTGAAGAATGATCAGTTTCTGGCCTATAATTCTTACTACATAATTGTGTCCTTCTAGGTATTTGGCAAGTATTAAATTTTTGCAGCCCACAGAGATACATTGCATGGCTTCTATCATTTCTTTATGATATTTGCATCAATCAATAAGTTCAGATTCCTTAGAGATGACTTTTTTGTTATTTCGGGAAGTGGTGACTTGAATTTACATCCCTTTCATAAACCTCTATGTTCCTCTACACAAATGCATCCGCTTCACTCATTTTTGGTTGCTTTTTAAAATCAACAAATATTATAGACTTTATTCTTGCAGAAATCATTCATAGAGGACCTTTGGGTTGCACTCTTGGATCTCAGCTATTTCATAGGCTTCATCTCAAAGTAAATTAATATTGATTACATTCAATCTATTTGCATATATCCGTTGCAAGTAATTATTATTTCTGCAGAAGCAATTCTTTAAGTTTTTAGCCTGTTTATCATGTGATCTGCTAACATCTTTCAATTCTCTTCTTACTTCTGGACAAGAAAGTATCAAATTTCCCATAATTATCTTTTTATTTAATTATTTTCTGGAGAAGTAGTTCATTTACCCATTTTATTCCTTTGAGACTGTTATCATGAAGATGCTAATTATGCCAAATGTGTTCTTCTTTTTGTACTTCGATTTCAGGATGCCAGTAAGTCTCTTGACATAAAATGACTCAACTTTGTCAATGATAACTTTCTGCTAAATGTACTTACTTAGAGAAGACCAAAGTATTTGTTAATATGAATGTCATCCATTTCTTCTGACATCCAAATTAAAACTCAAAGCTTTCAACCTCTATTTTTTTTTTAGAACATATTAAGAATTTGACACTCCAAGTGACATATTGACATCATGGGTGAACATTTCTGAGAGACAGAACTGCTCAGTGTGCTTTTAATGGAACCATTTAACTTGATGTCATCCATGCATGTAAGGTGATTTTTATGATATGTTGATGTGATTCCCTTTTTGAACAGGATATCATGCTAAATTCTGCTCAAAAGAGATAATAATCAATTTAGGATTAGGCAGAATTATAAAGGTCTCAGTCTCCCTGAAAAATACCACATTTTATATCAATTGTTCTTAACACTATGATGTTAGCAACATGTTCTAAATTGAAAACAACTTTCATGTAAATGTGGCATGCTTTCATGTACTTACCATATAGTATTTAAGTCTACTTAACATATAATAATATAATCAATAACATATAAATGAGCCATGAGTGCAGAACTAAGTCAGAAGTTTTGTGGTAATCAATAAAAGTAGTATAAACGTTATGCTACTTGTGGGCAGTTGTTAAATAATTATAAAGTTAATCATGAGTTTCTCTTTATACCCCTAGGCCTTTTGGCACACTCTTTTTGCTCCCCTCCCAACTTCTTGTTTTTCTGCAAATGTTTAAATATGTTTAGGTCATATCAGATATGATTGCTTTGCATAAAGTTTATGAGCATGTAACTGACCTAACTTGGAGGGCGTCATTGATAATCTCATCTTTTGATAATAGATTGTGAGCTCCTTGAGAGCAGGAACTATATTTTGCCTTTTTTTTTGTATCCTCGGTGCTTATCACAGTACCTGACACATGGAAGCACTTAATAAGTGTTTATTGATTGATTTATTAATAGATATGAGATGTGTTTCTGTTTAGAAAGGTGAAACTAGACTTGCATTTGAGTAAGTCATGTGCCACTATGAAGCATGTGAACCAAGAATTATGAATCTTATCTATGCTGGCTCTTTTCCAGTTTTGCAGATAAGCTAATGTTTTAATCATTCTTCTTGACATAATCATTTTTTCATTCCTGATATTAATGCACAAACTTTCTGTTTTTGTTTGATCCAAATTATATTTTTGCTGTTATGTACTTCTTGCAACTGAGTAGACTAGTGATTACCAAACTTTCTTTGTATGAACATTGTTATCAGTAAAGAGTTTTTGAGAATGAATCTCCAATATGAATATCACTATTTTATTGATAAATTGTATAATGTAATTCTATGCTAAGAATTATATATTATATCTTTTTACAAAAATAGAATTTTTTTAAATGAGCTAAAGATGAAATAATCTTTTCTCTTTGAGTCAATAGAGTCATTAGATTTTATTAAGTAGGGAAATGACATGACCAGATCTTCACCTAAAAAGGAATATCAGTTTGGCAGATGTGTGGAGAATGAAAGAGACTTGAGACAAGGTCACTCAAGAAGCTATTGCAATAGTTTAGGTGAAAGGTATTAAGTTCCTCAAAAGGGTAATAGTGACAAAAATTTTACAACTGATTAGATATAAGAGGTGAGAGAGTTATTAAGGTATAAGTTCACCTTATGTAAACTCAGTGAAAGCATCCTTGCCACAAATACAAAAGCAAATAGAGATGATAGGTATTTCAGACTATTTCTAAACAATTTTGATTTCTTCTGATAGGCATTTATGTTTTGAAAGCATTTTGTTTCAGGTAGCTTAGCAATTCTGAGGCTTTGCCGTGGAAACATTAATTTAAAATGTTGTTCTTAAGATTTTATGCGTGCATTAATTTGGGTGATTGTGTACAATAGTCCCAGTATGCTTTATTTATTTATTGGTTGATCTTCAAATTCTATAGCATTCCTTTGCTGTCCAATTTTTTTTGCTGTTGCTCCATGAGGTGCTGTCTTGTTAAAAGTATTTCCATGGTTTATTTTTTTTCACCTGTTTATAAAGTTTTCTGGGAATAGTTATCAAGTCCTTTTCCTCTTTTTTTTGGTATGGAAGTACTCAACTTTCTATAGTTTTCTTAAGGTTATAGATCCTGTGTTTCACTCATATTGCACCGAATTTGTGTGTGTGTGTGTGAGGCTTCTTTCTATAAGTCAGTTACAGTACATTTTATAGTTCTAAAAGCACACATTAAGATAAGCATTGAAAAGTGAAGTAAGCAGAACCAGGAGAACATTTGCACAGTAACAGCAATATTGTATACATGATCAACTGAATGACTTAACTATGACAATTCTGAAGGACTTTTGATGAAAAGTGCTATCAGTCTCCAGAGAAAAAAATAATAAAGTCTGAATGGAGATCAAAGCATGTTTTTTTTTTACTTTCTTTTTTTCCCCTTTTTTTTTTGTCTTTATTTTCTTTTGTCACAAGGCTAATATAAAAATATATTTCGTACAGTTACACACTGTGTAATTTATATGAAGTTGCTTGTTTGCCTTCTCAAGGAAGGAGTGGTGTAAAGAAAGAGAGAGAGATAATTTGGAACTTAATTTTTTTTTAAATGCTTAAACTCTCACCTGGAATTGAGAAAAAGTCAAATAAGAGTACAGCTTTAAAATAAAAAAGATTAGTATCAAATAGGCATTCATTGCTTTAAGAGTATTTTTCTCATTAAACTTTGACAATGAGAGTAGCAATTAGAATTTTGCCATAACTACCTCACTATAATTGTACAGAAGGGCCTCAAGTATAGACAGGGATGTCACTTTATGACTCAGAAGGAGGTAGAATACACAGGAAGCTGAAGTCAGAGCTACCATTCTGCTTTCCTAGGAGAGAAGAGGTACTAGGCTAGAATTCCATCTATCTGTTCCCTTAAATTATAATCTAGAGATTATGAGCAAGTTTATGCTAACTTCTGAATTGCTGTGTCAATAGTATTGGAAGGAATGAGACTCCCAAGCTCTATATCCAAGGTTTGATTCCTTTCTTAGCAAATACCAGTTTTATAATGAACCCCAAAATGAATGGCAAAGAAAGCCATTTATTCAAAGTATAGCAAGCAGAACTCAAAGAAGGTATATGTGAAAATATAGAATGAAGAAGCTCTCCCACTGGGAATAAGAGAACTCCATTCAACAGAGAAGGAGAAAGACAGACAGAGACAGAGACAGACACACACACAAACAGAGAGAGACAGAGAGAGACAGCGACAGAGACAGAGACAGAATCAGAGATGTAGAGAGCACTAGTTCCAGATCTTATTCTAGGGGGATATCTCTAGTGCAGCAAATTGTAGATAAGGACATTATGAAAATTACTTGACCTTCTCATGTTTTTCCAATCTTTTCCTTTTAGCAACTAAAGTGATTTTAACCTCCTCCATCTTCTATATTGAACCTGGAAGGCAAAAGTACCCAAAGAGAGTCTTGACTTGTGACTTGAAGAGTCTCAAAAAAGACTGGAGAAGAACTAAAGTTCTCTTGCTTTCCCCAATTCCCTCCCACCCTCCCACCCACCAGGAGTTAAGGTATCCTTCTCCACCAATAAGGAAAGAGGCCCTTATCAATAGGCTTTGGGACAAAGGTTACATAATAATAGCTGATGAGCCAACTGACTTAGATGGGGAAGATTTGAGCAATGAAGGACCAGACATCTATGTGTTTTAGGATACATGAGAAAAAGTCCTTCCAAACATCATGACTTTTCCTGTGTTTTTTCAAATAATGTAGCCTTGGCTACCAGAAGCAAGTTCCATCACTCAGCTGAATCTCCCACTCAGCCCACTCTGCCAAGAGGCATGTTACTCAGCTACATTTTGCTCACAAAAATAAATATTTTAAGTCAGAACAGATGCGGTCGTCCTGGCCTTATGCCCTGTTGCTTTCAACATGGTACCAACCCCCTATGGTTTCTAGAGTTGAGAGAGCACAGAAAGAGGCCCCCTGAGGGAACAGGATCACCCTTTCTGGGGCCTTGGCTGGGGAGGACTAGGGCCAGAGAGTTGCAAAAAAAAATCCTGGAAGAGGTGAAGGTGGGAGAAGGGAAGAGGTGAGAGGCACAAAGCTCTAGAGAAACAAAGCTTAATAAAGGGAATCCTCCTGGGAAATCTGCAGCTACTGCTGAGAATAGGAGGGGGAAGGATCTATGGGAGAACAAGAGACCCTCCCCTGACACTGCCAGGATGGACAGAGTGAGGAGATATTAGGGAAAAAAAAAAACCAAGAGAAAGGACTAATAATCAATATAAAAACTGTAGTTCGCAGGTATAAAAAATTCCATCTTAAAGGCTCATTGCATATTTATCCACTCAACAGATAAGGAAACTGAGGCTCAGGACAACAACCTAAAAGTTATATTATCATCATCATTTTACAGATTAAAATGCTAGACATCAGAGAGGTTAAGCAGCTTTTTCAGGATGCACCACCTATCTATCCATAGTGACACATAGTAAGTATTTGATAAAGCTTTTTAATTGAATGTTTGATTGATATACACATGTACATAGCACTTAATAAATGCAAGAAAGCAAGATAACTGGAAACCTAGAAAATCTCACATAGCAAGTGGCCTCTGAATGGGCTTTCAGGGAAGCTAAGGATCCCACAAAAGCAGGGTAAGGAAAGAGTATATTCTACACATTGGGGACCACCTTGGTCCTTCAAGGTCTCACGAGCTTTTCAACCTGCCCGAGGAAAAGATCAGGGCACTGGAGGGGGCACTGGTATGGAAAGAAATAAAGACCATATTGAAGTTGGGACTAGAGGGTAGTAGGAGGGAAGAGGAAAGAGGGAATCCTTATTTTATGTAAGACCTTTCCTCAAAGGTCACCTCCTTCCATCCAGGAAGCATCATTCCGGGGTATTGTTCCTCATTATCAGAGCTAACTATGTTCTAGTCAAGGCCAGGCTTATTCCTAAATTTATGTCCCTGTGTGTGACCACTACAATGTACATTTTGTCTTTCTTCCCCAGAAAACTTAATCTGGTGACACAGATGACCTGGCTTGGACTCTCCCTTTCATGTCTATTCCCTACTCCAACTGGAACCCGCTGGCAGATTTTTCTCAAACTCTAAAATGAGGGGCAAACCTTCTCTTCTTTTTCTTTTTCTTCTCCACTACCTATAATCTTGATTTGACTCACACAAAAGTGACACAGTGGGAAATCCACTCAAGAAGACTTTGACAATGAACAATGGAAACTTACCTCCACAGAAGCCGGCATGCAGCGTTTATAGTCGGGAAAATAGATTCAAGTTTAAAGATGCCGTGTATGTTAACCGATTAGTCTTGGTTTTATGTATCTGGTCAAAGAGCTGCTGTGGAATCACACCTATGAGGGAGAAGGGGGGGAAAGCGAGAGAAAGAGGGCAGGGGAGAGGAGGAAGAAAAAACCCCAAGCACTTTGACCAGAGATGTATCGGTGATAATCATCTCAAAGAACTGAAGGATTTGGAAATAACAACAATAATAAAGAGGGGGGAAAAAGAGTTGAGAGAAGATTGTTCGGGGATTGCTGTGTGTGTCAGCTTTGTGCGATCACAATGGCCCCAGAGCAGGGCATTTGTGAGAGTCATTCGAGAAAGCTGAACAGACTCCCACAAAAAGGACTTTGCTCATTCAGACTAGAGGCTTTTCTTCTTGGATAATGCCCGAATAGGCTCCCCTAGGATCAACCAGGGGCCTATGGGACTCCTGGGCTAGGGATGGAGGGGGGACTAAAAGAACTCTCTCCTTTAGCCCGATTTTTACTGACAGTCCAGGCCTGTTGGGTCCTAAGGAAGTTACATACCTGAAAGGAGCCTAAACCTTGACCCCTTACACCTCTCATTCTTCAATAGGGATCTAACTCAGTGGGAAGAAGCTACACTATATGATGCTCCTACTGGTCTAAATACAGGGGATCAGTTCCCTGAGATTCTTCCCCATCAGCTTCCTTTCCTTCAAGGCACAGATAGAAAGATAGGAAACTCGGCTTTTCTGGAAGGATTTGCTCATCCACATTGGTCTATTCTTTTATAAAGTCTCTCTCTCTCTCCCTGTCCCTATGGCTCCTTAAGTTTCCAAATGGACTGAAGAGAATTTGATTGTAAACAAACCAGATGAAGGTTAAAAAAAAAAAAAAAAGAAAGAAAGAAAGAAAATTTGAAATGATTACTCACAGAGTGACCTGGGACAAAGAGAAATTTATGTTAGACATATAGGAAAGTTTCACATTGCTAGTCATCCAGCACTAGGAAAGAGCACTAGAAAGGAAAATTATTTACCAGGAAACTGCTGATTTACTAGTGCATTGTTTTCAATCAAGGAAATATTGTCTCCTATGTGCTAGGAACAGTGCTAAGCACTAGAGATACAAAAAAAGGTGGTACCTGAACTCCAGGGGTATATAGCACATAAAGGAACAACATGCAAACAAATAATTACAAAGTAAGCCATATACAGAATTGTGCGGTTGGTACTGAGTCATTTTCCAGTCATGTCCGACTCGTCATGACCCCATTTGGGATTTTCTTGACAAAGGTACTGATGTGGTTTGCTATTTCCTTCTCCAATTCATTTTACAGAAGAGGAAAATAAGGCAAAAAGTGTTAAATGACTTACCCAGAGTCACATAGCTAGTAAGTATTTGAGGTTCAATTTGAACTCAGGTCCTCCAGACTCCAGGCCAGATGTTCTATCCATTGTGCACCTAGCTGATCCTACCTGGCACATAGTAGGAACTTTATACATGCTTATTTTAATCTATTTCTCCCTTCCCAAGGGGCACATAACGGGTTGTTACAAGCTCTATCTGGGACTCAGTTTACCCATATGTAAAATGATATGAATGAATTAAAAAGGAAATGTAATGGGCTGAGGCTTGAGTTGATGCACTGAGGTCCCAAGCACATGAGGCTAAATAGTAATTGGATCATACTCTATTAATATATAAGCTTGGAGAAAGAATGGCCCCCGCCTACTCTTTGTGCAAGTCCTGATGTGTTGTATAGGAAATGACGATTCTGGTGGGTGGAGGCAGGGGAGTGAAAAAGGAAGGGGAGGAGAGCTCGGCCCTCACTTGCTCTGTTAGCTGATTTCCTGTCGCAGCTGCCCATATTGCTATCGCAATCTTTCTTACCTATATTTGCTATCTCAATCTTTATTCACCTCTTCACTTGAATAAAGACTGAAGATTTTTTCCCTTAAGCTGAGTTCCTGACTCCGGCTGATTTAAAATACGCGATCATTACAAGGAAATATTATTAAATGGAGGACTCTTTGGAAATAAAAGTTGTGAAAGTATAAGATGGCAATATTATTGATTCTAAAAAACTGGTCCCTAGAATCTGAGGCGAGCGCACACATGCGCTATAAGACATATTGAAATAATGTTGCTAAGCCATTATAGACTACCAATGCTCCTGAACTAATCTTTTTAAATTTTCAATTATTTAATTTTTCATTTATGGAATAAAACAAGATTTCCATAGCATAGTATAATAAAAAAGATGATTGTACATAAAACTACAAATCTATTACATATAACTTGTTATTCCTTTTAAATATAAAGTTATCATGTAAATTTCTCTTTTTCTTCTTCCTTTTCCTTTTCCTCCGACCCCAGAGATGGTTTCCACTAGACATAAATATGTGTGAAGGTACATACATACATATAATGCATGTATGTATAAACATATAGATATATAAAATCATTCTATATCTATTTATCAGTTCTTTCTCTGAATGCAGGAAGGTATCTTCTTCATATTCCCTTTGGATATTTTTAATAGTCAAAATTATTTAATTGCTGAAAGTTGTTCTTAAAACAAAATTGTTATTACTATATACAAAATTCTTAGTTCTGCTCATTTCACTCTTCATTATTCCATGATTTTCTAAGATCATTGAGCTCATCATTTTTAATAGCACAGTAGTATTTCATCACAATCCCATATCACAACTTGTTCAGCCATTCCCCATTTGACAAGCACCCCCACAATTTCCAGATCTTTATCTATGAACTACCTTTTGGCAAATGACCTGAGACATAAATTGGATGGATGATGAAGCTAAGAGCAAGCTCATCCTGAAGATCCAGAAAAGGCAACTCTCTTTAGCATCACTTCACTTGCCATCTCATTCATGTAATTTTCCATAAAACTTCCTGCATCTTGTAACATCATTTTCAATTGGTTCCTGTCAAACCAATTCACAACAGTAGTTGGCTTTGCCCTTATTGAGGTGATAGAAGATAAACTCCTTGAAAGCATAGGGATGGTGATAATAGGAATTGTAGAAATTTCATTGGTATAAAGATTTCCAGGAAGGGGAAATTGAATTTATCATGTTAGTAATGTCTTAAAGAGCTGCCTGAAAAGTTTTGCAAAAACGAATGTTGAAAACTATCTTTCCATGTATTTGGAAAAATAAACTATTAAAAAAAAAAAAAAAAACAAGTTGTCTAGACTACAGAGAGATTTAAAATGACTTGTCCTATGGTCAAATAGCTAGGTTTTGTCAGAGGCATAATTTGAACCCAGTTCTATCTATCCTAAAGAAATTCCTATGACATGAGAGGGACTGTTTCATTTTTCTCCCTGAATCTTGCTCCTAACTATGATATCGTGCGTGGTACATCATAAGTATATAATAAATACTTTATTGATTGAGTCCAAAAAAAAAAAAAAGTTTTCAGGGAAAAGGATTTGGCCCTGGTTCAAAGAGCAGATTAAATAAAGTTTGTTTTTGTCGTCATCTCACCTTTCCTGGATGAACTCCTCTCTCTGTATTCTATTTACGAGAGAAATTTGTCCCTCACCCATGTTAAACCATTTCCTGCTGAAGCCAGTGGAATGCTATGCTCAGGGAAGGATGGGAGTTATAGATGATCTGGTAGGAACAAAGATATATCAAGGTGAAACTATGGGTCAAAAACAGTAGAGATTATAAAATGTCTTCAGTAATAATATTTTTCTTCTCTTATCTCTAATTGCTTCCATCTTCTATAACTGCCTGAAAAAAAAAAAATCACCATCACTGGATTGTCTTACATAAGTATTGGCTTTTTTATGAAACTCCCTCTTTTTAAAATTTCTGATGATGGTTGTTTTTTGACATTAGAATTTTTTCATTGAATGAAACATGTCTTTCTACTCTTGGCAGAGGGAAGGGGCTAGTTGGATTGAATAGTGTATGCATTGTTAGAAGCAATCATTGCCTTGGGTATTCTTGCTTAGCCATTTTTCTTTTTTATAGGGGAAAGTTTAGTTCTGGAAGTGGCAGTATTTCCACTGTAAAAACAAAACTCATCAAAATAAAACTCACTTTTAAAAAATTTTGAATTTCATTCTTCAGGCCTGTTTTTTTTTTGTTTGTTTGTTTGTTTGTTTATTTGTTTTTTGCCTCTTGACTTACTTCAATAGAACATAAACCCATGGAACAATGACTATTTTTTGCCTAAAACATAACCTATGACACATCAGATTATAACTAGGGTCCTTCTCCTTTTGTATCCTGAATTCTAAGATAGAATGGTTACTTCTTAGTGTGGTTCCTTTTACTTCTCTATTAACAGCAAATTCATCCTCATTGGTTAGAAGCTAGTTCAGAGGAAGAGTTCTTGTCACTTTCTTCACCTTTTAAATAAAGACATTATCATTAAGGCCAGTTGTGAGTTTGTTAGCTGCTCTGTTCCTGGTAAAAAGGAAACTCCAGTGTATGTACAGAAGAATGAAGTAACTCTTCATTATTGTTTCATGTCTCTGTTTTGTAAAGTTTATTCAATTCCATTTCTCATTCCTCCTCTCTAAGTCCTGTTGGCCATATACTCCCACGGCAATATTGTTTCTGCTGCTTCCTTCAAGCAAGTAAATAAGACTCTTCCCAAATCTATTAGTCTGTGATTCCCTAACTCTAATCTAGTTAGTCAAACTAGAGATAACCAATAGAAGCAAAACAAGGCAACTTTTAGCTCAACCAACAAAAGATTTTCCTAACAGAATTATCTTGAATTGGAATAAGTGCCCTGCCCTTCATTGGAGATGCTCAAATAAACTCTGGATAACCATTTTTGGATATGTAGTAGATGGGATTTATGTATCATGTTCAATAAGCTCTTTCCAACTAAGAGATTCTGTGATTTGAGGTCTATGAATAAATGAAAGTACTCATTTAAAAGACAATTTGGACTTGTGAAAGATTCTGTAAAGTCAGGACTTTTTGGCTATCCTCCTCATTTGTCAGCTCTGTAGCAATACAATTAACTGTCTTAAAAATACATGTCTTATATGTTCAAATAGGCAGTAAGCTCATTAAATGAATAAATCACATCTTCAGTTCAACAACTTGGCATTTGTCCTGTTCTCTCTTTTTCTTGTATGGATTTAACACCTACTTCAGGGCTTGTGGTTGTTGGGGTGGGAAGAGAACAGTAAGTGCTTAGTCGATATTGGTTGAGCTGAATTGCCATCACCCCCCACCCTTCCTGTAGAATACAGGAACACCAAAGACTAGGGTCTCCAGACACTATGCCAGGGACTCAGGATTCTTGGGACATTTTCCAGACAGCTCGGTGGAGGTGACCCCCCTGCTAAAGGCAGCATGGCCAGCATCCCATACATTTCCTGAATAGTGCCAGCCTACTGTCAGCACTTCCAGATCCTGATCAGGATACCCACTCCCATTTGCCATTAACAGGCAACATAATCAACAGTGTCCCTAAAAGTCTATCAAACAGCAAAGGCTGAGTCTGGTGCTATGTGCCAAGAAAAGAAAAATACTTGAAATTCCTGTTAGGAAATAATGCAGAATTTGAAAGGAGGAAACGGAACAATTTCAGCTTCCCAGAGGCACTGATAGGGATTTAAAAGCTGACACCTTTCCTCAAATGTACCATCAACACTTTTATCAGGAACAGATACGGGAAACAGACATCCAAAGATGATTAAGTCCATTTTCTTTTAGGTCATTCTCTGCCTTAGTCAGAAAGTGTGTGCTTCTAACTCAATCTAATTGACAATAAAGAAGGCCACTGGGTGGGAGATAGCCACGGGGATGCTTTGAGGGTACCCCATAATGTTGGCTCTTGAAAGTTGGCTTAAAAGAATGGTCTCTGAGATTTAGACATCATAAAGATTCTGGGGCTTATTGTAGGGAGATGATTCAGAATGGGAGTTTGCCTTTAACTGAGGCATTGAGAGTATAAGTGTCCATGATTCCTTCAGCATATCCTTCCAACCTCCAAAGCCCTGTCTTTGCCCCTTCTATAGTAAAGCCCTTTCACTGCAAAACATGAACATTGGATTGGGCACATGTAAAGGAAGATACACGACAATTAAAGAAGCCAGAAACTTTGGTTACTCCAATCCCTTTGTTCAGAGAACATAATCTGGTTTGAGAAAATGCATCGAGTTGTGAAAGTTATGCTATCCATTTTTCTTTCCTGGCTTAATGGGATGGTCTAAACCCTCTGCCCCCCTCCCTCTCCTATCCCAACACACGTATGCACGAATTGAAAGCCCCACTTTGTGAGCTTGCAAGTTGTATCGTCGACTGTGATCTCATTGGCTCCTCCTGGATTTTCCTGGGGAATTTTGAAAAAAAGTCAATTCCATAACAAGTCCAACTCTCTACGTCAACCAACACATCAGTCTTCCACACTAGACTGATCCATGAGCAAGAGCTACTACAAACCACGTTCTTGTTTTCTGAGGAACGTGAACTTAAATTAAAGAAATAATAGGAGTGCCTATATTTGTTCGTTAAAATAAGAGGGAGAGGCTTGGAACAAGGTAATTACACCTGAGTAGCGACAAATCACTTGGAAAACACAAATATGTTTTCAGGGACGTTCCACTGCTAACGATGCCAAAGTGTTTTCCTTTCAAACACAAGCAAGAGAATCCAGGGGATGAAACAAACTTCGCTTATTTTAGTTTCTACTCAATTACCTGTTAATGGAAAAAATCTGGCACCAGCAATAATGAGGCAGGAATGAGATCACTGTTCTTGAGGCCTGGCTTGTCAGAGGAGCCTGTAACAAGAAGTGTATTTATCTGCCTTTCTATAACCCTTTTCAAACACTCTGTCAGGGAGCCCACACTGAATAGCCAGAGAGGAGGAACTTGGAACCTGCTCCAGGCCTCTGAGGCCCTCTGGGAAAAGGAAAATTATTGTTGGCAAGCCTGCCTGGCTCCAGAAATTGATCCAGTGCCCCCCACTTGTCCATGCAGCAGCAGACAGAGCTAAGAATTTTGTTATAATTAAATAACAGAGTGCTGATTGGTTGCTGGAGGTGGTCTTGAAACCGGTGTTTAAGGCAGAGGAGAACAACGGTTACTATTCATAGGAGAAGCCCAGAGTCTTAAAAATCCATCTGTTTCATTCCCAAATTTAGGCCAAAAAAATGCTCACTCGCTGTCTTTAAAAATACCACCTGCTTTGCGATATTGTATAATGTGCCATTATGTAAGATACAGGGAGGGAGGACAGGACAGAAGAGGAGGAGATTAAAGGTAGAATGGGTGCCTAAGGAAAACAACCTAGAGTGTTTGAAAGGGAAGAGAGAAATACTGTCTGCCTGCTTCCAGTGCTTTTGCCCCTCCAATCTGAGATGTCCGACAGACACCACAGAAGCCAAGAGCATGTTACTTGGATGAATCTCTCAAGTGGACTAGTGAGACAATTCCTTCTGACTGGTCTGTCTTTCCCTTTGCCACTGGGGAATAGGGATTTCTCCAAAGGCCATACCATAGCCCCTGGCATTTATATGTCTATGTAGTTCCATAGCTCTTTGCTAGTGATACGTCTTTTTTTTGTGCCTGAATAAGCTGCTGCTGACCCAGACCACCAGTATTCTCTCCAGCAGTTCTGCGCAAATCCATTTCATCCAGACCCATTTTATGAGTTAAATTTTGGCTCCCACTGTGGTCAGATAATCACAGATATCCCATCTCATCTCCTAATCTCTAGTGGAGCAGCCCCATTCAAAGAAAAGAACAATTCCCACAGACTCTTTTTGCTTTGGCTTTCCTAAGTCTTAGAGAAAGTTTGTTTGGGTGAGAGAATGGTGATAGAAAACTTTCCTCAGCCAACTTTTGGGACTTTCATTTCATAATTAAGGTTATTATAAGCATAAGCCAAAACCAAAGCTTGTATCCCATTTGATATCTATGCAAATATTTCAAACAGATCTGAAAATCAGTGTAAGTTGACAGTTCCCTTCTTTGACTCTGATACAACAAAAAAGGGCCTTGTCGTAGAGGTCAGCATTTCCATACTGATGCTCCTAAATTAACTTTACTTTAAAAAGTCCCCCAAAAGCCCTGATAGCCTAACATTCTAGATTACAAACTGCAAGGGGAACCTTTGCCAAGAAAGATAGTCATCTTCAAAGTCGTCCTTCCAGCATGTGATATTATTTCATATAATTCCCAATTTAAAAGAGACCTCAAAGGTTGCCTAGTCCAAACCATATCTGAACAAGAATTCCTTCTATAACATATCTAATCCATATGGGGTCATCTAGCTTTTGCTTGAAAAACTCCATCAACGGAGAGAGAATTCACTATCTCCCAAGCCAGCCCTTTCCACTTTTGGATAGCTTTAGTAGTCAAAATTTCATTAAAAAGAGCTAAAATCTATTGATTTGCAATATCTATCCATACCTCAACTTCTACTTGTATAGTTGAATATAAGTTTAATGTCTACTCTAGATAAAAGACTTTCCAATACTTGAATGGAGCTATTAAATCCACTTCTCCCCATCCCTATTCTTCTCTTTTCCAGGCCAAATATCCCCAATTGATTACATGCATTATCTTATGAGAGAATCTTGAGGTTCTTCCCTTTTCAGTTGCCCTTCAGAAATTTACTCCCTAATCTAGCAATGGAACACAGTATTTAAACATGTGGTTTGACTAGGACATAGTACATAGGCACTATCAACCTCCCTAGGCTGAGACCTTTTAAATATTGCCAAAGCTCACATTAACTTTTTAGGCTGCTACTTACTCCTATTGACTCCTATTAAACTGTCAATTGATTAAATGCCACAACTACTATCTAACTTTGTCTATATCACTTTGTATTGGTGAAGGTAACTTGCTAATCTTCCGTGTAAAACTTTCTCCTTTTTAAAGGGGGAACATCCAGATGGATGATTGCATTCTATTGCTTAAGAGGAGGAATGGCCAACTCTGTCTTACCAATATAAGTTCCATAACTGCACTGAAACTTACACTAATGCATTGTTAATGGAGTTGTGAACGGATCCAACCATTCTGGAGAGCAATTTGGAACTGTGCTCAAAAAGTTATCAGACTGTGCATACCTTTTGATCCAGCAGTGCTACTTCTGGGCTTATACCCCAAAGAGATTTTAAAGGAGGAAAGGGACTCACATGTGTTTGTTGTAGCCCTTTTTCGAGTGGCTAGAAACTGGAAACTGAGTGCATGCCCGTGAGTTGGAGAATGGCTGAATAAATTGTGGTATATGAATGTTATGGAATATTATTGTTTGTAAGAAATGACCAGCAGGATGAATACAGAGAGGCTTGGAGAGACAGGAAGTGATGCTGAGTGTAATAAGCAGAACCGGGAGATCGTTGTACACAGTAACAATAAGACTATACGATGATCAATTCTGATGCCCGTGGCTCTTTCCAACAATGAGATGATTGAGGCCATTTCCAATGATCTTGTGATGGAGAGAGCCATCTGCACCCAGAGAGAAACTGTGAGGACTGAATGTGGATCACAATGTAACATTCTCACTATTTTCGTTGTTCATTTGCATTTTGTTTTCTTACTCATTTTCTTTCCTTTTTGATCTGATTTTTCTTGTCTAGCAAGAGAATTGTATAAATATGTTTACATATACACACACAAAAAAAGAACCTTATACTCAAATTCAATGACCTGGGGCTCTGAGAGACAAAGTGATTTGCCTGGGGTCCCAGAGCCAGTAGATAGAACCTGCCAACTACCCATGTGGCACAGCACAGAGAATGTTATACTTGGAATCAGAAAGACTTGAGTTCAAATGTTGCTTATGTGAGATAATGCCAGATCTTAGGGAAGACCAATTCTACCCATCACATCACTCTATCTTTCAGGACTTCATTTTTTACATCACTAATTTCATCTCATTAGATTTGGTCCAATGCTCTAGCCTGTCATGATCTTTTAGAATACTGACTCTTTTACCTAGTATCTTGGTTGTCCCTCCCATCGTCATGTCACCTGCAAAAGTGACAAAATACCATCTATTATTCCTCCATCCAAGTAATCAATAGAAACAATAAATACTCCAAAGCCAATCACAGATTCCTGGGTCACTATACTGGAAATATGCTTGCAAATTTACATTGAATTATTAATGACTACTCTTGATTTCTTCAAGTCCAAACCTCTTCCTCTGGTCTATGACAATAACATAATTAGTCTTGTTATTCTATCCCTGAATGTCCCCAGGGTCTGGAATATTTCTATGGTTCTTCATCAAAGTACTAACAGCAACAATGACAACATTTCACATTTATATAGCATTTTGGAATTGGAAAAACATTTATATCTACTATGTTACTTATCCTTAACAACCCTGTGAAATAGATTATCTCTATTTTACAAATGAGAAAAGGGAGAAGGGATTTAAAGGAATTTGCCCAAGGCAAGTATCTCAAATATCTGAAGCAACATTTGAACTCAAGTCTTTCTGATTCCAAGTATAACATTCTCTGTGCTGTGACACATGGGTAGTTGGCAGCTAAGGAGGAGTAAGGGTGGGGAGTAGAACATAGATATTTCTCCCAATATGATACTCTATCCTAAGCTGGAGATAATCTAGAACAAGTGGCTAGATGGTAATTCATCTGGTTAGAAATTATAAATCTGAATGGGTCTGCAGAAGGTTGCTGTAGGCCTAAGCATGTAGATTCAGAATTTGACATTTATACATTTCTTGTCATAGAGCAATATGGCATATGTATTACCACCAACAACAAAACTCGAACTATTTTTAAGAAAGCATTACTAAATATTTTCGAAATTGTTTCATAGAAGTAGTCTATATTCATACTCAGTTTGAATTTTTTTCTTACAATATAATAAAATAGGCATTACTGAGGTGGTTTTATTCTACTTAAAATCAGCAAAGAGCAAATAAAACTTTACCTTTGAACAACACAAAATATTCACAATTAAACACAGCATGGCATGAGATTACTGAATCAACTGAGTTTACATTTTTAAGTATTTTAAACTCCATTCACTAAGTAAAAAAATGAGATTTAAGAAGCTTGATAGAAATGCTTCATTCCTCCAACTTCTTAGCAAAAGGTGGCAAGCAATAGATGTGGAATGAGACAGTCTTTGTCAAGAATGACCAAGATGTCCATTTGTTTTGCTTCATTCTACTTTTTTGTTATTAAGTACTACCAGGATGTGAAAAGAATCACTGGGAAAAGGCAGCCACTGGGAAAAGAAAGTACTTGGATAAATGCTCTTCTTAAAGCCAGGAGACCCATATTCCCATTCCCGTTCAGACACTCACTGGGTGACCTTAATAGCTCAGAGTCTGTTTCTTATAATAAAAAAAAAAGTGATATATAGATAGATAGACAGATAGATAGATAGATAGATATAGATATGGAAAAAATATATAGTAAGGGCCGCTAATGTCACATGCATTACCTAAACAGTGCTGTTGTGAGGATCTGAAACGTGAGATAAAGGTTGTATCATCAGTAAGTTCACAAGTTCCCTGCAAAACCCAGTGCTCTCTGGGAGTGCACTTTTCTTCTCCTGTTGTTCAATCATTTTCAATCATGCCCAACTTTGTAACTCCACTGAGGTTTTCTTGGCAAAGATATTGAGTGGTTTGCCATTTCCTTCTCCAATCCATTTTACAGATCAGAAATTGAGGCAAACAGGGTTAAATGACTTGCCCAGGGTCATACAGCTAGTAAATATCTGAGGGCAGATTTAAACTCAGGAAAATGAGCCTTCCTGACTCGAAGCCTGGTGCTCTATCTAATGGTTTATGTAGCTGTCCTTTCTTTTTCTGGTAGTTACACACTAACATTCTCAGGGTGAATGGTGTATATCCACACATATACATATACATATGTGTGTACATTACTTACATTTTGAGTTCCCCCAAGAAACAGGGTAAGAAATTACTATTCCCATTATATAGATGAAAAAACAGAGGTGATGCAGTTTGACTAAGGACAAAGAGTTGATAAGCAGTACACTTAAAACCTGATTTCAAATTCAATGATTTTTCCATCACACCATGCTGGCCAAGATAACTGGAAAGTATCAGTAACCTTGGCAAAAGTCTAAGCTCCACTACAGAGTACATTATTCAAGAGAATGGGTTCAATAGTAAATGTTATTTATCTCAATGTTTCCATGAGAAATATGATCCCATTTTACAGGTGAGACAATGAAGCCCCAGAAAACTTTGGAAAAGTTTCTTATTATTGGTCTCACCCACTTGTATTTGCTAAAGAACAAGTTTTCTCTGAGAAGATATAAATCAGGGCAAAGATACAGGTCAGTTTTATATATGACTCTGAATGGATGAGTAAAATAGAAAGGAGAGAAGAAAAAGGAGAGTAAAGAGTATCCTTCAGGCCTCCATCATTTCTGTAGCTGTAAATGGTGGGACATTAGGTAGATGGAGAAACAGCATTAAAGAAAATAAAATTTGAAAAGAGGGTGAGCTTAAACAAGTGCCAATGAAAACATAGAGACCACCATGTTAGATATGATCTCAGCTGCCTGGGCCTCTTAAATTCATGCCCTATGACTTCTACCACCATCTCCAAATTATTAATTTTTTGAAGAAACCATTTTGATTCCCAGCTCTGCCTAGAGGTACCATAATGCCAATGGCAAGGCTACTGGAAATCTGGTTATCCAAAAGTCATATGGCTTGGGCAACTTACGCCCCATCCCAACCAAGCTTGTTTCCTCATTTTTAAAATGACAGTTCTAGACGAGGTGATCTCTAAAGTTTCTTCAGCTGCCTGGAATATTCCTTTTCTTTCCCTCTCTCCTTTCTACCCTGTCCATACATTCAAAAATCATATAATTTTAGAGCTGATCCTAAATTCAGCTATGCAGAGAAAATTTGTTCATCAATGCCACGTATCTTTCTACAGCTATATTCCAGTATAGACTTATTTAAGATCTAAACTGATATCTAGACAAAAATAATTTATAGGATTTAGATCACATTAGTGATCATCCTGGCAAACTTCCCCAATTTATAGATGAGCACATTGAGGACCAATGAGTGGTCAAGGTCGTGAGTCACAGACTTCAGTGAGACATTCCCATAGCCTCCCACTTGGGCTTTCAGAAGCCTCTCTCTCTAACTCAGGGGTCCTCAAACTATGGCCCATGGGCCAGATGCAGCAACTGAGGACGTTTATCCCCCTCACCCAGGGCTATGAAGTTTCTTTATTTAAACACCCACAAAACAAAGTTTTTGTTTTTACTATAGTCCGGCCTCCGATGGTCTGAGAGACAGTGAACTGGCCCCCTATTTAAAAAGTTTGAGGACCCCTGCTAACTGCCAAAATGATCCAGTGTCTTTGCAGAAAGTTTCATTTTTCCATTGCAGTCAAGATCTTGGAATTTCCAGGACACTGGCAATCCCTTTCCTAAAATGTTATATTCTATCCTGTGTGACACTGGGCGACCAGGGAGAATGAGACAGAGCAGTCTCCGCTGGGCTCAGTGTGCTTACAATGGCTGACAACGTGTTTACAAAATGCCAGGGTTTTAAAAATAAAAATAATACATTCTGCTTACATTTTCCATGAGGGCCTCACCAGACCTAATGGGGGGGAGGGAGGAGGAAGATGGAAGGGAAAATTTCAACCATTGCCCCAGACAGTAGCTGCTCATAAAAGAACCAAAGATACAGAGTTCAGAGAGGGATTCCAGATGTGGATCTTTGATAAAAGTTAAAAACTTGATCCTGGAGATGTGATTTCTTATTCTAATTTTAAGATTTCTTTCCCAGAAGTGTCATGAAATTCTTCCTCAAAAAACAATCAATGCAAGAAACTAATTTAAGTGGAAAATAGTCTACAAACACATTATTTTTTTTTTCTGGGCAGGGGCATGACAAAATAAGATATTGTATTTTGTGTGCCAAATAATGGGGATTTTTTTGTATATATATGCATTATTTTGTATAACTGCACAACATCAGGTAAATCTAAATTCCTTCTTTGGAAGTTCCTTTCTTCACCTGTAAAATGACCTTTGGACTCCAAAGTTTTAGATTTTCCCAACTTGGAAAGGATATAGAACAATGAATCTCCCTCAAAAGGTTCCATGTTATAAGAGAGAGTTATAATTTCTTGGCTTCTTTCTACATCCTTTGTTTTTTAACAAAAGGTGTTTTTAACTTTAATAAGTTCCATATTATTGGCATAAAAATACTCCCAAAATAATCATGGAAAATCCTTAAGTCTGCTTCTTTCAAACCATTAGCATGGGCAAGTCCAAGAGTATAGTCAACATGAGGCACTGCTCCCTCCCAGCTGGGAAGTAAGAAAGTGGCTATATGTCAATGTGACAGAAACAATCAAGAGATAAGCTGTCTTCCTGGGGTGCACATTCAGGATGTGACAAGAGACTCTCCAGGGACTTGTAGAATCTGAGCACTGCAACCCACTGTGGGTAATGTCTAAGAGAACAAATGATATTGTCAGAAGGAACCTGAAAAGAATCTCAAGAGATTATGAAGACCTGGGCACATTCATAGGTGGTATTTCCATCGCTGATATTCGCTAAAGGTCCAGACCTTACAAAAGAAATTCTGACATGAAAAAGTGAAAAGCTGGCAAAGAAGATGATGACAGAGGATTGATTGGGTTTTGGTATGGAGAAGCAAAGAGGACTAGGAATCGAACACATCTAATGAAAGCAGGGAAGGATTTTTTGCCAATTTACTTTGGAGAAGTTGGGAAAAAAGGGGTGGGGGGAAGTAGAGGAAAAATAATTAGACAGCTTTTAAAAACTATATATCCCAAGGCAGAAAGTATGACATAAGAATGAAAATAGATGTTGTCAGTAATAAGCAGGTTACATGGGAAAGAAGCGGGAAATGATATCTATAGGCTCAGATGCTCCTGCTCATGAAATATGGGTATTCAAGAAAGTGAAATAGAGATATGAATATAGAGATAAATATGACTTACTATAGGTTTATGCCAAGATTTAAAAGCATTTACCTCTTGTCTAGAATAAGGAAATGGAAGGGTGCACCTTATTGAATGGGAACATATTAAGTGGTAGAAAGTGAATAATAGAAAATATTATGACTTCTTTTGGTCAAGATGGCCTCCTAAATGGGAGGCAATTAGTCCAGCAAAATCCTGAAGTTCATATTAGACCAAAAAACATCAAGAAATCCATTGACAAACTACAATGGCATCTTCCTTCCCAGAAGTGCATTAAGAGATCAGCAAGCAATATAGGAAAGAGCCATTCCCTGATACATTCAAGAAAAGATAATTCTAGAACCTCCAGTATGACCAGAAATGAGAGATATATAAGCTAAATGACTTTGTATGCAGAGACAGCTCTCCTTAAAATGCACGGTTGTTTGATCAGAAAGTCCAGATTTGGGACCTTACATGCCTCCATGCTGGGAAAAGCAAAAGGGGACAAAGAAAGGAGCATTGGGCAGCATGATGCTGCTATACTTAAGAGCTCAGGCCAGGATAACGGAAGTCTAGAAGCTCCAAGGTCCCTAACATTTAAGATTCTAGATAAGTTCAATATCAAAAAGGAGCCTAACCCCCAAAATGGAGATCAGTGTAAGAACTCAGGAGATCCAGATTGAGTCTTGACAGGTTTACTACCCCACCCAAAATTGTGCCTGGCCCTGGCACAAAATCCCAATTTAGGAACAAAAACTGGATAAATGAGCTAACCAAAGAAAACTCAATAAACATAAATAATTATTGCAAACAGAAATTAAAAGAGGTGGGGGAGGAGGATTTTTGAAAAGGACTATATACATACCTAGAAGAAATGAGGCAAGAGATTAAAAAAGAAAGAAAAAAGATTCTGGAGGGAAGACTCAAAGAAAAGTAGCTTAGAAGGGAAAGGAATTCCCAAGAAACAGAATTCCTGAAAATGAGAATGCACCAAATAGAAATCACTAATTCTATGAGACAGTAAGAAATATAGGAACAAAATCAAAAAGATTTTTGAAAGTAGAAGAAAATGTAAGATATCTAATATTGTTGAATTATATAGAAAACATGTTATAGAAACTTACTTTAAGAATCATTAGATTCCTTAGAAAACCATGATTAAAAAAACAATGCCTGAATATATTATTTCATCATTTCATAAATAAAAACTATCCAGGTCTATTAGAACCGGGGACAAAATAAAACTAGAATTAAGCAATCATATTCATATTCATATTCAATCATAGAATATAACCAATCATAAAAAAGAAAAAGCCCCAGGAACATGATGGCAAAAATCTAGAGTGTCTATGACAAAGAAATTAAGGCATCTAGGTGACCCAGTGGATAGAGTACAAAGCCTAAGTTAGGTAGGTCCTCTTGATGAGTTCAAATCTGGCCTCAGATAATTACTAGCTGTGTGATTCTGAACTTAACCATGTTCTCCTCAGTTTCTCATTTGTAAAAAATGAGCTTAAAAAGGAATTGGCAAGTCACACCTGTATCTTTGCCAAGAAAATAATCAATGGGATCATGAAAGTCAAACATAAGCATAATGAGAACATGTGAAAGGACTTCAGGAAGGAAAAATATCAAGATCATAGACCTGACAATTTCTCAAAAAAACAAAGGAAATCTTAGAATACAATATTAAAACTTATCATTACAACTATTATTTAATTTACCCTTCAAGGCTAAGTATAATCTGATAAGTAAAACAAATGGATCTTTAATGAAATAGAAGACTTTCAAAATTTTCTGATAGAAACCTATAAAGAAAATTTTATTTTGAGAAAATGGAAAAATATGTATAATGTTATGGTGCTAATATTCTAACAGGGATATATATATATATATTATAATATATAGTATATTTCTTATAGTATCCCTTCAGAATCTTGATGTTTTTAGAGAGTAGTGAGACTAGGAGTTAAGGTTCAGCAATTAGATGGTACAGTGGTTAGAAGGCTGGTACAATTAGGAAAATCTGAGTTCAAGTACAGAATCAGATACTTCTTAGTGGTGTAATCTAGGGGCATTCATTCTTACACATCTCAATTTCCTCCTCTGTAAAAAAGTAGATAATAGTATTTACCCTCTAGAGTTGCTGTGCAGATTACATGAGATAATAATTATAGAGCTCTTAACATAGTATCTGGCACTGTTACATAGTAAATGCTATTTAACTGTTAGCTTTTTTTTTCTTTAAAGACATCTTACTAGTGGACTGATTGTATTCTGAGGTTTTTAAGAGAAGAAAGAGAAGTGATAGTTAAAGGAGAAATAGACTGTGATGAAAAGAGAAAGAAGAGAGTATAACTTGCTATTTAAGAATCAAGTAAATCTCTTATCTGAAAGGATTGACTACACACCCCCACACCCCCACATGCAATTTGGCTTAGAAATATTTCATACTCAACAAGAAAACAAGAGGGATCAGTGGCAGTGGACAAGGGAAGGAAAGGGGAAGTATGGGGGGAAGAAAAGAAAGGAACTTAAATCTAAGTGGAGTAACAGATTGTGGTATATGAATACTGTAATGGAATATTATTGTGCCATAAGAAGAGACAAAAGAGATGATTTCTCCCAAAAATATTTTAGGTAGCATGAAATGACAAAATGGAGTGAGCAAAATGAGGAAAACAATTTATATAAAAACAACATTGTCAAGAAACCAAGTATGAAAGATTTTAGAAACTTAATAAAAGCAATGACCACTCACATCTCTAGAGGACCTGTGATGAAACGTTGTTTGTGTTCTGTTGATATTTAAATTCAGAATTATTTTTTTAAAGGTATTCCTTTACCTGGGTAGAACTTCATACCCTGAAGGAGAAGAAATGATGGAGAATATATGAGGAAGGATCAAAGGAGAATAAAACAGAAGTGATACAGTGGTGAGAGTATACTGCAAGCCATCTGTCAAATTGGAGGAATTTTAAGATGACAGCCTAATTCAGAACACAAAGCTGATAACAGAGTTCTGCTGGTGGTGGAAGGTACTTTAAATATCAGGATTTGGTCACATGTGGGAGGTCATGTTCTTTAAAAGGAAAAAAGCTGACAAAGTCTCAATGTGCCATATTAATAACTGTATCCCTCAGAAAACAAGAGAATATTGCTGTGCTAGATTTGATTCTTGCTACTAAGAAGCTGGCATATACATTAGAGATGGTCAGAACATTAGGAAGCAATTATTGTGCTTATTTAATTTAATCAAATAAATAAATATATATAATTATATATAATAAATAGTAAATTAAATTAATTAAAGATGATGATAGAAAAAGAAGAGAGTCTAGTGCAACTTGATTCTGATTTTAGATTTCTGCAGAGGGCTCAATTCAACATCTTTTAAAACAATGTCTACTATGTGCTAAAGATACCTGTTTGGCACTAGATACAAATGGCAAAGGGCTTGGGATGAGTAGGATCCCACTGCGGAAGATTCTAAAAGCTAAGTCTCAAGATGGAAGGGATGACTCAAATGAAGAAAAGATGGGACAATATACAGAGATCAATGCTCAACCACAATCAGATTTTAAAAGAACATGTGCCATAATTTTTTAAATGGAAACACCAGCAGATAATAGCAATGACATCTGCAATAGAATAGCAAAGATTCTGTAAAAAAGCAGTGTTGAGGACAAAGTCTAATTATACATTGAAACTTGGGATAAATGCCTACAGTAAGAGCAAAAGCAGAAGTAATATCATGGAAAAGATTGACAACTGATGATAGAAAAATGGTACTTAACACTTATTAGGCTCCAAATTCTTCTTCAATAATGTGAATAATCTTCATCCTGGGAAAGATTAACTGAATTGAAAGTTAAGAAAGACTTAAGACTTCACTCCCTTTAATGAATTCAAATTGCCTGACCTAGAAAAAACTGTAAAATGCTTAGCACACTGTCTGGCACATAGTAAGTGCTACATAGATGTTAGCTATTATAATTATTATTATTAATTCCTACACATGAAAACTAAAGAGAAGGGCTTGAATAAAAGACAATTGAAAATTTTGTTCAAATGATGAGTGAAACATAGAAATCATTGTAGGAAACAGGTGGTGAATGTTATGAACTCCACAGGGGACAGTTAAATTATTTCTCTTTTGTGTCTTCTAGGAATACTGAGCCACTCTCTCGGGAGCTAGAGAAGATTCCCAAATGGTTATAACACCAAAGCATGAATTCATTTATGAAGTGTCCAAGTCCCTTTGCCTCAGTTGACCTCTATATTTGTATTCAACATATTTATCAAGGGGATGTGTGTGTATGAGACAGAATATATAAATATATCTATCTAGTGAGTATACAAATAATCTTTCTCTCTCTCTATATATATATATGTATATATATGTGTGTGTGTGTGTGTGTATATAAAATATACATGCATGTGTGAGATAAATTGTGTATGTGTGTGTGTATATATATATTTATACTGGATGAAAATATTCATATATATATATGCACATATACATAGAGTACAGAGTATATAAGGTATGCATATGTGTATATATAAAATCTATGCATGTATGTATGTGGAGAGCAAGTGAGCTGCAAGGTCATCCAGTCTCAGCACTTCATTTTACAGATGAAGAAACTGAAGTTAAATGACTTGGCCCCACTTCCCTAAGTGTAAAGTGATAGAACTGGGATCTCGCCTCAAATTCTGCCTCAAAAGCCAGGATTCTTTCCACTATACCATATTTCCCTTTAGAACTACAATTTCTCCTTTCAATCACCCTATGAAACCAAATTCACAAGGGGCTCCAGCAGAGCCATTTCTATAGCAGGTGCCATTATTTTAGAGGGTCACCTGGATAGCCTGGAGCCATCAAAAGGGGTTGTCATAAAATATACTAATTCTTCAATTGAAATATTATGTATTTTCGAAGACAGAAGACAACATAATTTAAGGAGACCATTCACAGACCAAAAGAATGGGCAATATAAACGTCTGCAAACTTTATTTTGGTACAAGAAGTGAATTTAACATTCAAGCTTGGAAAAATACAATCATTACAGCTCTTTGTTAATAGCTGGTTAATTCTGGTGTCTTCCTTTACTCTGGTTTTCACATGAGACCAGAAGCAGGAGACTGAACTCCTAAAGATCAGTGACCCCTCCTCCAGAGGTTCTGCCTACTTTCACAGCCAAGGTAAAATCTGATTTAAAAAAATTAAATAAAACCTGCCCACCTTACGGGTACTGTGATTCGTACGATTACAACCAGGGAAGTAGCCTGGTTGTGTTAATAAGGGCAGAGTTTCTATGGGCAAATCCAGATCTTTACACTGATGTTGACTTTTAGAAATGGTGACTTCTGACGTCCTTGTGGGGGCAATAAATCCCTTTAACAAGAGTCAGACCTAGTTTTGCTCTCTCTCCTCCCCATCCAACTCTAAGGAAGTCATCCAAGATCTCAGTTACTCCTTATTAGGGCCAGGAAAGTGACAAAGGTTCTATTATACCATGCTGGCTTTTGTTTACAGGATTTTCCATTTCTGATGCCAGTAGAAAAGACTTATAAGAATCCACTGAAATGCTGTGGGACAGAAGAGCAGTACAGTTAGCACTTGGTGTCGCACAGTGGGGCTACCTGAAAACAGCTCAGGATGAGGTTAATGGATAAGAAATAAAAAATAAAGAACAAGCTCCACGGAGAAAGCCTCAAAGACTGAACTCTGGTACTTTTGTTGCCACCCAACCACCAACATGAAGGCTTCAGTTATCAAGTTAGGAATAAGTATCTCTGGGTGACAGTAAAACAAGTTTCTCTTAAGTTCTTTGATGGCAGAAATTATTTCTGTTTTTATTTTTCACCTCACACGCTGTTTGGCACACAGTAGGCATTTAACAAATGATTATTGTGGATTGATTGTGAGAAAACTCACCCAGAGAAGCAAGTGACAAGGCATTATCTGCACATACTAAGTTGCTTTTATTAATCCAGAACTGCATGCTACAGATACTGTACAGCATGAACATGTATTCATTACAAAAATGGCATCAAAACCATTAAAAATGAAATCAGAATAAGAGCATAAAACGGAACAGTAACATCACAACTGTTAGGAAACATTCAAAGTATTCACAAAAAAATGTTATAGTTAGCATCTTAATAAACCAGAGAAAAATTGGAGACAGTTTTACAATCGCTTCATGTCAACTACAATGGCACTGAATGAACAGTTCTCAGCTTTATACAGCATTTTGCAACATCAACATGCCTAGGTTTTTTTTTTTTTTTTTTTTTTGGTTTTTTTTGGGGTTTTTTTTTTTTTTTAAGTTTGCTACCTACCTTTATGTAGTCATTTTACATAGAAGTGGCAGCCTGTTTTTTTTTTTTTCCTTTATGTGTAATCTAATATACAGAATTTTGGCCCTTAAGGGTTTATACCTCTTCATTTTAAATGCTTTCTGGACAATCTGCTACCAAACACGTCTTGTTATAGGTGACATTTAAACTACACACATACCTACCTATGTAACGTCACAGCAAAACATGATGAACAAAAATTACAGCATTAAAAACAGGGAGAAAGTTAAAAGTCACTGAGAATTTTGGCACGTAAAAATTTGTACACAGTCCACAGTCCTAATGTTGCAGGCCATTCAACTGTAGGTCCAGAGGGGAGACGCCAATGCTCCCGCTGTTTCTCAAACAGCGCCGCTAAAATTCCCTCGCTAATTTTCAAGTCTTATTTAATGTAATGGCTTTCAAAGCAATTTCTTTACACTATTGATCCTTTAATGCATCTATAAATGTCCATTTGGTGGCAACTGTGTTTCATACAGCAAAGAGAAAACAAAACAAAAGTCAAAACCCAAAAAATATATATATACACATTTATATATATATATATATATATAAACTTAAAAACCTTGTACAAATGAGTTGTTATATATAAGATGCTTACACTAAGGGGGGAAAAAAACTTTATACAATGGTTCAAGAAAAAGGAAAACATATTTTAAAAGGGACAACATACAGGTACAACAAGCAGTCTCTAAAGCAATAAATACTACTGGTCCAATAGCGTTGTGATACCGGTAATTGGTGAGTAACGTCCCCTCCCTCCCTGTCCCTCCCCCCAAAAGAACAACACCATGGAACAAGGTATATTAACACATTTTAACCCTTTGTTTCTGTACATTTAAACAATAACAACATCACAAGAAAAGTTGTTTCACACAGAAAAAAAAAAAAGTCATGGCACTGCATTCATTGTGCCCTTATGGTTTAAAAACGAGATGTAAAATGATTGGTTCGCAAGCTCGTATTTAATACAAATAATAAAGAACCAACACCTTCTGCAAAGGGCTGCTTCAAAATTGCTTCTTTTTGTCTTTTTAAATCAGTCTTTAAAACTAAGCTATCAGAACTACATAACAGTTATGTATATATATATATATTTTTTAAACGCTACAAAGACTTTAAACAGCTGTTGATAAAAATTTTGGTAGAATCATGAGGTTTCTCTCTCATCTACATATTTAAAAGGAGAAATTGAAATAAGAATGGGTCAAATATTGACCAATGAACTCGATAAACATCAACTAATGTAGCCATGTGGCACAAGATTAAAAAAAAAAAAAAAAAGAGACAAAAAAATCCTCAAAAAAAAGAAAGAAAGAAAGAAAGAAGAAACAAAAACATAAAAGAAAACAAAAACCAGGGCTAGCAAAGCTAAAGCTATTCTAAAGACTTGGTTACAAGGGAGAGCGGCTGGGGCTGGGTCCCAGCCAAAGAATTGTGGGAATGTAAAGAAGATGTCGACGGCTGTGCTAGAGACGATGAGGGGGCAGCCGGCGGCTGCAGAGCGGAAGGTGGCAGGTCCAGAGCCCCGTTCGGACAGTGGGCAGCGGTGACAGCCAAGGCGCCGGGCTTGCTGTGGGCACTCTCGGCCAGGAGGAGAGAGGGTGGCGGCGGCGGCATCATGGCCAGGTGGGCCAGGGAGTCGGGTTTCAATGTAAGCGAGAGAGGTTGGGTTTGTTCAGTCTGTGGTTTGGAGTCTCTGGTAGGGGAGCCTAGCATGTTAGGAGAAGAAGGAGGGGAGTCTAATAAGCTTCCATCTGAAGAGGGTGGACTGAGGCAGCTGCCTTCACCTTGTATGTAGCGAACGCACTTTTTTTTTCTCCTAGAAACAGGGGGAGAGAGTTATCTGTGAATAAAGGGCAAAGATGTCAAGGGAGAGAGTTATCTGATGTACAGAGCAGAGTACAAGTCCCCTAACTGACACCCTGGTGAATCAGCACCCTGGGCAGGAAAAAATATTTTAAGAGATGCTCTGGGTGTGCAGGCTAACTAAATTCTCTAAGCCAGCTGGGCCTAACAAAGAAAATAATCAGAAGAAAGCCCACACTCCCACAGCCCCCCACCCCCACCCCCACCCCCACCCTTTGGGCAGATTCAGGTGGTAGCCACCTGTCAGGTACAAATTTCTTTGGAATTAAGTTCAAATTAAGTTAATTTCTCTTTTTAAGCCCTCCCCATTCCACCCAATCCCACCCTCATTAATTTTTTTTTGTTCCTAAAAAAAAAGACAGAGAGAGAGAAAAAAGAGAGAAAGAGAGAGAGAGAGAGAGAGAGAGAGAGAGAGAGAGAGAGAGAGAGAGAGAGAGAGAAAGAAAGAGAAGAGAGAAAAGAGAGAGAAAATGAGAAAGATAGCCTTCCCTAGATACTTCATATCAATCTCAAACTTTTAAAAAGCTGACTATTTAACCCATACAGCTGAAGGCTGCTTTAAGTGAGAGATTTAAAGCTTTGGAACATCATCGCCATGAGGCTTTAAGAGCTGAAAATAGCTTTCAGGTTTCTCTGTTAAGAACCGCACCAAATCAAGAAAGGTCAGAATCAGGTGAGAAGAAAAAAAAGGAAAAAAAAAAAAAAGAAAATTCAAACAAATAAAATCAAACCAAATAAAAAACCAAAACCAAAACTAAAAACAAACCACCAAAATAGGTAGAATAGGAATAAAAAGGGGGAGGGGAGAGATAGAAGAAAAAACAGAAAATGATCAAAATGATCCAAAGTAACAAGAATAACTGGTTGTATGGCCTGCAGGTTGTGGATTAAATTGAGACTTGCCTTAAACATTTTTAAATTTTACTTTTACTTTTTTTTGGTGGGGGTGGTCAGAGAGGGGAGACATGGGAAGAGAGGTTATTCATGGAGGTGTTGTTGATCCTTAAATAGGCCTGATACATAATTAATATGCCAATGCAGGAATCAGTCTTAGGAAGTGGAGGACATAACACAAAATCACAGCAGTAATAACCAAAGGAAGGACTGCAGAGGAGCAACAGCAGGAACTTTGTGTTCACACCAATTTTTGCCAGAAAGACTTTGACTCATACCAAAAATATAAACTTCCCCTTCTTGACTAGTACCCCTTATATAAGGAACAGAAATGAGAATTTCAGAATCTTTCTTGCCTGTCATCCAAGGACAATGTGAAAATAGCCAAAGGAAGAAATCAGATATATGACTAAAAGGGTTTTTTCACCCATCAACTCAAGTTTAGTAAGAATAAAGTTAGTGGGAAAAATGATCCAGGGACCATTCCCACTAGAGTACATAGTCTATAAAAATGCTTAAAATATGTACCTTTTGTCCAGATTCATAAATTCAAAGTATTCCTAGGATATTGCAGAAGCCTAACTAATAAAAAGCTCCAGTCTCAATACAACTGAACCATGTCTACCTCCAGCAATGAAGATACCACAAAGCAGTTGAGTCAATTCCTGCCAGACTAATATTGGAATACAAAGGAGACTAAGTTCCCTCACTCAACTTTCCCCACAGAACCCTGGTCATACCCTCCAAATGTGTACATTCTGTGGACTGAGCAGGATGGCGGGAGGGTGAGAGGAGCATGCTTCATATCCAGCCTGTCTGATAGAGACTGAACCACTGGCTTCTGGGTAGGTCAGTTCTCTCCAGAATGTAAGGAAGTCAGAGGCCAGAGAGTTCAATCTGTATCTTCTTTCCCTTTATTCTACATTTGGTAAGAATGCTTCCTTCCAGGCCCTAAAAAGTATACTAAGGTTCTGCTCAAGTCCCAAATAGTCAGATAAATAGGTTAACCTATCAATGGGTTTAAACCATCTTAGCCTGCAGATCAAAACATGCTGGAAATCTAAGATGTTCATGCATTTTGCAAATATGAAGAAGAATTAGGAGAAAAACAAAACAAAACAAAAAGAGAAAACAATGAAGAAAAAAAGAATGAGGGAGAAAGAAGGAGTGAGAGGGAGGGTCATTGAGAACAAGGGAAAATCATTTCAGGCAGCATACCATGCTATATTAGGGCATAGTTAAAAAGATGGAAAAACAACTTGGTGGGCTCAAAACAGAACCTTGTTTAAAAAAATCCCCTAAGGTCAACTGAAATTAGAAAGTCATTATGTAAAACGAGGAATCCTGATTTGCTAACATCATTTCTAATTTCTCCCTCATCCCCATTTCCCAAAACAATTCTAATTGTGATGTGAAATTTTGTATCTTACGGGGGTGAGGGGTGTGGGGAGTTAGGGTTCCAAGGGAAAATTTTGAATATGGGATCTGGAAGACAGAGAATGAGGAGGGATGTTGGTATAATAGACAATGACTGAAAGGCAATCAAAATGTATTCATAGTTTTGAGTCAAAGAACGCAAGTTTTACAATTTATTTTCTTTAAAAGAAAAACACATCCTGTCCGATTTGTTCAGCAGACAGTAAGACACAGTCGAGACAGAGTTAAAAGTAAGTATATGAGTGATAGGTCATGTATCTTTCTCTTTTGTTAAAAAACCATCCTAAACTCATAGCAAGCGTCTTCTCCAATAACTAGTTCAAAACTCTTCAAAATTCACTTTAACTTATCATCTTTGTTCTGAGGGCTAATTAGAGGTCATTTCTGATTACTCCCTTTTTGAATGACAACTTGATAATGGAAAATGCATTGCCTAAATCCTGCCCTAAGAAAGGCTCACCAAAGATAGCAATAACAGCTTGAGAAGTGATGACTGGGTGTTGCCAGAGTAAAACTTATGAGTGATGGTAAGGGAAACTTATCCCTGTGATGAAACTTATCACCTGTGATGATAGTGATATCCAACTCTCAGACTATACTATAATCACAGAGTCTCTTTCATTATATACACTCCTCAAACTACACTTTAGAAAAACCACAATTCTAAAGCATGAAACTAACTATACAGTAGCTTTAAAAAATACACAACAGAAAAAGGCAACAAGTACTTAAAACCATGGCACACTTTAGAGCCATAGTGACAAGCTCCAAATAGAAACATGGCCACTAAACATTATGATCTTTGCAAGATACATATTGACTTAGAAAACCTCATGTTAATATTGTCTGTTTTTATTGTACTTCTATCTTCTCAGATGTTTCTCAATTCTATTTTAATCTGGTTCCAACATTTGTTTAATACTTGCTTTAGAAAGATTCCCACCCTGCCCCACTCCGCTCACTTAAAAGTAAATTAAAAAAGCAACTCCAAAAGGGATGGGTGCCTTGGTCAATATTTATTTTTTTAAAAGTAACACCAAATCTAATCTGTATCAATAATTTTCCAATAAAGAGGCCTTCACAAAACCACCCTTCTCCAACCCCCAAAGCCAGAACCCTATTAGTTTGGGGTTTTTTTCCTTTTTTGATAGAACACACAGTTGGTGTCAGACTTGACACCTTTTACAAGGAAATTAAAGCCTTTTCTGATCACATGAAGCTTTGAATAGTTTAATCTTGACAGACAATAAAGTCACAGAATAAAATTTCTTGCTCACTGACCTCACTCAATGCAAAGTTGGGTACCAATCAGCTGCCTAGAACAGTAAACAAAGTACTTGACACAGGGGCATCCTGAGGGGAAAGCTAAGCATCCTTCTGCCATTGCAAGAGAGAGATCACTTGCTATCGTATAGAAAAATGGAACCAGCAGTAAGTTTAGAGGCCTTTAAAGCCATTAAAAGCAGATGTTGGGTAATTTTTAAAAAACATTTTTTTAATGCTGACACCTAGTACAAACGGTCCTTCAAATCACTCTGCCCTCCCACATGTCTCAAGGTCCTAAACTCATCCGGTGGGCAGAGAAGGTCTATCTTTGTAGAGTGTATAAGTCACTACATGTCAGCTTTCTCTTTTCTCTCACTGCAGTTTACAATGCTACCAATCTGTTCCTGCTTGTTCAGAGAAAGAAAACAGGGAGTTGTGGGCATGCACGTAATGTGATGGATATCTGATCTAGGGTCTAAACAACATGAAGCACATGGTAAAAGCATGGACAAGAGGGAAAGGTGACAAGGAAGGCACTACAAACAGAGAAGAGAGTGTTTGGGAGTTGAAATACCTACCATCATAATATTCCAAATTCAAAGACTGCTTGTATCAGAACAAAGAAACAACAAATTTAACCAAATGTGGTCATTAAGGAAAGGAAATGAGACAAGAACTAGTTGGTATCCCTCCACCAAGAAAGAAGTACCTATAACGAAGTACCATGGAATTACAGGTTTGATGTAAACCTGCAGCAGAATATGGGTGTTTAATTTGGAATAATCTGTGCTCTCTGATTCATATTGGCACCAAAAATTATTCTGCAGAACTGTCAAATGCTGCAGTATCTCTTAGCCTATGGCTCATAAGTTTATAACTCCTTAGTAGGTGCACACCATTCAATGCCACAATTTCCCTTCAGCTCCATAAAAATGTCAGCTAATAAAAATCCAGAGTGAGTAGATATAGATATTTGGATATAATTAACAAATAATGCATTTTTTAAAAAATGTCAAAAACCTGTCCCAGAACCTTTCTGATATGCCATAGCTGTAGATCCTTGAATCACGAGAACCTTTGGAAATGGTGGACATATACATCTTGTATATATCCCACCTCAGTGTTCTTAGGGATTGGTCAGCTGCAAAATGCCAGCTCTCTAAGAGTGAAAGGACAGATGCCAGTCTTTGCACATCAAGGTCTGACTGTTCCCAGTTCTACCACCAGGGAGATGTTATTGAGAAAAAGAGAAAAAGAGAAAGAGAGAAAGGAGGGTGGGAGAAAGGTAATGGCATTAAATTAGCAAGAAATTTGGAAGGACGTGGATTATTAGCCATTGATGCTAGTGGGAATGGGGAAACAGGTGGGGAGTGGATAAAATACGTATCATACTAATGCTCTAGAAGGACAGAAGGCTTTGATTTTCCCAGAGGCCTAATGGTAGTAATATACCTGCACGGTTTGCACCATAAAGTCTGTCGGTCAAGCCCGAACAATGCCCGACACTTCTTTGGAGTATTTGCATCTGTTAGCATAAGGTAAACACAAAAAATACAACACAATGGTGGATCGTGCTCATTTGGATGTGAAGTCTTAGCTAAAGCTTTTTTTTTTTCTTTTCAATCACCTGAGTTTTTATTTGGTAGTCTCCCCTCACCAAGGACATGAAAGGAAAGGACTTCCATGAGTCAAAAAAAAATTTAAAAAACAAAAAAAGAGAGAGAAAGAGAGAGAAGGGGAAAAAAAAAAGTGACATTATTTGCTTCTATTTATGTCAGTGTTAACATCCAAGTCACTGAGGCTCGCTCTACCCTGTAGTAGGGAAGTGTGTTGGAAACATTCCGATGGCATGAAACACATTCCTTGGGAAAGGGAGAGACTGGTCTTTGCTGTCCCTGACACGAGAGAGGTACAGATGATGCTGTTTGACAGTGGCATTTATTTTGGCTAGCAGCAGCAAGGAGAACAAGCAGAATCCCTCACAGAGACGATCGGATGGCAGTGCCCCCACTCCCTGGTGTCTCCTAAGATCACAACACAGAGCTACAAAGCAACAGGGCAGAAAAGGGGGAAAGTACCAAATAAACCAGCTGAAAACCAGCCACAGCGAATCTGGGGAAACTATACACACCTGCAGGGACCGCACCAGTTATTCTGTTGATCAAGGCCAAAGCGCGCTCGGCATTTCTTAGGAGCGCTCAGGTCTGAATGAGTTCAAGAAAGAAGCGAGCAGAGGAGGGAGAGAAGAAGGGAGGAAGGGAGGGTGGGTGGGTGAGAGAAAGAGAGAGAAGGAGGGAGAGAGAGAGAAGGAGGGAGAAAAAGAGAGAAGGAGGGAGAGAGAAAGAAATAGAGGGGAGGGAGAAAAAAGAGAAAGATAAAAATAAGAAAAAAAATAAAAATAAAAAAAGGGAATAAATCAATGACCTGGTTACTAATTGCAAAATATTCACTTTCGTTTTTTTTAAAAGTTTTTTAATTAAAAAAGTGAAAATTACATTCTTATTTAACTTGTAATTAGCTGTTGCAAATAAAGCTGCAGTATCCCTTCTTCAAGGACTGTCTCATATAAGGTCAAACAGATAAGGGGACGTCAGTCACTAGATAACTTTCATTTTCATAGTATTTCCTCTTTTGATTTTATTTTCCAATTTTTTTAAGTTAAAAAAAATGAAATAAAACAAGGAAGAATAAGAAAAGAAAGCGAGGGGGAGGAATTAAGGTCCTTAACATGCTTTTTTTCTTCCACTCAAGAGTTTTAATAGTTAAAAAAAAGGTCAAACAAAATAAAACCAATGAAAAAAGAAAGAAATAAAGAAAGAAAAAATAGATCGTATTGGGATATTGCAGCTTTTGGAACATTCAACTTTTGTTTTCCTGTATTCAGGTTTTATTAATATTAAGATAGGAATGGAAAAGAATAAACAGACTGTGCGGAATGGACTGTTAGTATAAGCCAGAGACTAAGAGCAGCATGAAGCAGGCATTGAGTCAGTGAAAGCTAGTGGACTGCAATTTGTAAGCTAAGCAGCAAAGCAAAAGAAGAAAAAGAAAAACGAAAAGAAAAGAAAAAATGAACAAAAAAATCATACTGCGGATGCATGCTTGCATGAGAAAACTTAGTGGGAGCAATGCAAAAAATGCCATTAGATTAAGGAGGTTTATTACAGAATTCCTTCCATTCTTTACCAGTCTCTTTAAAGAAATACTGCATATTCAATTTGCACAGTTAGTTCAACTCTAAAGCACTTTCAATGTTTAAACAACTGTTATGAAAAAAATAAAACCAGAGTTAAATTAAATTAAAAACAAAAAAACAAAACCAAAAACAACGGAAAAAAAAAAAACTGCTACCAAAACACATCAAAACATGTGGATGGTCATTTCTTAAGAATGTTCAATGTCATACATGTTTAATGTTAATAAAACTATAATGGCAAGAAAAAGTAAAAAACATTTTATCAACTACTTTAATGACTCAAAATGACATTAGCACCTGTAATCGGAGGAAGTGAAAGGCAAGGATTTAGGAAACATTCGCTGTGTTCTGAAAAAAAAGAACAAATTATACAAAGTCTTCAAAAAATGTTTGTTTGTAAGGGCTGGCTTCTCCAAATGGGCTCTGAGATTGCCTATGCAGTATTTCTAATTTCCTCTAGAGAATGACAAACCTCCTTAATTTAAAATGGGTGCAATTTACCACTGTAAAGGCATGCATCAGAACATTCGGGTACAGCCCAAAGGAATGTCCAACACTCATACGGGCCCACCCAAGCCCAGCCCCCTCCCAGCCCACCCCCTCCCCACGCAGACACGCAAAAAAATTAGCAAACTTTATAAACCACGCATGGGCATGACTACAGCTCTGCAGTTAATGGCTTTGCAGTTACTTAAAAACACATTCCACTAGAATCACAATATGCTTTTCATGCAAAAAATGGATGTTACTAGCTTTAAAAGGGCAGTCGTGAAGCAATTAATTAAAATGCATAAACCAAAAGGCTAGCTATGGATGGGTTACTCAACAATGCCCTGGCCTTGGATTTCTCCTGTCTCCCCCAGTTACAAGCCTGACATAAAAGTGAGGTCCTTGCCATGCCCCCCGCCCCCTTTCCTTGGGATTAATTAATTGAACTTACCATTAGTCTCTCCTGGCTGCTTGTCCCTTTTCCTCTTCTTCTTCTTCCCCTGTGTAAAACATATGAAACAGAGAAGGATTATTTCAAGAGACAGAGAAGGGGGTTCCTGTCTCCTGTGTTTATATAGAAAGAGGGGAATATGTAAAGCATGTATTATAAGTATTACCCCCTTGTGATCAGATTCTAAGTGGCAGCCCAGAGTGTGTGCTGCGGGGGGAGGGAGGAGTGGAGATAGAGAAAGGAAAGATGCAAAGAGAGTTTTGATACTCCTTCAATCCAACTGCTTATCAACATTTAATAGCAACGTCCAATGTGTTCAACCAGAAAGGATATACCATCAGACTTATATACTCAGTGGAAAGAAAAAGGAACCAAAGAGAAAGGATATATGGAAAACAAGTCAATGATCAACTTCAGGGAGAGAAAAGATGTTTCTCCACTAACCTATGACCAGCCCCAAACATGGAACAGTTCATGCTTAAAGGGATATCATATGGAAGAAGAATCAGGCTTATTCTATGGGGACACAGAGGGCAGAATGGGGATTAACAGCTAGAATTCAAAGGAAGACAGATCTTGACCCAATACAAGGAAGAATTTCATAACAATTAGAGTTATCCAGAAATAGAAAAGATTTTTTTTGCGAGGCTGTGAGCTCCTTTTCACTTGAGGTATTAAAGACAGAGTTGTAGAAAAGCATGCTATTTTGGAGAAAATCAATGAGGTGGGTGGGATGGAGAGGTGTTTTCAGGAAAGCATTTTGTTAAAAATCAATACAAGAATAAGCTGATGAACATAGTCAAGAAAATGTAGAGTTACAGAATACAAAAAAACAACATCTGGGAACATAGGAAGCTTCTTACCCAAGTACCAGTATATACTGATGAGCTAATTTAACATTTCAGTTGCTTAATTAAATTTAATTAATTTTCCTATTCCTCCAAAATTCACCTTTTCCAAAGAGCCAATGTGTTCTATAGTGAATGCAAAGAACAAAAAGATCTTGTTGAGTTTGTTTTTTTCCCCCAATGAGATGAAGGGAACTTAGCACTATTTCTAGACCCTAATTAAAACACAAAAGTAAGAGATTATCTAAGATCCACTGCATGTCCTATTCTCAGCACCTTTAGTTGCTACTTTATCACCCAACAAGACAATACTCATATCTTAGACAATGATATAATCACCTGCCATAAGTAACATGTGTTGCTTTTTTTTCTAGCAGCAATAATGAGTCAAAGCAACTTGGGGATACATCATGACTGTCTTCAAATACTTAAGTGGATCTTCTTTCATTTTATTCCCACGGCAAAGACAGAGAAGACTTATTTTGCCTCACCAGAACGGAACTAATAAATTAAAAGTTATTCTAGGGAGGATTTGAGTTCAAAATAAAGACATATTTCTTAACGGTAAAAACTAGACTTTAAAATATGTTTGGAGGTATTAAGTTTTTCATCATAAAAAGCACTACAGATGGGATTCTGTTATGGAGAAAGGATTTAGATAACATGCTTTTTCTACAGCACCTATGATTCTATGAGTTAGTCTCATTTTTCATCCAACCTGCCTGCTTGCGTTACGCAATGGGCTATGACACAAAGTCCCTAACCCTCAGCTCCCTTCCTCTCTTCATAGATGTGATGTTCTCTGCTACTTCCTGGGGTCTGAAGACCCATAATTTTAGCCTCATTAGTCCACTACTTCAAACAAGTGAGAAGTAAGGCATAATGCATCAACAACAGCAAAACAAAAACAAAGGGTAGACAGATTACTTTCACTATTTTCAGGGTATTCAAATGACCTTCCTTTCTGAAGCAGTTTCAGGGGAAAAGCCTGCAGAGAACTCAGAAAAAGAGAGAGCTTGACAAGATGTCCTCTGAGAAGAGACGCCCTCCTCAGAATGGAAATCACATAGAACTAAAACTTAGTGGTCATGGTGCAAGATTTTTGGGGATTTTTGTTTTTTTGTTTGTTTGGTTAGTTTTTTTTTTTTTTTAAATCTCTTTCGTTGTCTCTGAGGCAAAGCTTCCAGTAAATTTATTTGTGACTTGTGCTTGAATGAAATTGCTTTCCATAAGGAGAAACTATTCTTTCTTATGACAATGAAAACTCCCAAAGGCCTCTTTGCCCAACAATCTTCACACACCTGGCTCTTCTTTACTTTTCAGGGAGCTGAAATTATACCTTATTTGGAAGCTAAGAAAGAATGCCTGGAAGAAGGAAGATCTGTGTTCAAATTCAGACACAGATACTTCCTAGCTGTGTGATCCTGAGCAATCACTTAACATCTCTTTGCCTTAGGTTCCCTAACTCCAAAATAGAACTGTAATGGCACCTCTCTCCTAAAAATGTGATGAGGATTAAGGGAGATCATATTTTTTTAAATGCCCAGTACACAATAAGCCCTGTATAAATGTCTGTTTCCTTCCACTTGCCTCAGAAGCAGCAGCAGAGCTCTGTTCAGATATTCAAGTGACCCATTTGAGAGACAGATGGAAAGCTCAGCTGAGCACTGTAGCTTCCAACATTTGTATTCTTCCTAGGCACACCGAAAGGAGCTCAGAATTTCTTCTACAGCTAAGCAATGATCAACTCTGGGTTTGTAACTCAGGAACATAATTAAAGTAAGCTTTAGAGTTAAGGCTCCTAGAAGGCAGAAACTACGTACGTGCTTTGGTCATTACAGAGAAATGCAGGAGCTTAAGAAAATTGTCTAATGGTGATGTTAGGGAAAAAAAAAAAAAAAACATGAAATCAGGGGCACTCTAAAAGGAAGTTACGTCCCCCATTCTAGACTAAGGGTCCCAAAAGGAAAGAGAGGGATCTGCTATCTTAGCTGAAGGAGAAAACTCAACTGCCTGTTTTTTTTTTTTCTTCCTTCTATTGCTTTCTAAGTTCTTTAGTTCCATTCAGCAAGCATTTATTATGCACCTACAAACAAGCCAGATACTGTGTTAAGCATTGTTTATAGGGATCATCTCTTTTATTTCCCCAGAACCTCTCATGGTACCCAACAGTGTGTGTGTGTATGTGTGTATGTGTGTGCACGCAAAAAAAAAAAAAAGCAACAAAATGAGAACTTAATTTTACTGTGAGGAAACAATATGGATATAGATAAGCACAAAATGAATACCAAGTATTGAGGCAGGGAGAGAGGATGAAGGAGTACTATCCACAATAGTAAAGAGGGAGGAAAGGGCCAGAAACGCCTCCTGCAGGAGGTGACACCTGAGCCGGACCTGGGAGGCGGTAAGGCAGTCCAAGAGATAAAAGAGGAGAGGTGGGTGGTACTGGCCAATGGTATGAGTAAAGAAGAGACACAGAGAGGGATTTGAAAGTTTCCATTTGTTTCTACCTGTATTGGGGGTTTGAATGCATAACCATGACTTCATTAACATCATGTTCCCAATGACTTGGCTGCCCGCTAGGTACATTACCAGCATTTCACACTGTTTAATATTTACAGGTCTACCTTCTTACAGCAACAGTACTCATGAGGGTAACTTGGGATAATCTCTTAAAGAACATGCATGTCTTTACAAATGGCCCCATCTTGTCAAAGTAATCTTAGGAAGCTTCTTAAGTTAACACTGAGTAAAAAGATCAAAAGGTAAGGTCCAAAATGAGCCATTTTATGCTTCCCCACCCAAAACTGAAGTCAAGGCCTTCCCAAGAGGCTAAAAAAAGCCTTATTGATTGAGGGGAAGGGGAATGGGCTGCTGGTAGCAATCCTGGGGGAGTAGAGGTGGGGGTCAGGTGATAGAAAACATGACAAGAGCTTCTTTTTTCTGCAAGGTCATTTATTTCCTCATCTTACATTTATTTGATTTTTTTTTTTTTAACAGCTCATAGTCATATAGCAAAACTGAACTAAAGTCACTCTAAGTCTTTACTTGAATCAACCCCATCCAGAAAACAAGCTCCCAATTTCTCACAGACATAATCAAGAGGCAGGCATGGAAAATCATATGCAAATGATTCCCAGAGTCTTGGACTATTAGAACTTGGAGAGCATCTAGTTCGAGCCTCCTAATTTACAGATGAGCTAACTGAAGACCAAAGGGGGAGAAGGGGGAGAGCTGACTTCCCGAAGGTCTCCTGGCCTCGAAGGGCTTACTCTGTGATTCACTATCGCCCTGCTGCCATCGGAGGGGCGAGCAATGCACAACCCGGGCTTGGATTCTTCCCATGGCTCCATTCTAGATTGCTCAAAGAACAGGTGTCTGTAGGAGGCAGGAGACATGAAGTCAACTCCAAGAGCTCTTGACAAGAGGTGGGGTGGGAGTGCGGGGAGGGGGTGAAGGGCAGCCGCCCCGCCAGTGCTATGGCTGTGTGATCCAAGGCTCTGGAGCTCTCCTGCTGCTGGAAGGCTCTACCTCAGGGTCAGGTGGGGAGAGCACATCAAGCTTGTGAGGAAGCATTAGCTTCTCATCCTCTTCCTTTCAGCTCCAGAAGAAAGGGTTTGATAGTGCACACATGCTGGGGACAAATGTAAAGGTCCCCAACATTTAAGACACTGCACATGCCCATCTGTCAGTGACACACATTTCTTGAAACTTCTTTTAAAGCTTTCGTTCAGGTCCTCACACTAATTCCTGTTTCAACTCTCAGGAGGAATTCAGACTGGGGACTCGTGCTAACAGCTACTCAACCCCATGGTCTCAAAAGCTTCACTCAGAGTGCACCGAGTGGGCAGGCTACAATGGGGAGATGGGTGACCAGACCCAAGTTACCGTGTGCTTGCAGAGGAGAGGGCATTTGGGGGGAGGGGGGGAAGAAGAGTTAGGGGAGGTGGGGAGGAGGAGAGGAAGTGCGTAAAGGCATTTCTAAGCTGCCAAAGGAAAGTCTTACTGTCTTACCCAGTAGGAAGTCATTTCAATTCTGTCATCTCAACTGAATGTAACAAACTTTAAACAGAGAAGAGATCTTAAGGGAATCATCTGATCCAAATCCCTCCCACCCTCCAGCCCCCCACAAATTATACAGAGGAGAAAAGTGAAGCCAGAATGATCGAGTGCCTTTCCTAAAGTCTTAGTGACAAAGGCAGGATGAGAAGCAGAGTCTAAGGGCTTTTTCTATAAGATTTGTTCCAAAAATTCTCTAATATATTTTGCTAGAATGACCTTTTCTTTATTTTAATTTCTATAATAAGAAATAGCTTGCATCATTTTGGACATACCCCCATTTGTTAACTATTTACAAACATAATTACAGTATCAATGTCATAAATACAGTATTAATTTATCAGTGGATAAATGTTCAATTTTCATATGCTTCAGAAAAAAACCTACCACATTCGTTATTATTAATATTGATATTGTTTTTCCCCATTAACAAAGCCTAATTGTTTCTCAAAATCTAGAAGACAATCTTCAGTTTTCACATAATCACATCTACATAAGACAGAGAGGAAAGAGAACACTGACCCTGGATATGACTCTAGAATCCAACTCTGTTGTTTGAAAAAGGAGTAAACTGAGGCCCAGACAAGCAGGAATAACCCACTACAGGTCATAACCAATGAATGACAGAGTCTAAATTGGATCACTAAGAGATGCATATCAGAAGTGGGGCAAATAGTAAGTCTATTAACCATGACAAAAATAAGAGAGAAAGGGAAACCAATCACAAGAGCAAATGAAATCTTGAATAATCAGTAGATGATGTCATCCAAAGAAGGCCAAAACTCAACACAAAATTGTGTCCAAAAAAAAGAAAAAAGAAAAGATTTTAAATTTAAAGAAGTCTCAGTAATCAACATATGGATTCAAGAATTTAAGTTAAGATAGGAGTAAAATGCAGTCCTGATGAGTCCAATCCAAGAGGAGTGACTGAAAACTTTCATAAGGGGTACAAAGGAGGAAAGTAACATGAAAGAAAGCTTCACAGATTAGTGCTCTTCCTTGAAAAAAAAAATTAAAACAGTTGGTGACAGAAACACAACAGAAAATCTGTCCTGAAAATGGACCACATCCCTGATAACATAGCAACATATATGCAGCCCAGAGTATGTAATCATTTAGTCTACCTCAGAGGAGTAGAACTTAAGCAGAACCACATCTTCATCATATCTTTGAAAAGAGAAATAAGCATCCTTCCTTTTCCCACAGTGTAAATCCAGAAGTCACTCTTGGCCCTTCCATTGAGAAGGATGGATTGGGGCTGAGAGTAGTTAAGTCTCTTCCTCCCTTCTCAGGAAACTGAGAACTCAACAGACAAGACTGCTGCTACGGGCTATTCCACAAGGGTCTCATACTAAGTCAACCAAACAAGGTGGACAAGAAGACGATCCCCCCCAACATGACTGATCTGTCTCTCCCTGTCCCTGAGCCCACCTGACCCACAGAGTATCAGCCATCAGGCCAAATCCTCGTTCCCATTTAAAGATAAAGGCCAAAGCCTTCCCACTGATGACCAGGCTGACCCTACAAGGTCCCTTCATGAGCAAACTGAGTAACTGGTGGTTGGGTCTGGAGTGTGCTTGGGTAAGCAAAGGCAACCTAAATGTTGCAGCACAGAGGCCTCTCTACAAACTCTACTACTAAAAAAAATAGCCACCTACATAGCCACCTACATAGTTATCCCGAGCGGACCAGCCTGGATAAAGCTGCATGTGAAGCTGTCGCTCCTTCCTGGCGAGCTCGTAGTACTTGGCTTGCTCTTCTCTGGATAACGCGTGCCACTGCAGCGGGGCAGGGGTGGGGGCCGAGGGGGTGGGGAGAGACAAAGAGAGACCACAACGTCATCACGGATCTGCTCCACAGGAGAACCTCCCTCCTCCCCGGCAGCCCACAGACGGGGCTGGGCCAGGACAGGCAGAGCAGAGTCAGTCTGTCACTTGGATCGGTTTTTGGGGAGGAGGAAGGGAAGAGGGGATTGTAATAGGTGGTCCGAGTGTGATAAAATGCTCAATTACAGCCTCCTTCCCCACCCATCAGGACTTGTGAGAAAAAAGATCCTCCCACCCCTCCCTCTCCCCCTTCTTTAGGTCTCCCCCTCCTTCTCCCCCACCCCACCCCAGGGACGCCATTCATCACCTACCCTTCGACCAAGGATCTGGTTGATGGCTGCGCTTTCTTTCAACGTACATTCTGCTACAACTTTTGCTCTCATTTCCTTCATATACAACATGAACGCATTAAGAGGTTTCTTTATGTGGGGTTTTTTCTTTTCTTCTTCTTTTTTGGAGTCCTGATGTTTCCTGTATGTTTAAAGAACAGACAAACACAAACACATACCCTGGTAATGACTCTCAGCCTGGCTCCCCTTGGCCCATTCTTCGATTTCCACCAATTCCCTTATAACTAATTCCATGAGACCCGAGGAAACAACACAAAACAAAACAAAGAAGCCTGCAACGAGTGTTGCTTAAGACTATTCAAATAGCCCAAAGAGTGAGAAAGAAACAGTATTTTTTTTTTTTGGTAATCATATCTCAAAGTTTCCTAAATATGAAAAGTTTCCCTAAAGCCTCAAGGGAAAAGCACATGCATTTACTCTGCATATTTCCCAGCAAGCTACCTTCTTCATTCCATCAGAACAAAAGCCCAAATGTCCAATTAACACATTAGGGAACAAGGAAGTGGTCCATCTTGGTCCATCCACATGCATGAAAAGCGGACACAATGAGACAGCCTTATCACATCAAAATAAATAAGTAAACCATGCAGAGCCATCCAAAAGATGGGTATTTAACACTCCAAAACCCAATGTGAAAAAACAACCAGCAGTAATCCATATGATTGGGCCCACTAGTAAAGAAACAAATTAAAAAGAAAACACTTACGAGCTATGGAGTGAAGCAACATCACTCTGGGAAGATTCCTGTTTGACTGTTGGTGTGACTATGGCTGGATGAGGAATTCCAGTTGTGTGTAAAGTATGATGTGGTGGGACCATATGAGGAGGAAACCTAGAAGACAAAAAGCTGTGTAAATCGTCAGAATAAAAATGAATGAATGGGGAGGGATATGTACACACAGATTAAAAAAAAAAAAAAAAAAAAAAGCATGTAATAAGCATATGAAAGCTACCCAAAGCATATGAAACCTGTCAGCATTAATTAGCGATAAATTAAACATAATGATTCTCATAATGTCATTAAAGCCAATCTTCCCCTTCATTATTGCTACTGACACGAGGCATTATGATTTTTAACATCTTTAACAAAAGACAAATTCAACTGATGTACTTGGGCGGAAAACTAGGATATAAGCTACCTGCCGGAAACAACACGTCCACTTTCTTATTATTAGTGGCAACTAAAAAGCCAATTTCACAGTCCTAATCAGTTCTGGAATTAAGGATGAAATCTTTTGTTGTATATTGACAGCTAAATAAAATATTAACGCTGCTGGAATTTACACACATTTTTGACAATGCTGTTCATAGCTCATTAGGCCTTATTCTGTTGATGGAGCAAAATAATTTCTTTTTATTCTAGCTGAACTGTTGTACTTTCCTATTTTGGCAGGGTTAGTAGGGAGTGGGGAGGTGGGGAGGAAAGTTGGGAAGGGAGAAGAAACAGTTCTCAGTTGGTTCACATAATGAGCCTTTGTCCACATTTAAAAAAAAAATCTTAAGATGATAAAAGATAAAAAAAATGATAAAGCTGTTGAGAAATTATAACACTTAGCATACATGAATGGTACATGAATGAAGCTTTACATTTAAGTTTGCATGCTTCTAAATCTCTTCTATTTAAAAAATATATGTTGCATATGCAGAAAGAGGTCTTCAAAATGATTAACAACAGTGTTTTCAGACATCTTAATAACCAAGGAAAAATGTGACCAATTCAAATGACCCGGGTCTAACTTGAATTTCTATTCTCTCACTTTTTATTTTGGAAAATGTTATTTTAAGCAGGCAGGCACCCAAACTGCTGTGTCCCAATACAATCTAACTGAAAGATAAACTGGGTTATGGGGACCCAATTAAATTCAATGAACATTATTAAGTACATACTAAAGGCAAAACTGAAAGACAATTTTCTGATTTCAAAAATTAGTTTATAAAGTATGAACATATTAAACCAGGGAAAATAAAATCAGAGCAGACTATCAAAATCTACCAAATAGGATATAGTCCAATGTATATTGAGCTTGGAAGGGTGAATATTTTAAATAACTTTTCAAAAAAGATAAAAGGGGATAAAAGGTAGGGGTAGGAGGGCAAAAATGGTATAGTCTCAGAAGAAAAAAAAAGGATCCTACCAAAACTCATTAATTTTTACAAATAAGTATCTAAAAGGGAGTTTAGGTAAAAGGAAACATTTCTTTTTCTCTCTCGAGGTCCAAGTCACCCATTGAATTCATTTAAATAAAACAAGACAAAAAGTTTCTACTGAAGTATACACCACATTGACAAGAAAAAGTCTGCTCAATTCTCCTAGGTAATAAATTTCAGATTTAGAGAATCTATTCTAGACAGAGGTATCATCAGTAAGTATGAAATTTTATTTTGATGTTAATTTTAAAATGTTCTTTATATCATGTGTCATGACAAAAATTTTCTATTTAATTAAATTAGTGTAACATACTTTAATTTTGAGAATAACAAATGAAGCACTATTTACAAATGCACAGGGGATATATACAATATGAAGGAGATTAAGGGGAAAAAAAACCCCAAAAGTCTGGCCTTCTGATTTCCAAGTTCTAAATATCAGTCCTGGATTCTTTAGCCATACCTTTAAACTGATACTTAACTGATGATGAGATGGCTTTTGAATAAGAAAATTTCAGAAGTATGGGAGGTAAAAAAAAAAAAAAAAAAACACCTCGAACTCTTAGGGGACATGTCAAAATTCAAAAATGACTGATTAGATTGTAACTCAATGTGATCTTTCACTTAGAAATAACCATAACCACTGGATACCATCAAAGAGATTTAAAGTCTCAAAAGCCCTGTGGCCTCCCTCACCCTATTCCATTCCACCACTTCAGGACCTTAAGGATAATGGAAATAAGAATACGGGTGCTGGAAAAATGCCTGGGCAGAGGGGTTGCCTTTGCTGTCAACATCAGAGATTAAAGTATGACGCAAGGACGCCCTTTCTCCTTCTTGTATTAGGTAAGCGTGAATAGGGACAGGTATGCAAAGAAATGAAAGAAGGAATATGGATAACAGAAAAGGGCCACAAGGGCTGATCACATTTCAAGGGAAGGGCAGAGAAGAAGGAAGGAGGTTCCGGGCGCCATTGAAGAATAAATACTTAAAAATCCACATCCATCCACACCTACTCAAGTGTGTGTAAAAGAGAGGAGGAGACAGGGACAGAGGGGGCAAAGGAGGGAGAATGAGAGAATGCACACCTTTGCTTAAGAAACTCTTCTGCAGACAACTATTTCATGAAATGCAATAAACACCCTAAAAATTCTAAGTAGCTCATTATATACCCCTGTCTGCTTTTATGGCTCCAAGCCAGAATATAATGATGAGCCTTAACTTGTTAAGGACAACTAATTTTTGTTTCTGGCTGTCTCAGGGGCTTCCCTCTTACTCAGTCTCACTTTGCTTCACTGTTGACATGTTTCTGTTAACTGGATGTCATCTGCCTGCCTTGATTTTATGCACAAGCAGTAGGATGCATTTTCCTGTGCAACAATCCTGCTTTGAGTTGCATTAGATTTGTCATTATTCTCTCATTCCCCCCCTTGCACTTGTAACATTTCATCTCTTCCTGCCTTATTTTTTTTGAGCCACGGTGCACCCACATTATGGTTTATACATGATCTTGCTCCCTTTGAAGCCGGCAGATTTCAGAGCCAGCTCTCGTCAGGAGTAGCGCCTTGCACCAATTTAGCAGGCTGAGGGCCCCGAGCTCCAACATCTCAATCTAAAGGGGGTCACAGGGTGGCACAAGTGAGTGTCAGCAAGTGCTGTTTAATTGCCAATCTAGGCTTCTCCGTGGTGTTTAAAGTATAATGACCCATCACTTAATTCTGAGAAGTCCTGGCCCCGCTGCTGAATGGAATGAATATCAAAGGGTATTCGGGAACAGGGCACGCTGCCTACATTTCCTATAACTGCCATAAGTATAATAGACCTGTACTTCTGTCGGCCCATTACGACAATAATGTATTTAATTTGCTGTATACTCTTTTTAACTAGGTACCTTTCATAAGGCCTACCTGGGGAATAGACTTTCTTCCCCCCTCTCCATCTTTCCCCTAACCTTTCTTTCTACCCCTTTTCCCCATCCCCCATCTTCTCCCCCCCCCCCCCGGAAATTTTAGACTAACCCCATAAAGAATAATTCAACCAATAAACTAAACCTTAATCCACATTCTGTAACTAGTGAGGCATATTAGGCTTTCTAAAACACAACAAAATCCCTATGACCATCAAAAATAAAATGCAGGAGTGGGAGACTGGGATCCTGGGATCAGAGAAAGTTTCCCTCTTTTGTCTTTTCCTATTTATTTGAACTTTATAAGGGATCACATGCCTTTCTGGGTGCCACTTAAAGAAAACTACTTTACTCAGTGCTTCCTTTCAGATATGCATACATGTGTGTTCACTTGTTTACTTACTCCTATACAAACCAAGATAGTGAAACATGATGATTCGGGACATATAAAACTTTTACTTTTAATTAATTGTACATAGTTCAGTTCCAGGGACTGTCACATTATACTCTCAGACCACCAACACCCACCACTTTTCTACACCTGAGGCAAACATTCCTTTTCTCTCTCCAAACCTTCCTCTGTCCTCCAATTTCATGTGCTGGCTACAGAACTTGAGGAGAGACAGGGGGACAGTATCCCTGCCATGTAATGCATGCTAACTTAATTATGTGCCATCATCAAAATGGATTAGCTGTTTCAGCCCATCAGGAAAGTCTAAACCTCCACCGATTTAATTAACTTGACTGAAAATCAGATGAACAGAAAATAAAACTATCATTAGGAGTAATTAGTGATTACTTAAACATAGTACTGCCAACCAGTTTGTAAATAAACTAGCAACGACTGGAAAATTAGCTAGAATTAATTGGAGCTAAGATAGGAGGAATATGGGAAAGAAAAAACAAATATAGAGTACTCATATATATTCACATGTAGATACATATTGAAATCTTCTTTCAAAACTTTAGAGGAGCAGGCAGGCTTTTAATGTAGATTCTCAGGATTCTGAGCTTTGAAAAAAGCCTAATAACCTTTGCGGGAATACTGCTTGCACAACAATAAAACAACCCCCACCTTTTCCTTTCTCAAATAATCCAAGGCTATATAGAAGACATTCTAAAAAAGCTGGTAAGTCATTACTTCTCTTTCCTGTTCCTTTAATGTCATTTTCTACAGTGCTCAATTAATTGCTTTAGATAATAAATCACAGATATGATATCAGCAAGATGGAAAGATTAGACACTGATAGACAAGAACCCACAATGAGAGTTCAATGAAATCTTAATATTGCCATTACTGACCTGAGAGTGTTTCTACATTAACCTAGGTCGCACAATTAACTATTAACTGTTTTCAGATATATATTGACCATCCCTTCCTAGATGACACGGGATACTAGAGAATATTCTGAGAAGTCCCACATTGCTCTGAATATCAGCACTCTGATTATCTGAACTCACCTTGACATGGAAGCATTGACAGTCAGAGCTGTTGGATAAGGATGCCTGAATCCTCCTGTTGTGATTGGGTAAACTGGTTGACCTTGCCTAGAAAGAGGAAAGGGGGAGAAAAAAAGTAAGAAAAAGGAAAAAAATGGGGGAGGGAGTAGAGGAAGAAGGAAAAGGGTGGGGGGAAGGAAAACTTCTCTCTGCACAGTAAGCTTTATTCTCATTTGATCAGAACAAAAATCTTGGGGATTGTACAGCAAGGATCAAAGGGAAGAACCACAAAACAATTTGAATGCCATAAATCTGATAGGAATGGCTAATTAAATTTTATAACCTCTGCTTATGTCAATAGAGACCCTCTCCCCAAGCTGAAACTAGGTGTTTTGTTGTAATAATTAAAGGCGAAGTCTCACTTGCTTTAATGGAGCCATCACACTAATTGAGGGCTACACATCCAAAGGAAAACAATAATGAATGTAAATTTATACCAAAATAAAGTACAGTGAATCAAAGGACTTCAGTTGCGCTTTGGGCCTCTTTCGGTATTTAGATCTCGGTGAGAAAACATTAAATTAACAGAGCTTAATTTGTAGCCTTTTGTCAAATTAACAAGTGTTGACAAGAGTTACCGGGGGGGAGAGTCCCCAAGAAGAATTGTGGGTAACCAATAGACAATCACACCTCATTACAATAATTAAAAAATACAGCAACACGCAAAATAGCTTCCTCATGAAAGACCCACAACTTTTTCTGATGGAGGTTTGTCTGAGTTGGCTATTCCTTTTTATCTAGCCTTCAAACATCTCTCTATCAGCTGAGCACAGGGAGACAGAGATGCCAGGATCATCTGCTAGGACTGGCCAGCCCCTTTTTAAGAATAAATGGGTCAACTACTAATCATACTTCTCCCTCTTGGTCTCCCCAAAAGGGCAATGGAGAGAGTACAATTTTCACTGGCCTTAATATTCAGAACTTGTTAGTGGATCATAAAACATTTGGAGTAATAAAAAGAGGTCTGAACTTGGAAGAGACTGGGATTCAAGTCCTGGCTCTAAAAGTTACTAGTAGCAGGACTAATGGCAAACCCTTTAACTCTGTAAGGTCCAATTTCTTTCTCAGGAATAGAGGGAGAGTTCTCCCCCTGGCCCCAACTAGAATGGCTCTATGATTCCACTAGCAAAAAAGAAGACTCCAATGAGGAAAGCATTTTACCTAGGCAGACTAGCACCTGCTCAGGGCCCCAGAGAGCTGCCCAGAAAATCGAGGAGTTAAGTGATTTGCTCAGGGCAGCTTAAGTGGCTTATTGATTAGAGCAGCAAACCAGGGGTCAGGAAGACCTGGGCTCCAATACTCATTCGTGTGATTCTGGACAAGTCCCTTCACCTCAGCCTCAGTTTCCTCATCTGTCAAATGAGCTGGACAAGGAAATGGCAAACCACAGCAGCATCTCTGTCCAGCAAACCTCCAATGGGGTCTCCACTGAACCACAATGCAGTCATCCGTCCAGGGTCACACAGTCAGCATGTCAGAGACCGGACTTGCAACCATGGTTTTCTCTTCACTAGAGGACACTTGTCCCCAGGAGGGACAAGAGTATCTGCAGTGTGATTATATTGAGAGGTAATGTGATAATAGAGAGCTCACGCATCTAAAAGTAGGTTGCTTCTGACTCATTTTATTAGTGTGGACAGGCAAGTTATTTTTGTGTTACGTTGTATCCTTAATGCCTTAGCACGATGCCTGGCACACAGCTGGCACTGAATAAGGGCTACTTGATGGGGAGGATGATCTCACCTCTCGGCAAGTACTCTAGGCAACCCTATATAGGTCTATCATCTGCAGATGGGTTCTCAGGCTACCGTGTACACTGCTAACAGCAGCTTCTAAGTCTAGAGGAAACCACAGATCCAGATTTCACTGCTTTTCCCACTGGGGAAAAAACAAAACAAAACAAAACACCTAATCCCTACCTTCTAGGATCATTAGGAGGATGAATGAGACAACGTATGTAAAATGGTGCATGAGCCTTAAAATGCGATGTAAAAACCAATTATTAATTTTAAATAGAAGAATAGAAAGTGTGAGTTGGTGTGGGAGGGGGGCTGCTTGGTACAGATTGAGCTCACATGGTCTTTTAAGTTCTTTGATTTTAGAGAATAAAGACACGCTCAGTAAGTCCTTAGTGACACTCATGGGTTCATGTGAAATCTCTCCCTGGTAGAATTTCCTCTGCTAGCATTTTGTTTCCTAATAGGCAGAATTTCCTGGTCCACATAATTTTCCCCACATTTGAAATGGTCACTCCCCAAAGTAATTAGCATCAGTTGGGGGTAAGCCACTAAATGGCAGTGAACAGAGGGCTGCTCCTGGAATCAGAAAGGTCCGAGTTCAAATCTAGATTCAAATACTTGCTAGATATGCAATATTGAGCAAATCGCTAAACCCTCTGTTAGCCTCAGTTTCCCCAACTCTAAAATAGGGATAATAATAGCACCTATCTCCTAGCATCAAGAGGATCAAGTGAGATCACATTTGGAAAGCATTTAATGTAGTACTTGGCACTTGGAAGGCACTAAATAAATATTGATTATTATTGGTGATTTTATTACTGAAGAACTCAAAAGAAAATTTCACAAAAGATACAATTTGTCAATGGAGAAAGGGTGATGAGCAAGCAAGAGAGAATCTCCAGGGACTAAGAACCACTGGATTTAGTGCTTCAGCTTGACTCAGAGAATGGCTTTTCCATAGTAGATTAAATCACCCAACTTGCACAAATTGCAATGAGACATGGGATATTTCTTCCCCAGGTGTATGGGTGCTCTTCCATGGCCACCAGGAGTCAAGAACCATTCTCTAATTTTGTCCCTTTCTATGAATTCATACTTTCCTCCCAATTCTTCCCCATATTTTCTCCTCCCCTTTCTGATTTAAGAATAATAAGTTATACCCATTAAAAGAAATGGAAATAAAAAATGGAACTCCTTACTGTGGTACTAACCATCCTAGCGGATGGGGGATTTGTCCTACGGTGCCAGGCGATAGTGGGTAATAAGGAGATATATCCGGAGGATGTGGAGGTCGTGGAATTCCTAGAGAGAGAGAGAGAAAGAGAGAAAAATCATAAATCATATGATAGAAGCAGGGGGGAGGAAGAGGGATTCAAATGAAGAAAGAATGACAGAGGAAAATTGGGAAGAGGAAGGCAAAAGGGGAAGAGAAGGCAAAGGAAGGAAAAAAACGTGGAAGAAAATCTCCGATAGTCCTCATATGCAGCTTCTCTCTAACCTAACTGATGAATTTGGTTTGTTTTGATTCCAATCTCAATTTTGTTTTCAACTTTTGTCCTCTTTTAGTAAAGCTACAAAACCTTTACTTTTATAGCTACTCATTCAAACAGTTTGGCTGAAAGTTACCTGTTTCCCACCTATGGAGGGAGGTAGTTTGGTATTGTGGAAAGAACACTGGGTTCAAATCTGGCCTAATGTACATGATCTGGGTAAACTCTGGTGTGCCACAATTTCTGTGAATCTCAATTTCCTCCTCTCTACAATGTGGAGGTTGGACTAGATAGCTTCTCAAGTCCCTTCAAGACCCTTAGGGTCCTATTTCACATAAATTTTCTAACAGTTAGCTTTTTAATCCTTCCTGCTGTCTGAATAACCTTACTTTTCTCAAGGAGGGTGTTTTAAAGATATTTATTGATATAAAAATTATTTTTAATGTATTCCTATTCAATTTAATGGAATACATTTGAAAATATTAAATATCAGGAGGCAATTGGGATCAAAACCAAAGGAAAAAATGAAGACTAAATGGAAAATATATTGAGGTTTGCCTTTAATTTGCTGAATGAAAAGTTTGTTGTGTGTCTCAGTTAAAAACCTATCTGCTGAATGGGTACAGCACCATCCACAAGGTTCATTACAAAATACAAATCGGGTAGAGCCTCAAAAAAACAGGAAAAGAACTTTCCAGAACTCTGTTGAAGCAAATGTGATGGTGTCTCTGAATCTACTGGAAAGCACCAAAGTTGATGATAATAACAGGAAAGGATGGGGAGAAAAGGTGGTTAAACGAATGAACAATAACAGGAGAATTTTAAAGGAGAGCATGAAAGTGAAGGAGTAGCATATTCTTGGCTGTAAACTATTTCTTTTTTTAATTCACTCAGGAAGCTTTTAATCTCTAAATTAAATCTCCCTGTGTGACATTTTCACGCGGACACTGCTTTCTCTCCATTACAAAAACCAAACAGATTAACTGGGCTTTAACTATACAGCGAGCCATTTGCACACTTGAAAGAATGTTCACAGAGGAAAAGTAAACACTCTACAGCCGTTAATCATATGTTTTACGATAACCATTTAAAAGCTATTCCCTGTACTACCATTATTTAAATGAGGGGCTGACTCTGCCATTCACTTACAGTGCCCAGGGACAGCAAGCCAGGTTCTTTCAGCCATGTGCAGCCTGCGTTCCAATGCAATTAAAAAGGAGGCCCAGTGGTCGGAGGCTGGTGAAAACCAGCTAATGTGTGGCTTCATTCAGAGGTAGTTGGTAACAGCAGAGTAAATAGGCTGCCTACGTCAGCCCCGTCCCAAACAATTCCTCTGACAAAATGACATGTAATCACCATTTTAAATTTAACCTTCTAATTAACTAACCAGAAGAATAAAAAAGAAGTGAGCTAGTGTTTTATGCAAGACTAAAAGAGAAATTATGAATGTAAACTACCCTCCCCAAAGCCTCTCCTGCTGCATTATTTATTTATTTGCAACAAAGGTTAGCAAATGACTTGGACATTTCAATGCAAGGAAGTAAGTCCAGAGCATTGTCATCCACACAGAAGGAATGAAAGATGCCCATGAAATGAGATATAGTTACTGCGGCATAAGAAGGCATCTTATACTTGTTTGAGAATACAGCCCAGGATGGGGAGTCAGGAAGTTGGCAAATTCTAATTCTCCCATCAACCTGGTCCACTGTTTGAATAAGTAGCTCTGGAGACATTATCTTCTGTATTTAATTCCAACGGAAAGGGAGAATGCATAGCAAGAAGGAAACTTTGGTTTTCCTTTTTATAAAATGAGAAACAACAGTGAACTGTGATACTAAAAAGAAAAAAGAACACAATCATAACACTAAAAGGGATTCTACAACTTGGCAACTCAGAGACTAAACCCCCCCCCATGTAATATCTAAGTAACTGTGGTACCTTAACTGCCTGAGGAATCAGAGGACCTCTTGCTGGCTTAGCAGGGAATGATGGAGGTGCTGGGATTATTCTCACTACCAATGGAATAGGCTACCCTAGAGTCCTGCAGTCCCAAGAGGCCAGAAAGATGTGGGAGCAGGTTGCTCTGTGATAACTTTCTCTGCATGTGTTTTGGAGGCTAAGCAGTAGGGTTATGACAGCCACCTGGAGGGCAGGATTGCCAAATCAAACCCTTGGGGAGGATAATGCTTGGCTCTAGTAGCCAAAACAGTCACAATATCCTAAACTCGCAAAGGACTTAGGGTCAGCCTTATAAGGAATAACAGCACAATGAGCACATCTACTTCTATCAACCAAAAAGCAAATAAGCAAAAAAATTCACACTTGGGACAAATAAAGGCAGAATTGAGATCTCTGAAGGGCATTCTTTCAATCCTGCAGTGGCAAGGGGTGAGAACTAAGCCATCCTCACTCCCAAGTGCTGGCCCCATTTCACATCCTTAGGCCCGGATGCCTCCGAGGTGGTTTTTACCCAACAATTTCTTTTCTCCTCTTTCCCACAGAGTCGGGAATAGCAGACCTCCCTCTGGGCCCTTCCCTTCCGGGGCCCGCTGTCCACCCGAGGCCTACCTGTTTTGGGATCTACGTCGGCTGGTAAGTGTGGAGGTGGGTTTCCTGGGGTGAAGTGCTCATTGCTGTATGTGATAAGCGGCGTAAGAGGGTGTACATGGTGAGGGTGCTGCACAACGGGCACTTTGTTAGACTGAAAATGGAAAGACAAGAAGAGAGAGAGACATTATTAACAGCAGCATCCCATCAGCTTCAAAGTCAGCAGGACAACCCAACTGCCTGGTCACCTACTGTCTCCCCAACTCCTGGAAAAGAAGATGTCAGCCATCTTTTATAGATTGTCACAGTTCCGTTTTTGCTTCTCTGTTGGGTCTGAATTTTGAATCTCCACCCACCTCTTCCCATCATAAATCCTATCCGTTGGCACTTTATCCTGTGGGTACGTAAGCAGGGAAGTAGCCGACTTTAATCTCTCCGACCCAGGATGTTGCAGTATGTAAGAGCAAAAGCTTTTCTCGATGATAAAGGCTGGTGGGGGTGAAGGGGAGAGGGGGAAGGAAGAGGAGAAGAAGGGAGCCTTCACTTCCAGGAGGCTGACTGGGGCCTCATGTCTTGTGTCCTACCCCGTCAGCCCCAAATCGTTCTCATATTCTGTAGCCATTTACAAACATCACGGATGGAAAAGCCCTGCTTGCTCACTACTCCAAGTCTGAACTTTACTGGGGACTGCTAAACTGCAAGGCAATCACCTGCATATTTTATGCATATTACAGCAGCCCAGGCTCATTAGGAATTCATCAGAGAGCACTAATAAGTTAACTGGATGATGATGAATTGTGCTAATAAAAGGTATGCATTTTAAAAAGGCAGTTCTGGAAAACAAGAAATAGGCATTTTAATGACTGGTAGGGGGAGAAGAGGAAAGTTGTAGTTGTTTTTTTTTTTTTTTTTTTGGGGGGGGAGGGTGTCAAGATTTTCTCATGCCTATAGCTAGTTCCCATAAAATTATTTTTAAGCTCTACTCCCCCCCCCCCAAGTAATACAGGGTTTCATGATAACTTAGTCTAGCAAGATCACAAAGAAAAAATTAAACTGAAACTAGCGAACTACTGGGCCATTTACTGAGAGTAATCCAATTGCAAAAAACCCTATTCCCAGTAGAGGATTTCCACTAAAATCCTACAACAGGGACATTTAACCAGATTAGGTACCAGCGAAGATAAAGAGGCTGGTATTAGATGATGAATGGATTAGAGTCAAGTTTCATTTTAGAATGTGTCTTCATTTTCTTTTATTACTTTTAGTAAGGAACAACTCGCATTAACATCAAGGAAAAGGAATTGCATGCAAAGAGAAGGGAGGGTGGAGTTGCGGGACTGCCCACCAGCACCATGGAAGTGGTAAGGGTGTTCATTAATGCCTTACTTTGGGGGCTCTTCCCCCCTTCAATGGGTGAGGGGGAGCTACAAATAAGCCTGGGTAAACCATTTCTCAACTGCTGTAACAGTGTTTGGGCAGGGAATAAACTTTAAAGTTCCCAAACTTTTAGAAGATGAATCAGGAAAGGAAGATGTACACATGAAATGTTACAGAAAAACTGGAAAAGAAGAAATCTATTTAAAATAAATGCCTCCACAACCTAGAATAATGACCTTTCTGAAGACTCTGGCCTTTAGAAAAGATTTGCAATCTGATTACAGGTTCTTCTTTGGGGTTGACATTTTAAGATGAAAGCACTTATTAAGTGATTAAGAGACTCCAAACAGGATGGTGGGTTTGTTATTTGTTGTTATTCTTGTTTTGAGGAAGGATGGTTTAAAGCAAGTCATAGAAAATAAATAACAGAAAACATGTTGGCTATTTGGTCTTACTAGGCCAAGTCCAACAAACCAGAGCTTCAGGAATTAAGTGTCAAGATTTTCTAGAATAATCAAAATCTTATGAGCCATTACATTTCACTGAAGAATATATTTGTAAGGGTGGGCACTATCTGATTATTACAACAAGCTTAAGTCAAAATCATTTATTGCCTACAATGCACCCAGTGAGCACTTAGCCTTACTCTAATGTTACAGATATTTATATCTCATCTAGTATTGGATTTACATATTTCTTGAAGGCAGAGTTTGTGGTTTCTCATTTTTCTATTCCCAGCACCTAACAGGGCCATCATGCATAGGAGATGCTTAGGATAAAAAATGTTTTGCAGTGAATTGAATTGCTAGGCACTATGGGGGTTATAGATTACTAGTCATTAGGAAGAGAGAGAAAGGAGGAAAAACAAATAAGCAAAAGGAATTCTCTGTCCTTGGACAATATGGAATAAAATTTTGAAAGAAATATGAAATTTAAGAAATATATGAATTAAATATGGATTACCCCAAAAATTTTAGTGGAGTTTTAGCTTTAATTCCTAAAAACAAAAACAAAAAACTTTTGACATGCACTGTGTGTAATTTAGCATGAAATATGTAATAATTCACATATCACTTTAAAATTTTAAAGCACTTTTTTAATTATATAAGGGACAAGTATTGGAGAACAGTGGATAAGGAAGGGAACTGTGATTTTACTGGCAGTACAGGCAATTCCCAGATGAGGGCACTCCTTCTACCAGTGCAAGATGGCACCCTTTTTGCAATTTATAATCTTAAAGCACTAAGTGGCTAAGTGATTTGCCTCAGATCACACAGTCAGCATGTATTATAGGAAGCTATAGAATATAGGTCTCCCAGGCTTCAAGGCCTACTCAGAATCTACTATGGCAACATACAACAGAAAAAGTTTTGAGACTGCAGCTCAGCTTCCACTTCTGATATTTAGAATCTGTACAACCACGGACAAGTAACTGAGCTTCCTAATGTCTATCTCTAAAATGGGAACTGGACAAAATAATCTCAGAAATGACCTCTTTTAGTTCTGGATCTGGATCCTAGTTTGCCTTTGGATCAAATAAAATTGAGAGCAAATATTACATTTTATAAATGAGGAAATAAATTGAGAAAGATCTGTTCCCCTACCCAAGGTCACAAGTGAAGGAAATAAGACACACAACAGATCTTCTCTCACTTCAAATCTAGAATTATTTCTATATCATGTTCTACCAGCAGAGATAATAAAATCTAATCAAATCAACACATATTCTATACAAAATAATGTGGTAGGCCCTAGGGATAAAAATAATGCAATGAGTCCTACTCTTAAAAAGCTTACATTCTAATGGATAAGATAGTAAACACATAAGAATATGTGGAATTAATATTAAAAGAATAAATACAAATAAATAAAAGAGTTTAATACAAATAGTAATTGAGGAGAAAGGAAAGCAGATAATGATTGTGGTAGACAATCAGTGCTTGTGGTAGACAATCAGTGCTATAGGAAAGAGAGAATGGAAAGATCAGTGTGGATTGGGTAATATGATCGGACTTGTCTAATACCTGAAGTACTGAGTAGATAGACAGGAAGGCCTAGCCTACTTCTACACAGGAAGAACATGGAGACTAAGGCACAAGAGCCAAAAGATGCCCAAAGTGTCTTCAGGAGACCATTTGGTGAAACTGAAGAATCAAATGAGGAACATCATTGACTGCTCCCTCAAAAAAAAAAAATCTATAATTCTTTCCCAAACATTAATAAAAAGAATGAAAGCTAATGCATTTATTAAGCATCTGCTATAGACCAGACATTGTGCTAGATGCAGGAAAGGGATATGAAATTTTCTAAAAATCTTTCCAGGAAAGCAAAGAATAAGGGCTTGATTTTGGCTTCCTCCTCAAGTATTAAATAATCACTAAGAATTTATGAAGTGCTATTTTAGACACTGGAGAGAACAATGACAAAAATGAAAGTCTCTGTATACAAGGAGCTTATAGTCTATTGTATGAGCCAAGTATATACATAAATATAAGCAAAAAAATGCAAATTCATTCAACTTAATGTAAGAAGAAGACCTAATACTCATAGCTCATGAGAGGTAAAGGTGGGAGAGAGGTAAAAATTGATGTTAAAAAAAAAACTCACAGAAAGAAAGGCATTCCAAGTTGAGTTTTGAAAGAAACATAGGCTCTAAGAAGAGACTGAAAACAGGTCAGAGTAAAATTTTGAAGGGCTTTAAATATCCAATAGATATCTGTATTTGTCAGGTAAAAAGGAGCACCAGAATTTATTGAATAAGAGAATAACATGAATACATGCCTGAATATGGATTCTTCATCTTTTACATACATGGCACAAGCAACTCTAAAAAAACAAAACAAAATCACACCCCTTCCAAAAAAAAAAAAAAAAAGCTCAAGTTTTTTTACAGTGACCAAATTTTTCGGTGTATTTCTGCATATACAAACATCACCATGTCTATTTCCTAAGCCAGAATTTTTTTCAATACAATTAGGATAACTCAAAGGAAGAACAGCTCAAGGGATTGAGAGCTACAGATGTACTCTGGACTGAACCCCAAGGTCCTGATGCTCACATAACATTCTGTGAAAAAGGAGAGAAGAACACTTCTTCAAGTGCCTGTTTGCAGCAGACAGGATAGTCATTTACTCCTACAAAAATTACCTGGTATCCCTGGATGCCTCAAGGCAACTTGAGAGATCTGATTTGCTTCATTATGTGGAGAGAGAAAAAGGGCTCTCTCAAATATCACCCACAACATCTGAACTGAGGACGGGGATAAAAAAACAGCGTAAACAGCGCTATATTCATCTGTCCCACTCAACAATTTAGCCTAATTCTTATACAGGAAAAGAGAAAAAAAACAAGACTAAGGTGCTAAAGACTCTGAACTCCTAAAGGATTATGGGCTTGTTCCTAAATGGCTCAAGTGCTATTACTTTAAAAGCACACATATATGCGCGCGCGCGCACACACACACACACACACACACACACACACACACACATTTATACATCGAATCTATCTTCCTTCACAAGAATGTTTCCAGCCTGATAGATGGGCTTTCATGCCTTCCATAGGAAGTGACTTCCTCCATAATCTGTGTGTGTGTGTGTGTGTGTGTGTGTGTGTGTGCGCGCGCACATGTGGTGGGTATGTATGCATGTATGTTTGTATTCCTATGTTTGAATATATGTATATATGCGTATTTACACCATTTTTGAGCATAATAATGATTACATAATACAATGAAAGCCACATACATTGCTCAAATAATAAAAAACAGAACAAAAGAGGACATCTTTTAATCGGGATCAACTTTATTACAAGTAAAGGATTCAGAGAATTTCCCAGTTCTTTAAAGAAACTAGGTTTTCAGAATTGCATTCAAAAGTTACCCTATACAAGATGTCTACACAAAATTAGGTTGTTTAAGGCCTTTTCTTCAGTCTAAAGACCTGTCAAAAATGGGGAAAGAAGACCATCACTTTCCGCAGATTTCTTCCACTGCTCAATCTATAATGTGACAATATAAAACCAGGGACTTTCAAGAACTTCATTACCCAGTTTAGTTTTGAAATATGTCAAGGGATAGCATTCACTACCATCAAAGAGAGCAAATTAAGTTCCCAAATCAGGAAAGGAAGAAAAAATGATATTTGAATAATATAATCACAAGAGGATGGAAAGAGAAGAAAGAGACTGTGAAGGAAAAAGTAGGAGGAGGGGTTGATAGGTAAGGCCCGGCTCATTCCTCTATCTGATGAATCTCTCTCATAGCTTAAATAAGTAACCACCATTTTTAAGTGCTTATTCTATGCCCAGCACTATGCTAAAATTCTGGGGATATAAATATAAACCAAAACATAGTTTCTGCCTTCAAAGGTCTTGCATTGTAATGAAGAAATCCAACATAGAAAAGGGAATCTGTGAGCTAAAGAGAGGGTGTCAAACAAAGGAGAGCACAACGTTTTTAGAAGAGTTTAAATTGTAATGGCATTCATTGTATTTGTATATAGAGATGAAATCCAAGACAACATAATATTTGTCTAGACAATCTTCCCAAAACTGAAAGACATTTCAAGAATCTAGCCTTCCATATAGTTACATCCCAGTGACTTGACTCTCTATACTAGTACCAGCCAATTCATCCATTTACCAAGTTCTACCAGTACCAAAAGCTCTCTGGCTCCCTCCTTCTCCCAATGGAATATCTGCATGAGATAAAAAGTAGTTTGGGATGAGAATTTTCTTACCTAACTTTTTTTTTTTTTTTTGGGGGGGGGGGGGAGGGGGAGAGGTGAGAGGGGAAGGATGGATGGAAAATGATAGTTATGGGCAAGTAAATAGGTATGGAATTAAAGAATCTAGAATCTTAATGACCCTTTTAATAGGATACATATACTTCTGAAATTCTAGTATTAAATCAGCTTAAAGTTGGACTATGTTAAAGAAACATATTGCATGCGATCAGTATCAGGCTAACAAAAATAAAATAAAATAAAATAAAAAAGTATTCTGTTAAATTAAAAGAGTCAGGTAAAAACTTTTTTTTTTTTAAAAGACAACACACTATCCTAATTTGATCATTATAAGATGCATAATAGTCGATAGGCTTTTCTTCCTTTTTTCTTTTTTTAAATGCCACCTACCTGATTAAGCTGCTGCTCCCTAAACTTCCATCCCCCTTTCTTCATTAAGGTTTGTAGCTTTGAGCATTGAACATTTTAATTATAAAGGCCCTTTAACACTACACAATGCTTAAACTCTTCCCATCCAAAGCATTCATCAAACCCCAGCACAGGGAAGACCTCCTTGACTGACCCTTGACCTTTCAAGGGTCCTTAACCACTCAGTTTGGCTGCCCCCTTGGAAGTTGCTATACCACCCTCATTGAGACACTACTCCTCTCCCCCCCCCCCCCCCACACATACCCCATTCGGTACTATTTGTAATTTGGAACTTGGCAAGTAAGAGATTGATTAGGCCCTCAGAGCCCAGCCTCCTTACCTTCCCCAGCCCCCATCCACCTTCCCCTACTCTGGGCAGCCTAAAAGGAATGAAAGCTGGCCATTCACATCTCCACCTATTAATCAACAGACTTTGAAAACAAATGGAGCTATTGCTCCGCCCGTTCTCTCAGTTGGGCCCTCCTCTTCAATACTCCCCTATTGCTTTCCCTTTCTGCAGGAGAAAGATGGGGCCAGAAAGTGCCTTTATGAGCCCAGCACAATAAAACAAAAGCAGCACAGAGCAGCATTTGTCAGCCTTTTCCCCTCCTCGGGGTAGATGGGGAAGGTCTTCAGTGGTCTTGAATTACCAGGCCCTCCCAGGGACTGAATTCTGCATTAGTAAAGGGCACCATTCACTCCTGGTTTACATTAAAAATGGGTTTATAACTCATCTCCATGCGTTTTCCAGATGCCGTTTATTATGACTGCACAGAGGCTAATGGCGACTAGTAAAACATTAATAGATATTTCAAGTCACTGGAGCCATGGGGGAGAGCTCCCAAAGCAGGGAGGAGGAGCAGTATGAGAAATGGAGCACCATTTCCTACCAGTAGGCAACCTTCCATAACTAACTGGAAGTCAATGGGAATATAGGAAAAAAGCATAATCCCTTATTATCCATGCCATCACTCAATAATAACATTCAACTTCCATAGAACTTCAAGAATAATACCAAGGAAAAGCCCTCACTTGTAAAATATTCCCAAGTCACCTGAGGAGAATTTCAACTAAACAATTTTCAAACTCCTCCATACTGCCCAATTATAACTTTTACTTCTCTACTTCTTTATTAGTGGAGAAAAGAAAGGAGAGAACTCCTAACTGGTTAAGCTGTGTCTTCCAAAAGTTTGTCGATACCTCCCCAAAAAGATTCTCTTCCTTCTCAGAACTTTTTACTTGCTTCCTATTTTGAACCATCAAGTGACAGTGCTCAGACTTTTCACAGTTTAATGTAGCTCTTTTCTGACTAAGCCCTTGCCCTAAGCTAACTGCTTATTGTTCCCCAGGACAAGACCTCCATTGATAACTACTGGCTCCCTGTTGAAAATACTAAAAAGGGGGGAAAGGGATGGGGTGGGAATAATAAACAAAAGATAGAAACTAGCACCCCTCCTTTTTTCCATCCCATTCATCTTACACTTACACACACACACACACACACACACACACACACACACACACACACATATATAGCCTGTTCCCATTTCTAATATACCATCCCTCTTCTGGGGCCAATTTCTCATACGTAGAAATTAGGAGGATGGGGGGATAGAACTACATGCCAAAAATTCCAACTAAACACACCCAAACTCAGTCTGACATATTCCTTTTATCGTTCTGCTTTCAAAACACACTTACAGCCTGCAGGAGTTATCAATCCCAAAGTCAGAATTGTGATCACTTTTACCGACTTCAAGGGTACCCAGGATGCTGAGAAGACTGCTCGGTTTCCTGATTCTCTAAATATTCTAATGCTAAGATAAGAAAATGCTGAAAGTATATCCAGCTTAGATGGCCACAACAGAAAGAAAATATTCCCCATGACTTTGACCAAATTTTGCCGATTCATCAGTTCTCATGAACCCACACAGGCATTTTTAACATTCTTTCTACGACAGAGTCGATTGGAGGGGGCAGGGAAAGGAGAAATGTGCAGTCAGTTTTTATACAAATTCTCATATTCATACACAACAGCAGAGCTAATAAACTGAGCACATAGCACACTCATATGTATCTTAATGTGCATACAATTAATACATAGACATATATACATACATGTGCATATATATGTATGTATATGGTATATATGTAAAAACTCCTTCTAGTACCATGTAAAACTGACTGTCACATCTCTTTAAATGGCCAAAGGCTCAAACTCCTCTCAAACATGTTTCTTCCTAAACCTCAGAAGGGAAAGGGAAAACACTACCAAAAACCAATCTCACAATTAACCCACTGCCCAAAGCCGAGGAAGATGGAAAAACTCTGAACATACCTCATTCAGGCTAAGCAGGGCTTTCATAAGCTCTTGAACAATTACTTCCTGCTAAGTTCATTAACCATAATTTATTTCTACTCCTTCTCATTTACTTTCCAATAAAAAAGAAAGCATCCTATTGTGTCACTCCCAGCTAACCTTTACGGCCCTTAGAACTTGATGCCTTTGCCTGAGTAAGCCAGTTAGTGGCCTGGATGACTGACTCTTGGCTTGTCCTGGTCTTGCCCGGTTTTTAGCTCTGTGGAGGAGCATATCTCAACATCCCAATGTTTTAAATATGGAGTCTTGGGGGAGCATTGTCAAAAAGAGAAAAAGAACTTTATTCTCCCACCAGACTTTTCAATGCCCTAACACAAGTTTCGCTAAGTAAATTCTGACTGAGCACAGTAATCATTTTCATTCCTAAATAGTGTAAAGAATTAGAAATCTCATTCCCACTGGGAAAACATTTCTCAGTAACTTTGAGATTTTTTTAATTAAGGGATGACTTAATTGTACTTGTCTTGGGTTATGGAAATATTGGAAGGAGGGCGCACACAGCTCCCTCTAAAAAAAAAAAAAATTGGATATCTTTAAAATGGAGCAGGGAATCAATTCAACCAATTTGAGAAACCTAATGAAAGAGATATATTTTTTAACTTTTCAAAGGCAAGTCCTTTAAAAAAAAAAAAGTAAAAAAATTCTCCCCCCCCCCAAATAATGGTTTTAATAAAATATTATGTAATTTGAAATAAAAGAGAGAAGACATTTCATCTTTCTGATTTGGGATAAGATGGGAAAAGTGACACTCACAATATCTGATATTTTTTATTCTACCTCATCTCAATTAGAATAAATTGCCAATGTATTATCAGCTTTGTTGAGATAAATAAGTCTTTTCCTCCAGTATCACCACTGTCCAACAGTGGGTCAAAATAATAGCTTTACCCTAGAGGTTGGTAAGTGCATTGATAAAACAATTATTTTGTATAAGTCCTATCATATATCATGTGAATTTTCTCACCTATAAAAGGGCAGAGCAACTTACTGAGGGTCAGAGAGGAAGTAGAGATGATAGGGTGGGGTAAGAAGAAATTACTTTTTATGTAGATAATAGCCATCAATATTGGCATGGGGATAAGATGGAAAGGGAAGGAAGAAGGGAAAGAGGGAAGGAGAGAAGGAGAGAAGGAGAGAAGGAGAGAAGGAGGAAAGGAGGGAGGGGAAAAAGGAAGGAAGGAAGGAAGGAAGGAAGGAAGGAAGGAAGGAAGGAAGGAAGGAAGGAAGGAAGGAAGGAAGGCAATTCCATTGTATGTTTGGAGCCACTAAATAATGAAATTACATTGGTAAAACAATCTTCCTTCCTCACTGTAATGTAACCTAGAAATTTTAGCAAACACAAGAAAATGATGCAAGCAAATAGTGAATTAAAGTTAGTTCCGTTTTAAAATATGCACATGCACATCATACACAGAAATATAGAAAAGAATATTACAAATATCTGCAGAAGTGCACAATCTGGAGAACATGTCAGGATTTCAACACATTCCAAAATACTACCCAAAGAAAGAACTTTATGACACCCATCAGCCAGGGACCTCCGGTCCCAATCTACAAAGGGGAGGTTTCTCTAAGATTACAATGTTGCAGAGTCTGCTGAATTTAGAAAATGTATATGTAGAAGCATGTTGTTACAGAACAAAGATTGTAATATCTGTATAGTTTTTGAGTCAGGAATTACCCTTTCAAGTAGCTCCTTTCCATATAACGAACTCAGAACAGAAATAGAATAATTCATTTCAACAACACAATTAAACACAAACTAAGCAAGTCATTTAACAGACAAATGTGTAAAGGCCTGAAATAATCCAAAATCCTTAAAAGGAGAAACTCCTATTAAAAGAGAAACTTAGGAAACATTGTCTATACATATTTGTAATCTTTCTCACACAATTTAGGATTTATACATGATCAGTTTAATGGGATACTTCATGCTGTCAAGAAAAAAATACCAAGACACTTTTTTGGTCATTCCTGTACGGTTGAATAGAGGATTATATTCTCACATTTAAACAGTGGAGCAAACCATTAAAAGCCACAGAATTGAAAGAACATTCCCATACCCCTCAAACACCCCTATTTCATACCAGTTTGAAGATATGATCGATGTAAACATTTTGATCATTGACAGGATTCCCACACATTGAAAACAATTAAGCAAATGCCTCTGGCTTCAAAGGGACAACAACCTAAAAGCCTGGGCCAGCCAAGTGGTTGGTCACTGCAGTTGGAAAGGACACTGTAATTTCTCCCCAAAGCAGAAGTGGGATTGCAAAGAAGGGCTTTTTTCCCTAATCATTAACAGCACAATAGGCTGTCATCAGTTTCTTCCTCAGGTTTCTAAAACAAATCACACATTCTGCATTTTATGAATTGAGAGAGCATGAACACCAGAAGCAAGACTGAACCACTAAAAGCCTGCATCTAAATTTGGAGATTTAAAATAAACACAATTAAAGATAGAATAACAGAAAGCTAGCATAAAATATGAACAAGCAGACACAGTTTATACAAATTCTACTACCGGAAAAGCTACTTGCTTGGAAATACGTAAATTTAGAAAGCAAGCTATCTGTGAAAAAGTATCATTTTTGTGTCTCCTCCATACCCTCCCCCCCCCCAACCTAAGCCCTATATGCCACCTCCAGCTCACTCTAGTTGGGGAAAAGAGGAAAAAAAAAAATCAGCTTTATAGAAAGCCCAAACAAAAATACCCGCTTTTGGAGTGGGGCTCGGCTTTATTTGGAAGATAAACTAAGTAGATTCACATTGTGGTAGAAATGTAAGTACTTGGGACTTAAGACAAGCTTTTTAAAAATAGAAAAGAAAGAAAGGAAAAACTGTTCCCCTCAAAGTGTACTGTCAAATATACAGAGCATAAGGTCACAGCTTGAGATGACCACTTTGTCCTTTCTTTCCCCTTTTTTGGGGGGCAGAAGAGGAAAAGGGGGGCTTACATCCACCAGAATAACAAAAAGTCACAAGGGAAGTTCAATGGTCAGGACTAAAAAGGGTGTTCAGACCCACAGATTCACACACACACACACACACACACACACACACACAATGCTACTCAGCGCTACTCACCCAGCAATTCAAATTGAGGTGCCAACAGCCCAACTGCTGGAATAGAGAGAACCCAGAAGCTACTGCAGCTCCTTTCCCACTCAAATCTTCCATCCCCACTAAAATTGCATCCCTCGGGTACATAACAGCTTTGGCTTTCCTTCCCTTTACCTCAAAAACTTTTGCTGCACCTTCAAGATGCGAATTGTGCCAGTTTTCGTTTTTTAGTTTTTTTTTTTTAACTTTTCTTTTTTGTCTATTTTTCTTAAAGCTTTTCTCACCTTTTTTTTTCCTCCTGCCTTCCCCTCCCTTCCCACCTTTCACTTAAAGTACTGAAAAAAGCATCTTGAAAGATCAAGATGTCTCCAATTTTGGGGCCTGGTATATTCTGAATGCTCAAAATCCACTGTCATGTTGCCTAGAAAAGAAAGTGTTTTAGTCTTTTCTTTTTCCTTTTCCCTAAAGTGTAGCCGAGGTTTGCTGGTTGCAGCAAAAACGAGTGGAGAGAAGCCTCCTCTGGTTCCCTAATCTTTACCACTTTGGGAGCCTTTGAGGGGGAACAGGCCTATTTTTTCCTGCCTGCTCAGGGCACCCAGGAAAAGTCCCCCCTCCCTCACTCTCCTGTTACCTTGGGCAGCAGTGACAGTGCTACCGAAGCACAGCTACTACCTAAGAGTAGGCAGGTGATACTGGCCAGCCATAAGGGAGCATGATCAACTAAGTGTACCAAGTAGTCATTTTATCAGGAAGAGTGTCAGGTCTCGCAAAACAAATATCTTTGGGAAAGAGCCGACAGGGAACAAATGGGGTGGGGGAAGGGTATATTTTCTTGTCACCCAGACACAGAAGGGACACTTTGCAGGGCCTGACTTAGCTCTGGTTCTCCCTTACTAAACACCCATTGCCTTAACGGTTTTTAACTGACCTCCCTGACTAAGCTTTAACGGTTTTTAACTGACCTCTCTGGAAAAGACACAACCAGAAGAGTTTGAGTCTTCTGTGTTCACTGGAATTCCAACAGCCAGAGTACCTGATCACTTTTCAACAGCTATTGTATTTTGCAAGTTTTCTCAGGGACACACACATACAAAAAAAAGTGGGAGAAGGGTGCACAGTCCATCAGAGAATCCTATCAACACAATTTACTGCTTCCTACTCCTTATAAATGGCACACGGATAAATTTTTACTTAATTTGACCTGGCTAGTTCAGACAACACACAAGAAATATAGCGTCAATTCTCTTTTACAAGGTAGGAGATCTAATGATGGGATAAAAGTGACTGCCATCCTAAGTCCTCCTAACCCTACTCCCAACGCTATAAAAAGTGTTAGGAATCCATGGTCCCCTCCCCCACTCCACCAAAAAAAAAGGGGGGGGGGTTTTATACAGGTAGATTATACAGGCAGTGAAAATACCACTGCCACATAGGATTTGCACCTATCTTGCTAGAAGCAAAAGCAATTGCAAAGATTTATTTTCTTCTGGCTGCCACTACCACTGACATAAGGAAGATGTTTTTAATTTGGAAAACTGACTGCTATACTCCTTATCTCCAAACACACAGAATTGTTTACATGACATATGCTTTTAAACAATCTCTTAATATACCAAACAAGTTAATAACCTCTTCCTCCCCAACACACAGACACACACACATACAAAACACACACACACACACACCCCAAAACAAAAAAAGGTTGGGAAGGGTTTAAGGATAATAATAAATGCGGGAATTCTTCATCCTCTTTATTTAAAAAAAAAAAAAAAAAAAACCTCCCCTCTCTCCCCTTTCTCTGTACTTATCTGGCCTTCCTGTGTAAGTGTCACGCAGCAATCTTTAAGGCCCTTAATACCAAAACAAAACCCTGCTATTTCCCCTTACATGGTAGTAACAAAAGCAATGAGACTCCGGCTTGACAAGTAAAAAGCCCCAACAACACGGCAGCTAATTGCCTTCCCTCCCTCTATTCACAAGGACCACCACACTGCATCGCCTGCCTTTGTCACCCGGGCAATTTCTTAAGTAAACTGCAAGTTCTCTCCCTGGTGATGGACAGTTCCCAATCATTTAGTAACAATAACTTATAAAGTGCAGTAACTCTAGGACTAGGACTAAGAATTTTTTTTTTGCCTTTTTCAAAAGAAAGGCTAAATGGAGACCACAAGATGAGTCAACACCACGGGAAAAAAAAAGTGATGAAGATGAAAAAAGCAGTTGATTAATCTCTGAATTTTTTCCAATTCACTCCTCTCAGGAAACTAAAGGCAATTGATAAGTAGCCTATCCTTTTAGTTCAAATTACGCCACTACAACTTCTCCAACTATACACAGGTCAGCCAAAGGGAAAAAAAAAAGTATTGCTAATTAACTAGTTCTGCCAAACTTTGTGTGTGTGTGTGTGTGTGTGTGTGTGTGTGTATTTATTTTTATTTTTAAAACAGAACCATCAGTAGTTGCAAGGTCTCCCCAAAATAGATCCAATAACTTCTCTTCCCTTTTAGTATGAAATTGCAATCCATCACTGGAGAGGAGGGGGGTGTGGGAGAGATCATGGAGGGGGTGAAAGAGGAAGGCTGGGAAGACCAAACTAGAACTTTGGTTTTACATCACATATTCCCTAATCCGGAACACAACCATTCCCCTTACTCCCTCCCTTCAAGTTGGATGTTGATGTTTGGGGAGCTTGACTGTTTGTTTGTTTTTTATTGTTGCGGGTTCTTTTAAGAGATTTTTGAGAAAAGGGGATAACGGATATGGGGATATTATATGTGATCAAGAGAAAATACGACTGTTTTGACTAAAAACTTTGGGAATGGGAAGGGATGTGAAGGAATACTCCGTTCCTGCAGCCCTGTGGGGGATATTAACCCAAAGCCCACGGACGGTCCTTCATCTCTAAATTATAAATCATAAAAGCACATTTCCCGTGTCACTGAGTTAAGTTTCTAAATCAAAAGGGATCCCGATAGAATTTTTTTGAGAAGAAAAAAACAACCAAAGTCAGACCTCCATTCTAGCGGGCACCCCAGCAGTTAGAAGTACATCCATCTCTTAAGTTATTTAAAACTGACCGAGAACAATCCGCAGCCCAGAAGCCACTAGCATGCAAGAGAAATGCACAAACAACCAAAGTAGGGAGAAGTGGACCCGAAGCAAATGCAAAGGATGGCTATTGTTCGCTGGGAAGGGTAGCTTACCATTTACAACGGTTTTAATCGGGCTCCTTCACGCTGCCTGGTTTCAAGCATGCTGCCGTTGGGTATATTACCGTACTTACATGGATGTGCAATCACATTGGTGCTGGGCTGCTCCACCGGAGGGCAGCACCCACCCTACACCATTCACAACTGAGCTGCACTGAACAGATAAACACAGCAGCCAGACACACAACACCAGCTCTTCAGCCAAGATGCTCAAGTACAGTTCCATTCATAGAATTATCTCGCTTGATAGGGAAGAACACAATAACTCCAATCCCCCCCCATTCAATAACAATCCACCCAAGGGGGGAGGACCGAGGTGGGGGGAAGAGAAGCTCTTTTCCCAACCCCCGGAATTCAGTCAAAAGAACAAAGACTGATATTTTGTTTGCCGACTTGGCAAACATAAAGGCAATTTCAATACTCCAAAGAAGTTCACCTAAGTTGGTGAAAGTAGTGCTTTGCAGTTCTCCAGTGAAATTAAGCTTTAATAGCTATTTGATGCTACTCAGAGAAGGGGGAGAAAGTATTTGAATCTGGAATAAAGTTAGAGGACTACTCTCCGCTCTAAGTTTTTGGGTTTTTTTTTTTTCCTTTCTTTCTTGCCAGCCAGAACTGCTCTCGGAAATCCTGGACAATATCCACAGCTTAGTTATTCATCTTGTTGAATTATTATTAGTTTTAAGGAAAAACAAAAACAGACTGTAAAAAAAGCCCCCAATATGGAAAAAAATCAGAACCATTTAACTGTATAAAAAATTGTCCTAGCTAAGTTTAAAAAAAAAAACCCACAGAAACTTGTGGATGTGTTCCTTTAAAGCAAATGGTCCTAACACATATTAAACCACCGCTGCGAGTCTTCTAAGCATAGTAGGAAAAAATGACTATTGATCTTCAAATAGCGATAATTGAAAAGATCAAAAAGATTAAACAAAATCAAGAATGTGCTGACTTACCATGCTATGCTTTTTTTGTTGCAACTTTGTAGAAATTTCACTCAAAGAAACTGCATCAGAGGTGTCAAATTTTTTAGCGGACTGTGATCGTATTATTTCCGCAGCCCTGCCTTCCAATGCTTCAGAACTTTTTCCCCTTTCTCTTTTTTGTTTGTGGTACCTAGCTTTTTGCTATAGACTTTAAAAGCCTTCAGCTCAGCAAACCAGCACAAATTATCTTGCCACCTTGCACAGCTCTGATGCTTTGGCCGCTAACTTTGGAAGGCCCTTTACTACCGCATCAAAATTAGCATTGTCAAAGCAGTTAATGAATATTAATATTGTATTTGTCATTGGAGCCGGCCCGTTGCTGAACTCCGAGTCATCCATCAGGGACAAGATTAAGAACACAATTATTTCTGACTGACAGGGACCAAATCTGCTAGAATTTTTTTTTAAACAATTCGGGGGGAAAAAAAACCCACAATATCATCATCTTAAGGTGTCTCCCAAGAGACTGGGAACCAGATTAATACGCTTTTAATGAAGTAGAGATCATTATGTATGAAGGCAAAGGAAAAAAAAAAAAGATGTACTATTCAAGCTATTTAGTTATGGTGTGGCTAGAATTTTTTTTTTTTTTTAATGCAGATGGCATATCTTTTTCGACAGCTGTCCAGATTTTATTCATAGTGTTCTAAGAGAAAAGACTTTTTCTGAAATCTTTCTCTTTTAAAAAAAAAAAAAAGTGAAGAAGAAGAACAGAGAAGGAGCAATTCGTCCCATCTGGGATAATTTTCCATGTCTTCACTTTCACTGTCGGCAGCACGGTAAATAATTCCTACACAAATTTGACAAGAAACACCTTCATCAGCTACAGCTCCTTCCACCCCTATTCCCCAGATTCCAAGCACTGTCTCTCTCACTTTATTCAGGATGAACCATTACATTTACAGAAACTCTTAAATTCCCTTTAACAGTGACATCTTTCTGTAATAAACACAGAGGCAACAGCATACTCTTAAAAATACACCCACACACAAGCAGCAGATATCAAGTTCCCTGAAAAAAACAGAGTAGCTATCACAATATTAGGAGCTAATATTTTCTAATTTCAGATATAACCAGTCTAAATATATGTTGGTTTCAGCTGTGTTCTTAAAAAAAAAAAATTAAACTAACTCTATATTAGATCCAAAAGGAGAAACTGGCCGGATAACAGAAATATATGCAAGAAATTATTAAAGCCTGGTCCTTTTCTTTTCAAAACAGTTTGAATAAAAGGAATGAAGTCCAAAAGCTTGAGGCTTACCTGATAGAATCAATTTATTTGAAATCACCAAGTTCATTTCAACACATATATGTCACCTACACCTACATTATGTATAACTACAGAAAGATAAATATCTAGATAAATAGAGATATATCTGGCTATAGCCATTTCTTGGACTTTTTTGAAATGACTTGCTTTTCTGTCTTGTTTCATATCAATTGTCTTCGAGATGATTTTTCTCTCTCTCTCTTCCCCCCCTTCATATTTTAAATGTGGTAAAAGGGGAGAAATAAAAGGGATAAAATGGCAGATGTGATGGTTAATCTACCCAATGAATCGCGGGGGTCTAGCTAAAGCCGTAATGGCCACTGCGCTAATCTACAACACCCACTGACCACCCCACCACTGGCCTTCTAATACCATTATCAACCCTTAGATGAACATTCTAAATTAGAGTTTTGTTCAAAAAGGGTGTGAATCTGACCTCCGGTGTTAGGGAGCCGCTGCTGTACATACACAGATGGCAAAGTTCTTATGAAGACACTACCTCTTTCTGGGCACCCCCCCCCAATAAAAAGCTTCTACTTGATGTTTCTCAAGATTAGCATCATTTTGTTGAACTACGGTTCTCCCCACCCACACATTCCCCAATCCCCTCCTGCCACAGCCACCAAAACTGCCAACCACTTTTATCACATCATTGTATATCCTTATCTGTCATAAGGACCTATGCAAGAAACACAACAAAGATCCCTTCTAAACAAACAATTTTTTAAAAAATGATACTTTGCCCTTTAACCCAACTTTATATACTCTCTCAAACCCACACACACACACACACACACACACACACACACACACACAAAGAGAGAGAGAGAGAGAGAGAGAGAGAATTTACCACTGTTGATTTTCTTATGTCCAAAAAAACTTTGGGGGCATTATAAAAAGACATCACTTGTAATATCAAAAAGCATGGTACAAATTCACTTATAGCAGAAGAGAGATAGACAGTACCCAGAAACTAGGGACTTTCAACCTTTCCACTTATGTGTGCGAGCTGTGCATTTAAAAAAAAGAGAGAGAGGGAGGGAGGATACGGGGATGTATGTTCTGAGACTTTAGCTGAGTTTTTTGGGAGACAGTTTTTTCTTTCATTATTTTATTAGAATATAAAAACCCTAACTCCTAATATATTCTTGTCACGTGGGATTATTTAAAAGAACATTTATGATTCTACAGAATTTAAAAACACAAAGTAGAAAAAAAAATCCCTGTCAATGCCAACTTTGAACAGGAAGGAAGAGAGGAAAGGAAGGATGGGGAGGAAGGAAGGAAAGAAAGGATAGAAAGAAGGAAGGAAAGAAAGGAGGGAGAGAAGGAAGGAAAGGAAGGAAGGAAAGAAGGAAAAGGAAGGAAAGGAGGGAGAGAAGGAAGCAAAGGAAGGAAGGAAAAAAGGAAGGAGCGAGTTTCAGTGACTCTAATTTTTTACCAGAGAGACTGTTGGGGGGGAGGTGTTAAGTACTATTTTTTCTTTTTTGTTGTTGTTGCTTATATTTGTTGTTTTATGACACTGAGTATCTCATTAATATAAAATATAAAATCTTCCATATACAGCAATAGTACTGAGACTATTGAAACACCAAATACCTTCCTTCTATATAATTTAAGTTTATTAATATAAGGACTTCTTGTCTCTTTATTCTACACTTTTCTGATTTTGGTTCGGACAGGACTTTCTATTTCACTGTTATACATCATTGTGGACCTCTTTATCATAGTTGTTAATGGGCTGCTTCTCTCTCTCTCTCTCTCTCTCTCTCTCTCTCTCTCTCTCTCTCTCTCTCTGCTTCCCCAGCACGACCGCATCAGCACTAGTATCAAATTAACTCTCCGACTTTGAAACTTATTGATCTGCTATTAAGACACCAGTGAACTTGATGAAATGAGTGCTGTAGGTTCAGTCATGACTTCAAAGTCTAGCACAGCCACATAAAACAAGCGCCTTTGATCCTAACTCCGATCTGCTGAGGGTTTAAAGCCAGTTCTCCCTAAGCTGCCCTTCACACTCATCATGTCTGATGTCTTACCAACTAGTGACTTGATAATGTTAATAATGCAAATTTTAGCAAATGATTTTTACAATGGCAAAATTAATTATGGGAATTTAGGCTTCTTTCAGTTAAAGTACCCTCCCCTCTAAAAAATAATGGGAACAATTAGAACCACAGAGGGAAACTATATGCCCAGATTGCTCCTCCAACTTAAGACCCTTGTGATTTCCACTCCTTCAGCACTCCTTTTTGCTACTAAAATTGAAATGATTTATTGCAAATTAACTATCAAATGGCTTCAGATGAGTAGTAAGAATTTTGTTCATTTGGTTCTATTCCATAGTAGTTAGATATTATTGGACAGAAACAGCTTCCTCTTAATAATTATCTTTCCAGCATTTCCACAACACCACAAATTTCTTTTTATTTAGTTCCTTTTTCATTAAACTTCACCAAATTTTCAGAAACACATATTCATCACTAAATATGTAATTGTGAATGAATATAGAAGTCTACTCGTAAAATAATCAGCTAGTTTTGATTTTTAATATGAAATCAGAGTATACAATCTTAACAATTACTAAAAATCTGTATAACCTGATGCAATTTTAAAAACAAAAAACATGTATTATTTAAAAATCATATTTATAAACTTCATATAATTAGAAAATAGTTTGTATTTATAATTTGTTTATCTAAAACCACTATAAATTACATTTTTCCTCCTTGAAGGAGGGAGCGCCTAATTATGGGATTAATTGGCATAAGTTTTTAACAAAATTCATTCCTAAATTTGAAGTTTAAAATTACCATTAAAATTTTGTAACTTTTAAGAAAATATAGAAAAAAATTAATTAAAAAAAATACTCCAATGATCTGATGAGCAATCCCATTTGGGGAACTTATATTTTCCCTTTTTTACATAGTTGGGTTTTGGCAGAAGAATACTAATGGTTTGAATTGAAATTGCATGACATCAAAGAAAAATTTCTATATCTCTTTTGATTTACAGTATATCATATTGTTTTATTATTGTTGTTCTGAATCATTTCACAAATAAAAGAAATTCTCTCAGTGGATCTCTACTCCCAACCATTTCAATTCTGAGATTCAAAATATGGCGGTAATGTGGCATTCCCTACCCCCACTCCTCTGTCCATCCATTTCTTCCCCCCCCCCTCCAAAAAAAAAAAAAAAAACCTTTTAAAAACCCATACTTTAACAAATGCCTTCAAATCAGGAATTTTTTTTTGATAGTCTAATCAATGTATTTTCTCAATTTTACTTTTAACAATCAAATTTAGGTGGCATTATGTATTGTGTTTGTGCTTTTCCCCTTGAATGTTGATACTCACTTAACCTACTTGCAAATTCTAAAGAAGTCAACACTTGATTGTGATAACGTTCAAAAGAATTTCCTCTGCCACTAGCACAGGAAAAAAAAACTTTCACCAATTAGTGCAGGAAAAAAGGAGGGAAAAGGCACAGTGCTGGCGCTCAAAGAGCCAGGCCTTGCGGCAAATCTGTCATGTCGAGAGGATTGATCAACAGGACGGCGATTTCTAATGGCATGTTGTCATGAAGAGTCAGCCACAGGGAGCCACCTGCTTTGCTCCTCATAGACAGCTAGGGAAAGGAAGGAAGGAAGAAGGGTGAGAGGGGAGGGGGAAGAGAGGGATGGCTTTCCACATCTTTCCCCACCAGTTCCCTTTTGCTAACAATTTTGGTAAAGGTTTCATGATTTTTCATTCAGTTGAAATATGTCAAGTCTCCAATCATATTACCCTGCCTTTAAGATTACAGTGGGTTGAAAGCTGACTTTTCTCTTAATTCGCTCCCCCTTTTCTCCTTTGAGAAAGGGGACTGGGGTATCTATTGCACCCCCTCCTTCCCCTTTGCCAACCTAGTAGTTCTCAGATCAGAAGACATCTATTATCATCCAAAATCAACATGGATCATTCTAGCTTAATATAAATGAGATGGGGAAAGAGAGAGAGGGAGAGGGAGAGGGAGAGAGAGAGAGAGAGAGAGAGAGAGAGAGAGAGAGAGAGAGAGAGAGAGAGAGAGAGAGAGAGAGAGAGAGAGAGAGAGAGAGAGAGAGAATATATGAATGCAAATGGAATTGCCATTGGCTTCATAGGCCATGGCGCTTTGTCTAGCTGAGGAAGAGTTCAGCAAGGGAACCTTTGTATGCCCTAATCTAGTCCACCCTAATCTAATCTACCATCGATGGTAGTGAAAGCTGGAGCTAATAGTTTTGTGTTGTTTATCCATTTTCTTGTGCTTGATGTAACTCAATATCCCATAACAATCTCAAACTTACCCTTGCAATGGAATGTCTCCTTTTTCAGGTAACCAAGACTGATTATTGTTCCTCAGAAGAAAAGGACATCTTCATTTTTTATTCCTACCCCATGACTTGCAGTTACCTTAAATAGTGGGGTAAAATGTGAATGCAAAGATACTCTAGAGCAACTGTATGAAAGATATTCGAGCCCTCAAGAGAGATATTTGGGAAAGCCAAAATTAGGACATAAAACTGAGAGATGGGGTTCAGTATACCTAATCCCGAGATGTTGATTATGGTTTGGTTGACACATACAAAAGATGGCAATACGCACAGAAAGATCTTGCTTAAGTCTCCATAGTTCCTCGAAGGGGTTCAAAACATAATTGTGACAATATCATATCTGATAATTTTAACCACACAAATACACTCGCCCCTCCCTGTCCTATGTACCGAAGGGAAAAAAGTCAAATAAAAGTTAAAGAACTTTTAAGTTCATGAAATCAAACCCCACTTGGCATGCAAATCACGTACTGTAACCTTTTATCGGCGGAGCCTCTGGTCTCATCAGTCGATGAAATTCTCAGCCCGCGGCAACAGCTTAGCCGAGGGACACAGACCAATGAGAAAATATTCATTGTGTTAGCATTTCAAATGGCGAGAAAGGAAGAAGAAGCGCTAACTGATCACTGCCCGTGGAATTAATTGGATATTCCAAGAATAATGTCTCTCACTGAAGATCCTTGGAGGCCAAGCGCTGGTAGAGACCACATTTTGTGCAGTGTCTTCAAAAAGAGACCGCTTGGGGGTACTGGACATATTAGGGTTTTAGCGCATTTCCCTAAAGGCCAGAAAATAATCAGATGCACTGAACCAAAATCAACTAATCCATTCCATAATTATACACCCCAATCCAATAAACTTTGTCACATTACTGGAAAATTAAACTATTATATTGAGACCTTCTAGCATGTTCCAAAAATGAAAAAAGAAAGAAAGAAAACAGTCCTTTATTTTAAAGGGGAGAACCACGGGTGAGTCATCATTTTAAAGGGGAAAAATGTGGAATAAAACTTTTCTTATTATTCCTTGTGCCCCATACCTCCCTCTTCTCCATCACCCCCCACCACCATCACCACCAAGTTGTAGCCTTCTGTTCTGCTCAGGGCATTCCCGGGTGCCACACGGCTTCTTTTCTTTATTGCAAGAGGGATTTGCGCCTGAGCTTTATCACACAGAACCCAAGCATATGCAATGACCCTGACCGATATTAGGATATCTTTCCTTAAGACACATCTTAATCTAACCTTTTTAAGACTCTTTTGCTTTCAAACTCAAAACAGCATAAAAAATAAGCATTGTTGGTGGCAATGGGAGACTGAACCAAGGCTTTGGCTGGACCCAAAGCAGTCGCCCCCTGGATAAACAGCTGCTGATGCAACTAAAATAAGCGCCAGAGACCAAAAGGTAGGTGGGGGGTTGGGGGGTGTGTGAAAAAATGAGATTAGGAACCTTCCCAAATGTTCCATCTCTCCTATCGACCACTGGCCTAGCGTGAGGTGTCAATTTTGACTCCAAAGAGAGCACACGAATTCGCAGCGGTCCCATTATGCGGTCTCTGCTCTCATTGTAAATTCTGTCAACGAAGTCAATCTTATTAACTTCCGCACTGGTTCACACATGACATTTTCTTCAATTTTCTTGCTGACATCAAAAACATCAATTAGCAGCCCGAAAATAGGAAGGAACGAATGACAGAGCCTGATAACGTCAACTATTTGAAGCCAAGGGTAAATCTATTCTCCAGTTCTGAATGCGTTCATTACAATTGCTTTTTCAAAGAAGACCTCCAAATAGCAAAGAAAATTAAATTTATCATCTAGAAATGCCTAGAAATTGTTTTTTTAATCCTATGTCTATCTCTCCATCCCAGAGCGTAACACAAAGTATCGCAATTGAGTTTTATGATAACATGCCACAACTTTAATAGAAAGTTTATAAAATATGCAGCCTTGACCACACTTCCTATCACATAACGGCTGGAAGGGTTGAAAACATTTGCCCGACAGATTGCAGCATTGCCTTGTCTATTCCATCAGTTTTGGAGACTGCTGATGCGTACGTACACACAACTGCCTAGAGGAAAGAAAAGATGACTACTCTGGGTGGGGAGCTCAGTAGCCAAGAGATGTTATAGAAGAACATCACCCACTAACAAGATGGAAACTGCCCCCACCACCAACTTCTCAAGAGCAAGCCCAACTTCCATTACTGTAAAAATCAAAAAAAGAACATTAGCTCTACAGATGAACCAATTGCATGATCCAGACTAAGAATATATGGTCTCACCTGCTCTCATCTAATTACTACCCATTCCACCTTAATTAATCTTTCCTTCTCACACAAAATTTAAAAAGATTTTTTTTTAAACTAAAAAGTCCTCCCCCACCAACTAAAATAAAAATATCACAAATAAGTACTGTGCCCCAATTGCTAGAGCCAGCCCAAGGCATTTGGAAATCAAAGTTTAATGAGGGCTAAAAAAGCATAGCATGGTAAGGTAAACTTGAGTTTTGCCATCTTGAAAGAACATTTTATTTATGTATCTGCCTAGCTCTCTATTTATTTGCTGACTTATTTGATTGTTTGTTTGTTTGTTTATTTATTTATTGGGGTGGGGTAGGGGTGGAGAGGGACACCGTCGTGTCCGCTTTGTGAGACAACCACTTCACGCTTGTATTACATCTCCTAGGGAGCGAATGAAAGCAAGTTCGGTGGCTCCCAAAGACGCTCACTCGGACTTAATACAAACAGAAAGAACAGCTACACCCTGATAAACAGATCACATTCCTTTAGCCCATTGATTTTTTGATCTTTTGACATTTTTTAGTTGCTTCATTCCCTTCCTTGTCTTTTCTTCAATGTCACAAAAGACAAAAATGTCTAAACAATTGATGGCAGAGATATCTATTAGCTGTCAGATCGCTGTTTTCCCGGCACTGACTAAGAGTACCAAACAGAATGCCGAGAACTGGTAAGATGACAAATTATGATTTTTTTTTTTAAACAAATGGGAGTGATCATTTTTGAATTACTTGCCTTTTTTTCTAACCAACGAAAACATGCTGGGGGAGGGGGTAAAGAAAAAAATTCCCACTGAATCAGTTTCTATAATTTCCATTAGGTGGATATGTTTGCTGGAAAATAGAGATGGAAAAAAGCCCTTCAAGCGACACACGGATGACTAATGTATTTTAGATTCAAGCATCAGAGAGTAGCAAACGGTATTTTCTTGTGATTTTATTTTCCCCTTGAGAACTACATCAATAGTATAAGTGCTACATTGATAAAAAAAAAAAAAGAAACAAATTATTCTTTTTTGAAATGAAAGATTAGAAAAGATTGAACTGAAGTCCCTAAAGTTATATTATTTTATTTTACTTTATTTTACCCTTAAGGAAAACTATGGCCATTTATTCAAAGAAAAGAAATTGTAAATTTAGCCAGAGTCAAAACTTCCTCAAAAAGGAAAATGAATAATGTCCTAACAAGTCCTTTTTCAAAGTGTTTCCAAACAGGTTATTCCCTATGCTTTAATTCAGATGAAAGTATCACATTAGTATAATTTTGGAGACCAGATCCCAAAGATTCATTGCACACCGTGCCTTCTTTCAAATACAATAATCAAAGATTTATATACAGGCGGCAAAAACTCGGCACTTAGATTTGAAGAGATTAATGATGTTGACTTAACTAAGCAAAGCAACTTGGACTCCCCACTTTCCAAACAGATTCTTTTGTATGTGGTAATTATGACAACATGAGAATAAAAGCATTTGGTTTAAAATGTATTGCTTTAAAAGAACCGTTTGAGGAAAAAATCTGTCTTTACCCCTTTCGGAAACATTGCCCCTAATTTATGGAAAGCACAGAGCAGAAACATGGGGATAGCGGGAAAAACAGTTTCTCTTATGTCTTATAGTTGCATTAACCTTAAATATAGTTTTAACTCACAAAGAAGGAAATGGGGTAATGCTAGCTAAAATTGGGCAGGGCATATCTGGACTTTCTACCAAAAAGTCTTTTGATTTTTCTGGGTTTTTTTAAAAGCTGAATTTTTGGGAAAGAGCAAAATTTAAAAATCATTTGAGGATTAGCTCTTTAAACTGTCGCAGTGCAAAGAGAAAATATCTAATATGTTCTATTTATATTATCTATGAAAACATGGTTATTTTAACTATGTACTGAAAAGCAGTGTTTTTAAATAAAAAGATCATTCTAGTCACATATACAAACAAAATTTAAAATATCCGCCTATAAGAAGAGTATTGCAATTTTCAAATAAGAATTCAGACAAACTTCAGAAAATGCAGGAAATAACAGGGGAAATGTGCTGAATTCAATTTTTCATGAAATTTTCAAGCCCTTGTTTTAGGTGAGGAATCTACTGTTATGCAAAAATCATTTCTGCATGGACAAATGTCTTTATGTGTCCCAATTTTTTTCTTAAAAAGAGAAATTTTAATATAAGAATGAGAAGCTTCTCTAAGTTCCTTAAAGCAGCAGTGAGCATTTTGTAAAAACCATTTAACGACTACAGAACAAGAGATACTAAAGATTTCCCAAAAAGTTTATAAATTAAAATAAGACTCGGGAAGAAAACAATAAGGGTAAAACCCCAACACATACACACACACACACACACACACACACACACACACACTCGCTCATGCATACACACACACATACACACACACAAAAACTGACCACAGGATGCGGACGGGACGATCTGAGGTTGTGGTTTTTTAAACCACGCGCTGTCCTTGAAACTGAGGCCGCACACAGCTCCATTAGATACAGCTCCAGAGCTCTTGATCTATTATTTACAAAGAAAAACCCTTCACTGCTTAAGTGCCCCCTTCTACTTCAGCCTTCAATTTCAACAGCATCAAACAACTTGGTTGGGAGAAAAAAACACAACACACAACAACTTGTGTTCATCATAACATTCTATGCAAGTCAAAATTCTACGTGGGTAATAGAATTTAGAACATCATGAACACAGGTTTCCACTTAAATGGCATACAGATGACAGCTTCACTCAGAAAGAAAGACTCAAATTTACAGCGACTGTAGGATCCTGACAAAACGACATTGGGTTTTAAATAATTTCACAAAAGCAATTCTATTTTTTAAAGAATAATAATAATAATAACAAGTAAACAAATCCCAAAAAAAACCCTGCATTCACCCACATCACCCTCTTCCTTCCACAGTATAAAGTAGATCCTCTAAAATTTTATATTTAGTATTACATTCTGTAATTATGAAGTCTGTTCTTTAAGTCAAATTGTATTCAGTCTAATTAGTAAGCTTAGATCTCACCTTCGTGCTGAACTTTCAACTCTCTGATGCCAATTAAAAACTATTTTAAATGAATATTAAAAGGATTCCTGTGATCATTTGTGACATGAGAGAAAACATGCTTTTCAGTGCCAAAAAAAGGGGCGGATATACACAGCATGCCATATTTCTCAAAATATTTGAATTCATTTTTGTACTTAAACTGACTACCACTCTTTTTTCCCTACTAAGAACAATCCTTCTTCAACATTTCGGAACCCTTGTTCAGTCATTTCTGAAACAACATAGTTTTAACTACAATTAGAATGGTTTCATTATTCAGTGTTCTTTTATTTTAAATAAACTCTTAAGTTTTACTAGACACTACTAATTCTTGTCTTTATTCTCTACTGTTTAATTTGGCAACATTATTGCTTTGTACTGATAAAAGTTGGTATTCTTTTTAAAATTCCTATCTATTTCAAATTTGCCAAATTAAGGCATATTCTAGGTATCTTATCAAGTTAAGCAAACCCCATTCTCTGCAAGTCTACTCCTAGGAAAAATAAATGTGTCTGTTTTCTTATTATATAGATTGAAATTAACTGTTCTCATTCAAGAACCTTTATAATTAACACCACTAAATGTGTTAAGTTATACTTAAGAAATCCTGGCAATATAATTATATCAATGAGTCGTTTAACTTGCATTTATATTAATTCAATTTATCTTCATTTTAAGCAATGTGCACTGATGGATTGTTATCATTAGAAGTGACAAAACTCCATAGTGGAGAGAAGTGCAGGACAATGCAATATTATCCTGGAAGCTACGGGGGACCTGCTAATATGCTCTATGGCTACAGATGACTTCCTGGGTACACATCATTGCCTTTGTCTACAAGTTATCTTGTATTTCTCCATTCTAAAAGGCTAACTAAATCCATATTTATAATCAAGTTATAAATTCAACCATTTGAATCCTTACCTATTCTACAAACCAATGCCAATAGAGAACTCCTCCACAAAAGCAAGGGATGTTTATTATTACAAGACTGATACTGAATAAAAAATGTCTTTACAAATTTCCTAAAGAAAGTATTTCAATAAATAAATTGCATTTTTGCAGGCAAAAATGGCAGTATTAGCATAATCAAACTTTAAAAATTAAAATGGCCAAGTAGCAAACCTATTTTTCTTTAAGATGAAATAAATCTATACTACCTTAATTTTGACTTAAAGAACAAACCAAAAACAGAGGGGGAAAAAGGGCAATAGCTTTGTAGCAAAGACCAGGAGAGAATGAGGGGAGCTGTCAATAAACCAGTCATTATCAATCTTAATCAACTGTCATGATATTTTCATTATAAATCCCTATTGAAAAAGATTAGGATTAAATAGTGATGAAGTTTTCATCACTCTCCACAAACTGGAACAAAAAGATAATCAACCTGAATCAAACCTTAAAGCTGCAATTTTGAAAATTATATTGTGACTTTGGAAAAAAATTAGTTTACTCACAACTTTATTGAATAGTTTTTTTTGAGGGGAAAAAACCTACCTTTTCTTGCTAATAAAGTTGATTTATAGACATTGGGAGTACTAGTCTAAAATAATGATCCCTAACTCTATATGTATAGTATATCTCAGGATATTCCAACTGTGTCTTAGGTTTTACAAAATTATTTGGGAGAAACAAAATTCAAGAAAAATTTTGTGTCTTTAAATTGAAAAAATGTTACCTAGAACTTTGGGAGAATGTGAAGTGCTATCAAAGAATAAAAGAAGGGTCCCAGTTTATCATTACTTATCTATCCATTTTATTCTTCACAGCTATCTTTTGTAATAGTATTCCTTCACATTAAAATAGTTGTTTCCCAACATATAATTCTCCTAGGCCCCCAGAGTCCATAAACCATGCTCTTCAGCTGCCCTGCTAAACACCTCCCTGAGACAATCCTTCTTTGTGAAGGCTGCTGTTCTGAGAATCAGTATCTTAATTGCCGCAGCCCAGACTACAAAGCGATTTTTTCTTCTTAAATGAACATCAGGTTTGTTGGGAAAACTGGGAGATGGTGATGCGATGGAGCTGAAATGTTTCACAATAAGCTTAGGAGAGTGCTTTATATGTTCCTGCTCAATCCTGGCCTTATTTTGCTCAGAAACACTGTACTTCTTCCTCTTAAATTCAGATAAAGTACTCGACACATAAATCTTAAGGCCAAGTCTATTACTCTGTAAGTTTGTTAATATAGTTATAAAACAATCAGGAAAGAAAGACAATGTGTTATGTTAAATTTCAATCACAGACTTAATTCCTATCAGGCATGAGTGTATAAACACAATGTACATAAATATATTGGACTTGTGGGGAAAAGAGAGCGCTCTATATTACGATTTTGTTTCTTACGTGTCAGAATTCAACCTTTGCCACACAAATGTCTTTGAGAGCAACAAATGGGTATGAAGAAAAACCCTCTGGAGACATCACAACTTTTATTTGCCTATCTACAAATTAGAATTTGTATTATTAATTAACAGTGGGCAAACAAATATTAAGATGAATCTAATCAGGGAATAAAAGGCCTGGATTAAAATTTTTCATCTCAGGAAGACAAAGGACCAGTGTCAGTCTGTTTGGAAGAATTAAAGGTGAAATCAAGAAAAGTGGTCAGTCAGCCAGAAAATATTTATTAAGTTCTTATCATGTGGCAGATACAGTGTTAAGCACGTAAGTTTTCCAAACTCATCACTTTTCCTTGTGACCATTGCCTACGCATGCATACACATGTATCAATATATCAAGGAACTGTGATTCCACTGGTAGGGACACAGACTTTGAGGTATATAGTCATAAACTACCATAGCCCCTAGAATATTTGTGAGCTGGGGGCCAACTTTCTTTTCTCTCCAAAATGAACTACAATTTCAAAAAGTTTACCCACAGTTCAAAATCTTTCAACATCGGTAGAACCTACTAGTGCTAGAATTTTATTGCCATTGACTTGAAGTACTCATGGTCACTCCAATGTCAATATGAGACATAATAGAAATGGGGTACACATCCATCTCTATTTAACTTGTATCTACATATACATCTGGTGTCTACTCTCTATCAAAATGCGCTTGTTTACAGAAAAATGTCACTGATGATATACGCTATGTGATGTTATTAGGAAGGTAAGAATGAGTTCAGCATGGACCCTTCTGAGATCAGAAAAGATTTAATGAATAAATTTTGTTTATGTGGACCTTTGCAGTTTATGGGGTTTGGAAATGTTGCCAGAAAGTGTGTTTTCCGAACATTTACCTGGGAAGAGAGAGAAACAATATGTGCTCCCTGTAGGCTGACCTAGATATGCATGGTAAGGTTCCTAATGGACCACCTGTACACGGGCTGCACAGCAAGGATATGTGATTTCAGTGCCGAGGATGCAATGTGCAAGTCATCGGTCATCGTTGCCATTATCATCTTCATCACTAGCATTTACATACTGCTATTAAGGTTTGCAAAGTGCTTTACAAATATCATCTCATTTCATCTTCAAAACAAACCTGGAAGTTCAGTGTTATTTTTCATTAGTAGTTCCAAGCTCTAGTTGCCCTCGGGATCTGTTACCTCATTTGTAAAATACAAGTGATCTGACTGATTTCTCCATAGCTCAAAGAACTAGTTGGAGTAATTCTCCCAGTTTAAGGAATCTATGGCAATCGCTGTTATTTGCCACACGTGGCTTTGATGAGAAACTAGGAGACTATATTCTGCTTACTTCAATTCTAAATTTCTGCAGAGGATCACAGGGCAAAAGGAAAGAGCACTTAGAGCCTCATCTGGTTATTGCCAGTCAGCCTTGCTTGGATAACAATGATCTCACTCCAGTCCCAGGACCAAGACTAGGATGCTAAGGATGCACATGAACATGAACATGACCTGCCTTTGTGCTCTTTTCCATAGACTGCTGGCTGTAAGGGCAGGCACTACACCTTTTTCTATGGTGCTTGTAAACACACCCAAAGGCTAACAAACACCGGGCACATCCAGCAAATACGAAATTCAATAATGTCATGCTTTCACCAGAGCAACGCCCATTGGCCCTGTGACAGAGAGAGGTTTGCCAAGGTTGCCACCACAGGGCAGAGCTAGAGCACAATGGCATTCTGGGCTGATGGAAATCTTGCTGCAATTCAATGACTAAAGTGAAGAGTGATGTTGGTCTCCAACCCAACCAGGAGGCTTAGCAAGAGCTAGGTTCCAGTGTCATTCCTTCCACACCAGTCAGTGTTTATTTGCCTGGCACCTCTTTTCTAAGTGCTTTTTTGGAAATAAATGCTCTGCAAAATTAAGTACATTTTCTCCATAGATCGGTCTCCTTGTTTAAAAGCAGGGAGCTAAGACCCAATCCAAGCCTATTATTTTTTAAGTTAAATAAGAAGGTAAATCATAATCATAAAAATTAAAAGGGGCATTGGAAAAGGGTAGCTGAAGGAGGTTAGCAGATCCTCCTTGAAGTGAATTTGTACAAATCGAAATAATCACTTCCACCCGCAGAGCCAGAAAATTAAGCGCCACGTGGCCGCTTGAGCATCACAACAGTCCAACTGCCCAAAGTCAGTAGACGTGCAACAGAACCCACGTTGCCAACTCCCAAGCCAATGGTTAGGCCTGAAGTTTTATCACCTCCTGAACAATGCAAATGAGTAAATGGCTCTTAGGCACAGGCCAAGAAGCAAGGTTTTCATCCCTACTGTTTCAGTATCCAAAACCAAAATGCATCTTTATGAGGTCAAAGTTTCTGAGCACAGACAGCTTTTTGCATGAAATAACTACATTATAGATTGTAGAGAGAAAATATGGGGCCTACTGGTAAAGGAACTGGCTTTGCACACCAGTCCCAACCTGAGGACTATCAGCTTATTCTCCCTGAATCAGCAGACCTGATTCTAGCACATAATTAACACCCACATTCAGTAACAACTAAACATTACGGCCTTATTTTGTCAATTACTCTCCTAATAATGAGATTGATGATTCCTGAGAATTTTCCTAGAACTTTTATACTCAAGAAACTTTTGAGATTGATCCAATCCAATCCTATGAACTATCATAACTCAAATGGGCACCATGTCCCAACACTGATTTTCTAATTTCACAAGCCAATGTGATATCAGATGTGATCCTCAGATATCTGGCTCATAAGAATGAAGATGAAAAAGGAGAGAAATGGGCTAGAATAGAATTCTGTCGCACATTTCCCACCTTCCCTGCTCCTCAGTCATTTTAAGAGAATCGGGTTTGCAATGAAATAGAACCAAGGTATTTGTACCATATCTTCTTGGGATATTTGCTCCCATTATAAAAGCATACAGATAAATGGGCCTATTTTCTCCTTTAAGGATGATGTTACCAATTATGGATAGTACCACTGAAACAGCAAAATTAAAAAGAAAAATGAGCAAAGAAACACATAGGAATAACCAATGAAATATTTAAATGGAATACTTCAGGAAGAAAAATGCATTACAACTAATGAACGCCTTCCTCCTCCCGAGTCATGAAAAGAATCTAGAGAACCATAAAATTCCAGAGTAGGAAGGGATCTAAAGCATCATGAAGTCCAACCTCTTAAAAAATACATTAAATATAAAACATACTTAAAAATAAGTTATCTCAATTAACATTCTGATCAAGATATTACTTTTCTCAACATGTATATGAAATACACACACCCCCACACACCCACTGCACTCATGAATCTAAAAATCTTCCTGATGGATATCCAATAATATCCTTTTGAAAATATATTAAGCTCAATAATCTGTTTCATAGATATATTTAAGTACATTTTTACTTACACATATCATTCAAAATACACTAGTTTAAAGCTGAATTAGAAGCCAGGATGCCAATTTCATACCCAAGACAAATTCCGGTTTTTATTGAGATTCACAAATTTTCTACTACAATTAAGGTCTGAATAAGAAATGTTTCCCATGTAATTAATAGGAACCTACCTACAAGCTGAAAAGGCCCATGGTTTCCCAAAATTTCAATGTTTTTCTAAAAAAACAAAACAAAACAAAACTTGTATGCTTTATTCAGATGGACCAACATACAATTAGACACAGCTGTATCACATTTTTTTTCCCATAATGTAGGCGTAATACTCAATATTCTTTTGGAAATATTTTATTACAATATTCTAATATTGGAAAAAGGCCAAGATAAAAGAATAGAGTGGGGAGAGAAGAAAAGATAGACAGGTAGGTCGACTAGAACAGGTGAAGATGATCAGACATCAAATTATGACAAGTCATCAAAAACCAAGATTTCATTGGTGTGAAACTTTCCTTCCTTTGGAACACATTGTAATTTTTCTCTAAGTTATAGACTGAAGGAGTCTTGCTGGAACTTTAAAAAGATTTAATGACTCACCCGGGATAACAAAGCTAGAGTCAGAGATGCTACCTAACATCAAGCCAATCATTCTATCTACTCCATCACAGTGCCTCTAAGTAACAGGTGAACAGCTAAAAGAAATGCTAACAATATATGAATCATGGGCCTTAATTATTTTAGGATAAAGTAACAACTACTGTGATGCTATCTTAAGCTCATAAATCTAGAGCAGACAGGGAATTGTATAGAACAGAACAATTAGGTGAGGTTAAGTGGTTGGACTAATAGGCAGTTAACTAAAAAAGATAGAATTTGAACAGAGAACTTGACTCCAAATTTCAATGCTTTCTCCATCATATTCACCTCCTTCTCAGAGGTGAGTGGTCAATCTCACAGATTGTTTCTCTGACCCTTGGATGAACCTCTTGCTATGGAAGAGGTAACTCTTACAGATCTAGAAATTGAGCATCTGGTGATGTGGATTATAGCTGTCTCCTTAGTTTTTGTTTCGTTTCGTTTGGAGTGGAGGAACTTTTAAAAAATACTGATATGAATGAGAAGGATAACAGTTTCTTTTAAGTGGAGAACAGTTGGCAGCCAGGTAGCAATACAGATAGTGCCAGATAAGACCTCAATATTTGCTGTGTAATGATATTTGAACATGGCAGGGCCAAATGCCGTAAGGAAGGCTGTCAAAGCCCCGCTTCTTGCTGTCCAAGCTGTTACAAGCAGCGGCAAAAAGAAAGGTGCATGTAAAATGGGCCTGGGGGGAGGAAATTTCCTTATGGTGATATAAGAATAAAGGATAAAAATTAAACATCCTGGTGGGGATGGGGGAGGTGCAACAGGAGTAGAGGGCACCATGTTAATGAAGCTCTTGTCTGGCTGCAAGAAAAGCATCTGATGCATCTAGGGAGTGGTCCTACTTGGGTATCTACCTGGAGGAATCTCTGTTCCTCTGTTTTCCTCATAGATCCTACCTATGTTCTCCCAACCACTCTCAACTCTTAGACCCCACTGGGTTCCTGACCCTCCTAGCAGCCCAGAGAAAAACTTGGACAAGCAGACACTATCTGAAGCCTGGAGCTCAGGCTTCTTACCCACTCCTAATACGCTGAAAACAATGGGATCTCTATGCTATCCATGACTTCAGCATGGGCCCCTCCCCCCCACAATAGTGGTATTCAATCCACCCCCATGAGCAATTGCCCCAACTTTAACTGCCTGTGTTCAGAGTGCATGGGACACAAAAGGAGGTGTTTCCAGGTTCAGTGAACACTTTACATCCATTCATCAAGGATGGAACAAAAGAGATTTACCCAGATTACCTCTGGCAAGGCAGATGCCTCATGCGCTGCAATCCCCTTCAAAATACAAACTTTGCAAGAAACATTGTGTTTGGGGAGCCATTGTGAGAACATAGATCCTGTTTATTTCTTTTTTTTTTTTTAAACAGAAGGACATTTACATAAAAACAGGATCTTTTGTTTCATAAAAAGGAAGAGAATAATCAGAAAGAATGTGAGGGATAAGAAAGAAAACCTAGCCCTTCCAACCCCCAAACAAAGATGGAATAGCTAGCTGTGGGCTGGCTGGAAGATTTCAAATTATACTTAGGAATCTTTATTAAGAAGGTTCACTTTCTCTTTCACTAACCTACTTGAAATTTTTCCATAGGGTTTGCTCCCATGATAGCTAAGTAATCATTTTCTGAAGGTCCTTTAAGCCCACTTTGTATAATTGGTGTAATTGCTGTATTTCACCCCCAGCAAATGACCTCCTAGATTTCTTGGCCAATGTCAAATTCCCAACAAAACACTTTCGTGGTATCATTAAAAAGCATTAAATGTCTAAATTGCACGGAGCATCAGGAGAAATCCAACTTGTTTCTTCCACAAGGCTTAGTTAGTTCTCAGTTCAATAGTTCTGACATCATGTGCACTAAACCATATCCCAAATTTAGTTCTTGTCTTTTTATGGGAGAGAGGAAGAAAGTACTATGAATCCCGATCCCAAACTCACTCAAGAGCTGCTTTCTCTGAGCTCAACTTTGGATGTGAGCACCATGGGCACATACACACCAGCATCCACCCACTCCCTCAACCAGCCAACTTGGATTAATCATGCTAAACATATTCCATTCCCAACCAACCCTGCAAGCTTTGGCAAGCCTACAGCAGCTGACGCTCCACACTGAGTTTGGCATTACATAATTAAAGCTCACTCCGTTCCCATTCTTGAGAATAAGTCAAAACAATCTCAACAGGCGTAGCTGTCGCAAACCAGTTTCCCAGTTACAACACAGCACGTGGAGCTGCTGGGAGGGGAGCACAGAAGACCCCAGCCAACCAAAAACATCCTTGGGGGCTACTTGGCTCCCCCAGCTCTTAGTCGAGTCAACATTTTTCCTGCAGAAGGGGCTTCGGCTGGAAGGGTATGTTTCAGTGCTCCCTAGGACGCCCAGCGTGCTTTGTTTAAAATACCAGTAAAAACTTAATTAAAACAGAGTTCATTTTCCCACATCTCCATGTGAATTTGAAACAAATGTCTTCAAAAGCAACCCAAGTTGAGTTTGTTCAACTAAAGATATTGTGAAAACTGAAGTGAAGGGTTGGATGTTCCCACAAGTATGACATCATATTTTAACCACATAACCTGGTCACATGATCCCCAATTTCTAATATTTGATCAATTTGTCCTTTGTCACTGCTTCCTGCTTACATTCTGGGTAAGTGTCACATTTGCATCATCATTATTTCTTCACCAAGGATCCAAAATAAACTAATTTATTAAACACTGGCCATTGCATGGGAATTTCACATATGAACATGAAAAAGGATATGGGGCAAGAGAAAGTGATCATCAACCATAATTCTTTGAAATTAATCAACTATTCAAAATAACATAGAGAAGAAGAAAGGAGACTGGGAGCCAAAGACAAGCTCTAACCCTCATTCTGTCACTCATCTGCCTTCCAACTTGGGGCCAATCACTTCCCTTTCAAAACCTCAGTTTCCATATTTATAAAATGAGAAGGCTAGATTATACCTGTGCTTACTTTTGCAGCATTTGGTAATTGGGAAAGTCATTTCTTGGTTTATGAGTTAGTTGCTCAGCTAAGGAGTTACATTAACACTTTGGGATCAGCAGAAAACTAAAATGTTTGATTGATCAAATTGCCCATGAATCTCAAGGTCCCCTAGACTATCCTCTCTGTTTCTATGTCTATTAGACACCCTGGGACTATCATGCAACTTACTGATACAATCTTAAAACCCCAGGACTGCTCTACCCATAGGGACTTCTGGGCCTTTTTCATCTATCAGGGAGATAAACCTTTTTTTAAGAGTTAAAGTATAAGTTCCATGATATCAGAGACTGTCTTTGCCTTCTTCTATTTGTATTCCAGTGCCTAATATACTGCTTGTCACATAAGTGCTTAATAAATACTTTATTCATTCTCTTAGTTACATAAACTAGCAATAGAGCCTCTCCAAACTTTGCTATGCTAGCCCTTAAATGACAGACACACAGTCCATTGCCAGCCCCATTACTTGGTGCTTTTCCAGGTTAACAGAACCAGTCAGAACTCATGCTAAACTGGCACAGTCTTTGAACTGAGGTCATGTTATTAAAAGATATGAGATGTATTTGTTTTGAAAATAAAAGGCTATAATAAAAAATAAAAGGGAGGTAAGGGCTAGGTTGTAAAGGACATCACAAACGAAATAATATTGGATCACTTGCTATCTTGGACAGAGAGGGGAGAGAGAGAGAAAAATTTTAGGATACAGAATTTTGCAAGGGTAAATGTTGAAAACTAACTTTGTATTTGGAAAGTTTTAATAAATAAGTTTAAATAAAATTAAAAAGATATTAGAGAAAAGTTTAGTGAGGTTATTCATTTATATGGGATAGTCAAGGAATAAATGTTTTGAATGGGTGAATCTTTCAGATAAATGAAAACTTGTCATTTTAAGTGCCTAATCATGTCCTCTGTATTTTCACATTGGAATGAAAGGTAGGTGGATGAAGGAGGAACATCTTTCTGAAATGGCTTATTCTTCCTTAATAAAGAAAATATACTCAATTTGATTTATTGTTTTCTTAATGACACTGTCATCAACATGAACAAAGATTGCTATTCTGGGCCATTAAGGTACACTACTCTAGATTTTTACTAACAGTCCAGACAGCACCCTACATCTCTAAACATCTCTTGTTACTTTACCCTTTTCTGGTCAATTTTTGTGTGTCCTGTTCAACTGATTCTATCTAATCAACTGAATGAATGAGAACCCAGAAATTATTCCAGGCCTCTCTTGAACCAAGTACATGGTCTTTGTGACAATATTTGCTACTAAGAGTTCCATAAGAGGGACTTTTTAGTACTACAGTTCAGGAAGGCCTGATTCTTTAATCCAGCTCAATTCTCCACTCCCATTATGCCAAACTAATTAGACAGTAATATCTGTTTTGGACCAAAATCTTTTTTGTTTTGTCTTTATATACATACACCATAGAAGAGGTTCTAATTAAATGTTTACACCAAATGAATGGATAAAAATAAATTACAAGAGTACCAAATATAGCAAAAAAAAAAAAAATTATTCCAGGATCTGATAGGTAAGCTACAGTGGTACCAAAGACAATATTTAAAAGTAGGGCCTTCTTACACACCTAATAATATCATTCTCATTCTGAGAAATAAATCAAGTATCACTTTTTTTCTAGGATGGTCCTAATTCCATTTACATCGCACCCTTTGCAATGTAAATTGCAGAGCACAGTATATAGTCATTCTGGTAAGGGCAATATACACAGGGAGCTCTAAAGATAGAATCCTGATACAAACCTGAGTAAGAAAGAAACAATAATTTTATTTTCCCTTATTTTTTTAACCCTTTATTTTCCCTTATTTTATAAGGGGGAAAAGAGTGAGATACACTAAATGTAAGACAAGCCCTGTTACATGCTCTCTTCTACTTTTTCACCCTGTCACCATAATATCTCTACTGATGAATTAGTCTACTCAAGACTTTGGCCCTTGTCTTCAACAACAGAACAGGTTTGGTTTGGTTTCTAAACGTGATCCCACATAGTAAAAATTAAAATGCCTAATTAGAGAAGAGATAAACAATCAATACCACAAAGCTAAGAAAACAATTTTCACTATGAATCTCAATCACTCAGTCTCTGTCTCACTTTCTCTCTCTTCCTTCCCATTAGACAAGTGGTCAAAGGTATAATTTCTTCTTTTATAAATTGCATTTCCTTGGGGTAGTAACTCAAGTTTGAAGTTGTCAAAAGTGATCTTTTAACCAATGGGACTTACACTATATAGTGAAAGAAATGTTACTGTATGTCTCAGCAATACTTAAGAATTAGAAACTTAATGAATCAAGGATTAGAAAAAATCCTAATTCTTATGGGACTGGCAGTAGATGCAAGAAATGGTAAACGTAGAGTATATGGACATATCATAAACAGGAATCATGAAGAAGGGAGAGCTTAGTGTAGTGGACAGAGGGATTGGTGTTGATTCACCTGATAAATATTGGCCTTGTGAACATAGTTACAAGCAATTTCACTGCTTAGTGTCCCAGATAAATAACTAAGTATAAATTACAACATTGTAGGAAATGCTATGCTGGGAGAGAACTCCACTAAAGAGACAACAGGATCAGATGCCATTTACTTCCCCCTGCTCCAGCACACCTCCTCCCCATCTACCCCCTTATAGGAAAAAACCCAAATAACGCAACCCCAAGATCATGGGATATAGAACTGAAACTGAACTAGGGAGTTCAACTGATCCACAAGATTTTATATTTTATTCTTATCAGAAAATATTTTTCATTACCAACATGCAGCTCAGAAGATAATCATTAAGTAAGATATTTAACTGATTCAAAGACCTATTATAATGAGATTATCAAACCAGTATTTAATTCATTAACAAACATCTGTTAAATGTCTACAAGTATATAATATACTGTGACAGGTACAACAAGAATCAGAAATATGAGGGAAAAATCCTTACCCTCAGGCTGTTTATCATCAAAATTAATTTAATCATACTTAGTTACACAACACAAAAGACTCCCATTTTATTCCAAAATGTTCTTAGTTCACTATATAGTATTCACACCTATACACACAATGAATAAGGCATTATTAAATGAAAAAAACAAAACAAACCATGATTTCCCTTCAATTAGCGCTACTTTATCATTAATCCATCATTAGGAGCCATCGTTCATGTTAATTAATTTTAACTTCTGGCAGGGGGTAAGATATAAAAAGAAGGATGAGCTGCCATATGAGCATCAAGATTGCACTCTCTAAGACTGAATTTTCTATTTACAGCATATATAAGATAACTTAAGCAGTTTCTAAGAAATGCTCTATTTTTTTTAAACTGTTGATTCCAAATAAATTTTACAGTGGGTGGTAACAACAGATTGTTTTTGGTTATTTAAAAAACAAACCAGACACAAAACTGAAAGATGGCACTGATACTGCAAAAACATTTTGGAATGAGAATTCACAGATTTGCCAGAATAAAAATTCCTGTTTCAAATTTCAAACAATTGAGAATAATTGCCTCTTGCTGAACAATCAAGTTTGAATTGGTGTATCTTTGACTCTTATCAACAACCTAACCTCCCATCAGATGACAGATTTTCTGCTTCGACTTTTGTAAGTATGTCAGGCATTTGACTGGCCTTTCTGCCTCCGGTGTCTCTCCAAAACATGCTGAGCTACAGAAAGATATGGTCACATCACTCTATACCTTTAGGAACTTGCTCCCTAACACTTGGGGCTCTTGATGCCATTTCAGTTTTTATCTAGGACTAGAGGAGAGATCAAGGCTGATAACTGTATCTGTCCTGCCTCACTTAAATCTGCTGCATGCACAAGTTAAGACATTATCCCCTTCAAGTGTCATTGATTCTCTTTGAAAATAAAGGACAAATAACAACTTAGGAATTGATGCACAAGTTCCTGAGACTCAAATTCACTAATTTTCACTGTCTAGTTCCAATCTAATTCTCCACCTTATTTGCTATTTCCTTGATCAGAAGCAAAATAGTAGATACAGAGCTGGTTCAAAACCAGCAAGATTTAAGTTCCAGTCTTGTCCCTCACAAATACTGGTTGTGTGACCCTGGACAAGGAACTTAATTTTCTTACTGATTCTCTATAATAGCAGGGGTACTTTAACCTAGATTTGATAATTTTTAATATTTCGATAAAAGTATTTCAATGTAATTGTTTGCGTTTAAAATTTTATATCACTTTATCTTGTGCATTTAAAACTTTCTGAGGAAATGAAGGGGTCCATAATACAAAGTAAGGTTAAGAATACCTGTATCCAAGACTACTTATTTTATGCAGAAAATATACCAATCTACATTGCTACATTGAGTTTCCTCAGCTGGTAATTCTCCATACCAATGAAATCAAATGATCCTGACCCTGATACTTTATTTTCCTATCAAACTGAATCATTCCCTACTTCCCAGTCATTCTCTGCTCTCTTATACACTAGGAATGGTCCCCATACCTAGTTCTATCTATTGAAATCTTTCCCTTTCTTATCAGAAGCACAGTCTTGAGGTCTTCCATGAAACCTGCCTTAATCCCCTTACCTACAAATGACCGTCCCCTTAATTCTCTCATGCCAATCTGACCTTACCTATAAAATATCAACATTCTAAAGTACATAAATGTTATTTGTGTATATGTCATGTTGCCTTTTCAACTGGGGCCAAGAGACCTAGATTTAAATTAGCCTCAGATTCTTGAGAGCTCTGTATAAGAGCATGTGATTTTACACACTCTGGGTCTCATTTTGCTCATCTCTAAAATATCTTGCAGGATTGCAATGAGGATCAAATGGGATTGTTTGTTTGCCAGCTTTTTATAAAACTCAAAGTATACATGAGCATTAGCTCCTTGAGGGGAGGAGGGAGTAAGGGAATTTGTTGTCTACTTTAATTGTTTATCTCCTTAGTATCTAGTACCATACCTTGTACTTAGGAAGTATTTAATAAGTTTCTATTGAATGAGTATCTTCAGGACATCCACAAAGCTTATTTTGTCTACAGTAGATTTGCTACAGAGAAACAGAAAATCCTGAGTTCCTGCATGCAGTAAGCAGTCAATACAGATATCCAAGAAGAGGTGTTGTCAGGTGATTTCTAAATCTCAAGTCCTTGGAAGGTGCAGTTTTGCTGTTGAAATAGCCCAATTTTTAATGAGACATTGTATAGGGCGACATCTCACTGTATGCCTTGCTTCCAAGTTGTAGGGCAATTTAAAAATTTTTTCCCACTTTTATACACCCAAATTGGCTGAATGCCACAGTGGATAGAAGATTGGAATTAGGAAAACCTAAGTGAGAATCCTGCCCCAGACACTTAATAGCTGTGTAATCTTGATCGTGTCACTTACTCTGTCAGTCTCAGTTTCCTCCTCTTTAAAATGGAGGTGATAGTAGCACCTGTCTTATAGGTTAGTTGTGAAGACTAAATATGATAATGTTTATAAAGCACTCTGCAAACCTTAAAGTATTATACAGAAGCTACCATTACCACTTCTGGCATAGACAACATAATTATGGAAGAAATGAATTTATAAGTCCAGGACCAGGATCAATATTCTGGCTTTACCATTAAGTGCCTATTTGATTTCGAAAAAACCATTTACAATTTTTGGGCACCAATGGCAAAACGAAGAGAGTGGATTAGGAATAGATGACTTCTTATATGAGCAATGACATATGACAGTTCCTTCAGCAGCCTGGCAAGTAGTTTAGAAAGTTTTAACAAAGATCAAAGTAATTAATGGAGATTTCTGTCTCTGAAGCATGGAAACAGAAGAAAAGGGAAATTACATGAAGAAGATCCCACTGCATCTATCAATATACTATAATACTTAGGGAAAATTTTTCAAAAAAAATTGAGAATTATAGGTTAGATATATAGAATGAAGTGAGTAAGCATTTTTAAAATTTTACAATATTTTTGGTACAGCATACCCCTTACAGACAATATGAAAAGAAAAGACTTCAACACAATCCACTACTGTCCAACATTAGCATTCCATCCTGAATCTTAATGATGGCCAAGGGTGAATGGCAAAAGCTGAACTGCCAAGAGTGGTTTTTGTTAATTGCATTATAAGATTTTCCACTGAGAGGATAAGAGAATTGTTTTTCTAAAAAATATGTGTTATTTTCTCCATTAGTGGCCTGACATGAAATCTGTCCCCGGCCCCAAAAGGCCCTTTCACATGAGTATTTGTACAAATTATATCATGTTTCAGATATCAATCAGGCAAAGAGCAAATACATTAAGAGAGGGAGGCTCTGAGAAGAAAAGAAAAAATTCATGGAAATGAAGATGTGGGGTCAGGCTCCACTTGTGAAATAACAATCCAAACAGCTCTGAGAAGTGCTTTCACCTTTCAATGAAGATTCTAGAAAGCGAGTTTTTAAAGTTTCTCTCTTTTCAACACTTGGGATGTGGAAATTATTACACTATATACCACATCTTATATTCTGATGATAATAGTTCGCATTTACAGAATGCTTTATAGTTTATCACACACTGAACATAAATAATTTTCATAGTCTGTGAGGTCAATATTGAAAGGATTGTCATTCATCCCCATTTTATAGATGAGGAAATTCAGACAAAAAAAAAAGATAAAGTGATTTGCCCAACTTCATAATAAGGAAGCAGTCAGAAGAAAAAAGGCTCAAAGATTCAAGGCTACATGAAATATCCAGTGAGTCCTCTGCCATTTCCCTTTATTATCCTCTTCTGGGGAATGTGATATGCCTTTTGTTTATTATCAACAGAAAGCTCTTTTTGACCTAGCATGATACAGAGTAATGAAAGGAGGGAGAGAGGGAGAGAGAGAAGAAGAGAAAGAGGGAGGAAGAGAGGGAAGGAATGAGGGAAGGAGAGAAGGAGAGAGGATGAGAAGGAGGGAGGGAAAGAAAGATTATCTGCTACTCACTTTAGTGTCACCACCTTGAGCTAAAGACTGGTGAGTTTCATTTTTTGTTTCCATTTCCTAAGAATAGGTCAAACATACAAACCTGCTCTTCATCCATAACAATAGAATGAATTTACCTTTTATTTCTTCTTCTCATTTCCAACCTCTTAAATGCAAATTCCTCAATGAAACTTTAACTTTTATAATGATTTATAAATCATCTTATTATTACCACCACCTTTGAGAAGAGAAACTTCTCAAATAAATTACAAAATAGAGAAATGAAAGAATTAGATAATGTAACTACTAAGTCACTAAAAGTGCTTTGTGAAAGACCACAGCAAATGAAAAGTAATACCATGGTGGGTTTTTTTAGATTGGAGAAGAGAATGGAGTCTACAAACTAAAAGCTAATGACCTTGACTTAACTTCATGGAAGTACAATATGAAAGGAATGGTTTATAAACATTTTCAAAAAAAGAAGGTAGTGATTACAAGAAATCAACAGTTTCATCAAAAGATATCATGTTTCAGAGAATATAAGACTTCAGACTCAGTGTCAGGGTAAGGAGTGGGACATGAGTACTATTGCCTTTGAGTGTGTGAAGGATAGTCATGTGAGATACAAAATAGATTTATGTTTACTATCAGAGGGCAATTAAAAGCAACGTGGAAAAGTTACTAAAAAAGCAGATTTCCACTTAACTTTCTAGCAATTAAAACAATCCAAAAGAAGAACGAGCTGCCCTGGGATCCCTCTCATTGGATATCTTAAAAGAAATGCTTGATAGCTATTTTCAAACTACAGTGTAGAGATCATGGAGGACACAGGATAAACTAGATGTATTCTAGTGCCTCTAAAATATTTGATATTCTTTGATTATGTCAATACAACTAATAAAGACCAATACAATTCTCAATTCAATAGAACAGCAGAGATAACAACAGCCAAATTAGTTCAGTGAGGTTTTTTAAAATATTTTTTGTTGATAACCAAATGTCCTATATAGAATAGTATTTCTAGTAGCTTTGGGATATGGGAAAAATCCTAAGCCAATCCGAGGAATACAAGTGATTCATATTTTAACTTAGATGCAACTTTCTTCTTTCTCCTGGTTTTATTTATACAAAGGTCATTAAGATTAATATAATTGATCTCCACTAGAAATATGACTACTCCTTGGTTACTGGGAAAGGATCTCAAAATTAAAGAATCAACAGTCAAATATAAATTTGTTGATGCTCAAAAAAGTGCTTGATTCTTAGCATCGTCTGCCCCAATTCCCAACACAATGCCACTGTGACAGCAATAGCAGAAGAGGACATGAAAGTGAGGATCGCATCATGGGTTGCCATTTCATCAACAGGTGGCCAGCTTACAGGTATTATGCCTCTCCATGATCAGTGAAGCTCATCCTAAAAAAGCACCATGAGTCTGTTCCTGGAGAAATACTCGAAGTCATTCCAGCATGGTAGAACCGTCCAGACCTTGAATTCTATCTAGCATAGCCTTCGAGTTCCAGGATCATCTCCAAAGAATGATAAGACATCAGAATGGGATATTTGTAAGCAATGGAGTACTAATGGTGAGAATTTGAAAAAAATTACCATAAAAATAAGTGCAGCTAATGCACTGACATTGGTTACTTGGTAGTAGAGAAATCCTATGAAAAATTTGATAAGATTCTGCCAAGCAAAACAATATAAATACTGATTAAGGGTAATTTCAATACCTAGGTAGGAAGAAAGGATAGGAAGAAAATATATGGGTAAAGAAAGAGGCCAATAATGATAATGATAAATGTTAGAGAGGATGTAGGAAAACTGGGACACTAGTGCATTGTTGGTGGAGTTGTGAAATGATCCAACCGTTCAGGAGAGCAATTTGGAATTGGGCTCAAAAAAGCTACAAAACTGTGCATATTCTTTGACCCAGCAATATCTCGACTGGTTCTGTATCCCAAAGAGATGATAAAAGAGGGGAAATTGTGAAAATGTTTTAACAGTCCTTTGTGAAGTATTAAGAAATTGGAAACTGAATGGCTGTCTAACAGTTGGAGAATGGCTGAATAAGTTATAGTATATGAATATAATGGAATATTATTGTTCTATAAGAAATGATGTGCAGGCTAATTTCAGAAAAGCCTGGAAAGACTGAGATGAACTGATGCTAAGTGAAGTGAGCAGAACCAAGAGAACATTGTACACAGTAACAAGTGATAATAAACAACTGTGATGGACATGGCTCTTTTCAACAATGAAGTGATTCAAGGCAATTCCAAAAGACTTAGGGTGAAAAGTGCCATTCGCATACAGAGAAAAAATTATCATGACTGAATGTGTATCTGTAGTGAGTTCAAATGTTGGAGTTCTTGTTCTTCTCGAAACACAGCCGGTTTAGCTTAGGGCCCTCTGAATATCTCCAAATCCAAAGGTTTGGTCCTTCAGTCTCCGCCTCTGCTTTCTTCAGCCTCCAACCAGCACAGAGAGGGAATGAATCTCTTGTCTCCTTCACTTGGGGCTCGGGCTAGCTTCCTGATGAGTCTTTCAGACCAGCTTGGTCTCAGTGTGGGGCGTGCAGGAGCCCAGCCACCTACCACAGTGCTGTGAGATGAAGATGAATCTGGCTGTCCACTGAACTCTCACTCGTAGCTTTATCCTCTGAAAACTCTTCGTCTGCCACCAGCCAGCCAAGTGGAATATATTCTGCCTTGCCTCGGAGAGAGGGCTTCCGGCGTAATTCCACTGAAATCTGTCAAAGTGCTCTCTGTCTGCACCAGAGTCGCTCCTCTCCAGTCCAGCTGAACTCTCCTCTGCGACCAGCCAGCCAAGTGGAAAATGTATTCTGGAATAGCTCCCTCTCCTCATTGGCCTTATATGTGAATCTTCTGAGAGAATGGGATTATGGGTTTTCTCCCTTGGTGCTCTCTGGCCCAAAGAGCTTTAAGGGAGGTGTGAACACAAGGTGTAAACACAAGCATTGTACTAATTAGTTCTACTTAGTACCTTGTTTCAGGTTCTGGCCAAAATCTTCTTGTAAGATTAGATCAACTCTAATTAGTTAGCAGTTTGTAAGGATTCCAACATGTATCAAAGCATAGAATCTTCACCTTTTTAAATTTTTATTGCTATTTGTTTGCTTTTTTTCCTTTCTCGTGGTTTTTTTTTCCCTTTTGTTCTGATTTTTCTTGTGTAGCATGACAAATATGGAAATATTTAGAATTACACATGTTTAACTTATATTGAATTGGTTGCTATGTAGGGCAAAGGGGAGGGAAAGAGAAAAATTTGAAACACAAGGTCTTTCAAAGGTCAATGTTAAAAACTATCTTTGCCTATATTTGGAAAAATTTTAAAACTAGTAGTTTGTGCTTTTTTATCATGAAGAATTTCTTCAAAAAAGGCAGAGATGGGTAGAGATAGAACACGGCAAGAAGTGAACATCATAAAAATGTTAATTAATTAACTAATTAATTAATTAAAAACAAAATTTTTAAAAATCACTAATAACAAAAGACTTCACAAGCATGGGAGCTATTCATATCCACCGAGTTAGCTACCAAATTCAGTTAAGAGCATGAACACAGCAGAACAAAGATCAGAACTCACAATGAACAAAAAAAAAAGAGTTGTAATGAGAAAAATATATGACATATAATTAAGAAGACTTAGTACTGAATTATTTAAACAAACTACTGAATTTTTAAAAATGGAATATGGATAACAGAAATTACACTGACACCAAGTATAATATTTGGATTCAGAAGCTAAAGCAATGTAAATTAACTCCTACAACAAGAAGACCAAAAAAAGCTCAGAAAGTATCTTAATCAACAAACATGATTTACCTGGCAAACACAGAAAGATGACTGCCAAAGGCAACAACAGGTTATAATATAAGTAGATGAAAGACAATAGACAATTATGATCAATCTCACCTCATGGGTCAGAGGAGGGTAAAACAAATCTCAAAAAAGAAATTGAGCAACTTATCCAATTAAGCAAAGAGTATCCAAGTTTAAAGATGGAAGGAGAAGAAAAATAGAGATTATTTTAAAAACCTAGTACAATAAGATGTTTTCTCCATCTGATGATAGTGAAAACATCACAGTTCTTGATACACTTATACAAGAAATAATTCTAATGAGAACAAAAATGAGAAATTATCTGCAATTTGATCAAATATATAGATAGATATAGATATATGCTGGAGGTAAAATAATTGTGAGGACATTCACAAATCAATGAGCCAAGAAAGTATCCAAAGAAAGTAAAAATATTTAAAATGTGAAAATTATGAACCTTATTAATAAAAAAGTGAGAGAAAGTGATTATTAACCTATATGCCTAATCTTTATGGGGACTATCTGTACACTACTTGAGAGGAACTATGATGAGAGCATAAACAGGAATACCAAGCAGACTTTCACAAATAATGTTCAATAATGAACCACATTTTACCATCACATAATTGGAAGAAAAGGTGATACAATGATTTCCCTGGAATCATGACTCATTTTCCTAAATTCAAATCTGGCCTCAGACATTTACTAGCTCTGTGTCCCTGGTTAAGTCACTTAATTCTATTTGACTCAGTTTCCTCATCTGACAAATGAGCTGGAGAAGAAAATGGCAAACCACTCCAGTACTGGCAAGTGGGGTAGTCAGATATAACTGGAAATGACAGAACAATAAAAAAATAGAATGAAATATGTACCAGTTATAAAATCTTACTGAACTATTTGTTTGTTGCTTGCAAAAAAGCAAATGACTCATTAAACAAAACATTGCCCTTTACAGCAATGTATTTCCCATCAATATAGCAAGATTGTTGAGATTTCTATCACTTTAATGGAGGAGCTCCAGAATAGAGTCCAAGTTAAGGAGGAATTCACCATGAATGGTGAAATCTTTTAGTTCCTTCCATTTTGAGATAATGTGTTATTAATTACACAAAGATTTCTAAAACAACACAGAGCCTCCTGGAGAAGACCTGTAATTCCTCCAAGGAGTTTAATCTATTTCTCCCTATAGTAAAAATCAAACCAACTGAGAATACTCCAGGACAATAGCCTCCTTGTTCTGCCATATACCTGAAAGGACATACTACAGAACTAATAATTATATCTATTCAGGCTAAGTTAAGTGCTGGAAATACCAAAAAGATAGTCCTTGTCCCCAAGGTGCTCGCATTCTAATATGGGAATAGACTACATGTAGATATTGTTTATGATAGCAGCTTTTTCCCCCACACTAAGTTATTCACTAAATAAACCCTATGCACTTATAAGCAATGCCTTTCCTAAATGCAAGAGAAAAGAATAAATTAGTATGAATTTCCTGTTCAGTCATTTTTAGGATAGATGTAAGATACAAAAGAAGAGTAAACCAGAATAAGAGAAAAAAAAAAAAAAAGCTTTAATTTTATCAGAAAAAACTGCTTTAAAATTAAATAATTTTAAATTTCTGCACTAACAGAATTTTTAAAGGTACTACTAACAGGCACCTAAATGAACACAATTCAATTTAGCTTTTCACGTTAATAAATAATTTAAGAATAAAAGGATTGGAGCTGCAAGGTGGAAGATGAGAGGCCATCTGAATAATCACAGACTATTCTACTCAAAAATTTGCTGCAATAAACTTAGTGGTAATTAGACTAAATCTTTCTTATTAAAAGATATATCTTCACATAGGTGCACAGATATATCTCCATACAGAGACCTATTTAAAATATATGCAGGAAGTGACCTCTTTGGTTTGAAACAAGATTAATATGAATGTTTGACAATTCTAGATCAAACAGTTTCAAGCAAAAAACTGAGTCCTGGTGGCTGCAAACATAGGTAATCAGAAGGACTTCTCTTCACTTACACTTCAACTTCTTCCCGATTCAGAAATAACCCTAAGGACATTAAGCATCCCCTCCCTCTCTCATTTTTTTTTTTCTTCCCAATCTGGAGGATAAAAACAAAATCCTGTGACATGTACTCTGCAGTGACTGCTAAGAGGAAAAAGCAATACAGTGTCTCTCCTCAAGAAACTTAAAATCTAATGTAGATAATTAAAATATTCACATCTGCATCTTGTGGCAAAATGTTAGAAAGACATGGGAGACACTCAAAGTTCTCTGAGAAATAAGATATCATTTCTAGATCTGGAAAGAACTTAGAGGATAAAAGAAAAGATTTTAAGTTCTCTGAGGCCAGAAAAAAGGATTACTATTGAATCTATGTATTGCCATCATAATGAGTTGAATAAATGAATAAATAAATACCATCCTCTCCACCATCCACTCCAGAAAGCAGCTAAAAAAATGTCCTGTTCCATCCATACGCCTCTGATAACTTCACCTAGCCAAGGAACCTTGCTTCTCACTTGTCATGGAGACTATTCCGCTAATGGGCAGGCAAGCCCTAGGACACTGTCCAAGAGTACCCAATGACTGATGGTCTTAATGGTCACCCTTGACCCCTAACCTGCAGAGGATGTTTACCTCAGCACTATCACCTAATACCTTTGCTGTCTAACATGAAGAAACTAAGCTTGAGCAGGAATGAGACTAGGGACTAGAAAATTAGTGAAGGGAGCCAATCAAGTGCCACTGGGTCAAACTGGCTTCTTGCCTTTCTCCCCTTTCCTTTAATTCTCCCTCCTTGTTTATCTTCTTGCCTTGCAATGGGCTCAGCTCACTCTGGCCCTCCCAGAAGGAACCAACATTTTGAAATGACTTTCACTGAGAAGCAGAAAGAGCAATCCTTATATTTAGATCTTCCCACAATATGATTTCTTCTTCTTCATTTGTTAATCAAAAGCAGAAGTACAGGCTCTGGTCTGGACAGAGACTTTAAATATAAACACACACTAAAGAAAACCATAGCAAACCAACAAAGCAGTCTATTCAGGTTAAAGGGCAAAACTGAGGGATTCAGACAAAGGCAAACTTCTTCCTCCTTTACAGGCAGAAGAAGAGACGGACAGAGAACACATCTGTACATGGAGAAGCCGGCCTTGGGATGGCAACTATGGCTGTCCTGTGTCCAAAACTGGAGAGAGAAAACAAGGAAACGTGAGTGGGGGTGGAATGGAGAAAATCCACCAAAATGATAAATCGCCTCTCTTGCCTCGATGTGAGCCATTAAAAACAGGCTTGTATCTTCAATGATGACAAAATGGGAGGGCCCAGCCCAATAAAAAGGGTGCTAACTGTATGGTGTCACGCATCTAAGGCTCCAGGCCTGAGTCACGTCTGCCATTCTTGAACTTTGAAGCATGAGGCAGAAGTAAAATCAATGAATCATAGGTGATTGGGGAAATAACTAATGGGGCAGAAATAAAACTGGATCCAACCAACGATAGCCCAAGGAAGGTGAAGAGAAGGGTAAGTGAGCCTTGATGGAGAATGGGAAAGAATCCCCGCTTCTATTCTAGTTAGGTTCTAGTCACTATATGTATCTTATTAGCCCATTAAGCATCACAGGGAGGCTGCCAGGACTTAGCTGTGAGCTCCTAAGAATCATCCAGGTGTAGAGATGTAAGGAAGCTTAGAGAACGTTCAGTTCAAACTCAAACTTTTGTAGATGAGGAACCTTAAATACTTAAAAGAAAAGAAAAAATCTGAATAAAATCAGACTTAATAATATAGTCAAGATACTTATCTAAGTCACTGAACTCGCATCCAGAAATTGTAGTGGATAATGAAAAAATAATAACTGACATCTTTGAGGTTTTGTGAAAACATTGGGGAAGACAAATGCTCTGGCGAGAGGGCCGCCAGCCCCTTCCAGGGCTGCTTTCCGGCTTTGGTGTCCACCTGATCCAGCTAACTCTCACCTGGGGCTCCAAGAAGCTGCAGCGGGCACAGCAGCCCCATCCTAGTAAACATTTTCAGGAAATGGGTTAAGGCAGGTTGAGGGTAACCAAGGGGTCTCAAACCCACTGTGAGTCAGGGTATGTCTACCCCAAGCATGAAATTTCTCCTGGAAGAATGGACAAATGAGAACAATTTGTTCCAATGGCCACGAAGCACCTGAAGTAAGTGTAACATCTGATTTGAGTTGGTTTGACATCTGAAATGCTAGTCATTCACTGCATCTGGAGGCATTACCATTGTCTCGACTCTGCCTTGATAGTGATGATTAGAAGAAAGGGAGAAGGGAGAGGTCGACAACTTTGTGCAATTCTGACTCACTTAAATGTGATCAAAAAACAAATATAAATATATATAAATAAATAATATATATACACACACATATATATATACATATACACACAAACATATACGTGGGGAAATTTATATATGAATATATATATACACACACACACACACACACACACACACACACACACACAAACAAATATTATTTCACCTCATTTGAACTGTACAATGCAAATGTGCAGTGAAGGAGTGGGAATAGGAGACAGAGCTGACTTCAAAGTTGGAAAGAAAAGGATTCAAGTCAATCTGCCCCATTCAGGTGATATCACTGGAGAAATCATTTAAGTACCTTTTGCTTTAGCTAACCCCCTGAGAAGAGCAGGCAACAGAATTTCCTGTTAAATAATTACCACAGATAGCCCTATTCTCCCTTTTATAGAAGAAGAAATTGAGATTAAGAATTATTTGACCATAGTGACACTGTGACAAAGGTGGTATGTCACCATACAGGTGGTACAGTGGATACAGCACAGAATCAGGAATCAGGAAAATTTGTGTTCCTGAGTTCAAATCTGGCCTCAGACACTAGCTGTGTGATCCTGAGCAAGTCACTTAACCCTATCTACCTCAGTTTCCTTATCTGTTAAATGAACTGGAGAAAAAAATGGCAAAACACTATTTTTGCCAAGAAAACCCTAAATGAGGTCATGGAAACTCAGACACGACTAAGCAGTAACAAAACATCCCAATTCCTTGGTCCCACACACTACCTATCATGTCACTTGTCTTTTGGTCAAAATACTTAAATTTGAGTCCTGGAGATGGTTTTAGTAGCTGTGTAACATTGTTACCACATGTAATTAAGAACTATTATTAGCACTATTAATAATAATGGCTAGATTAAATATTAAGTAAATGCAATACAAAGAAAACACAGGGCTTAACAAATAAGAATAATTCAGACAATGAAGGCAAGTAAGAAAAATTTGGCAAAAAGCTCTGGGGTTGTTAGAGGAAGCAAAGTGCATTTTCAGCTGCACAGAGTCAAGACCAACATCATGGAATAAATCACAAACTTGATCTTAAAGAAAGTTAAGGAAGCTATATGGGGCAGATGAGAAGAATGGCAGTCCAGGTATAAAACAGGACCTTACCAAAGCACAGAGGTGGGAGGTGATGTCCTGAGTTTGGGGAATAGCAAAGCGTCCAATCTGTTTGAAATGAAATGTTTCTGAAAAGCCAGGGACTAGAACTTAGGCTTCCATGATGCAGTTAGAAAACTCCCTCTTTTATCAATAAGGTTAAGTGTTTACTCTGCAACTGAGATTTCAAGAATTGCTTAGTATTTGAGAGGATACATAACTTCCCCAGAGTCACACAATTATTGGATCTCAAAGGTGGCACTTGAACCTTGGTGTCCAATGAGTAAAATTCACTCACCAGCTGGAAGATAAGGTTGGAAAAGCTAAAGGAATTCCAGAAACGAAAGTGTCCAGGAACACTTTTGACAAACAAAATAATGTTTTGGCTTTTAGATGAAAAGTTGTTTTAAGATAGGAAGTACAGTTTTTAGTTTTGTATTCCCAATGTCTGTCATAGGGCTTTGCATACATTAGGCACTTAGTAAATGTTTCATGAATGGAAGAAATCTCCCTGATACAGGAAGGTGTGCAGGACCCTAAGAAAGAAATAATAAAAGATAGCACACTATAAGAGAAGGACTCTCAGTTTGGAGAAACATCAGACACTGCCACGAACTAACTCACTGTGCAGTTTTGGGGAAAAGCCAGACCATTGTTTCATTCTCTGAAAGGCAGCCAGGTAGTATAGAGGTAGACTACAGGGTCTCCACTTAATTTGACTCAATTTAACTCAACTCAACTTAAACTATGTCTGCTTTAGTTTCCTCATCTATAAAATGGATGATAACAATAATACCTATTTCCCACAATTAGTGTGAAATAAAATATGTATTTGGCATATATGGTAGATATTTAATAAATCCTTCCATACTTTTTTCCTCTTTCCTCTGAAAAATAACAGAGCTGGACTAGATAATCTCCAAGTTCCCTTTAGCAATAATGCATTCTCCAATTTGATACTGAACGATCCATTATTCAATCCTTGCTCACTGGTGACTGGGCAGTGCCAAGGGAGTTTGCTTTGGCAAGAGTACCTTAATCAAATGTGTGTTCTGACAAGGTATAGACAAATAGAATGACATTTAAAAGGCACCAGGGAAGCTGACTATGTTAAGGAACAGGGCTATGAACTATTCTGTACAGCTAATAATCACCTCTAAGACTTTTGTGTAAAGTCAGACTTTGTCCTGAACCCTTTCACTGTACAGGACCACATTCTAAGTAGGTTCCAGTTACTTCTTTCTATACATGTCTGATTAGACAAAAAGCTCACTGAGGGCATGGATACTGAATTAGGTAATTCAGTGTATTCCCTAGCACCTGGATCAGGGCCATTCAAGGGCTAGGTGACTTAGATATTAATTACATAATTGCTTAAAGCATAGCACATGTAGTATAACTAAGTAAACTGTATTTCTATTCATTTATTTAGATATGCTGGGCCCCCTTCATGCCTTGACAGGCTAACGAATAATAATGAATCTTTATAATAAGATGATCTACTTTAAGTAGTGGAGGAGGGAAGGGAGGCAGTGGCACACCATGGAGGGAGGAAGGAGACTGGACAAAGTGAGACAACGAAGATGCAGGTCCTGGTCCTGGCAATGCTTTGGATCATCTCTGTGACTCAGATTGAATTACTTTACCTCAGGACTTCAGATTATGCCTCTGAAAATCAGGGTGAAGGAGCAATGAGAGGTTAAACTGGATTATCAATAAAACCACTTCAAAATGTGATTCTATATAAAAACAAATAGCTGTATATGATGTGGTCTAATAAACTTGGAGAAAGTTTCATTTCCTCTCCCACCAAAATTTCACTTCCTGTCTGAGCATGGGCACTCATACCATGGTGCTTTCAGGACAAAGGCCTCCCATGGCTTTCTAGGATGAGTGACACCTCCCTCAGCCTTCAGCCTCAGGCATGTGAACGCTCTCCTAGAAAGACACTTTGACAGGCCAGCCACAAATGGGACACGGTCCAGCAAAAGAGCAGGTCAACGAGAAGTCAGAAGGGACCAGCAGTGATCTTTGCTAGTCTGTGATGACTAATCAGAAGTTACTGTAAAGAGAGTGAAGAGGAAGGAAACTAGGAATAAGAGGAAGAATTCAGATGGTGGACTTTTTTTAAAGTTTGTGACAAGTATTTCCATGAAAATGAATGAGCCAAAGCAGGCATTTTCTTATCTAACTTTATGCTTCAGCACACACCCTATTATTGTCACTATCAAAAGGGTTTAATAGCTCCCAAACCAATAACTTGAGGTGGCTAAGCTTTAAATCTTTATCAATAACTAACCAGAAGGAAGTGAACCATTCCTTGCTCATGAGTTGACTTATTCATCAATATTTATCCAAATGATCCCCTATCCTTGATTTTCAGGAAAAGAGTTGCTTTTCTCAGGTTAGATGGAGAGTAAGGTGAGAAAAGGAAGTTAAAATAACGGCTTAATCTGGGCAAACGTCTAGAAATTGTCCTAAGAGATGTACCATTCTTTCTAGACAACATGCAAAAATTGTTCAGTGCTTATAACCAAGGAAAATTCTTTCCTTTTTAGGATATTTTCCTATCTTTAAACCCATGAAGAATCAAGGAAGCCCATGTTAGCTGTATGACCCACAGCCACTTTATCTCACTCAACATCAAGTTTCTAATCTTTAAAATGAGGGAGTTGGACTTCATGGCCTCCAAGGTCCTTTCCAGATCTTAATCTACATTCCTCTGGCCTGGATAACTTGTTGATTTGCCAAATGCTTTGCACAATGGAGACATTTAATAAATATTTATTGAATTATAATACAAAAGAGAATATGGAGGCTCTTGAAGGTAAATTGATTTATTTAGGGACACAAGGCTCTTGGATAGCACAGTCAAGATTAGAACCCAGGGTTCCAAGGCCTCTGTCCCATTCTTATCTTTTCAGGTATTTCAGCTACAGGAAATGTATCTTCAAACTGTACTTGGAACCTTTATCTCTCTGCAAGATCAACAACAAACTAAAAAACACCAATGAAATACATATCAAGTTTGAGATCAAGTTCAGAATAAACTTCTCTTTCACAAGGCAGGACCACAAACAAGGAAAGGGATGTCTTAATAGCTTGGAAACAAAGCTGTAGAATGAACTCTCTAAGGAAGGCGATTTCCCAAAAAAGTCAAAGTTACTTTAATCTCCATTAACAAAAGTGTAGTGGCCAATTCAAGAAAGGCAAGTTTCACTATCCTATGTATTAATTAACTGAGCTATTTGTTTAGTTCCTAAGATGGATGCCATATTACAAAAGGAACAAGCCAAAGTATGGGGCAAATATTATGCAAGACAACCCAAATGATGTTATATGAAGAGAGGATTTGAGAGTGGATAATCACTGTTTTCAAATATTTAAAAGGTGATCATGTGGAAAAGGGATAAGAGTTTTTATTAAAAGATATAATAAGGACCAATTAATGTTGTTAAGTGGAGAGGGGAGAGAGGGAAGAGAGGGAGACGGAGAGGGAGAGGGAAAGGGAAAAGAAAAGGAAGAGGGAGAGGGAGAGGGAAAGAGAATATATCCTCAAAGTCTAGATTATTTACTGTTTCATCTCTAGGTCCAGCAAATAAAGCATGTGATTTCTAACCATTTATTATACCAACCATAACAGGATTCCAATACAAAACAGTAATTCAAGGGCTTGTTATCATGGGATTTTTTGTGGATTTAACTGATATCCTTCATATGTATCTATCTCCCTAAAAATTCAATTTTAAATCCACATGAAGGAAAATAGCCTTATAGAGTTCTCTCAATAGATGGTCTCCTTTGCTTCTGCAAAGAAAAGAGTTTGGAAAGAAGAGTAGAATCTTTGGTTTCAGAATATTAACCTTTCTCTTGTTCTACCTTAAGAAATTATACCAATAAGGAAGAAATTGGATCTTTCTCTTTCAGTTTACTCCATGTTCAAAATGAACGAACTGCCTTCCTTATCCACCTCATAAAGATGGTATGAAGATTAATTAGTAACCATTTGACAAACCCTTTTTATATTAGACACTGAGTTTGGTATGGGCTTATCTCTTCTGGTAATAAGATTAAGATTGTGAGTTAATAAAATAAAATACAACAACCAGGAAAAGGGCCCATAATAGCATGGGTAAGTTTAGAAAGGTCATTACAATTGCCCTGGATAAAATGGTGCTTCCTGAAGAAAGCTCTGAGGCCTTTCTAAGACAAGGTAGTTTTCCAGCATCAGCTGGGAGGGGAAAAGAAGGGAAGATACTAAGAAAGGTAGGAGAGAAAATGAGTCATTGAGAAAACTCAATCTTACTCATCAGCTTTGGAATAGACTTCTCTATAGATTTATAATCATGGAGGTTTTTAAAAGCTAGATAAATTTAAGTCTAAAACACTTTAGAGAACATGTAGTCCCCCTAAGTCTCTTATTTTTTACAGAACTGAGGCCCAGAAAGTAGATTATTCATAGCAGAATAAGAATGGCACACAATCCATTTTCTTTCACTAATTATCTCAATTGTGATCATATGTGCCTACAGGAAAAATTTTAAGCAAATGATTTCTTACAGGACACTAATAAATTGTTTTGTAAATTTAAAATGCATTGACTTTTCTTAAAAAAAAATGCCAAACACTAGGCATTTTTAACACTAATGATGTGGTATTTGTAAAATATAATCTATGTCTAAGTATCAGAACTTTGAAAATTGGATCTTTAAATATGTCCCATTTCTTTCTTGCTCACTTGCTTATTTTAACATCGTGCCATGGCTCTTGAATCATTTGCCATTTATGTCTAAGGCCACCAGTTTGAAAAGTTCTATCTGCACTGACTTCTGCTTTTCCAAAGATAAAAGTATGTCCTGGATTTTTTTTATTCTTCAGGGCTACTAATACGAACAGGCCTGTCATTCCCAAGTACCCAGATTTGCAGAATATTGACATGCTACTGAATTATTAAAGAGAAATTAACAATGTATCACATCCTAGAAGGGAATATAAGTAAAACTGAGTATTCCTATGGCATGTCTTGGATAGACTCCATATCACAAAGCTAAGACTATTTTCAATTTATCAATTTCAAATATAAAAACTCTCTCTTCTTTCTCCTCTCTTTTTTTTCCCTCTTCTCTTCTCTTTTCTTCTCTTCTCTTCTCTCTCTCATATGTAAATTATTTCACAGGCTAGAATAATGTCAGAGTAATTCTTAGATATTTGAATCAACCTGAAATGCCTTTCTTTCTTTTGAATTTTATTTTCCCAGCACATAAAATTAATTCAGATCTTTCTGAGTCTGGGTCCAGTCCTGTATTCATTGCACCATCTTGCTGCCTCTAAGCAGTTGAATGAAATAAAGGGTCATATGTAATTATATTGAAATGTAATATACTTCTGTTTGGGAAGTATTTGAGAAGAACCTGTTCAAAGAAGGACCTTTACTGCATTAGGAAAATTCAATGCATTTGAACTAAGAAAATGACCTATCTTGAGAGTGGAATACAAAAGATTTTTAGAAGTAACAGAATTAAACTTTACATCTAAATCATCTTTTACAAGTTTATATGACCACAATGCAGACTAGCATCACTAAATAGTGGATAAATGTTATCATAGCTTGAATAAAAAAAACTGGTAAAGTAAAAATAATTGTCTGTGGGGAAAGGAATATTTAGCATAAGCACAAATTGTGCTGAGTGCTTTACAAATATGGCTGCCAAGAGTCAAATGAGATCAAGATTGAAACTCAGAGATAACAGAATAGTCAACTATCAACAGAAGATTAATTTTTCTACATTTTCCTTACAAAGACTGATGCTTCTGCATCCCAGATCAAATTCCCTTCCCCTATCCACTCTCAAGAAAGGGCATTTTCTCACTTTAAATGCATTGAATTCACCTACTAATGCATTAAAGGTCCTCCTTTGAACAGGTCCTTCTCAAATACTTTGCAAATAGAAAAGTATTGCATTTCAATTACATTTGCCCCTTTATTTCATTAAATCATAACTCCATTCACTTACAGGGAGCAAGATGGTACAGTGAATACAGGACTGGACCCAGAATCAGAAAAATCTGAATTCAACTCCAGCCTCAGACACTTCCTTGTTCTATGAGTCTAAGCAAGTCACTTTACCTTTCTTCACCTCAATTTTCTGAAGTGTAAAATGGGGATAATAAAAAACCTATCTCCCAATGTTGTGATAATCAAATGAGATGATAATATATGTAAAAGCAGTTTGCAAACCTTTAATCGCTATATAAATATTAGCTGCTATCATCATCATATCATCCAACTTGTAAATTGAATTGAAGGTGTAGAACTTATTTTTGATAGGAAGGAAAGGATCCACTAATTCTTCTCAAACAAGATAATGCATATAAAATTCTTTGCAAATCTTTAAGTTGTATAAAAATGTCAATACCATCAGTGCTGATTGTGGGGCTAGTAGAAGTCGGTGTTGGTGTTGGTGTTGAGGATACTCATCTTTCTTCTTGGAATTTATTGATATAATTACTCTTTCATGATTATATTCTGAAAAAAAGAAATTTCCTGGAACAACTATTAATGTCTGCAAGCCTTGATGTGCCCAGAGTGCACACCCACAGAAAGGGCTTAAGGATGATTTTTGTAAAGCACTTTACAAACCAGATAATTTTATATAAATGCTAGGTATTATATTGTAAAGTGTTATATAGATTTGACTAACTTTAGCATAAAAGTTCACCAAGTGTGGCCTGCAGCTACTGTACAGAATAAGATTCTTTAGGCCCTTCTTTGTTCATAACATCAAAATTTCTACCAACAAAGGCAAAGAGAAGTCTAAAATTTCTCTTCCACTGGGAGCTGTCAAAGGACCTAGGAAATTCTGAGTCATGGAGCAGGCTGAAGTCAACTGTCATTCCCATCATTCTCATGGAAGACACATGACATCCATAATCACACAGCCTTTCCTGCAATCCTAATGTACAGGGCTCGTAAAACCAAAACACTCCCCCTTCTGCCTTTTAAACTGATGTTTGTTGTGGAGATTTTAACCATGAACATGGTTAAAATAATTAGGCATCATTTTGCTTGATTAAGGATGCACTGGCAAGAATTCTGGTTTTGTGGAACTAGGCTAGGATAGTTCATGTTATCTTAGGATGACATAAACCTGGGATAAGATCAACTATTCAATTACTTTCAGTATGGGGACCTACCCTATACAGCAGGGATCCCTAAACTACTTGTCAGAACAAGTTACTTTTCATTCCCCTGAGCACAGTGCCTGACTCCATGTCTTGGATACAGAAGGCGCATGATATATTTCTGTTGTTGAATGAATGAAGATTGGGATTTGACAGTGAAGATCCTAAATGAAGTGAAGGTTCCAATCCCTGTGAGGAACAGGCAAAAGGATGGTCAATGTCAATTCTTCTCCTATCCCCACTGAAAATTCTACCAAAGCAGGATGAAAGAATATGCTGGTAGAAATTTAGATTTTAGATCAGCTAAGGATTTGTGACATACTGGTAGATACTGATCTAGGTCAATCATTATTATTAATTAAGTATCTCAAAAGAGGGGCTGAGGGAAGTCCTAGTAATAGAAAAAACTAGAGGGGGGAAAGGTATAAACCCTACATGTAGGAAGTATCAACAGACTCATGTTTCATGTTTCAGAGTTCATCTATCAAAGTCAAGTGGGGGTGGGGAGGAAACTTCTTAATGTAATTCAAATCATTTCAAGATAATTCTTTTTTTTTTTTTTTTTAACAAAGTTTCCCCTCCTTCCTCTTATTTATTTCTACCCATTGCTCTTCCTTCTACTCTAGGACAATACAGAACAAGTCTATTCCCTCTTCCTGATGACAGTCATATATAAAAATGATAAATACAGCAAGAATGATTTTTGCTTATTATATTTTCAGCCCTTGTCACATAGCATCATACAAAATAAACTTTTAATAAATACTATTACCTGCCCACCCCCACCCCCATCTTTTCTTCCCTAGGCTAAATATTGTTTCTTCAAAAAAAAGAAGAAATCTTATCTTCATAGATATGAACCAGAGACCAGGACTCTTCATTGCTCTTCTCTGGGTTTCCATTCTCTAATTTCTAAATGTCCTTCTCAAGATGTAGTAGTCAATAAAATAGTCCAAACATTCTCTGACCAGAGCAGAGAAGAATGGCATTATTATCTCCCAAGTCTTGCCTCTCAAAGCTGCCCAAGGTGACATTAGCTTTCTTGGTTCCTCTCTACTAACATTAACAGAAGTTGATATCTGGGGGGGTGGGAGTGCGGGGGAGAATCAGTTCTGATAATGATATTTTAGCTTCTCATTGCTTCTGCATGACAATCTCAATTTGGGACCTAATTAAATGTATCTATTTATTAAATTTCCTTAAGTAGGAAAGAAATTATTGACTTTCCCTATTGGTGGAGACCAACATATAAAGCGATTGTCTCAAGGAGCCTCACTACTCAACATTTACTAGCAAGACACAGAGGTTTAGGAGGAAGTCTCTTCCCTTTTATTGAAGTATTTGACCCCAGTGAGGGGAGCCAAAGCCTGTAAGTTTAGGATACCTTGCATGGTAGGCTCTACCCATTTGTGAAGAGAAATGAGTCATTAGGAAAGCATGAGACCAATTGAGAGAATGTTACAACTTTCACCCTATTTTTCTTTATCAAAGCAGTGACTCACGACCAAAGTAACAGATTTAACCTTCCAGTTGTTTCTAGGAAGAACCATGTAATGTGGGAATTTAACCTTGTTCTTTTTCTTGGGACAAAATATACAAAAAAGACTTTCCTCAGGAGCTTTTGCAAAGGACAAATGGCAGAAGAAGAAATAGATGATTTAGAACATCACTTCTTCGTGGTCCTCTCAGGAAATTCAGATCTGGTGTAGCTGTGTTCCTGGGCAAGTCATTTTAATCTGTTTGCTTCAGTTTCCTCATCTATATAATGGAGATAATAGCATCTACTTCTAAGGGCTGTTGTGAAGCTCAGCACAGACCTGCCTCATAGTTGGTGCTTTATAAGTGTTAGCTATAATTAATATCTTACATTTTCATTATCATATGGTTTTCAGAAGTTTTCATCATACTGACAGACACATGCTTCTACATGTATGTACATGTGTGTGCATAGATCTATAGTTAGATCTATATCTATGTATGTGGAATTTGAACAGATTATACTCTAAATAATTTTTCTCCCTTCATTTTCTTTTTCTTCTGGATTATAGGTGCTATTTTTAGAGCTAAGCAATGTAGCGTAAGCCAAATTTAAATATTTTAACTAGATAAATGTCCTAGTTTAAAATTTTTAGAGTGTATTCTATTCAAGCTCTATATACATTGCACAGCTGATTTACAAATTAGGTGATGAATAAAAAGTGATCTGAAATAATAAAGGCTAAATGTAAATGACCAAGACTCACAAGGCATGCCCTCAATAAAATCAGTTATTTTCCTATCCCCACCTCCACTCTCCCCTGACCAATGTAGTAGGAAATCATTAGTTACTGAATAAAAAAGAATACACATGTTCCTTCCTGGAGAGAAGTTCTAACATAGGATATCACGGAATCCTGCTCTCCTCACTGCTTTGGACTCCATTCATTTGACCCTGACTAAGCAATACTGAAATACCTCTTCTTACAGCTTTTATTCACTTATTGGCTGTTTCTACCAAAATCTCTATAAAGGAGGCAAGATGAAGGAGACATCCTTTGCCAATGTCATTGGGAAGGTTGATGCACAATGTGTGACTTCAGGGCATCATTTCCAAGGTCATGGACTGTGCCCGATGTTTCTGATAACTGACTTGCCTAAAATCCATAATTTGGGAGCCTACTAGCACTTGGTGATAGGCAGTGAGTGAATAAGACCCATGATTTCACCAGCATAAGGAATGATTGATGAAAAGACACTCAATATGAAGTTTTATACTTAGCTGGGAACAGAGAGATTAAGTAGGAGCTAGGAAGTGCCAAGTTGCACAAAGAACTGGAGCTGGAAGCTGGGAAGTTCCAAGTTCAAACTTGACCTCAGACTAGCTGTGTGACCCTGGACAAGATCACTGCTGCCTGCCTCAGTTTCCTCAGCTGTAAAATGTGTATAATAGTAGCACCTTCCTTGGGGAGTTATTATAAAGATAAACTGAGATATTTCCAAAATTCTTTGCAAACCTATAAATGCTAGATATTGTTAATACTTTTGTGATGATAGTTGTTGTCATCATCATCATCATCATCATCATCATCATCATCATCATCATCACCATCACTGTCTAGGATCAAACAGCCAAAGACAAATTTGAACCCAAGACTTCCTAACTCAGAGATCAGTTTCTTTTCTACCATGTCATGCTCACTAGCACATATATTATCATTACTAATAATATCAACACAAATAGCATTTAACATTTCTATAGGGCTTCAGAGTTTTGCAAATGCTTCTCTCTCAGTATCCTTGAGGTAATTATTATTTGTCATTTTAACTGTAATGTTAAGTATAAATACTCCTATTTACAGATGAGGACATTGAAGTTTATAGAATTTCAGTAATTTGTCAAATAATACATGACTAGTAAGTATTGTATTTAGGATTCCAACTCATGACCCCAAAACCAAGTCCAGTAGTTTTCTATATTTCTGATAACTGCCTCTTACCCAATTACCATAATTTAGGACACTACTAGCACTTGATGATAGGCAGAGAGTGGGTAAAGACCCATGATTTCCTAAGGAATTATTGATGAAAAGACAGTCAAAGGCTTCTCTGTAACGTTTTGTCTGTTAAAGAATCTTGGACACTATTCTAACTTATCAAAGAAGATTTCTAGACACAGAGTCTTTTCTTTTTTGTTTTAAACTTTTGGGGGCAAAGAGGAGAGGTAGAGTTCAAAGTAATGAAATATTTTGTATTTCAAATGAGGTGAATGAAGAATAAAAAAGATGATCCAACTCAAAGTTTCAAGCTGATTGAGAAAAATGTGTCTGACTAACCGGAAGCAGATCATTGTCTCTAGACCTTCAGGCATCACAACAAGGATAAGGAATCAAAATTATCCACCCATAAAGTCACAGCAACATCTGTGTGTTCCGCTATTTTGTTTCTTTATGAGTTTTTACAGCACCCATCAGCAGGTAGCTGGGCAATGTTCAAAAGTTAATGCCTCAGAACCAGACCAAGTGATGTAGAAAGTACAGGCTGCCCTGCTGGGAAAAATATGCCATAAAAGGGGGAGGGGGGAAATTCAAAAGATAGCTAGAAAACATTTGGAAACCTTAAAAAACATTAAAAAAAAAAAAAACTAAACCTCTCAAACATGATTTAGCATTAGATGTCCTCATATGTCTAAATGATATAAATATTTGTTCAAGTACTTTGCAAACCACAATATAAATGCTAGCTATTATGATGGTAATACCTGAAATATAACTGATAAAAACAGTCCAAAGGTCAAATTTTAAATTGGAATTAAAAGAAAGGTAATTTTTTTTCTTCCAAAAATGTAATATGTTATTTAATTAGTTAGTTTGGTAGTGAGTAGGGATGGGAGCTGGAGGGAAGGTCAGTAGCTGACATAAAAGCATTATTTTGTGATCCTATAGAGAAGAACTTAAAAGTTACAAGTAGAAGAGAATTTGCAGGTCATGTAGACCAGCCCTCTCATTTTGAAGATGAAAAATTTAAGGTCTAGAAAAATGAAGGGACTTGCCTATTGTAGCCGAAGGTGAGGTTTTATCAGAGGCAGCCTGGGAACTGAGTCTCCTCCATCTCATCTTAGAATCAAACTATTTTAAGGCATTTTGAACCACTGGATACTTCTCAGGAGAGTAACATAACAAAAATCATAAATTACTCAAATACTATGTGTGTGGGGAGGCATCCTCAGGAAAAACCAAGCAATCCTCTATGAGAAAAATCGGAAGGGAGAAGTAATTCCCTCAGCCCTCAGAGGTCATGGGGACTAATGTTGATCTCCTTTCAGTTCTTCCCCTCCCCTGAAAGACCTTTATCTTTGATATGAACTAATTATATTTGAAAAATTTTGTCAAATTTTCTAATGTGGATAACAAGCTCCATCTGTCTAAAGAGGGCTATAAGCAAGTTATTAATCTCATTTCTCCTCCTCTCCTTTTAGATTGCATCTTCTATTGCCCAGGTTGGGGCAAAATACTTAAAAGACTCAAGACCATTATTAATTAATAAAAGATCTTTGACCTGCTCTGTTTGACCCATGCTTTACCCCTCCTTAGGCAAACTTGTGACTTGGGGCATCATAATTATACCAAACTTAGCATCAAAAGTCATACTAAAGTCAAAACTCTTAAGAGATCTGCCAGCCTTAGTGTTCCAACAACTGGGATTATAGTAGACATTGTCACCACACCTAGAAAGTTAGTACTTTCACCAAAAAACATGGTCATCTCTATACACATTCATATAGAATGTTTTGTCTCCTGAAAAAATTGTGTCAAAATTTTCACCAAAAATACTTAAAGGCTTAGATCCTCATGTCTAAATTCCTAGACAGTTGCAGCTTGTACCAAAAAGACCTACTGAATGCATCACATTTTTAAAAGGAAAAAATGGAGTCTAACAAGCCTTCTTTTATTAGATAAAAATCTTTCTATATTTATATGAAAGGCTAACAAAGTAACTATCTGAAGAACAGACTTAAAAATTTTCACTTGTTTAAAAAAAATGCATTTAAAAGAATGACTAAGAAAAAAAAAAAAGCCACCATATTAAACCCACAACCACCGTAACCTCAAGCTGATGAAAAACAAATCTGACCTCTAGTTCTGTAAAAAAGGGAACTGTGGCAAAGATTCAAGGAGAGCAGAGATGATAAAAACACTTTCCCTCATCAAATGTGCTTGTCTCAAGCAAGATGTGGGGGAAGTGGGTAGAAAGAGGTTTTAACAAATAAAAGATATGAATAGGCAAAAGTCCCAAATCTGGAAAATATCATTTGGAGTTATGCAACTGAACTTGTAAGAAAAGAGAGAAGTTTACATCCTTCGCATCAGTAAATACACCACATTGCTCAAAGGCCAGAAGTTTCAGCATTTCAAATAGGTTACAGTGTGGTAGCTAATTTAGACATCATACCAGACTTTGGACATTAGCCGTATCATGCTATTAAAGAAATGCAGTTCTAATGGACATCACTGGGACACAGAAATGAAGTTCTTTGAGAGGCAGGGCGAATTCTTCTGACGTGTATAGAACATAACACCGCCTCATACTATTTCTGGGCAAATACTATGAAGTTTTGACTTGACCCCATCACGTAGAAAATGCTGTTTCTCCTGGTAATTTCCATATCTGATATTTGCATAGAGAATTGAGAGCCTCTTTCCTTAACGGTGTAATCTCTCCAGACAAGGGAACTGCCAGGCTGCTCATGAAATACATGCTCATCAATTATTTTCTGGGAATAGCAGTTGATTCACATGCTAAAGCATAAAATGTAAAGCACCTACCTAACCTATCTAGAAAAAAAATTGGCTGTTGGGGAAACTTAGAAATGGAAGCCTTGAGCTGAGAATCAAGCAAAGCCCTGTGGTTTCAGAGGGAAACCAGAAACTGTTCTCATTGAGGACTCTGGTCCTAAAAGGAGAGATTGGAATCATCCAAGTGTGGAGGAGAGAAGAAGTAAAAGGAGGGAGGAAAGGAGAAGAGAAAATTCCTTCCCTTTAGACACTCACTTTCAACAACAAGGATAGAGAAGGCTGATGGAGAGGTAGATTGAAGGACAACTGGCAGTCTCCATCCTTAGAAAGTTCATGTAAAACCCTATTAGAGAAATTAATGACAAAATAACCAGGCTCTAGATGACATACTCTAAACTAGACAACTTAGCAATGTGCTATGGAAGGAACAACATATGTACATGTCAAAGCTCCCTCCCACAGGCTTTCAAAGGCCCAACTAAACTTATGTTTTACAGGCATTTTGCTGCTGGTAAAAAATAAAGACAAGCCATTGTCAGAGTGTATGGGAATTTTGATGCTGTTGTTATTGTTAAAAAGGGATTTTTATCCCGGTAGAATTTGAACTGCCAGGAATTGACCTCTACATCTATATTGTCTACTAAGGTTGAGGGAAGGAAGAGAGTCTATTGGACTACAAGGGCTCATTCATTCACAATCCATCATTCACAGAGAAACCATTTGCTCACAAATGGAGGTCAATTTTGCCTACAACAAAAGTCAGCTCTTATTGCTGAATTTGAACCAGTTGACTAAAAGCTTAGTAGCTTTGAAAATCCACATAAGGGGAGGTCATAATCAGCACCCTGGGTGGCAAATTCCTTAACAGGAAGAGAAGGTCAACAACGAATTATGTTTCCATATCATGGACAGCCATGAGGACCTCTGAGTAATGGAAAGAAAAACGCCCTATTATCAGATAATGAAAATGTAACTTATTAAACAATATGCTAATTTCTCTGAATGAACTTCTCCTGAATTGAGTCAGAGAGAAACCCAAAAGGAACTGACTAATTATAGAGTAAAAAACAATCCAGCAGGGGCAACTAGCTTAGAGGGCTATGTTACTGTTAGGAAAACAAGAGATATCCCCAAGCTGTATTTTTTTAAAAGGCAATGTTGTTACTTTTCCTCACAAGTGACTCTCATGGCATCATAATATCCACTAATGTTTTTAAATGCAAATAACAGGTTCTCATAATGGCACCTGGAATCTCTCCTGAAAATGTTTTCATAATTCACATCTTGTTAGCCACAGGAGTCCCAATTACATATCCTCTTTTCTCATTTCTACCAACCGATTATTAACATTAGATAATAACAGACTACTTCTGCTAATACGTTTCCTGACAACATCAAACTGGAGAATGTCTTTGTGGTGCAATAATTGAATAATTGTGTGAAGAAGGGCTGAATTACTAGAAAATGTTTTTTTCTAAAATCTTAAGTATTGTATAAAAACAAAAACACATTTAGAAATAGTTGGGATGCTGCTACAAAAATAAACTGACTATATTCAGAATTCCCTATTAAGAATGGAAAGAATCCAGAATTATTAATAATAACAATAATAACTAACATTATGTAGCACCTTAAGTTAACAAGGATATTTTATGGATAGCATATACATTACTATGTATATGCAATTTATATAACTGCAGCCACAATAACCCTGTTAGGAAAACATTCCAGCTGCTTCTGTTCTCCACTGTAAGAGAAAATTGAGGTTCAGAGAGAAACTACTTTTCCATGGTCACAAGACTAGTAAATATCAAAACTGGGATTATTACACAAACCTTCCCGATTTCAAGAGCTCTATACTCTAGCATTCTCTCTGCTACCTTAGATTAATATTCCTATTTTTCCCTTTCTTTCACTTAAAAAATCATTTTTCTGACAAAAAAAAGATTCTGAAAAAGTGAATCCTGAAAACTAAAATAATTCCAATGTTTGGTTCAGAAGAAGTATATGTTCTTGTAATAAATTTAGGGAAGAATGAGTCAACACTATGCACTTGTACTAGGAGTTCTGTCACTCAGCCTTGGGCTACATGTGACTGCTAGCAATAACTATCCTGAAGCCCATCTGATCATTTTCCAAATCACAACTGATAGTCATTGTCATGCTTGAATTGATCATGGATACTTGGTACAGGTTTTGAAAACTCTGAATAACCAGACAAGTTGTGAGTCAATCATTCTGAGATGCCAGACAAACCCGAGTTCAGTGCCTTGACTTTGTCTTTCAGGGATAAGAATGTGCAGAGATGTGGCAGGTAGGAGGTAGAATAGACAAATGATTCATGTTCTGTCCACCCCAAACCAACAAATGCTCACACTTGTGCATCCAGATGAAATGGAAATAAAGTGAAAAAGAAATGCAACCTCAAAGGGGGAAAATTTTAAAGTAAAATAGGAAATGTGAGCTAAGTGAGGGGTGTAGTTAGGGAGGCAATCTGTATCAGCCTCCTTCCTCTTCCTCTCCATCTTCATCAAGGACTTCCCAACAGCAATAAGGGCAACCTGAAGTACAGGATTAGTGGTAGAGCTAAGAATAAAACCCAGATGAGATGTCACCGTCCATTACTATAAAGATTTCCAAAACTTCTCTCTCCAGTTAGTAATTTTCTTGACCCAGACATAATACCTGACCTCCTTTACACATCTTTTAATGACCTCTTAATCAAGTTATTTTGTACTATATTTATTTATCTGCAATCCATATACTTACTAGATCACAAGCTCCACATAAATGGGGATTGGAGTTCTTTCTAATTTGCTTTGCCCATAACAGACTGTCAAAAGCACAATAACAACCAGTGAGCATTTGGTAAGCACTTAGTAAATACCAGGAGGGCAGTTAATTTGCTCAGTGGATAGAGCACTGGGCATGGGGACAGGAAGAACTGAATTCAAATCTGGCCTCAGATATTTACTAACTGTATAGCCCAGGTAAGTCCATCCCTTAACTGTTTGCCTTAGTTCCTCATACGTAAAATGAGCTGGAGAAGGAAATGGCAAAACACTCCAGTATTTCTGCCAATAAAAACCCCAATGGGTCACGAAGAATCTGACATGAATGAAAACGATTACAACAAATAATATCAGGAACAATGCTCTATACTAACAATGCAAATACGAAATTGAAATAGTCCTGGCTTCAAAGAGCTTACATTCTATCTGCAAGAAATCCAAGTACTCCAAGTCTAAATCAAAAAGCAGTAACTTGAGATGTCCAGACTCCATTAGTACGATAATCTCCAACTATTCTAAGAGGTAGCAGCTTCCTAAGCACAAAGCTGCCAAACTCTGCCATGGTTGGTACACACTGGGATTGTGAAAATGGCAGCACAATACCCAGAGTGTAATTCTGAAGAGGATGAAATGCAGGTTAAACAATTTAGCTAAAGCAGAGAACAAGGGAGAGAGGGGGGGAAAATCACCTTTTTCGTTAGTATGGTGGGGAGGGGGGAAATACACCCAATTAGATGTGTCCGGATAATTTTCACATCAAACATCATGTGCTCCCAAGGCAACTAATTGCGCTGCTTGCGGTAGATTTTCCCAAGTTTTCAAGAACACTGACAGCACTCTTCAATAAACCATTTAGCATAACAGAAGGTTAAAGTGGGATACACAAACACTTGCTTTTTTTAATTTACACCTTTCATTTACTTCCCTAGAAATGTCACAGAGAGGCTAAGAGATTTATGATGCATTGTCAATGGAAACCTCCTTAAGAACCATGAGCTGTGTGTTTCCAAAACAGAATATGAGGTAGAGAAGGGGCTGAGGCGCTAAGGCCTTTATACCTTTAAGGCTATAAAGAAAGGTCATGGCTTTTAAAGTGTTTTCTCTCTCTCTCTCTCTCTCTCTCTCTCTCTCTCTCTCTCTCTCTCTCTCTCTCTCTCTCTCTCTCTCTCTCTGTCTCTCTCTCTCTCTCTCTCTCTCTCTCTCTCTCTCTCTCTCTCTCTCTCTCTCTCTCTCTGTCTCTTTTTCAAAAGACAGACCATGAGTAAGTTCAATATTAGGAACTCAAAGGCTAGAACTCAGTTTTAAATATGTAAATGTAATGACTTCACTTTTTTTTTTCTAATAAGCAGGTGGAAATCTCCAACACAGGGCAAAGCTCAGGCAAGTAAAATACAGCTCATAAGGGACTATTCTCTGCCTTACAAACTCTTCTCAGCATGAGAAGCTATTAGCTTTTATATCATTATGTTTGTGCAGTTTTAATCATTTTCCTTTTTGAAGAATACCCTTGGTGAACCACTAGGATATAAGATGCATTTTTTAAGGAGATGTAATACAGATGCAATGTTTTGAGTAAAAAAAAAAGAAGCAGCAGCAGCCTCAGCTGACAACTTTAAGTCCACATTCCCACATTGGGAATGGAAGGGCTACTGCTTTCAATATATAATATTTCTTTCTCATGCTTTATTACTTTAAATGACTTATAGTAAAATCTCCCCTTCTGAGAGACCAGGAACCAAACTGCTCTGCATTTACTTAGTTAAAAATTATTGGTAAGGGATCATTAAATTATATGACATAAGGTAGGTTCCAGCCTTTCTAATATGTTCTTGCTTTAAAAAAAAAAAAAAATGCAGATACAGAGCAACAAATGTATAAGTAGCTTTAAGAGGAATCTAGAACCCCAGCAAATATTCTTATATTCAACACATCATACAGACAATTCAAATAGACAATTCAGATCCCAATAAATCATTTTCTATGTCCTTCAACTCATCCAAAGTCCAACATAACGAAGATTTCTTCTTCTACATAAACTATTATGATTTCTAGGATTCAAGGTCCAGTTTCTGAGGACTTTTTAAGATTATAAAATCACATAAGATCTTCAATTATCGTGTTTATTTTTAACATTTTCAGCAAAATCCAGAATCCTCAAGGAAACTTTACTAGTTTCAAAAAACCAAAACAGAAGGTGGATGTGAACATTCAGAATTCTATCAGTTTTGTGGAATTTCAGTCTGAACATGTGATCCAATTAGGAAACCACTTCTACATGCATGTCAGGCAATATTGAAGAGTTAAGAGACTTATCCTTCCATAAATCTGGTTAAATCCCAAATTCTCAGTCTTCAAAATCTTATGTCATAGACTGAAAATTCCAGATGTGGCAGAGGAGAGGAAGGAGATGTTAACACCGAGATTTGTTAAGTACTTTCCTCATAACATCCTTGTGTGATGGATAATAGAAACATAATTATCCCCATTTTACAGATGAAGAAACTGGCTTCCCAGTTTCCCAAAAGAGCAGTATGGCTAGTAAGCAACCGAGATAGGACTCAAATCACGTCTAGGACTTTTATTGATGCCTTTAGAGAAAAAGAAAAACAAAGCAAATTATCTTTACAGGATTTGTCCACTTCAGAAATCCAAAGAAGACTGAGTAATAAGAAAGGATTTTCTATGGTAGAATACCATTTTTAGAATTTCTAGAATTTGGATAACCTAGACCTAGACAAGGGAGCCTCTCTGAAAAAAGGAAGACATCCCTTCTCCCCTCCCCTTCCTTCAAGTAGGAACAGCACCATAAATGTTTGAATTATATGTACAACTTCCATTATTTGAAGAAAAACACTCCCCACACATACAAACAATGCTAGGTGATCACTCCAATTATTGCCAACAGGTTCAGCAGAAGAAGACCGAAAGTTCATGCCTTGAGGTCAACCAACAACATTTATTAAATACCTACATGTCAAATAACTGCACTTAAAACACACATTTTTTGTTTTAATATTTCATTTTAGTAGGGAATTTTTTATTTTGTTTTTCTCTTTCTACTACTTTAGGACTTTTAATTTGGTTTCCTAAACTGTTCTCAAACCAATATACAACTTCATAATATTCTGGGAGGGAGGCACATATGCATCCTGTTTTCCTTTTCCACCTTGCCCAAAGGTAAGGAATAACTTGTTTATTCTAAGCTGTAAGCTGGAGCCACTGCCCACAGACCCTTTTAAACCTAACAATTTGTTCAGACCCAAAAACAGCACTGGCCTTAAAACCCTAAAGCCCATTTTCCAAGAACAGACTTGTTTTAACCAACGCTGTCCTCTCCTTCCATTTTCCACCTCCCCCTAAAAAGTATTACGCATTAAAATCTCCTAACATACCCATATCAACCTTGGATCCCTCTATAAGATTTAATAAAGATATTTAAAACAGGTGGGAGAGAAAACATCCTTTCTTCCTTTATTAACACAGACTTATAAATGGCTGACTTGCCTGGGGTTATTCGGAGGCATTTTGTCTGAATGGTCATGCTTCTCAGGAGAATGTTACCGAATACCCAGTCACCACCTCCATTTCCTGGGGCATCCAGGTGTTCTTGGAAGCCTCCCATTCAGTTACCTGACCTAGTTGGGGGGGAGAGGGGGCACAGAATCTGACAGGACCTGAGCCAGTGTGACCTGCCTGATAGTAGTGTTAATGCCATCATTATTCCAAGTCCCCAAACATGCCAGTTCAGGGAAATTGAGTCTCTTTGGGACACGCCAACCTGCTCAGCAGCCGTTAACTTGCACAAAAACTTGCCCTGCTATTTCAACTGCACTTTGGTTTCATTTCAGGCACCATCAAGGCTTGGTTCCATGCCCAGTCCCAACACTGATAAGACTCCCCACAGCCACAGTCCTGAACAGAAAAGGTAAAAGATTTTCTCCCGCCGGGGTCTGAAACAGCAACAACAACAAAAACACAAAACAAAAAAGCCGGGGAGAAGGGCTTCCTGAAACTGATCCTTTAGAAATAGTGTGGGACAAAGGGAGTTTGTACAGTCTCCATGTCAATTCCAACCTCACAAAAGATGGACATTCTACAACTCTGCCTACTTCAATTTCTCTTCAATGCAGAAATTAGCTCAATAGAGGAATTCCCTCTAGACTAAGGCTCCTGGGAAATGCTCGTTTCCAAAAGTCCCAAGCAGATTTAGAAGCAGAACTTTAACCCTCTCCTGGTCATCATGGCTTGGGCTAGCTTAGTCTGATTCCCTTTGCTCTAGGCTAGATCTTCCATTTTTACAAAGGGCTAGAGTGCTCAGCCTGTAGGTCTAGAACAGTACTGCAAATGGGTTCTAAAAAGTCTTCTAAGCTCAACATTCTACTATTTAAAAGGGATACTCCCTTATCCTCTCATTTTAGAATGGCAAGTCAAATTGAAATTTTCTAGACCTCATCCACACCTTCCTAAAATGATGGGTACTCATCTACCTATTGGCACTTGCCTTATGTAACAATAGATTGGATACTTTCAACTCTGCTTGATGAATAAATCCTTTAAAATGTGACTACTTAACCTGTCAGAGTCAAAAGATAACCCAAAATAGATCAGTCATTATCATTTAATTACCAAGGAAGAACTACCATAATGCCCTTATTTGGTGGCCCCATATTATTGGCATCCAATTCTAGATTAGGCTGACTTTAGCCATTATTTGTAGGAAAATGAGACATACTCACAAACTTTACCAAGATATACTCGTCTCATTCCCTTAATCTCTCAAGATATTAAGGCTTCAAGGAACTACAAAGAATAGTCCACTATAACCCCCCAAAAATGTATTAATTCAGAAACCCAAGGTCAAGATTCACAAATAGTTTCTGCAATATAGTTTGTGTTAAATTATAGCAGAACTCATATAATGCCTTCCATTTCAAAGTGCTTGAGCTTCCTATTTTTGATACAATTCTCTTCCTTTCCCCAACTTCACTCCCAAATTATCAAAAATCCATCCTTCTAGATGAGTTAATTGGGGAAAAGTAGAATGAAACTATTAAACATAGCCCTAGAATTCAAGTAGTTTTATACTTGGTTACAACAATAATAACAACAGCAACAATAACCCCCTCTATTCAAACCCCTGGCTTTGCCACACTCCGTAGGTTGGCATAAGATAGTGTCTTTAAATGAACCTCAGGAAAGTTTGGGAGATTTTGTTTCTAAATGACATACGTGTACCAACACATGCACTGAGTTTATATTTTAAAATGTTATGTGCTTCTAGGTCTTCACTATTGTGAATAATAAATCCAAACTGCATATTTCTATTAGTCTGGAACCAATTACCATATTTTATGTAATTATAACACTGAATCAAGTGAACCTAAATACTGCAACTACTTTAGAAGGGCTCACCATTTTGTACTAATCAGAAATGGCTATGTTCATTCAACAGTAATCAGGACCTGGCTGTGCTCACCCAGCACTAATTGGGATCTGGCCATGCTTATTGTAAAGGCCTCTCAAACTTACATTGAATAATTTTAAGAATCTGACTGCCTAATGACTGACCTTCCTTCAAGGCCTACTTTGAATGCCACTGATTCCATGCTGTTTTCCTTGATTTATTTTCTCTTAGTTCATCTCATGTCAAAAATCAATATATACTCATAACATTTTCCTTGTCTCTTATAACATCATTTACAACATTCTGTCTTGTAATGCATTTATTTGTATACATACTAATCTCCTTCATTAGCAAGTAAAGTCCTCAACAGCAGGGACCATATTTTCATTATTTATTAATTCAACAAAAACAATATTCAGTTATCAAATAAAGACCTCAAAAGTGCCTTCCAGTTCAAAATTTATGATGCCATGATCAAAATATCAAGAAAGTCCTGAATAAACTACAAAGAGAAACCTTTATCATCATTAGCATCATCATCATTATCAAATTCTAATTCACTCATAACATTATAAAAAAAATTATTATCTTTTGTATATCACCTAAATTTCCCGTTTTTATCCTTTCCCTTCCCGAACAATCAGGTCATATGATAAAGAATTTTTAAAAGAGGGGGAAAAAAAATCAGAAAAATCAACTAATATACTGAAAAAAATCTCACAATATAATAAATGCAATGTTTCACTCACACAGATCCCTAACTTCTGTAAAGAAGTCATGAGAGGTTTCTTACAGTTCTTTGGGGCCAAGTGCCTCACTATGTCTTTATAAGAATAGATACTAAATAAATACCAGTGAAGTGATTTAAAAAAATTTTAAACATAGTGTTAGACAAGATACCCTCTCTTTAATTCTAAGTGAATAAGGTCCCATAGATCCATGAGTATTTTTCCCCAACACAAAATACTTTGGAAAGCTACTGAAATCTCTCCAAAGTTCTCCTTTGCTAAACATTCTTTCAATTGTCACTGTCAGTGACAAAAAACTGGAGGAGCTTGATGAGTCTTTAAGAACTTTGGAAATTAATTTTTAACCACTACGCAGGAGCATCATGGGCACTCACAATCACGAACAGAAGCCAAGGATGAAGCAACAAGAGTAAATGGAAAGCAAGGAAAGAACACATAGTCAATATGTTCAAGTAGGAATTCTGAATGGACAAACCTAGAGAGTTTCCTTGTGGATGACATGCCCTTTCTAAAGTATATATTCTAACAGATATAATGCTTGATAAATATACTTTTAGGGGCCTCAACCACTATCCTGTGGGGATCTGAATATCCCAAATCGCTTTTTACACACTAGAAGTGTCCTATCATAAGCACAAGAAGAGAAATGAGTTTCCATATTCACCAAGCTCTCCATATGCATATTATATCTCCAAGGGATTCTGTCCCAGATCCTCAGCTGGAACACAGATGGGTTTCCTAGTTACCATATCTAAATGAAGACATGTGAATATATATTTTATCATTAATTCCATGAGGATTCACCCAACACACACACATACAAGCACATGCACACACACATACACACCCCCTTACCTACCATGTAGTCTAGTACCTTGCCCATAGCTGAGTTAGCAATTTTTTTGGTCAAGATGATTTAATAAGGAACAAGGTTTTGCAATACTCAGAATGACTCTTTGGAAAGTTACTCAAAGGTATGGTTATAATTCTCTTACGTTCTAAGAGGAATGCCTACCACCAGCCTCTACCCAATATCCATCCAGAGCCCTTTGAGACATCAACAGATCAAAAGAAGAACTGCAATAAAGTGCGCCAGTTGAAGTGGGTGAGGCATCCCAAAATTTGTACAGAAGTGGAGGACATTTTTTTTTTATTCTACACATAGAGATAATTAACTCTATCCTATCCTAATCTATGAATGCATATTTTTATAATCTTTTTAATTCTGAGGAGAGAGAAATTAAAAAACACATTATAAATGATGTGCTTAGATTTCTATTTCCAGACTATAGGAACAATCCCTAGTTACTCATTTTATTAAAATGTTCATTGTTACATGAGTACTGTTTACCATGATGAGGACACAATCAGGCAATGACCATAAAAGATTTTATTGAATACCTACTATGTGCAAGACATAATAAGCCTATCTTTAACATTATTCTGGAAGACTAAGGCCCAGAAAGAAGCTTTCTAGAGTATTCAAGGAAAGAGAAAAACTAAGCAGTAGCATAAAGAAAAAAATAATACAAGACTGGGACATTAACACGCGGGTTTGAATCGGGATCTGCCATCATGTGGTTTTGAATGACTCAGACTTTCTGGGCTTCATTTCATCATCTTTATAGAAAGAATAATAATTGTTGGAAGACATATAGTGGAAAGAGAAAAGGTCTCGGAGTTAGAGAGATCCCCTTCTGAAAGAGTGGCTGTTTGGACAAGTTGCACCTGATGCACCATTAAACTCTCTAAGACTAAGCTACCCATCTACACTGATGGGCAATGTTCCTTCCACCCAAGAAATTGCAGGATATCTGAATATAAGGACTGTGATCAAATAATCCTTAATCCAGAGCTAAAAAGAATAATTCAACCACTTCATTTTAGAAATAAGGAAACTGAGGCAGAGATATCTCAAATGACAAAATCACACATCATCAGTAGTGTCAAAATTTCAACCCAGATTCTCTGACCAGGAGAGCATAATAACAATCCCACCATAAAGATGAGAAGTAATAACAATAGTAATAGCAGCAGCAGCAGCAGCAGCAGCAGGAGTGATCGTAGTGGCAGTAATAGCAGAAGTAGTAGTAGTAATGGCAGTAATAGTGGTAGTAGCAGCAGCAGCAGCATATTTTATAGATCTAAAAGTACCTCAGACTGATGAGATCAGAGAAGATAAGTGATCTTTTTAAGATGTGAGATACTAAGCAAAAGAGAGATGGCAATAATGTTATTTTGGGGAAACAGCTGAGCTTTGGAACACTGATTTCTATTTTCTTAAAAAAAAAAAAATTCAATATATCAGTGAATACCCATCTACATTTGAGCACAAGTGAAGTTTATCTGAAATCAGTGATACAATTATGTAACAACCATAATGCCACCTTGTGAAGTCAAGCCACTAAAGGGGGCACTTCTTATCAGCTTAACAAAAGATGTATTTTTGACATCTAGAAGAAAGCTGTGCTTACTGAATATTTTGGCAAGTCCAACACATAGATTTTTCAAAAACATGTATTTCCAACCCAGAGAAGAAGCCTTGATGTTTGTCTTCCTCCTCCCTTGCATTTGGGAGCATAGCTTTGGCTCTAGAGAATTTGCATAATGCCATTAAGCATTAAGGAACCAAAGAATTTTCTATTGCTTGAATATTAACAGAAAATTCTTTTGCCCACGTTCCACAGTCCATTCCTTTGTATAATGAGCTTCCTGACTGAACTGATGTCAGTTTTGCTGTATCGAAAGGCTCTTAAGAGATAGACTTGAGTTCAAGGTCCTTCAAATATACAGTTGGGAAATTCACATACTATGTTAATAACCATAGGCTCTTTATGTTTAATTTATTCAAAACTATTCACACGCTCTATACGCATATTCTTTGGGCCCATCTTCAAATGTATGTCCAAAAGCAGCACACTTAATGTAAGGTTAATAGACAATACCCATTCTTCCCAACAGACGACATAAGAACAGCAATACATTAAATGCTCAAATATCATTATCCAAAGCAACAATCATAGATGTTTATTGTTTCCTTTCAAGCTACAACTCAACCTTTTCCAACTGAGAAACAGACTAAGCAGTAGAGAAAATGCAGGCACACTTTCATCAAAGTACTCATGTCAGTCAAGACTGATTCTTCTCATAAGCCATCAATATTAGAAGTTTCTTTCCTTAGTGTTCAAAAATCATTTGAAATCTTCTCAGATGATCATGGATTTAGAATTTGATGGTACAATTGAGGCCATATAAAACAGAGCCCTCCTTTTGCAGGTAAGGAAAATAAGTCCCAAAGAGATGCAATAACTGCCCCACAGTCAAGAGCGGTAATAAATGATGGTGCTGAGTGTCCAAGTGAGCTCCTCTGATTCTCACATTCTTTTATCTTTCTACTGCCTCTTACCAAGCATCCTTCCATCAAGCTCAGCTATTCAAATCCACCACTATTATTAGATCTAGTTTCAGTTAGTAAATTCATATCCACTGAGTTCTAGTTTAACTGAGTTCTAATTTAGTTAAAAGTTAGGAGCTTTTGCTATTTTCCTGGGGTCTGGACTTTCATACTACTTACTAATAATCATGCTTTTTCTACTCAAACCTCCATCAGGACTTTGAATTCCACCCCTAGTCTCCATCCCCCAACTCCAAAAGGCGAGGTTTATCCTGCAGAGATCCAGGTCTCTTTGATGCATCCTGTCTACCTCCTTCACCATGTCCCTGCTTAGATTCTCTCCCTTCTTTGCCTATATTCTTTTCTGATTAGTTTTCTTTGTTATTGTTCAATCATTTTTTAGTTGTGTCAGACTCTGGTGACCCCATTTGGGATTTCCTTGGCAATGATATTGAAATGATTTTCCATGGCCTTCTACAGTTCATTTGTCATATGAGGAAACTGAGGTAAACAAGGTTAAGTGATTTGCCCAGCAGTCACAGAGTTAGTGTCTGAAGCCAGATTTGAACTTATGAAGATGAGTCTTCCAGATTCCAAGTCCAATACTCTATCACTGTGCCACCTAGCTGCCCTCTCTTAGCATCTCTTTATGTGTAATCTTACCATTCAAGTTTAAGCTTCTTAAATTGTGTGGACTCTCAATATTTGGATCCCTAGCATTCAGCCCAGTGCCTGGCATATCAGTATTTAATAAATACTCTATCTTTCTAGCAATCAATTGACCCATTGATCTATTTAGTCTCTCATAAACCAGGCGCTAAATTATTTTTTAAAAAGTCAGGTTCTGAAGATTCTTTTAGCATCAAAAAAAAAAAAAAACTTTTTAAGCCTTAAATAGCATTCGTTAAGCTTAGGAGTTGTGCTCAAACTCAGCCAACCCCTCTATTACTCAGTTTATAAGAACTCTGACACAGAATACTTGCCCCCAGGATCTCGATCAATGTGTCTTAGATGTTTGAACCAACAGTTCTCTGAGTGTGTATCACATACTTTATTCTTACTTCTTCCTGCTTTTGTCCATGGGCGTGAACCCCCATTGAATCACTATGAGAAGGAATGCAGACATCCAGAGAAGCCCCTTTAGGTAACAGCCAGGCCGTGCTTTTCAACTCTGAGGAGAGAGACCTTCACATCCCACATAGCAAAAAACAAAGTACTTCCAAACAGCCTTTGCTCATTTAAGGAGACACAGTGTTTGGGTACAAGTTGCAAGAGTTTTCACAATAGCAAGCCAGCTGACCAGAGTCTCCTGGAATTAAGCCATTGTTTTTCATGTCTTCTTGGTCATCTGTGCTTTAACCCTCACCAGCTTCCAAAAGAGGGTGTTTTGCGATGGTATTTCACACTTCTAAACCAAAGAGTACTTTTCTTGCATTCAAAATAGGAATTTTGCCAACCATGGCTGTTTCCTGGCATATGAGACTCAGTTAACTAAGAGCCCAAACCAGCAGTATCACAGTGCATCTGACATGGAGGGGACCAGGCCAGAAAAAAACGACTGTTTCTGATGGGTTGCTGACAGGACTTAGAATCAGGATTTTCATGACTTGGAACTCAACACAGGGGCATCTTGGAAACTTCATGGTCCTTATTTTGTTCCCGTTGTATAATGAGATGACCCTATTATTGTTTGGTGTGTGCCTTATGGTCTACCGGGTGAAAATGCAATGTATAAATGGAGAGCATTATTTATAGCTATAATCACCAGAACAATAAAGCAATAAACAACTTGAATTCTGTGACCTACTACCCAGGAAATCTTGGCAAGAGATTTGTCCTTCAACTTAGAAACTGTGTGCCGGCTTACAGATGGGAAGGAGTTTCACTTTAAGAAATGAAAAAATATTTTCCCAGGCCCAGAGCTGCTTCAATTAATGCTTGCCTTATTTGGGGAAAAAAGAAATTCAGCCAGAGTTAGCAGTAGAATTTTATATGCAGCAAACTGGCAATGTTTGGAAACAAAAAACTTCTGGACAAGGCCACTTACAGCATCATTATCACATTCTGAGAGCCCTGAAACATTAAGTACTTCAAGAGTCAAAGAAAAGGTGGAGAAACAGTAGTAACTTCACAGACAACCAGATTTAAACAAGGGAGCTTTAGACTAAATCTGGGTCCACATGCATATTTATGGTGAAATAACACACACGTGCATTTATGTTATAAAATTGTTACAGGTAGGCATACTTATGTAATTTATCTAATGTTCTTTTACATTCATGCTTACTAGAGTTTCATGCAATTTATTAAGTTTTCAGTCTGGCCTGCAGCAAAGGGGAAAATAAAAGCAGATGTGAACCTCTCCTATTTAAATGTTCACGAACCTCCTGCAGAGCATGTAACCAGCTGGGAAATACCGATTACCACGACCTTTGCATCTACCATTCAATGACTGCCCTGCTTTTGCCCTTCTCCCTCCCATCTATCCGCCTCTTCCTCCCCCTCAGTCCCCCCCCCCCCAACTCTTCAATGAATCCTAAGTTTCAGGTTCTTAATTGTGACAGTATAGAATATGCTGATTTGAAGAAATCAGTGTCCTAATCAGGGTTCCAAACTTCCACTAAGATCTTTCTCTGCTTGAGTCAGAGAATAAGAAAATCAGAAAAAGAAAGACTGATATGTGGAGGCCTAAAAAAGAAAACAATAAAAATGATCCTAACTCCAAAGTAAGGAATAAAGGTAGAATGACCTTTGGTGACCTTGGTCAGGAAGGAAAAAAAATTTTCTTTGGGCATCAGTTTACTGAGACCTAAGATGAGGATAGTAAGAATTAGCCTGCTTAACTTCATGCAATTGTGAAAGTCAGGTAATGAGACAATATGTGAAAATCCTGGTACAAATGTAAGGAGGAGGTTAGCCTTTCAAGTAAAATGTCAGTCAGCTTCTTCTGCAGTGCTGGCTCCCAGTCTTTTCTTATTTGGAGAAAGTTATGATTTTTGAACAAGACGTATAGAGCTCTGTACTTCAGAGATTAGAGTCTTTCCATCCTTCTGGGTTACTCATATTTTTCTTAATTTTTACTCAATTTCTTGTTATGGTCTCATTCTGCCTGTTTCTATTTTATCCTAATCCCCATTTCTCCTTCACTCAGTTACTATTTCGTTTCTTTCCTTCTTTCCCTTATTAGAATACGAGTATTTTGAGAATAGGGGCTCTCTTCAATTAGTATACCCAATGCTTAGGACATCTAGTGCTTGAACATACTATGTGCTTAATAAATCATTTTTATGCATTCATTTATTCATTCATTCCTCAAAAAGCAAATTCTAGCTCTGAAAATTACTCATTCCCTGGGACTCACAGGAAATATTCAAGACTGGCCCAATGAAAGGTCCTAAGAGGAGGGAAATGAAGGAGAACACAAAATTAATAAATCTTTCAAATAAAGTTTCATTTAAATAAAATAAATATCTGAATAATGTTAATCAAGGTCTTTCTCTTTACCATACCATTCATTTTGGAGGACAGAAATACAATGACATGTCATAATTCCACGAAGATGAGCTTATCAGGATAAGGGACCATCTTACTATCTTCTCACTGGCTTTTGTGACCCTTCATCATCATGTTCCTTCCCATAATTAGTCTTCCAATTCCATCTGACTTTGCTAGCTTTTCAGGTTTCTTCCTAGGCTTTAAAGTTAGGCATCCCCAAAGATAGATGGGGGCCCTCTTTTAAATGCTGAAAAATGGGGGAAACAGTCCTGGTACTCTAGGTTGTTTGAGTTTATAGTGATGATCAAATGAAATAATTTGTATAAAATATTATATAAAAATGAATCATTCCCCTTTATTTTCTTTCAATTTTTCCAAATTCTATCTGTTTTGTCTTTACGTACATGGGCTTCAACACTAACATTTAGTAACCTTTCTGTGCATCAATTTTACCATATATAAAATGAGGATAATAATGAGAAGAAAGTGTTTTATATACCTTGAGTATTTGTGCTAAATATTGTGTGCATCATGACAACCCAATATATATCATGGTCTTCTTTGTATCCAATATATGCTCCTATGGTGCCTAATATATAATGAGATGCTCAATATATAATAAGATGCTCAATAACTGTTGAATTCTTGAAGGTTTATGGAAAATCTTCAAGTTTACTATTCTTGTCCAAATGATTAAAGAAGTAGAGAGTGAGAAACAGGAGGGGCCAGGAGGGAAACGAGACTTCTTGAATGAATTGTTGCTGTTGGCCAGCTAGGTAGTCCAATAAATAAGAGCACTGGGCCTGAAGTCAGGAAAACTCATCTTCCCAAATTCAAATTTGGCCTCAGACACTTACCAGGTGTGAGACCTTAGCCAAGTCATTTAACCCTGTTTGCCTCAGTTTTTTCATCCTCAGTAAAATTGAATTGGAGAAGGAAATGGCAAATCACTCCAGAATCTTTGCCAAGAAAACTCCAAATGAGATCACAAGTGGACATGACTGAAAGGACTGAAAAGTAACAACAAAAGGTGAAATTTTTGCTTTCTTGAATGAATACAAATTCTATTTCATTGAATGAAACAAAGGAATTCATCCTTATAGACAAAATAGAAATCACATATTTAAGGCTTCATAAAGTTTAGTAATCAGAGCTTGAGTAAAAATTCAGAAAATCTTTATTGCATTCACAAGAGGACAAAGAGAAACAAAAACATCTCCAACAAACAATTCCCTCCCAAAAAGGTTATATATGAATGCTGTAGGCCCAGCAAAAGAAGCCTTATTGTTTATGAGCTCCGGTAAAAGATTCAGGAAATAACACCCAGGTCCATACCCACACAATACTGAAATCTAGTAAGGGCAAGCTTCAGGGCAATTCTAATGGAGCATAAGGTCTTGACCCCAAGTCCTTAGTTGAACTGGATTCCTGCTTTATAATGACTAAAGTCCCATAGAAAACCCAATAGGCAATTAATTGGTTTGGTCTTTAGGAGGAGAATTTAAATGGCTTCTGGGAACTAAAATCTTTATTCTTTTATTTTATCCCCCTGGGCCAAACAAAAGTAAACAAGACAAAAATTATAACCCTTTCCCTAGAAAACTAGCACGGGCACACAAACAAAAATAAAACACAAAAACAAAACTGAGATGGAAGAAAGTAAAGGGTAAGATTTTTTAAGCCAATATTAATAGTGATGTGGAAGTTTTGCCTATAGAAATAAAGCAAAATAAAGCATTTTCTATCGGTGCTAAGCCATTCTAGGTAGGTGAGCTGATACTGGCCATCATGGGATCAGAATAGCATTAAATACATTCCAGGAAGATTACAGCAAGTTAACAATGGCATTAGTTTTTAATTCACAGTGCTAGAGAAAAAATTTCAAAGAGGATTCCCCTGCTCTTTTATAATGGAAAAAAAAAAAAAGACTCCCAAATATGGTTGCCTTTTTCTCTTCTCAGTTCTGTAAATTTCATGCACATGATTAAAGTATTTCGGAGGCATCTTATTATTTCCCCAAAATATAGAAGGTGGGAATAGAAGGACAAATTAGGACCATAACAAAGTGAAAATATACCTAAGAAGGCTTTCCAAGGACTAATATAGAAGATTTAACTCTTTTACATTCTAGTGAATTGATAATTCTCTGAGTCACGATGAGATCAAATACAAGTTACACAAGTCCTCAGATGATCAATAATTATCAGAATGAGAAGTAAAAACCCAATTCATTTAAGTTCCGACCTCAAAGGGCTGTTGGAAGGACAAAGTTCTGTAAGCTGTAAAACTCTATATAAATCTAACTGTATCATCATCTTCATCACCACCACCATCATCATCATTATCTTTTCATCTGCCTCACTCTGCTAACCTCTCTCTGACCAACTGAACAGGAAATGTGACAGGAGACAGCCTTTTCTTTCTACTACAAAGTCTAGAAATCCTCAATGATCTGGTTATTTCCTTTTCCTAAGATTGAAAGTGATTATGTCATCATCAGAAACATTTATTAATACGAAAAAGTCACACAGAAGACTTTGTAAAATAAAGAAGTCATTAAGAAGTGAAACGTTACTGTTTTCTGGACATCTAAAATTAGTGAATCTATGATTTTTTTTTCTCCTAAATTGAGAGATGAAGGGGAGGAGAGGAGAAGAGAAGCCACAGAGTAAGCTTTTATCTGTAGACCAGCCCAGCCAATAAAAAAACTTGCTCCCATTCAGGCCAATAGAAGGACATAGAAGGAAAAGACATTAATTTAAGCTATAGATAGTTTTGTCCATCTTAATCACTTTGACCGTAATGTGGTACCATAATGTACATAATAGCTAGCATTCATATATCCCTTTGACATTTACAAAGTGCTTTATAGAAACTGTTTCATTTTGTTCTTTATAAAAACTGTTTCATTTTATTCTAACAATCCTGGGAGCCAGATGTCACTATTATCCCCTTTTACAGATGGGGAAATTGAGACAAACAGCAGTTACCTGACTTAATAAAAGGTCACAGAGCTATTAAGTATTTAAAGCCAAAATTGAACTCATGCCTTCCTAGTTAATAATCACAAACTACCTTTATTTATCACTTTAGAGTTTACCAAGTTGTTACAATAACCTGAGAAATGGGAAATTCATATATTATTTTCTTCATTTTATAGATTAGGAAATATATGCTCAGATTTTAAGCAATCAGTTCTCAGTAACACAAATATTAAGTATTGAAGCTGCCATTAGAACCCAGGTTTTATGATTTCAAGTCACTACCTCCTCTTACACTGAACCTTGAGACCCTTATTGATAAGCCTCATATGTTTTCACCTGCTGGTGTAACTGAAAGCAAAAAGTTCTGTAGTTCCATGAAGTGAATAAACTGGATTTCATCTAGCCTGATAAAATTTCATTCCTGTTGATGAAATTCCAAAACTGCCTGGTTGCATCTCATCCTGTTGAAAACATATAGGTATCAAATTAAGGTTTCATGGGAGACCATTAAAAAAAAAAATCAAGCAACATATGCCTTCTAAATAATTTCTGAATTAGTAAAGCAATTTAAAAAATTAATACAGAAGATTAATATCAACTTAAAATTAAAGTGCTATATCTCAGCCTAACCTATTAGTCGGTATCTGAGTTCAGATTCTAAGACAAAGGGGACAATGAATAAGCAGCAGAATCAGGACTGATTTTCAGTGAGTTAGAAATTTAGCTTTCCAAAACACCAAACCACCAGGATGTATAAAATTCAACCATGCAGGAAACTTAGCTGCTATTCCCGTAAGCTTATTGGCCTTCTCCCACCTTCCCTCATCCTCCTTTTGACTATATCCTTCCTTGTGTATTTTGGGTATTTCACCATTACATAGAAAAAAACCAAGCTGTGCTTCTAGGTAGAGAAATCAGTTTCTAGAGAACATGCTCCGTTTAGCCGGCTGGAAGGTCTTGTCACAGCTTGTAATTTTCATGGAGGAAGTGACTTCCTGTCCGACAGGAAGCAGGAGCCAAAGTTGCCTTTAGCTGTAACAAAAACCCACATTTAACAGTTAAAGGGAGTGTCAGAGCAGACAGGCTAACTTAAGCTCCAAGGAGAAACAACACATTGAGAAAATTAGGGACCCTGGAAAATGAGGAGACAAATCTTCAGAAGCATTTATCTAACTAGAAACGGGAATCTTTCAAGAAGTTAAATCTCTATCCCTACTCCCATTTACTAAAACAAGTTTATATAGTGAAGCTAGTTCATTTGTGCCCTGAAGAAGTCAGTCCGATCTGTCTCTCTTTGTTAACATACTCCACTCCTTTAAAGCCTCTGACTACTTAATTACCAGGTGAGTTCTGAACTTTGCCCAGATAAAACCTGATGCATAGGGTTTTGCTATTTGTTTTTCTAATCAACTTCTTTGTGTGCCCCACCCAGGGCCCTAAGCTGGTGTAACATTTTCCAACTTCCATACTTTAAAAATTGATATTAACATAATTTATATTCTAAAAATGCCAGTCACTTAAATGACTGATTCCTCAAACATAGTCAGCTTTTGCCATCAGAATAAATGTAGAATAGCACCTTATTAAGCAATAAAGGTCAAAACCAGAAATTACCTTTTTTTAAATCCCCTCCCACCTGAAAGAAATATAAACCACCTGAATGATACGTCTCATTAATAATACATCTCAAAAGAATCACATAAATTCTCTGGAGGAAATACCAAAATAACAATAATAAAATAAAAATCCCAAAGAAGGGACTAGATGCTAGAGAAGTGTAAAAAGAACAGCCTTATCACCCACTGGAGTGTTTTAATGATTTCCAAATCCAAATGCTATTTTCTGACCCTCTTTCCTTCTCTAAGCAATTCCCTAGCCTGCCTGGGCAGTAAACAGTTAATATCCCACTCTCCCCTGCTGCCTTGGAAAACCAAGGAAACAATTGAGACATTGTCCAGTGAACAAGACTCCCAGGGACTGCCATTTTTGTTTATGTCCCAGTTCTCAGCCTGTCAATTTCCACTAGACACGTTAAAGACTGACCCACACCAATACAGTCCGCCAGTGAGCTGAAAAGGCTACACTTCATTTATTTTATTAAAGCTTCGGTGTCTGTTTTTGATTCAAACTCCAACCCTCCCCACCCCCGCCTTTTCCCCAGAAAGTTGCCTCCTAACTGGAGCTATGTTGCAATTCCTTCTGTGGACAGATTGCCAAGGAAAGTAACAAAATATTTTCAAATACCGATGTTTGCATGGATTTGCCAGAAAAGAGAGAGGAGGGTGAGGGTGGGGGCTGCACCCAGCCTGAAAACCTCATGTTTTTATATAGTCTTAAAAATATTCCTCCAAAATGTGTGCAAGATTGTGGACTACACTAACTTTCAAACTCTACTCGCAAAAATTTTTAGAAGATGGCCAGATATAGTTGAACATTTTACACTGTAAAATGTGATACACACACACCTTCCTCACTTCACTTACAATCCCTATTTTCAGAAAAACTAAGTGTCATGTCTAAATCACTCCCAGGCCATCGAATTCCTTCCCCTTTCCCATTGCCCCTCCCTTTGGAGTGTGTGTGTTTAAATTGGTTGTATTCCTGATATTTTATCTATACAAAAAGCATACACAGCGGTTAGCACCATTTCCTGTTTGCAGAATGAGCTTTGACTATATCACACCCTGTGTTGCTGCTATGGAATGTGGAGCACATGGTTGTACTGAAAGGCAGAAGCAATGCTGTCCCACTGCTTTATATCAAATCCTGTCATTCTCTTCACGGAGGTCTCTCTTTTTCCCACCCCCCACCCCCACAGGCTTGCAGGAAGAAGTACAACACACACACACACACACACACACACACACACACACACACACACAGCGTCCCCTAGACTCAACTTCAAAACAACCCCAAACCAGAACAGTTGGAAAATGAACTGGAATTCAAGGACCTGTGGGAAAGTTCATATCCTTTTCCCACTCTGAGTCTCAGCATCTTCCTCCATAATAGAAGTGGGGCCGGAATATGTGATGTACAAGGTTCCTTTTGGCCCTAACATTCTGCTGGATTGATGGGATTTTCTTTTAAAACACATTTCAAGTGATTCCACTCTTACCCTCTCTCAACTGCCTGGCTTTTGCAGATTTTATGGAGATATGTTCCTCTTTCACCAGCAGTCCTTAAGTAAGCCAAGAGATGGGAGGGGAAGCCAACATGGTTCTTCTTGATGATGCTGCCTCAGAAAGTGCCATAGATTTTTACATTCTGTTTTCTGGCATTCCGGAGCTTGTCATGGTCCAGTTCTCCTTGCTGGTGGTTCCACCTTTTAGGTACTCAGTTCAGACAGGCATATTTGTGGTCCAATCACCGGTACCTCCTTCAACAAGTTCCCTCCCCATTTAGCCCCACAAATGTTTGGCCACCATCCTCACTGCCCACTCTTTCTTCAGAATTAAGGATGTTTTGTTTTGGGTTATTTTTTTTTTTTTTTGGTTTCTCATATAAACTGAAAGGCAGGCCTCTTCAGACCCTAACTAGTCTCTACTCTGGCCTCTACTTCAAGTTCAAAACGTGAGACTCCAAAATAGATGGTGATACATTTACAGCATGTTTGAAAGTAACAAGCTATTCTCTCCTATTTCCTAAGAGGAAACCCTGTTGAGCAGGAATATGTTATTGCTGGTCCAAGGTTAAATGACAGTCTCTGTGGGGCAAAGGTGGGAAGAGTTTGGAAATTACTACTGGCCTTTTTGTTTTAAATTCTTTCAAGCTGTCCTCAATTGGTACTTTAACACCTGAATGGAAGAAGCTCATATGGCAGAACCCATGTCTCAGTAGGTGGGTTTCATATCACTATGTCTTCCCTTCCATTTTAAAATCTCATCCCACATCCCTCAGCAAAGAAACAGTAGGAAAAGTAACATAAATAGAACTGGCATCCCATAATTCATATGGGGCTCTGTAAAAGCTATAGGTTAGGCTGCATTCATCAGTTAAATTTAGATCAAAGAATTTTACAATCTTGAAAGGTGAGTTTTCTTAACCATCCCCAAAATACTTTCTACTTTTTATTCCCTCAGCTTTGCTGAAGGATGTATTAGCAGAGGTATTTTTCTGAAGTTATATAGAAACATAAAGACACAGACAGATACATATACATATAAATACATAGATACACTCACACAAGTACACTTTCAAAGTTGCAACCTTGAAACTTCAGAACTAGAAGATTCATTCAATCAAACTTTGTGTCCATGCACAAATGGCCTCTAAAGAACATCCTGAAAATGGTCATCTAGTCTCTGCTGGAATATCACCATTACTGAGTGACTACAATGCTCCTGGGTTACTTTAGTGAGTACCCAATTAAATCCCTCAGCTGTTATCTAGTCATCCCAAAAGATGTTGTTCACGCTCAGAAGTAGTGAGATAGGTAATGTTCCACTTGGAAGAGAAACATTTGGCAAAAATTTGTGTCTTGGAACTTTTCACATATTGATTATATTATGAATCATAGTAGGAGAAGCCTTGGTATACTTTGAAAAAAAAAGGGGGGGGGGAAGAGTCTGTCATTCCCCAAAGCCTACATTCTTCCCTTCAGGATCTTGAAATGCATCATGATTACACCCAAGATAATTTCTAAGCACTAGGCTTAAATGTTGCAATTTCTGTGGCTTTTATATTTTTTTTTTAAAAAATGACAAAAGGAAGCTCCAGATACTGTGTGTTTTGGGTTTCAAGGAATCTGTGACACTTTAGACAAGTCCTGAAACCATTCTAGATCTCAGACCCCTCATTGGCAAAGGGAAAAGATGAGTTGGATGCCCCTTAGGCTCTTTTCTAGCCCTAACATTCTGTCTATAAAATGTGGATCTTTTCTATTTCTCCTATAGTATAGTCCCATGATGAATTTTTGTCATATAGATTCTTCAATTTGCCTTTTTCCCCTCATTTTAAAAAAATTTTCCTCTCCTTTCTAGCACAAATCAAATAAAAAATAATGACTTTCAGGTGAGTTGCACCCCTGCCTGTCTATCTTCCAGAAGGGGAGAAAATCTACAAGCACAATCTTCTCTCTAAAGAAAGATTTAAGACATTTAACAACATTATCATCTCCCTTCACTTACATTGTTGCTGAAGATAAATTTCCACAAAAACTGTTGTCAAGTAGGGGATGCCTAGTCAAAAGCATCTTTCCCTTGTTGGATTTTCTTTTTTTTGAGCTCCATAAGCCCCTAAGAAACTGCTACAAATCAATGACCCACCCACTGTGGAGAATTGTAAGGCAAGGTTATGGAGCAATAAGACAGTCACTTCCACAGAAAAAGGGGAGCTACAGATAATAAAGTTCTTGGTGCTCAATCTCAGAGGGACCAAGATGGGAAATAATCTAAACAATGCTCTTGAAAAGACTGGCTTCATTCACGCCAATTGAATGATACATGTTACCCTGATGAAATAAATGGCAACATCCAAAACTTCCTGCCTTAGCCATCCTTCATGTTATGTAAGGAGAAAAAGAATGTAAGAGACTAGAATACTCTGTAGGGAACAAGGGATCTTAGAAACACAGGCTTTCAGTATAGCTGGGCTTGAAGGGACCTTAAAGGTGATCTTGTCTGCTCCAATTTCATCATTTTATCTAGATGGAGAAACTGAGGCTCAGGGAAGCAATATGATTTACTACTCACTTCTTGGACCACCTCAGGTCTAAGTCACTTAAGACTTTGTCATATTATCATCCCCCTTACCAAATGAGTTTAATAGCTAGCACTTATCTCGATAATGTAAGTTACTGAGTGAACACAAAGATTCATTTACTGGTCATCCAAAGTACTCATACAACTCTATTGGGATACTCAACTTTGTTATATGAGTTTCACTTTAAAACAAAATAAAAAAGCAAAATGAACCCTAAATATTGAGGTCTCTATGATACAATTTTTTAGATATAAATTTTTATCAATGGGAATCCATATGATTATTATCATTTATATTACTAATCATATCACTGATATAATATGATCATATTACTGATAAATTTTAAAGTTTTTCCCCTGTTGAGTCAAAAATCTGTTCATAGTTTAAAATTATGCAATTCACATTTAACCTATATTAGATTACTTGCTGTCTAAGGGAGGGAGTAGGGGGAAGAAGTAGAGAAAAATTTGAAACATATGATTTTACAAGGATGAATGCTAAAAACTATCTTTGCATGTATTTTGAAAATAAAAAGCTATTTATAAAAGGAAATATATATTAAAAAATTAATATACTTGTATAATCAGAAAAAAAAGAAAGGAATAAAAAAAGGAGGAAGGAAGTTATGCAAGTGGCATTTTAAATTCTCTAATTTACTTGCCTTTCTGAAAAGGCTCCATAATAATTACATTAAAGAATATTACATCTACCATTATAACGGAAGAAGATAAGGATAGAAGGTATCCAAGTAATATGAACTAATTTTGTGTAAAAGCACACTGGAACTTGAAGAAAATGGTGGATAAATTTATCAGAAGGGCTTCCCTTCTCTGGGTCTCAGTTTCTTCATCTGTAAAATGAGAAGATTTCAGACTAAATGAGCTATAAATTGCCTTCTAGTGCAAAAAAGTCCTTGTTTCCATAATGCTGTATTTCATTTTAAACAAAGCTATTTATTTATTTTAAAGAAACTTATTTATTATTTTATTTTAAAAAACACATTTAACAAAAAGATAAATTAGAAGGTGATTATTCAATTTGCAAAAGGGAGGTCTACTTTTTGAAAATATTCACAAGAAGTTTCTCTCAAATGATCTGCTCCCACAGTATCACTAGAAGTATCAGCTTAGTAGTAGACCCAAAATATCCAGAGAAACCTAAGGTCAGATTCCAGTCTGTCCTTACTAACTGTGTGATATGGTCTAAGTCTCCCCTCCCTGTTTCCTTATCTGTAAAATTAAGGATCTGTGAACAAAAGAAATCTTCAAAGTTCCAATCCTGCTCTTAATCTATGATCTTGTGATAAAAAAAAATTCCACATTAAATGTGTCTGCCACACACAGAAACATACACTCATATACAAATATTATAAACAATTTGTAGGAAGATATATATCTCAAGAAGTGAAACCTACTTCTTTTATTGAGAGTAAGAACACAGGATTTAAAGTTAAAAGGAATAGTAGATATCTGTCTTATTCAACTCACATTTTACAAGTAAGGAAACTGAGGCCTAGAGAGAGTAAGAAAATTGTCCAAACCCCCACAGGTATCAGGGTCCAGTTGCAAAGCTAAGTTCCCCTAACACAGAATCTAGTCTTCATGAACACATCCACATCATACTGCTGACTTTACCTTGATAGGGCAACAAAAGAACTAACACCATGATCCAGAAATGATATAAACCTCCCATTGCCTAAGCAGCAATAAGACTTAAGAAAAAGGATACCCAAATGGAAACTGGGAGACCAGAGTTTTGTTATGAACTATGTCACTCACTCAGTAGCTATGTGACCTTGGGAAAGGAATTTACTTTTTTTTTTTTCTGTGACTCAAGTTATTCTAAATATGAAATGAGTATAGTCAGCTTGAACAAAATGATCAAAAGCTATTCTTCTTGTTCTGACATTCTATGACTCTTTTTGTAAATAAAAGACAATATCTGACTCTAAGTTCACAGTAATCAAGGCTCCCAAAAGAACATTATAAAAGGCTTCCAAAGAATCTTGAAAATCATTATCTTGGCTGTGGCTTCCTCTCCCTGTTTTGCAGATTCAAGACATTTTGAGGAAATTCTAACAAATATCCAAACACAGGGGTCCTTATCCAATCTGAATCTATGAGCAGAAAATTGATGTTTGCCCATTAATAATGTTCTGAGGCATTACCTAAACTGCCTAACACAAGAGCCCTATCCTTCAAGTTCTTAAAGTCCTCAGTTGCCTTCTTCAAAAGTCCTTTGTACACAACATTGTCTTCCACATAATCTGTCAGTGCCCAGTGCTTTGCCAATCATGATCACACCCAATATATAATCTTATTGCCGCTCATTCAGTGGGAGTGTGTACTGTTAAATTGTGTCTTCATACTTTACTGTGAGGGTTTTTTGGCACAGAGACTCAGTTATGTGATTCACTAAGGCCAACATTCATAGCCTAGGAACAGGAGCCAACCTAGACCCAGAGAGTCACCTCAAATTGCATTATTTCACAGCTAGTCTACTTTCTGAAATCCTTTAGTAAAAATCTTTCACTTCACAGTTGAAGAAACCTGACATCCTGAAAGAGAATGACTTGCAGAAGTTCACATACTAAATTATGACAAAAAACAAGATTAGAATTCAGGTCTTCTGCAATTATTCTGTAGATTTTCCACTGAATTATTTGTGTATATGTTTCATACCCTCTCCCAGACTGGAGAATATAAAATAAGTATTCAATTTGTCTTGTTTTTTCCTTGTATCTCTAGCATCTACACGTTGTTATTTTTGAACCACATCAATGAATTCATTAATATGTAGCACTTTCAATATAAAGAATCCCTGTTCCAATGCAGATCTATATAACTTATAAATGTCGAGAGTAACCTGAAAGATGAGGAGTTAAATTAAATTGTCCAAGGTTATACAACCAGTAACTGAGCAGTGGGACTTGAATTCTTGTATGAGTTGAGAGAGGGGAGAGGGGAGAGGGGAGAGGGGAGAGAAGAGAGAGGGGAGAGGGGAGAGAGGAGAGAGGAGAGAGGAGAGAGGAGAGAGGAGAGAGAGGAGAGAGAGAGGAGAGAGAGGGAGAGAGAGAGGAGAGAGAGAGAGAGAGAGAGAGAGAGAGAGAGAGAGAGAGAGAGAGAAAAAAGAGGAGAGAGAGGGAGAAAGAGAGAGAGAGAGAGAGAGGGAGAGAGAGAGAGAGAGAGAGAGAGAGAGAGAGAGAGAGAGAGAGAGAGAGAGAGAGAGAGAGAGAGAGATCTGTTAAATTGAATTTTCTAGTCCAGTGCTATTCCCCACCTTCTCATAAAAGTAAAATTTATTTCATAACACTTTATTTCATTATACTACACCACTTTCTCTACCCCCACGTGAAAATGTTAAAAGTACCGACTGACCAGGTTGATAATATCCTTTGGGGTATGGAAGGCAGAAGTTGGAGAAAAGGAGACTATAGTAAAATTGGGTTTACAGTACTTGCCAGAAATATGACTGTATACACATTGCAAATATTTACCAAAGTAATCAACATAAAGTGAGATGAATCTTCATTTCATAACCTGGCACACATACACCACGTTCTGCAGGCCACGTCAACAAGAAAACACGAAGACAATCTGGCAGTGGGCAATATCAAACTACGGGGGAGTAAAAAAAACTTTCTAAGAGGCACCCCGGCTTCCTGCCCCAAACTTTTGCCTCCTCAGGCAAAACTCCATTCTCAGCCCTTAACAAAACAATCCTCCGAACCTTCACTTCTTACAATTTTTGTCCATAGCTTGGGTAGAAGCAAAGGGGAGGGAAAGGAATTCAGAACACAGCTACAAGCAACAGCAGCTTTCCCAGGTGAAATTTAGTGCCTGGGATCTAGGGCCTCCTCTAAGAAAGGGTTTTAGAGACTCCTTGAACTCAGGATCCAATGATAGGACCTTCACAAGAAGAGAGAAAGTGAAGACAGCTAATGATGAATTGAAACCTCAGCACATGAATATACAAAGATAGATGATTATCAGACATGCTGATGATCTTGAGCCCACAAGAAGTTTGTATATTGCTCAGAGTAACAGAACTTAAAAAAAAAAAAAAAGGAACTCACAGGATTTTGAACAGATGGTAAAACTTAATGACATAGAAAACAAATAGTAGTAAGTCAAAAAGTAGTACATCAACAATCCATATTCAGACTAAGGGTGGTGATAATTTCTCCCCAAATGCTGTCTTTGCTCAAGTCCTCATAAATAGAGTGTAACAAATTTTCCACCTATAGGTGGCAACACTTGTACCATCCTTTTTCTGGCTTGTATTTAATAGTACACAGCAACTAATGCATCACTAAAAAGTTGAAGATGAGAGTGTGATCTGTCAGAGACAGGAAAGGAAGGCACACCAAAAAAAAAAAAAAAAAAATGCAAACAGCAACTGGATAAATTAAAGCCAAATCCATAATTGCATGGGCACACAGCTAAAGTTCCACTCCACAAACAAGACAGATCAGTGGAACGCTAAAAAAGTACAAAGAAAATGGATTGAAAGGAGGAACTTTAAAACACACAAAAAAATGACTAAGCATTCCCAAAGAAACTCTCTAATTTCAAAACTTTCTTTTGGAATCTATTGGATTCTATTGGATCAGTCCAATAGTGAATGAATGAAAAAAAAAAAAAGTTCTTAGCTCTGTGCTACATTTGAGAATACAAACAGAAATATCAAGATAGGACCTGTTCCTGAGAAGCTCTGACTTCAATTAGAAGAAAGTATACCTATAAAAAAGTTTGGTTTCCAGATGGCGAGGCTCAAGAGCCCTTAGAGAAATACATTGGTAGGTCATAGACAATGGGAGTGGGGGGCAGGAGGGGAGGTAGGAAAAAGACAATCTGGATAGTATAAGGACAACAGTAAGGCCCAGAGGGTCTCGGGACAAAGTGGTGGCAAGAACATCTTGGTAGGATTGTAACTGGTTTCTCTCAGTAACTATGTTTCTGGGAGATAGAAGCGAGGGAGAATAAGAAGAAAAAGAGAAAAAGCACCCTATCTTTGGCTAAGCTTTCTACTCAGCTATCTATGGATCTAGAAAGCCTGGGGATTTGAGAAGAGAACTGGCAATTCTATCAGGGTCCTGTCCTCCCTTAATTATTTCTTTAACCTCATCAACCATGATATAAATGAATCCATATTGGAAATGGTAAAAATACATAGAGAGAAAAAATGTAACAAATTTTCCACCTATAAGTGATATGGCAGAAGAAGCACTGGCTTGGAACACAGAAGGCTTAAGTCGACATCACTGTGGACAAGCTACAATGACTAATTTTTTTCCTTCCATAAAATGGGGACCCTGCAGAATCCTATCTGTTCCACAGGGTGGGTGTGAAATATCCATCAAATAAGATGCTGGGTAAAGTCCACAGTATTCTTAAGACCTAAATTCAAATTCAGTCTTAGTTGCTCATTAAATTCCCTCTCTCCCTTCTTTTCTTCCTTCTTACTTTTTGTGCTACATGCAGGAAGAAAAATGACATCATGTTTTATCATTTTAACATGTAATAGAACATTAGATATTCTCATCTTAATTATTACGAGTATGAACTTCAGAAGCATAGCATAATCTCAATGTATACTCTTTCTCCCTATAGACTCTCCAGTCAGTATTCATTATTTGCATATATACCATACAGTCAAGCTAGCACATGCAGGGTCCCTCTCCCTCTCATCTACTCACATTTTCCCTTCTTCATTTCACATATGCCACTTTTATTCAGCCCTTGCTCCAAATTGCATAAAAGACTCTTTTATTTTCTTGAGGGAAATGGAGATAGTTCATTAACATCACACACCTGGGTGGGGTGGGGATGAGAGGGCATGATGAACTAATGAGAAAATGCAAGAAAGGAAAAAAAAAAAGCAGCAGCATCCTTTAAAAAATGGCACATCCAGTTCTGACAATCAAATTGATATACTTGGAGTCTTGACTAAATATCCCTGAACTTTGTCACTGTAACTAAGAATTTTCCAACAGTTCGTCCTTTGTAAGTTTTGGCTACAGAGGTATTACCGCTTTCCAAATTTTTGTTTCTGAGTTTCTATTCTATCTTCCCATAGGAAGTTTTCCCAGAATAAAATTCTGAGTCTTTTTTCTTAAATCCCAGTTTGGCTCTTTCCTTTTTCTCCCTCCCCAAGGACCCATCAGCATCTTCTCTCTCCTACACTGAGCTTCTTTTCCCTCCCACCCCCCGTGGGCTTTTTTTAAACCTCTGCCCATCTAAGTTGGCTTCTGGCTTCTGTGCAAGGAAAGTCCTCTCTCTTGGAATCCTGCACGGGTGCCCTCCTAAGGCTGGCTCAACTTCAGAGGCAGGAGAAACAAGGAATGGCCTGGCTTTTTGTCACCAGAGCAATGTGAGAGGTCCCCAGGGGCCGAAAAACACACTGGTCCCAAGGCCTGCTTGTGCTGTTGGGTTTCCTTCCTTCCTTCCTTCCTTGGTAATTTTAAGTACTTACTGTTTTCTTCACCATCGGCACCTGGGCAACCAAAGAAGAATGACCAGAGAGAGAAAACAGATTTCTGTACCCTCAAAATCAGGAGACAGAATCTTTGCCCTACTGGGCTAGAAAGCCAGATGACTGTCATGTCCTAACGCATGAAATCTCCTTCTCTGATATGCTTTATCCCTGCCTGGTTTCACCTGCTTTGGCAGGAAAAAAAAATCTGCATCATGACATTCCTGAATACTTAAAAGTTTTACTGCTGTACCATAGGACTACTATCTGATTGAAAGCTTTTTGGGGCGCAGGGGGCAGTTCTATATTTTTTTACAATCTGATGGCAGAGTTATAACTGGCTTTTTTTTTTTTTTTAAGGCAGAGTTATAACTATTCTAGGACAACCAGAACTTTGCCTCAAACCACTGACGTGGAGGAAGGGTGTGGAGAGCAGACACTCTTCTTTCCTGAGCAGATATGTTCCCAATAGGTGAGAGAAGGGGTATGCTTCCTCCTTATGGTGTCTGTCATCCCTTCACTTTGTCTTGTTATCCTCTGCTGGCACAAACTTCTACATACAACTGCCTGCTATAGTCCACTCATCATAACTCTGATACAAAGCTCACCTTCTGCCCATCATGGGGAAGGTAACATGGAGGTACAAGTGAATTTGTCCAGACACATACAGTTCTGGTTTTGGTCCAGTATAGAAATGGAAAAAAAAATGAACTAAAAAGCATCCCCAAAATGAAAGTACAATTTTTAAAATCTCAGTTGACAGGACTAGCCCTAATCAGCTCCTCAACTATTATTTGATTCAATGCCACTAATATCCTAAGTTACTAAAGACCTCGCCACATTTGTGACAGAATAAATCAGAGTTATTCACATCCTGCCTCATTGACTTTAATAAGTAAAAAAAATGAAGTCACAGCCTCCCCCTAAACACCTAAGATTAAGCACAGTGATGAGCAAGGGCCTGGAAGATGGGACAGTGAAACTTGATAGGCTGACAAAGGAGAATTCATTCACAGATCCACTCAGGTAGCTTTTTCAATAAGCACAAATGTGTACTTCAGGTTCTGCTTTTACTTAGCTACCAAAACATCCCATGGGCAATCAGCTAACTATAGACTCCTATAAAATGAAAAAGAATATATTAAAAAAAGAAAAAAACCTACCCCTCCTGTAATGGGCGCATCAACTCAACCCTCCCCCCCAAAAAAATAACTCACAGAGGAACTTAACCAATGAAACAAGAGGAGGAGTTAAAAACCTGATTTTAGAGCCTTGGCAAGTCCACTGGGTCCCTGACATCATTAAAAAAAAAAAAAAAAACCAACAAAAAGTCATAAAACATAGCCACACTTTAACAGGTTGTTGTCTTATTCTTATAATCATATAGTCTTTATATACTTCGGCTCTCCCTCTCCAAATCTCCCCATTAGGAGCAGAGATTGAGACTTAGAATGGAAATTCAAAGGAGCTCTCCCTCCCAGAGCTGTACTAGTAACCAGATCCCAGATCAATGAAATTATCCACTGAAAAATGGAATTTAACTCCAATCACTGGCAAATCATACCATGAAACCAACTATCTCAAAGGACACAGGTCACTGAACAGGGGGAAAAGCAAGCCAAGACAAACTATTTTGTTGTGAAAAGAGTGCTGGATTTAGAATTAGGATTTGAATTTTGCTTCTACTACTTATTCCCTGGCATGACCTTAGGGAAATCACTCATTTTTTTTTTTTTTTTTTTGCTTCAGTTTCTTCATCTGTAAAAAGTAAGAGCTGGACTAGATGAAAGTTAGGGTCCATTCCAGAGCAAAATCTACGATCAATCCTATGATCCTATTTTTATACAATTAACAATAATATTGGGAGACTTAATAACAAACATTAAAATAAACCTCATTTCCATACCAAGAACTGGTTTTCTACTCAAATCAAATATTTACTGATGATTTACTATACATAAAAATATAGGGAATTTAGAATATAAGTATATTCTAATATAGGGTAGGGAAATAGAGATAAAACACACTGTAAATTCCCTACCTTCAAGGAGCTTACTTTAGATAAGAACTACATACACACTACCAGAGATTAAAAGCCAAGGGAGAGATTTCATTACTGGAAGATTAGAATCACAACCCAAATAATGAAAACAAAGTTTACTTCCAAATATACTTATATCAACTTAGTTCCCGTCCCCCTCTTCCCTCTTTTTAAAAATCTCTGTATCAATTGAGTACTATCTTTTTAGCCTTCTAAGGGACTAACAATTCTATACTTGTCTCAAGCTGGGAAAAATAGACGCAATGAGGTAAGAGTGGGTTGAAGGCAACCTACAAGATTACAGGTAATACCCATTTAAAGAATATCAATACTAGAAGAGCTCTCCAAGAGCATGTAATTCAATGGTTACCATTTTTTTTTAGTATGAAGACGTTTTTAAATGTCAAACAATTTCACAATCCATCGCCTCCTACTATTAACAATGATGATAATGATAAATTTCCATTAATTTCAGAATTGTATTTGAAAGTATAGGTACTGAACAAGCTATTTCAAATTCTCACTGAATATGTCACTTATAAAGGCCTCAGAGTAGATTCTTCAATTTAGTCCTCATTCATCTTCATGTCCATAAGTGCAAATACTCTTGCATTCAAAGACAGTGTATGTGACTGAACGAGTAAATGTGTGTATGTAATTTTTAATATGGGGTACCATTTCCAAAAGCCACCTTATTTTTCTCTTAGATCACTACCTAGCCTGGTAAGAAGTGAAATGTAAATGAAAATTGCTAAGAAAAAATTAAACAAATCAGACACTATCTATATGTACATGGCTTTGAAATTTTTTTCCTTCACTTATTCAGTCCTACTAAAGTGAGAAAAGTATTAAAAAAACAAAACAAAACAAACAAACAAAAAAAAACCCAGGGACAAAAGATATCCTCTTTAAGAGTTCTAACCTGGGAACTATGGAGAAATTTTTTTTTTTTTTAAATGTCAGTAACTACATTTCAATGTCATTGGTTTTCTTTGTAATCCTATATATTTTACTTTATGCATTTAAAAACATTATTTTGAAAAGGGATCCATAAGCTTCACCAGACTATCAGAGCAATCCATGACACAAAAAAAATTTAAAAGAAACTCTGCTTTGTAGACCAATTATGAGATACGTGGCAAGATTGCTTTTCATCACAATGAACACCACAGTGTTCATCCAACAGTAGTAGCTACCTAACAAATATTTCTTGCATTTTATTTAAATGCCACAGAACAGTGACCCAGTAATGACTTCTGAGGACTGCAAGTGAAACATTCTTCATCACATCTCTAAGCGATAGCAGAATATAGGGATAGGATGAAAGACACATTTTTTTTAAAATTAGTTTTACTTGACAGTACATATTTCATATGTGGATCCTACAGATATAAGGGTAATAGCAATATTAATAAACAAACAAAAAAGAATATATTTTTAAAAAACACATGCTAACTGACTTTGATAACTACTTCCTTTCCAGAAGGAAGTAGCCCATCTCAAAGCCAAAACTAAGTAAATTCAACAAAACTTTGGGGGTCCATTTTTATGAATCTTATCCTGTAACTAGAGGAGCACTGTGGTAATTCAGGATAGACTAAATCTCTTTCCAACCAATTTTAACAAGCATCTCCAGCTTCTATCCTGTGATTGGAGGGAGGCCCCAACAAAGTCTAAGGCTTCAATAAAAGTTTTTTTGGTAACAGCCCAAGACCCTGAGTTAGCAAGGATTACTAAGTCTTTACTGAACAAGAGGCCAAAGATAAATGACAGTTATCAAATCACCATTTTTCTATTCTGCCTAAGGGGAAAAAAGATATTTTTGGATTCTTCCAAATCTGGACAGAAAGATGGCCCTGTGCCTGAACCACTCTTTCCCAACCATTTCCAAATCTAACAATAACCACTCTCCAATCTCTGAATTCTTAGGGACAATATGCCATATAATTTATTACTTGATTATATACTTATATTTTCATTCAATAATAGCTTTGTGTGTAAGCTCAACCATACTGTATATTTCTCAGCAGGCAGAATCATAACATATGCACACCACAGGGCCTTAGGCAATGTTGTAGACACAGAAAGCATTTAGACAAATAATAAAGTCATATCTTCATCTGTTTTGTTCTGGCTGATAACCTTCTCCCTACCTGGACCAGGAAACAGAATCTTTTCTGACCTCCCCAGAGGTCCGGGGGGGGGGGGGGGGGGGGTAATAATCTCCACAGCCTTAGAACTTTACGAGTTAGGTCAGTCCAACTGGTGACTAAATGAAGGCAAACTTGTCTTGTCCAAGACATTTAGCCAGCCTCAGACTAAGTGATGCTTTACATCCCATCCACCTGTCTATTGAAACCACTCTTCTATCAGTCCTGCCTTCTCAGCTGACTACTTGCTTTGTGCAGAATAATCAAAATAACAGCAACCTGGCTTTTGGAAAGGGTAAGTTAATTGACTGCCCTGGGGATGAATTTGCTATCCCTGTAACTCATCAGAATAAACTGCCTTCCCTGGATACCACTTTCAGAATGTAGCATCTCTCCCTATTCGAATTCAAGCTCCTTGAACTTTTCTCAATGTTCATCTTTCTTGATTGCTCGGCAGCCTAAATCACCATTTCTTCCTAGATACATTGGGTTGTGACGACACTACACTTTCCAGATTCACCTGCTCATAGCTCCTTCTCAACCTGTCTTGAAGGTTACACATCTAGATCACATCCATTAAACAAAGGCACCTCCCCAAGTCTTGGGGACTCATCTTCACTGCTCTTTATATAGTGGCTGATTTAGTGATCTCATCAGAAGATTCTACAATAAACAAATGGCTGTGCTGGATGTATCTTGTATGTACCTTGTTATTTACATGTTATCATTCCCTCCAAGCTAATGTAAGATTCTTGAGAGTACAATCTGGATTTTGGCTGTCTGTGTATATCAAATATACCTCAGCACTATGTCTAGCTCTAATATTTAGGATCTGGCCCAAAATAAGCACTTGATAAATGTTTAGTGAACTGACTGATATCACTCTTCAATATGTGTTATCTCCCTCTATAAGAACACTAACGGCTTGAGATCAAAGCCTATTTGGCGTCCAATATTTCTATCACCAGCATTTAACATGATTCCTAGAACATAGTAATTAATAAAAGATTTTTCTTCCATCCACTCCTTACAAAACCAAGTATGGTTATGAATCTGAGTCACTGTCAAAGTCTAAACAAAAGAGTTTTTATCACAAAGATTTTCTCTCAATAGTATCTCTGGCCAAAGGGGGTCATGGCCCCCCTAAAGGAGGTGTCCCAGAAGACTCTACCACAGAGTAACAGCTGCATCGGCCAAAAAAGGGGAGGAATGGGGAGAATCTCTCAAAGTAACTTTGCTCCTCTGTCATCTACTTTAATCTCAAATGCATAGATTTATAATGAGAAGGGACTTAGAAACAATCCAGTCCAACTTCCAGATTTTACAGAAAGGGGACTAAAACCTGTCACACTAGAAATAAGTGTCACAAGGATTTGCCAGATCCTCTGATTCCAATTGTATTACTCTCTTCCATGGTAGCAATTAAGATGGTACTGTTCTGAATCTAAATTATGTCACTGCCTCCCCTCCTTAAGTCAATAACAAAAATAATCAGAGGCATGTTATTCCTTTTGCAGACTGAGAAAAGCCCCATACCTCAAGCACAACCCTTCTCTGAAGCTTTTTCCTATCATGTCACATTTTGTGAGAGTTTTATTCTCTCCTTCAGCATTTAAACAAAATAGGGGAAAAAATCCTGCTACCACAACCTAGCATCCTTTGTTCTTCAGGATTCAGCCTGCTTTCTTATCCCATACCTCTCTGCTCATTACTCAGAAGAACACGCCGTACTTGAAATCTACCCCAAGGTAAAAATCCACATCAACTTCAAAAGTCAACCCCGAAGAAATTGTAGGAATTTGGGAAGCCTTTTGCCGTTCTGTAAAAGATATACTATGCCAAAATACCACCATTTGGGGGTACAGCATCTCTTTTTGCTAGGTACAAAGGAAGTTAAATGAAAGTCTTTGTATAGCAAAGATACCAGAGGTAGCATCCAGGGAAAGCTTTCTAACCCATGGGCTCACCCAATCAGCTAGAGCAGTTTCAACTGAGCAATATTGTCTCAGAAGACTACAACTCAGTAGGATTCCACCTTTTTTTTTTTCTAGTTATTTTGAAATAGGCAAAATCTAGTCAAGAAATAGAAAAAAGATACCACACAGGCATGGAGAAGTTTTGAATGGGCAAAAGACAGAGCAATGATATGGAGAAGAAAAGATTAAGGGTGAGGGAAAAGAATTTGATTATTTCCTGAATCTGAATATTGGTCTAATTCAGGTCATTTGAAAAAGGAGGGGGGGGGGAGGGGAGGGAGAGTGAAATTTGTATAAATTCACATTTGCTTTCAGGCATCCCTTGGAAATAATTCCCTTTCATTTCTGAACCCAGATTAACAGCAATTGGATCATATATAACAAATAGGATACAATTTCAGTTACAGGGACTAAAATATGTGGGCTGTTGTGGTTTTTTAAAATTATCTTATTTGTAACCTCAAATACTACCTATTAGACACATTTGCTCAATACATGACATAACATTTCAAATTAAATCTCTTAGGATATGAACTACTCACCACATCAACTAAATCTTGTTGAAGGATTGATAATCAAATAAAAATATCCCACCAATATTCCTCCATTTTTTCATGCCTGATCCTCTATGTACTACTACCCTAATCTAAATTTAGAGAAAAACATCTATTTTCCTACTTATCTGTAGCTATCAATGCCTTTACAAATCACAGTCTCTGATCCTGACTTTCAAGTCAAAAATTAAGAAAGAGTTTGGCCAAAATACTAGCAAATATCTTAAATCTCAGACAAATTAGGAAGTGATCTTAAGTCATTTATTTTGAAATACTTTTGATGAAAAGTTAAGAAAATATTTTTAAATGGAAAAATAAGATTATACAAGTAATAAGTGTTAGGTTATAGCTGAAATCCAATTCTGGAACATTTTAAAGTTTGTTACTTAATTTTAACACTAGTAGGTGAGATTCATGTAAAATCTTAGAGACCCAATTGTTATTATCTCTAATCTAGATTTAAAATATAAAGCGTAAGACATATATTACATATAATTTCACATGCCCACAGTATACATGTGTACTAAATAGTTATTCATGGGACCCAACACAAATTTGGCTGGGGTAAACATTCCTTTATGCCCACTGAAAAAAGCATAATCACATATTCCCCCCCAATTCAAATTGGCATAGATTTTTACTCACCCAAACAAGCAGCAAAACAGGCTAAGGGTGAGGGATTATGAAGCATAATGTAGACAAAAACTACATACATTTGAAATCCAGTTGCCTTCCACAATCTTCTCATCTGACTTTCTCCTCTGCCTCTACCACCACTTCCTCAGAATGTCACCATTCATATGTTCTTTTATGGAATATATTGCTCCAGAACTTACACAATTAATAACCAAATTCACCCAGAATAAAATATAATTTATCTAAAACACAAGTGTTATGTGTTCCACAAACTTTGGTTCATTCTTTACTAAATATACTGTTTATTTCTTTTTTTAGCGCTCCTCTCCAATCCTTCTTTTTCTTGTTCTACCACCTCTACAAAGCACCACTCCCTCTGCACCCCCCCAAGAAGACCATAAGGATCACAAAAGATCATATTACAACTCCCAGCTGGGGCTCCTTGGATAAGGGTCTCCATCACTGAGGTACTACATGCTTCAAAGTGGTTGCTATGGTAAACAACATGCTTTTCATTGAACAAAAGAGGAAAATGGTCCTTAAGACACTCCTATTGCCTGCCTAGCCAAAACCCACACAGAATCTGACTCAGGCTTCCTGGAAAAAATATTCTGCCATCTCCGCCAGTCCCTGCCCCCCTGCACTGATCTTCAATTTCCAAATGTGAATATAAGGTTCTTAGAACCTGGACAACCCTCCTTGTTTTTGTTGGCAACAAGCCACCTTCCCAAGTTTACATACTCAATTCAAATTCAAAGCCAGTGGAGGAAAGAGATGTGAAGATCACAGAAGGGCACACCTACCGTGGGGTGTGCCCATCTCAGATCTCCTTCAAAGACCCTGGGCAGCTTTGTACTAAAAGAAAAACTTCTAAGTCTTCTTAAGACAATGTTCGTCTTTCTCCACAGCTGTATTTCCAACCAACCATTTCTGACCTAGAAGAAGTCAAGCTTAAGAGTGCAACCTATCTTAGAGGATCACAGTCATAGTTTTGCATCTGGATGGCAAATTAATACCATCTCATTCAACTTCTTCACTCAGAAGAAAACAGACCTGGAGAGGTTAGATCATTTGCTAAAGGCATTACAGATAATGTAGTGAAGCTATGATTTAGACCCAGGTTTCCAAATTCCAAATCTAACTAACATTTCATCTATCATAATATACACAGAAAAGATTGAAAATAAGATTCTCCATCTCTCCAGTCAACTCAAATTGAATCAAGTGCTTCTAAGAGCAGGCAGAGAGAACTCTGTGAAAAGAGGACTGGAAGAAGGAGATGTGATTTCTAGTCCTAGTTGTGTTAGCCCTGTGTCACTGAGATGTCAATTCAGATCTCTAGGATTCAGGTTTCTTATCAGTAAAATGAAGTGATTGGATTAGTGTATTGGAAAGAGCATTGAATGCAGTAATTTTTCTTCTCTGATTCTCACTCCTCACTAAGACCAGGTGTTTGGACTAAGATCAGGGTTCTTAACCTGATATCTGTTTTTGTTTTGTTTTTCAATGTTTTGATAACTACATTTTAATATAATTGGTTCCACTATTATCTTCACATATTCATACTCTCTCTCTCTCTCTCTCTGTCTCTCTGTCTCTCTTTCTCTCTTTCCCTCTTCTCAACATTATCCTGAGAAGGAGTCCATACGTTTCACCAGAAAAGGGTTTCGTGGCACAAAAAAAGTTAAGAAATTCAAGTTTAGAGATCTCTAAAGTTTCTTTCAATTATACCTTCTGCTGGCTCTATGACTTTATCCTAATTAACTGTTGACTCACTAAGATAAATTTTCATTGCCTCACCTCCACTTATTTGTTTGTTTGTTGAGAAGTCTCATTTAATGAAAGCCAACTCAAGGCTCACAATTTGGCAGTTACATTATTGCCGTGATGATTTCACTGACAAGGGTACCAAATTAAAGGTAATGGAACCACAAACATAGACTGGCTTTGCTTCTATTAGAATCACTGGTTCAAGGACTGAGAGTTGGAAGGGACCTTAAGAGGCCATGTAGTCTATCCTTATATCATGATGAAAGGTGAAGCTAGAATCGAAGATTGCCCAGAAAAAAATTATATCAAGTAGAAGCTTGGGAAGAATTACTGGTCAGCCTCTGCTCATGATTAATTCTGTGGCCTAGGAATAGACAATTTTCCTTCAAAAGCCTTCAACTTTCTTCCTTGTAACGTAAAGGATCACAGGGTTTAGAGTTGGAAAGACACTAAAGAGATCATCCAATCTCCCCCTTACCTCCTCTTACAGGGGTAAATGAAAGCCCAGAAAAGTTACAAAACTTTCAACACAGCCAGAGTTTAAACCTCCTATCCTAAATCTAGCATTCTTTCCCTTACACCATGGAAGACTAAACTAAATTATTTCTAAGATCCTTTCCTCATCTAACATTCTAGAATTCCATTAAATGAAGGAACAGCAAATTCATCTGGATAAACAAAAGAAACATCTTTAGACAAAATTCATAGCAAATACTGCTCTGCTTCTCATTCTTTTATGGTACCAAACTGCCAACATTCAAAAAGAAATTCTGTAGTTATTATTATCATCATCATTAATTATTTGGCATAGCCTTGAGATTAATCTTCACGAAAATGGAGAATCACATATATGGAAACTTCTATCCACCAATATTCTTTATCTACAACTTATTCTTCTCTTAGAATGTTACCTGGGACTCTGAGAAGTTAAAGGGTCTGACCATGGTCACAAAATTAACTCCAAAGCCTCATCCATGAGGTTAGGATATTTCTCACACAAAATAACACCAAACAAAAAATGTTTTATTATTATTATTACTATTGAATTGTGCTACATTATAGGCCACCCTCTAAGTTGCACAGCAGAATGTTTCTCTAAATTAAATATATCCAAATGGCTATAATTTGCATGAGAAGATATTTCCAAGATTTTGTTTTAACTACACTGTTTTTCTTTTTAAAAATATGTATGTATTAAATCTCATTTTTAAAAATTAAACATAATATAGAGGCAAAATATACAAAGATAGGATTTTATGATCCTCAATAAAATATACATGAATAGTTCCATGTTTTGCATAATTCTACCTGTCATAGATTAATTATAAAAATGTGTCATCCATTAATTATTTTTAAAATATAAAGTCTAACATGTGATAAAATATAGAGAAGAAAATATTCTAATAAGTCCAAGCTATCTTCTCAAGAGGTTAATTTACAAACTCTGCTTTACATGTCTACAAACTCTTTAAATAAGAAAGTGCATTAAATATATATGTGGACATAACCCCTTCATGAATGTGGTCATTGCTTGATGATAAATATAAGTTGTTTCTGACATCACATTCACAAAATTTGCAACTGCATACATCAAATACAGCATAAACCCTCTCAAAATTCATTTTTACTCTAACATTACATAGATTTAGGTATAGAAGATCTTCCAATGATATGTAAAAAAGATATTGCTACACTCAAAAACCTAAAAATGCAGGACTTCGTTGCCTTTGTGCTTTTGATTCCTTTCTCCCTCACCTCCTACCCATTACTTATCCAGGAATGAAGGGGAAAGAAGGAGGATCATGGATCATGGAGAGGATATCTCCTTAATATCCTAGAATCAAGGTAATAACATGCCCATGCTTGTGAATGGTATTTTCCATGCCGATTGGATCCAGAACAAGTGGAAGAAAAATTCACAAAGGTGGGAAAGAATATATTTTCTGATTTTTCTACTTCTTAAATATATCATCAGCCATGAGGACCTTATAGATAATACAACCTTTTAAAAAACTACCCACCCTGTGTCTTTCCTTTACCTCCCCTCTACTCATAAACCCCGCCAAAAAAAAAAAAAGACAGGAAAAACTGCAATAATCCCAATTCTTAACATCAAAATAGCTTTTCTCAATAACAGCAACAATTGCCTTTGTGAGATTACTTACAACGATGTGTGCTGGAGACGGAGACCTTGCATCCTTGAGAGCTTGTCTACTCTGTAAGCTCCCTGCTTGAACATCAAGCAGTGGCCATTTCATCTGGAGATACTGGAAAGGGAAACAAAAATGAGGAAAAAAAAGCATGAGAGAGGGTGACTGTGTGTGTATGTGTGTAACGAAGCAGCAACGTAACAGGTTCCCATCTCTACGGTTGTTGCTTAGCAAGCCGAAAGATAATACCAACTTTTAAAGATTGATTGATTTCACCTTTTAATTAATATGACATAGTTAACTTCAAAAGAATGTTCCCTAAATGATCCCATTAATACTATCCCAATCATAATGGAGGAAAGGGAAGAGATGAGAAGGAAGAGGATACAGAGACCAAGGACTGGAAGAGACTCAGAAGGCTTCTTACCCTCTCATTTTGTATCCTAGAATCACAGACTCAGAGCAAGTCAGGTGATTTGGAAAAATCACTTGGAAATAGAGATTGGATTTGAACCCAAAATCTGGCTGTAAAACTTGTACTTTTTCTACTGTAATGTTACAATACCTCAGGCAATAATGTCAGAGGAAACCTTCCATCCCAAATCTGCTTTTTTAAGCAAACTATCCTTTTTAAAATAATCATCCTTTACTTGAAAGAGAACAAGGTACAAGTATGTAATGGTCCTTAATTTAAGCATTAGGTGAGATGAAGAGATAATTCAGCCTCTAGTCCAATAAACTACCAAATAAATATATTCCTGGATAACAAATGTGTCTTGCATACTAATCCTTTCCAAAGACCAGAGACATTTCTGAATATGTCTAATAGAGATACTTGGCCCTCAGGCTGAAAATGAAGGAACTACTTAATTAAATCTTGCCTCAACCTTCCTGAATTAAAGAACTTATTCCTGCTGTGGTTATATAGGGCAAGGTCTACTTGTTCCATGAGAGATTGAGTTTAGTACTGGCAGTGCCCTTCAAGGTCATCTAAATGCAATCTTATTCATCTTACAGATGAGGGAACTGAGGTCCAGAGGTGATATACTATGTCCAAGGTTACACAAGAACTAAGTGGAGTGTCACAAAATCAAAACTCAGGTCTTCTGCCTGCTAGTACTGTGTGTTTCTACATCCATGTGTCCTATTCATACAGAATTTTTCCTTTCTTTTCCTATTTATACAGAATTACTTCTTCTTCTAATGCATCCTACACAAAGTAATCTCAACCATCTTGAATCGTCATCTATTGCTTAAGAGAAAAATCCAACCACAGTACCTTCACAAACATTGGTTCATGTCAACCCTTACTGCTTGGAATTACTCTTTTTGTACCTTCTTGAATCTTGCCCATTTCTGCCTGTTGAAATGTTACACATCCTTTAAAGATCCAGATCAAATAACATCTCTTCCATAAAGCCTTTTCTGACTCTTACCCTTACCCTGAAGTCAAATGTGATACTCTTTCCTTGGAAATATTTATAGCATATTGTCCCATGCCTTCCTTGAGCACTTATTAAATTCTACTTTCTATGGTAGTTTATGTATATGTCTTAATATCTCCTATTGGGTTATAAGTTTCATCATGGCCATATCTTATTCATCTTTGTATCACCCATAGGGCTCAATCCATGACTAGAGTTATAAATAGGGCAATACAACCACAGGAGCAATCCTAGGCTCCCAATGTGGAGTAAGGGGAGAAAAGAACCACAATAGGATAACAAATTTCTTCCTAAAGAAGTCTAAAAATTGCTGCCTGACCTCCAAACCTCCCCTCCGCCCATCTCATGGTCACTCATGACCTTGGTCCCTTAATCAGTCCTCTGCCACCATGCTAATGATCCCCATCACTGTAGTGCTCTTCCTTAGGGAAACCATACACACACACACGTACAACTCACAAAAAGGCGCAAGTCAGATTCTATAGGGGACAATTTTCCCCTCTCATGACATGATTGCAGCTACAGTCACATCTTCTATACTATCCCTTACAATGCTGCCCTCAACCAACTATTTTTGCCCCAAGTAAAGAATTCATAGGCAGCAATCTCATTAAATGCATCATGAAAATACATTTAATAAGCAAATATTAATGTAAAATAATAAATATAAAACCAAATAAATATTTGCTGAATTAAAAACTGTAGGCATATTCATATTCATTTCTAAAAGATGAGACCCTCTCAAGGTTCTTTATAAACTAGTTCCCTAACTAAGCAATTTGAAGTCTTGAACTTTTAAAAATCTTGTATTTGTTCCAGGTTGGTCATCTCCATCCTAGAGAAAGAAGATACTTTTTTTTTAAAACAATCTAGAATTACAACGGGCACTTCTAGATATGGTGGAAGAAAGGAATGATTGGGACCCAAACACCAAAAATTATATTTCTTAATCGGAAACCATAGCATCAGTCTGATGCTCAGAGATAAATATCTGGGGACCTTTATTCCCAAATCTGCTACCGACTACAGACTCATGGGCATATCATAAAATCTGTCAGAACTTCATTTTCTTCCTCTAAAATTGAAATGGTTCTAACAGTGATCTGAGTTTCCCTTGAAACTGTAATATTCTATGACTACTATGGGAGTTTGTTCAGCCTGCTGTGGGGAGACTTGTGTGCCTCTGACTTTTTCCCATTCTCACTCAGGGGGCACCAACCACATAAACACATGGGCTACACTGGTCAAAACCACTCCACAGAGTCATTTCCTTGAGGCCTACCAAAATGGCAATATGCCAATACTCACCTTTCCACCACAACTTTAAAAAACAAAAATGCCAAGACAAAGTCACATTGGACCTCAACCCACCCTTAAATGCCAGCTCCTGTGGCAAAGACCTAGCAATGGTTTCCTGCATCAAACACTGCACGAGCCAAATCAGAAGCTCATCCTTCTGATAAAATATGAAACATTAGTCTTGTTTAGTCAATCAGCAAGCATTTATTAAGCTCCTACTACGCGCCAGGCCTCCATCAAGGGCTCTTGCACTCGCAAATTGTCATTCCCATAATGCAATATTAATGTGAAGGCTTATAATTCTTACTTTACATAAAAGCTTCATTGTGTGCCAGATCCAATCTCCACAGGCTACCTGCACCACATATTTTTACGAGCCTACATTTCAGCACTGAGAGCCTACAATACACATAATTTTCAATTATGTTAGGGCAGAACAGGATCACTGCCTATATAACATTACTGGTCGGAGGAAATGAGACTCGGCCCCACTGCCGAGAGACAGCTAACTAAATCCAGATGGTGAAGAAAGGGCATACGGGCTTCCAGAGTTACCTTGGAGCAAACACCTCCTCTCCCTCTACTCCCACCAATTCTAACAATGACATGATATTACACATAACTGCAAGGCCTCCACAATTCAGTGAATGACACTAGAGATTATAAACCAAAAACTCTAGGGACATTTTTGCTGGCTGAAGACACGGTCAGAACTTTTGACAAGAAAGTGATTTTATACATATTCACATCCCTTTCCCCAAAAAAGAAAGAAAAGATGGCTTTAACAGATTTTTGTCTACTTCTGCAATAGGTCCTTACTAATAAGAAGAAAAATGAAAATTAAATACTGTTGCAGTCAAAAGGAAAATCCTTTCCTTCCTTGTGATGCTAACTAGCAGGAAATTCTATTCTTTGGGGTCCTAACTACATCTTGAAGAAGATGGTGCCTTAGATTTGAGAAAGACTAGGAATACCTCTCACCAGATTTTTCCCAGAAGTTTGACACTCATTTTACATTCTAGAAGGGAAAAAAAATTCCCACCATCCCACTATGAAAACACCACTGGCTCAGGCTCTCTTCCTCCTTAGCCGCTTCAACGTGGAAATTATGAATTGCCTACAAAAACATTAAACTTTTCAGCAAACTGAAATCAAAAGGGGCTGTGGGAATTATGGTACTGAAAACTGATGAAATGGCCTCAACTCGGTTTTCATTTTTTAAAAATAAGGCCATCTTGGCTTAAGCATTTCAATCCCTTGTTTAATAATAATGTTCTGATCATGGATCATTAGGGTTTTTTCCAAAATAGTGTTTTATGATATGTCTTAGGGAGCTTAAGTTAAGCTTTAGGCTTCTCTCTGTGCAAAGACCCCAAAACTCAGGTTATGCCATCGTACTTGAGAGAAATCAAAGAAGGTTTTAGAGCCTATTAAATTGTCAGACAGAGAAAAAGGTAAACATTCCCAAGTATTCAAATTCCTCCCCCACCACATAGCAACTCCCCCTCCCTTCTTCCCCTCTCCCCTCACCCCCCGCCCCCCCTCCCCGGACAAATCATGTCCTGGAATGGTCAAATCTTTTGAGAAATCGAGGAAGAAGCAATGTACTGGATGAAGAATAAAGGAGAATAGAAAAACTGGTTCAAATATTGGCTCTGCTCCTTCCTTCCTAGGTGAACCTTCACAAGTCACTTAATATAGCTTTCCCTCAGTTTCTTCTTCCGTCTAATGAGAAGATAAGAATTGATAGTTTTCAAGATCCCTTAGAATTTTAAATCTATGAATCTAAAATAATGAATGAATGAGGCATTTATTAAATTACTGTATACAAAGCACTGAGGTAGAAACTAGGGATGCAGAAATAAAAGTAAGGCAAAAGCCACTCATAAAGAACTCATCATTTTCTTTTTAATTTTCTTCATCTCCCCCAATGCCTAGAATGATGTTCTCAACATGGTGAGCATTCAAAATTATCCCAATTTTTTTTATAATAGTATTAAATCTTGAATAAACTTTTAAGTTTAAATATATTTAAGATATACTTGATATCATAGATATATTTAAAATACCCTAAATATCTTAAATATTTTAAGATATATTTAATCTTGGAAATTATTAAAGTTATGTGATAAAAATAGTCTAATGATATAAACTTTATTGAATTTGTTACATTTCTATCACTGTTCAAAGTAGAGCATGCTTAAATGCTAATGACTAGCACTAGTTAATTTAAGAGGTAATATCCCTCAAGGACAATTCATCAAGCTGTCAAATTTGATGGAAATATATCACTATAATAGAGTACTCTTATCACCATTAAGAACAAATATGGGGAACAGAAAAAATATGGAAAGATTCATATGAAAGAATGCAAAACCTAGCCAAATAAATAGTAGACACTTTGGACCTGGGGGAAAAAAAAGCTCATATTCTAAAGAGGCATACAACACATATGCCTCTTTGTAGCTGAAATTGAATAGAAAATGTCCATGGTTCTTAAGGCGCCAAAACAATGCAGATGCTAAGATTTCTTCTTTAATGTCATTTTCACAGATAAAATGCTAGCAGTACCTGATGTTGAACCATATGACAATACTGAGGAGTTTTTTGGCAAGCAAGTAATAAAAAAAAAAACTTTCTAATTTAGGTCTTTATTAACTATGGCTATAACATCTGGAGAAACAAGATACCAAGCTACATCTCCATAAGCATTGCTTTCCAGGATGATGGCTGAAGGCACTGAGTTGGAAGTTTTGGTATTCCCAATATGATCCTAAAGGAACAAAACTAAGAATAATCATTCAAGCCTGGATTCTTGTTTCAGATCTCCAATTCATTTACTATTTGGCATTGGAGAAATAATTTCTCCTCTCTGGGTGGTACTCAAAATTGCCCATCTGCAAAATTAGGAAGTTAATTGCTTTTCTAGGTTCCATATAACAACATACATGTAATCCAGTTCTTTGCAGGCTTCAATGTTTCAGGGATGGGGCCTAGTGTCTGCCTGTCTGTCGTGTCTCTCTCTCTCTCTCTCTCTCTCTCTCTCTCTTCCCCTGCCCCAGACCCCGCAATGAAAGAGTTGATGAAGAAGAACATGGCAGATGGACTATTGCATTGGGGACAGTTTTAATAGGCCTTTTAATTTTTTTTAAAGGAAGAAGAAATTTTTAAAAATAATACTAAAACTATCACAAACTCCACCTCCGGGGAAGAGGGGGTGGGGGAGGAGAACACATCTCTTCCTTTTACATTCTGTAGATCAGATGGATGAACTGACAACATTTAACTTTTTACTTGCTTGTATGGTGGATGGCTAGAAAGGTCCTACAAATAACCATAAAGCAATAAATCTCCCTTACGTCTAAGAAACAAATTGGCAAAGAAAGAAATCCAAAATAGCATATCTCAAGAAAATATGTTTAGTGGCCCACAGTGACTTTTTGGGCTAGGCCTTCATGGGCGGATGACTCAAGCAGAGAACTAGGAATAGTCAGAGCCAGGGGGCTCTGACTCACTGTCCCAAGTTGTAACCACTAGACCACAGTCTCACCCAAATAACTACCCCGTCTTTCTGAAATGGAAGAGCAAAAATAAAACAAAATACCCTCTACAAATCTGGTTGGAAAAAGGCTCACACTTTCAAAAATCTCTCACACATTTCCCCAGAGACTTTGGCATAACCTCCCATTGAAGAAAATCATCAACAAGAAAATCAAACCACAAAGATAATTCTCTTGTTGGAGGTGAAATTCCTCACTTGCTTGACATTAGAAGCATTTTCCTTTCTTGGGGAAAAGTGTGTGTATGTGTGTGTGTGTGTGTGTGTAAGGAAAAGAACACGAATTTTTACTGAAGGGCATTTTATGGCTAGAACACCATCTGCTTGTTTGTTACCTGTAAACTTTACTTGTTGAATTTTATATAAACCAGAACAGGAAACCAGCTTGAGAGTCGAGGGAAAATATCATGCCCATCTATTTAGGAAGAATTGCTTAGAAATGTGACGTCCAGCCAAGTCACCCCTACCCATCTCTAACACAGTGTCAGTTATGATATATAAACACAGCCTAAGTAATGAGAGACAACAAGGCATAATGAACAGAATGCTGGGCTTGGAAGTCAAAAGAGCTGCTTCTAAGTCTGACACTTAACAAGCTATGTGGTCATGTGGTAAAGCACTTAACTTTTCCTAGATTTATCTGTGAAATGGGGATAAAATCAATGTACTACCTGGCTCTCTCAGACTATTCATTGAAAGGAGAAATACTGAATCTGAAGCTTAAATACTTTGGTCATATAATGAGAAGATTTAGATTTATTGGAAGCGAACCTGATATTGAAAAAGACTGAAAGCAAAAAGAGAAGGGGACAGCAGAGAATAAGATGGATCGAGAGTGTCATGGAAGCAGTAAGCATGAGCTTGAACAGAATTCAGGAGGTAGTGGAGGATAGAAGGGCCCGGCATGCTATGGTCCATGGGATCTCAAAGTCAGACTCCACTGAACAACTAAACTCACTGGGTTATTCTGAAAAAAGTATAGCACAATTTCATTGCATCATTATAAATAATTATTAACAATTGCCTTGGTCCATTATGTTTCATGTCATCAATGTTATTGATATTAATCTTGAAGACATTTTGTCAGTCTCTCTCCCTCTCCCTTCTCTTTTTTCTCTCCTCCAATATCTCTTCCTTTCTCTTTCTCTTTTCCCTTTCCCTTCCTCCCTCCCTCACCTTCTCACCCTCCTTTTCTATTTCTCCTTCTCTCTCTCTCTCTCCTCTGTTTTTCTCTCCTCCCCCCTCCACATATGGCATAAACACATATACATACATACAAGCATACCCACCAAAGAGAAGAGAAAGTTGGAGGGTAGCCTGAAGCACAAATCTTCATCTGTGGAAATCTGAGCTACAGCTAGAGATCAGCAGCTTTTAGCACCACCCTAAAATGTCTAAAATATTATTTGACCTAATCTCATGCTTTCACTAAATCAATTAAAAGAGGTATATCTGTAGTATTTTTCTCATTATTCAATTTTCTATTAAAAACTCACTTCTGATTCAGTCTTAGAGATGTGCCTGGGGTGTTAGCAAATTAAGGATTTGAATCCAGGTCTTACTCCAAGGAGTCCCCTCTATCCACTATGTCATACCTCAGAGGGAAACATACAGGAATTCAAATCTTGCTTAAGGAAGTTACTAGCTAGGTGATGCTGGGCAACTCAAACTAGCTCTCAGCCTCAGTCTACTTATCTGTAAAATAGGGATAATAACAGTGCACCTACTTCATAGCATTGTTACAAAGATCAGTTCAATTGAGATAATACATGAACAGAAAAGATTTTGCAAACCTTAAGGCAATATATAAATATTGAAAATTTTTATTATTCTTTGACCACTACAAATATTTAAATAAACGATAATAAAGTCTGAACATGTCTATTCAGAAATATTTCAAAGTTAGAGGAGCTAGTCCAACACCCTCATTTACCAGACGAAGAAATTTGAAACCTAGAGGGGAAATACAATATGCCCAAAGTCACACAGCCAGTTGGAGGTACATCAAAGACTTGGACACCAAGTCTCCAGATCCTCACCTTTTAGAACAAAGATGAACCTTGACAAGAGCTTGGAACCAAAGACTTTCTCTGCTTAGTCAAAGGGCATAATTTTAAATCCTGACCCTGTTACTACTTCTGTGACTCTGAGAAAATCATTTTTACCATGCTATGCCTCAATCCCTTAATCTGTAAAATGAAGGAGTTCAATTGGATGCCTCAAAGGTCCTCTTCAGCTCTATAATCTAATCCTAAAATCTCAAAAGACAAACATAAAACTAACAGTGATATGAATGCACACATACCACCCTCTCGAATAATCATTTAAATACTACACTCTAATAAAAGAAGGGAGAACAAATGACCCTCTTCCTCTATCTGGCAAGAGGTTAAGTTTATAGAGAATAGAACTTACATGTAATTTTTCAGTATGATGAATTATCATTTAGCCAGATTTGTTGAAAGTTAAGGTATTCAAATTTCAATTCTATTTAGATTAACTGGAAGCTACCATATATTTGTATGAAAATTAAGAGTTTCAAAAAAACAAAAAACAGAATTTCAATAAACAGTAGTTCATAAAGTGGAAAGCACGCTAGGAAAACAAAGATGAATAATGATCCAGTCCTTAGTCTTAAAGAGATTAAAACTAATGGAAGGAATATGACTGACATACACACACACAAAGAATAATATGATACAAGGCCAATTATGGTAAGGAAAAAGATATAAAATTATATAATAAAATCTGAGGAATGGAACGATATGGGGGGAGGAATCAAGGAGCAGCACAAATTACACAGTTGAATATTGAAAAAAGACAATAATTTAACAGCAAAGATGAAGAAGCACATTCCAGGCATGTGGGGAAATGGGGAGTTTATTCTATGTGAATGCTAGGTGCTAAGAAAGGACATGACAGAAGTGGCTTAGTTTGGCTGAAACACAGCATGTGGGAAGGAAAATAATATGGGAAAAAGGAGAAAATATGATAGGTGAAAGTCATATTATGAGTGGCCTTAAAATTAGGCTAAAAAGCTATTAGTAATGAGGAATCACTGGAGGCCAGGGAACTAAATGAGGATTATACTAGTCAAGGTGAGAGGAAATAAGGGCCTGGATTTGAGTTACAATAGTCTAAGTAGAAAGGGGAAGGGAAGCAGTGCTATTATATAAAAGAAAACAACAGGACCCAGCAAATGACTGGAGTTGTGTGTAGGAATTAGTATTAGAACAAGTACAATCAATGATTACTACAAGGTTCCAAGTCTGGGTGACTCAGAATGTAATTTTACTATTACCAGAAATAGGGAAGACAGGGAAAGAAGCAGGTTGTATGGAAAGGTGATGAATTCAGTTTTAGATATTGCTAAGGGGACATCAGAAGAAAATACCTGTTTAAAAAAGTTAGAAATGAGGAACTATTTAGGGAAAAGCTTGAAATATATTCATTGGGAGTCAATGACATAGAAGGAACAATTAAGCCATAAAAGTGAGCAAGAGAGGGAGAGATAGAGCCAGAAACAGAGATAGAAACTGATGAACATTGAGAGAGAGATAGGAGACAGATAGTAAACTTAGATAGAGACAGAAAGAGACACAAAGAGAAAGAGAAAGACAAAAAATAAACAAGCCAGGTATGAAGGACATTTGAAGAAATCAAGAAAGAGGGAATAATCAACTCTATCAAAAGTTGTAGAAGATTAAGTAAAGATAAAATCCATAAAAGATTTTACTAATGAGATTTTTAAGAGATTTAAATTAACATAGAGATATATTAGTATAATGAAAGCAATGGAAATCAGATTATAAGGAGTTAGTAGGTGATGAAAAAACATAGAAAATGCTGACTACCCTTTCAAAGAAGTTTAACAGTAGAAAGAAGGAAGAAGATATGGCAGAAATGCTGGGCTCAGAATCAGAAAAAAGACATGGATTCAAGCTCTGACCTTTCAAGGTCAAGGTACTAGCACAGTGATCCAAGCAAGTCACCTAACCTTCAAGTTTAAATTTCCTCATATATAAAATTAGAACTATTTATATTATCTGCTCATAAGGCTATTACAAAAAAAACTTGCAAGACAGTAAACTAAAGAAAAAGTTTGTTTAGGATTTAGGAGACTGGAATATGCTTAATGTCTGAAAAGAAGAAGAACCCAGTAATAGGAAAAAAAATAAAGATGAGGGATACTGATTGATGGAGCTCATTAGAGGAAGGAAGGAATAAGATTTAGGAGGCAAGTGGTAAAAAGATAGACAATTTCACTCTCTGATAGTGAAGTGAAAAATAAAATTAGATGAGGACATATGGCTTTTGCAGATACATACTAACTACTGACCTCCCTGATTTTCTTTAAGACTCAACTAAAATCCCTATTTCTATGAGAAACCTTCCCCAAACTTTTAACTCAAAGATCTTTGCTCTCTCAATTAGTTCCTATTTAAGCTGCATATAATTTGCTTTGTATATATTTGTGTGTAAGTAGTTTCTCTATAAAATTGTTAATTGCCTCCTTGTAAGCTCCTAGAGTGCAGGAGCTGGGTTTTTTGTTTTGGTTTTGGTTTTTTTTGGGGTTTTTTTTGTTTTTGGCCTCTTTTCATATGCCCAATGCTAAGTACAATGACTTCTATTTAATAAATGTTGATTGATTGATTGATTGAAAGAGAAGAAAGAAAGGAGACAGTTCATGAGAGAGGGCTTGGTTTTCTCTGTTAAAATAAACAATGAGGTCTCCGCTGAGAGACAGAGGCTAGATCACAGGATCAAAGATCTAGATTTGGAAGGGATTCAGAAGCCATCTATCTAGCTCAACTACCTCAACTTTATAGATTAAAAAACTAAGACCCAGAAAACTGGGTGATAGGCACTGTCAGAGACAAAATTATCTGGTTATCTGACTGACTAAATCCATCAGTTGGAGTATGAGGCTAGAGGAAAGACTTGGAACAGGTGAAACACTAAAATATAATGAAACATAATTTCAGAAGGCAACTCAAGATTTTTCATGTCAAAATCTTGTCTGGTCTCAGAGTCATCACCTTCATTACCCAGTTCCACTGTCTTGTCCCATATATGCATGGAGAGGAGAGAAGTTCACTAACCTAAGGGCATGCCTAGGAAGTTTGACTTTGGAAACAATCCCATAATATATCCAACTATTCATTTGTCTCTTGTCTCTCTCATAAAAGCAAAATGAAGGGTGTGTGAAAAAAATAATCCAGATAGTTCTACTTTTTGATGACTGGAATTCAAGATAAGCAGTTTAATGAGTCACTGTATTAACTGAAGAGAAAACCATGGCTATCAGAAGACTGAGCACACAGTGTACAGGAGTGGGAAGAGGAAGAAAAAAGGCAAAGAGGTTTGAAAGCTACCATTTCTGCAAAGGAAAAAATGGTCAAATTATCAAAAACTAACATTGGAATGGTCAAGGACCACAGCTATGGAGTACAAGTACTTCCCATAAGGCAATACAGAACTATTGTTCAGTACTCAAAGGACAACCAGAGCAGAATTCTAAAAATGGAAAAGATTAGCACTGACTTTGAATTTCTCAGCCTCAGGAATACCTCATATTTCTATTTTAAATACATATAGTTAAGCATTTCTAAGTGGTACCTAACCATAATATAACCAGCTTAAAGTTGTCCAACATGTTAGAGTTTTTCAATGTACTTTAGAATCTATCAGCTCAGTAGATGCTCACGACTACCCTCAGGTAGACAGGATGGGTAGGACCATTTCATCTTATAGACAGCAAAATGAGATCAACAGAGGTTAAAAGTCATGATCAGTGAGTGTTAGTTATGACTAGAAAACAAGCCTTCTGATTTCTAGCCCAATGTTTTCTCTCCCTTAATATCACTCTTCTATACTATCCCTCCATTTCCTTTCCTCCAGCCCTCTGTCAAGATTCTAATGTCCTCTCTGATCCTCAGTTATCCTTACCTGAAAATGACCCCAAAAGTCATCACACACCCCCAGCCTGAGTCTCCAAATCCTTCCCTGCATCTCCCCATCACCTCAAATCTCTTTTCAAATTGCTTTCAGTACAGGCATGGGTATATGGCTTGTCTGCCCTCTGAGCAAGGACCAACTTAACCGAGTCTGGAGAGGCATCAAGTTACCTGCAGTGATCAACAAGTCAATTCAATTTAGTCTAATCACTTGAGTTTCCAAATGACAGCGATTCCCAAGGACTAGCTCTAACAAGTCACAAAGGATTTCTATCTGTCAGGAAAAGAAGTACACAGATGAAATTGGGAATCCTTGAAGCAAAACAAAGCAAAGCAAAGAGGGTCCCATTTCTATGTAAGAACTACTAAGGCTTCTAGTTGTGAAAGTAATTTTCTCATGGGTGGGTGGGTAGTTGCTCAAGGTCACAGCTTTATTCACCCTTCCTCAAAACCATTCACAAGTCCTTACTTTAAACCAGAAGTGTCATCCGTAGAGCCCTAGATTGAAATGAAATTGGGAAATGTTTAACAAAATGAAGAAAAATGCAACACAAGACAGATAATGTTAAATTGTGGTTTTGTAAGATAATATGAGGCTGTGGAGATTTGAGTTAATATCACTGCTTTCAACTCTCTTTTCCATCTGCAAATTGTCACTTCTTTCTGCATGGATATTAAAAGCACACAAATCTAGAAACATTTCCATGATGTGTAAATGACATTTTGCCTTCATCACTTTTCCCCCTACATTTTGAAAACTATGCTTAATAAATTCAGGTCTGAGAAACAATCAGTCTATATTCTCACTGAATCTCAGCTTCTTCATGAAATGAGAGGAGGACCAGGAAGGAAAAAACCTGAAAAGATAGGTTGGACATATATTAAATTACATTCAGTGTAGGAAAAGGGGTGAAGGGAAGGGAGGGAGAAAAAAAAATTGCAACACAAGGTTTTGGAAGAGTGAATGTTAAAAATTATCTATGCATATGTTTTGAAAATAAAAGACTTTATTAAAAAAAAAAAAAGATAAGTTAGAGTCCAATCATAAAGGGATTTAACCACCTAACTCTGTTAGCATAATGTTTATGCTTCCTACCTTATATGTGTTGAAAATGTGTATGGAAGCACACATTAAGGCAATTCTTAACAGAAACTATTTACCTTGGGCAGGAAGACATTTTAATTTTTTCACTTTAAAATCTCCATCATCGTTCCAGGATCATCTTTTCTTATTAAAGTTCTAGAGAAGGCCCTGAGCCATGAGTTCAGGAAACCAAGTAAGCAACCGAGTGTTCCTAAATTGTACTGATCTGAATCTTCCCATAAATTCATCTACAAAATGGTGAATTCATTTTGTGCAGGGATTATTCTTTAACTAACTTTGTTTCTCCCAAGACCTAATACACAAAAAGTATTTAATAAATATTTGCTGAATGAATGAATGAATGTCAAATAATAAGCAGACATAGGGGAAAGAGGGCTAGATATAGGATAAGAGAAACAAGCTTGAATCCTGGGGTTCCATCATTTGCTATCTAGGTGAACTTGATCACATTTCTAACTCCTATGAATCTTGGCTTCTTCATTTGTAAAGTAAGGAAGTTACATGAAATATAGCCTGAAGCCACTTTCAGTCCTAACCCTATGATTCTATGAATTGGAAATTACTAGGGGAACTGGACTGAATATCACTAGATGTACCCAACTGGATCTGGAACATTCTTGTTTTTAAAATGTGCTCATTTCTTAAGTCTTTCTCAGCTTTTAAAAAAGAGAAGAAAGCATGAGAACAAGATGGGTAATGTTAAACTATGAAAAACCGCATAAAATAATTCTAATTCTTCTTGCAAGCACAGTTTCCAAATCCAACATAGATTCTTAGGAAACAAATACATTATACAAATTTGATTTTGGTAACTTTTAGATTAAATGAGAAAGAATGATAAGTTGGCACCATGCCTTCCATGCTCAGAAGTAGGCACTGTAAGATTCTTAATAAAATAAATGGACTACAATGAATTCCCTGAGTGAAAAAATAGGAGGGGGAAGATAAGGAGGGAGAGGGAGGGATGTCCTGATGATATGATTGTTTTAATAACAGGGTGCTAAAAGTGAGAAAGAATCTTCATGGAATTTTAACAGCTGAGAAGAATGAAGCATTGTTGAGTAAATAGAAGCCTAGAAAAGAGTTGGGAAATGTGGATACTGAGTCCAGACTCCATCACAGTGTGACCTTCAATTAGTTACAAAATGTTAATGCTTGAATTTACAGAACATGCACCCCAAAGCATCAAATGTTAAAAAGGACCAAAATTATTTACAAAGTTAGGGGCACAATTAAGACAAGAGAAACAGTCTCTTGACTCTCAGCTAAGGACTCTCTGCATTGCACTTGCTGCTTTTCTGAGTAACCATTCCACCTATAAATGGAAAGGATACATCTTCACTTTATTTATTTTTAATCAATATCACTCAATCGCAGATAAGCTTTATATAGACATATCCTTAGAAATGTATGGTAAAGACATGTACATAGAATAGTTATCTCTTCCACATCATGGGGGTTAGGATTACATGCACTCCCACAATCTGGAAAATCTTCATAAAATTTTTTGGCTTTTCCTTCATACCAGAAAAGAAGTCTGCATGTTCTCCTTTTTTCCTTTATGGAGTGTTTATACTATCCTACTGTATAATTTGAGTTAAGTTGATTACAATGTCATCTGTGTCATCTGCTGGCCTGTGTCTCGTCTGCAGCTTCCACAAAATTCCCCCCAAAATCTGCCCATTTAATTTCTTAGGCCAGAAGCTGATCTATCAAAATTTGAAAGTCACAATGTGGAAGGGATGGATAGATGGATAAATAGATAAATAGATAGATAGATAGACAGATAGATAGATATCTGAGTGCATGTGACCATTTAGAGGAAAGAGACATAACAAGTATTACTTCTCATTTATGTGAGAAGAATCTCTAGATTGGTGAAAATCCCATTTAACTAGGCTTACAGCAACCACTTTGCACTAGGCATCATGGATACAAAAGACAAAAATGAGATCAAATTCCTGCCCTCAAAGAGCTCATGGAGAGAAACGACCCAACACACATACATACATACACACACATACACACACACGAATGCACATACAATATGTCATGGTCGGGGGGGAAAAAATCAACATTTTTTTTAAAGTAACACAAACTAGCAGCTACACCCAAAGAAAGAACACTGGGAAACGAATGTGAACTATCTGCATTTTTGTTTTTCTTCCCGGATTATTTATACCTTCTGAATCCAATTCTCCCTACACAACAAGAGAACTGTTCGGTTCTGCAAACATATATTGTATCTAGGATATACTGCAACATATCCAACATATAAAGGACTGCTTGCCATCTAGGGGAGGGGGTGGAGGGAGGGAGGGGAAAAAAATCGGAACAGAAATGAGTGTCAATATAATGTAATTATTAAATAAAAAAGCTTAAAAAAAAAAAATAAATAAATAAATAAAGTAACACAAACTAAACAGGTTAAAATGCCAGCTTTACCAGTTACTCCCTGTATAACTTTTGAGCAAAGTATAAGACGTTAATTTCTCTCTGAGTCCCAGTTTTCTTATCCATAAAATGGGAATGCACTGGATCACCTTACAAGCTTCTTTCCTGGCTCTAAATCTTTTATCCTATGTGAATCTTATGTAAGCTCTATAACCTTAACAAAGTTCATTCAGTAGATCTATGCCTCAATTTCCCTCATGGAGATACAGCTTCACAGATTGTGATAATTAAGGTCAAAGATAATGTATGTGAAGGTTTACTGTAAATTGCAAAGCACTGTACAACTATAGTATTTTATCCCCACTGATCCTTTCTCATAAAGCTTGACAAAGAACTACTGGTAATTCTAGCTTTACAATAAACATTTGTATGGATGGGATAATTTTAAGTAAACTTTGGGAGAACCACAAAACAACCAATTTCACAATTTCATATTCTAACTGGTCTCCATCTCCTGTGTGACTTCCATAATGGGGTCCTTGTTACCAGGCCTGGTTGCATAAAGGATTCTTAAACTTTTTCTTATCATGGATCCCACTCCGGCAGCCTAGCAAAGTCTGTGAACCTTTCGCACAATAATGTTCTTAAATGTGTAAAATAAAATAGATAAGATTGAAGGGAAAGCAATTATACTGAAATATAGTTATCAAGAAAAATTGTTTTAAAAAAATTCCAAGGACCCTAAATTAAGAATTATTTCCCTAAAGTCTGAAAGAAATAAAATGTCAAACATGTTAAAAATGAAGAACTTGAAAAATTATTTTCTATTTCCAGAATCAAGAATTCGACTCTCAATCTCCTCTCAAAAAAGATTTGTTAACCAACAATAATTCATTTACTTATTTCATCATTTTCATAGGAATAAAATGCATCTTGGGTAGTTTTGGTTGATTTATTTTTTTAAGGAAGAAGTGAGGGGAAGTCTATAGACTAACGGAGCCCAAGGACTATCGTTGGGCTGGTTGTTTGATTGTGGGTTTTTTTTTTTTTTTTTTTTTTTTTGGTTTTTTAGTCATACTGCAAAGAGGCCTGTGGGTCCCTCACTCTGGTTGTTCTTTCCAAATTCTTTACTGTAAGATTCTGGCTGTGATGGACATGCAGAGATGCCTTCGTAATGCTACACCCAGGAAGCAGAAAGGTCAGTGGCGCCTTCGGTTAATTTTGCTTAGGGAGGAACAAACACCCAAGCTAGGGTGAAGATTTATGGGAGGCTGACCTTCTGGAAGCTCCACGACCCCCCTGAACAAAAGTCCTGCTACCTCAGCCAGAATCCTCCTGCCACTCAAGTATCATCTTGCTGTAACAAATTACTCCTAACCCAGGATTATGGCTCTTTCCAAATCCCTCCTAGAGAGCAGGGAAATAAACATTCTCTCCCAGGATTCAGGGACCAGTTGTCTCCTCTATCAGTAATCCTTTTCTCTATTTGTTTCTTTCCCCAGCTTTAGTCTGGGAGGCCAGCTAGACCACTCTGGCCCATTTTCCTTTCAAACCTAAGCTGAATGTCTCAATTGTCCATTAGGAAAGTAAAAGATGAAGGCTTTCCGTCCCCAGAATCCTCACACAATAGTTAACTATCTCCACACACTTGTTATTTGACAGCAGACTACACATGCCTAATCCAAATCACTCAAGAGAAGTCCACACCCCAGAGCCCCTCATCATGTCCCTGAGGGGTAACATGGGAGGAGAGGAATGTCACAAAGAAAGTGAGAGAATTGAAACACAAAATAAATCCTCTGAGCACGAGATGTGGGACCACCAGAAGGAACCCTATAGTCGCCTTATGACTTTATCAGAAATGAAAGAATAGACAGAAGAAGGGAGAGAGTGAAGCAGTAGCAAATATGACTACCAACAGTTGGGAAAAACACTAGTCCACAAAATAAGGAATTCTTTTCATAAATTGCTAAGAGATATTTGGAGCATGAGAACTTCATTTGGAGAAGGAAATTAATTGTTAAACAAGCAGCTTCTCCACGAAAATAACCTTTGGCCTTGAAACACCCATTCCCTGCCAACCCCCCAATTCTATATATACTATAGGATATACCAACTATAGCAATGATTGATTATTTAGGATTAAAGCTGGTGGTTTAGATAGACAACATTATTGACTTTGTTTTAACTTTCTCCTCAAAGAAATGCTGAGTCTATACAGTATCATTAATGCGCCTCAGTATATTAGAGAGATTTTTGTTTGTTTTTGGTGAAACTTCTTAAAAATTCCCCAAACCACTACACAGAGACATTATCAAAATGCATATCTGAAATAAAATTTATTTCTAAATACATGCTTTGGATTTCTTATATAATAAAACAAAACAAATTCACAAAAAAACAATTTTTAAAAACCCTGAAAAATAGAATTGGCCAATTTAAAACAATCTAGATATACCACAATATAATTCTTTCCTGATAGGAAAGAGATTACTCTCTTGAGACTACAAGGGACACCCAAGCATGCTACATTTTAACTGACATGTACTGTTTTCTGTGGTTTGGTTGTTGTTGGATTTTGTTTTGTTTTGTTCTGTTAAAGAACTTAACTTGGGAAGTAGCAGTAATGATTTGGAGCTAACCACTTAGCTCATTAGTATGTCATCTGGACAGCAAAATCAATTTCAACAGAATAAAGTTTGGTTGCTTCCTCCCTCCTTCCCTCCTTCCCTCCCTCCCTAATAAGTCTGCACTACTCACAAGAAAATAAGTTTCCCAGGCTAGATGCTTATTTGCAATCCCAGTTTGCCCCAGCTACTGAGCCAGCCTGTGTTCTCAGCTAGAGCCACATAGGGATTTTCAAGTACTTCAGTTTCAATGCTTTAGGTTTTCAACAGTCACAGAAAAGGAAAAGGAGAGGGTTTAATACAAGGAATTGGAGTCTATAAGGTCCAGATAGGGCCTTTATGAACCCATAAAGAAAGAAGAGAGGGCAAGGAAAAGGAAAGAGAGAAGCTGGGAGGTAGGGGTGAGGTTGGTGTCTTTACTTATCAGGTTGAAATCACTTGGTGAAATGCAGATGAGACCCTTGTTTCGTGGGTTCCCCCTCCCCAGCAAACCCCCAACCGAAGATGAGTGAAAGAAAAGGTGAAGGAGTGAGTAAGAATGTTCCAATACAGTAAAACTTCACTAATTTAGATTAACTGAAGATAGACTAAACTAGTGGGAAAGGCTTGGGAACTATTCAATTCAATCAATATTTATTGAGTACCTAGTCATTAGGCACTGTGGGGGAGATAAAAAAAAATGGATAAAAAGATAGTTGCTTGTTTAGATTCTCCTTCCCACTCTCCCTTTTCAATGAACTTTTAGTTAGAAAGGTAGGGATGATTACCCTCTTCCCCCTCCCCCCCCAAGATCACATATTTCATTTATTTTTACAGATTCAAATTGCTTTCAAACACTTAACAGCAACTCAAACCTAGACCACAGAAAATGTAGGCCAAATAAATAGAAATCCTTCCTGCCCCAAATAAAGTGAACAGATAAGAATGACTTGTAAGTAGCATCCATTGTCTATATGTTAATATAGCCTAATTGCAGTTAATTCTCTGAATATTCCAAATAATTCTCTTCTAATCTTTTTGCTCCAGGAAGAAGGGTTTCCCTAAGTAACCTTCCCTAGCTCTGACTTAGAAGAATCACAAATTTCTAAATTAGTGCCAAAGGAAAGATGCTTCAAGTGGTGGAGACTAAGATATATGCAATGAGATCATGGACCTAGGACTTGAAGGAATCTCAGAGGCTACCTAGCCCACAGGCCCAGAGAAGTTACATGTCTTGGCTAAAGTCACTCAGTCAATGTCATATGGAATCCTCCAGGACCTTGGACTTCATGGCCAGTTTGTTTTGGCTGATGCTAGCAGTTACTTTAAGGTTTGGGGGTTGTTGTTGTTGTTGTTGTTTTTTTAAATCTATTCTAACTAAAATGTTATGGGACTTTAGTTCTTCACTTTGCATCTATGTATGTAGGGAACCAAAATTCCCTCCAAAAGTCATAAACTAAAGGGTTTACCTCCAGGAAGAAGAGTTCATGAAATTCAACATTTTCTTTGAGATTATTTAATTCCTCTCTCATAGTCCAGAAATCAGTCAGTACTTTCTTCAATGATCTCCTGTTTCTCATTCACCCCAACTCCTATATCCCCAGCATACCTGTTTCTTCGGAAAGACTATAGATGAGATGTTCAATGCTGAGGATTCCTGGATCCCCCTCTCCCATCTCTTGAATCAACAATGGAATAAAGGAAGACTGAAGTACTCCATATATATATAGTATTCAAGGATTTATGACAACAAAAATGTCAGTCAATGAACTCTTATATGCTACATGTCAAACTTTGTTCTGAGTATACAAAAAGAAGCAAAAGATAGCCCTTGCCCTCAAGGAGTTTCCAATCTAAGAACTATGTGATTTGTTGAAAATAGCATTGGACAAGTTGGGTAGGAATCCTACTTCCATACAACCCAGATCCTATAAGCATTTATTATTAAGTGCTGCTGTATGTAAAGCACTATGGGAAGCAATGACAAAAATGAAAATCCATCTTCCCCTCAAGAAGTTTTCATTCTGAGACAGGCAAGGAAATGAATGATGGGGAGAAGAACTCGGAGGAACTATGTGCATGATAATGTGAGGAAGAAGAGAATACCAATTTAATGAGGGCAAGAGACTCTGAAGAGGAAATGCTACTGTAAGGATTCCAAAAGACAGAGAGGGGATGCATTCCAATTGAGAACAGTCTTGGAACTTAAGTCACATAATAAAAACAATCACAATATTAATACCACTAAGATTTATAAATCCTTTTCCTCATGATCACCTTGGAATCAAGTATCATAGCCCTTTGAGATATGGATGGATGGCACCTAGAATGTCATCTACTCTTAACTTTCCCTTTTTATTAGACCAATATGATCCTGAGCAAACCCTCCCCTCCCCCCTTTCTCTTTTTAAAATGAGAATAACAATATTTGCACTGTTTACCTACCGGAATTACAGTAAAGAAATGCCAAATTTTGTAGTGATGCTTAAAAGAAATCTTTAAGTTTTAGGCAGTCAACTGAGCAGCTGGGTGGTATAATGGATAAATCTGAAATCTGAAAAACAAATTTAAATCCTGCTTCAGATACTTCCTAGCCATGTGACCTTGGACAAGTCACTTAACCCTGTTTGTCTCCATTTCCCTAACTGTAAAATGAGCTGGAAAAGGAAACGGCAAATAATTCAAATCACACAAAAATATTGTTACCAAGAAAAACCCCAAATGGAGTCAAGAAGAGTCAGATATGATTGAACAAGTTATGGGCTAATAAGGCCCAGAGAAGAAGCTTCCATCCCAACACTTATATTTGATTATGGGGGGAAAGTATTTTTCCACCAGCAAAAGTTTAGTATGCTACACAATAAACACCCAAGAGTCCAGAATTACAGCTTGCCCCAAGACCATTTCTTTCTGAACTCCCAACATCTAAAACAAAAGAATGAAAATAATGATCCATAAAAACTTCAGAACAATCTTTTAGAATATGTCATCACATCAAATACTCATGATCTACAAGCTGTACAGACCAAAAAGCTTTCCTAAGTCTGAGCACTTAGTGCCTGGTGACTAGATCGTCAGCAATTTATTAAATTAAACAAGTCCCTTGGCCTCTTTCACTGGTATAGAATGTTCCCACCTGATTTTTTTTTTAATTTTTTCTATGTCTCCAGCATGTGGAAACATATTATCCCTATAGTTCTGTTCTGTCTGCTATTGGAATGGCATCAAGGATGTTTTCAGGGAGCCTAGAGAACCTAACAATTTTAATTCAACTATAAAAAGCAGTTATTATATCCATGTGTTCAACAGTCCATAGAACTTTAAATATAAAAGAATAATACCAAGGTTATCAGCTCATCCCCGAATTGTTCTATCTGAATCCCATCAAACAAGGTGAGAATTAGAATGATTTCAATAAAAAATGAAAACAATGGGCAAAGAAGAAAGATTTCCAAAAATCATAAGTCAAACAAAAAAAAGTTTTCTGGCTAAGCATCAGTTAACTAGAAAATTCCATTAATCGACTCCTCCCTAATTCCCTGAACATTCTGGTTCAAGGTTTGAAGGGAGAGTATTGGGTTTCCTTCCAGATGCACCCAGGCCCAACTGCAGCATTGGCTATAAGCTCTCTCATCAATCAGTCCAACTAGCCCTCCAGCTCTAATACATCCTCTTGAGTGTTTGTAACCTCAACAGAACTATGATTCATGCCTTCTGCTCCCCATTTACCACCCTCAGATAAATCCCATGAAATAGGAGTCACTAAAGAAACTGACTGATTTAAACCTAGCAGTGTTTCTTCTAGCAATGGCTTATGAATGGCCAGAAAGCAAATGAAATTATCATTCTGAAAAGATAATCTTATTTACAGCAAATCTGGAAGTGGAAAAAAAAAAAAAAGACTTTCTGAAATAAACAGAGCATTGCATTTCCAAGGTCTATCATATCTTTTACATACTTGGGGGAGGAGGGGAGAATCTAAAGGAAAATCTACACACTTATCCACTTTAAAACAGGTACAGAGGTTCAAAGCAATTGGGCGAACAAAGATCTCTAAGGATTTCTAGATCTCAGTCTACTTAGTCCACCCTTCTCAAGTTAGAAGAAAAAGGGTAGGCAACTTGGAAACTATGATGTGGGTTTAGCACCAAAAATTGGGATCCAGTCTATTTGGCAAAAGTTGTAAACCCCAGGTCAGACCAAAAGACCCATGAAGGTTCTCTCCTATATTCTGAGAACAGAGACTAACTAGCCAGTCTGTGAAAAAATTAAGTTAGAGAGGAAATGTATCTATCTTCTCTGTTTCTCCTAAGGATTGACACCATATATATATTTGGTAGGATAGAGATGTTTCTACTGTTGAGATTAATTTGTTGCAACTAGAATAATTACAGCAATACTCCTACTACAGAGTCCTGATGCTGTTGAAGATACATTCTGTTATTAGATATTTTATAGCCAGAGATAAAAACAAACTTCGGAATTTGTTCCAAAATACAGACTCCCTTTTGACTTGTAGTCACATAATAACCAGGAACTTTTATATCAACCTTCTCCATCAACCAGACCTTCCTAATGGAAGGGTGTATATAGAACCTCCCCCCTCCCCCATCTTCCTCCATGCCTAAGTGCATCATCTTTATAAAAAGGTCTCTCAAGGGAGGTACCTTTAAAAAAAAAATTTTTTTTAACAACCTTCACAACAGATGAAGACTTTTTCTCATCACTTTTAAGAATGCCTCCTTGTAACAAGTCAATCCTTGCTTCACAGAGGTTCAATAGTGACATTTGAGAACATCACTAACCCAAAGGTTGAAACAAAGAAGTGACCAGAGGAATACTGAGCTTGTAAATTCTTTAAATAGTTTGAATGCTACCCTCCTTCCTAAATTTAGTGCAAGAGTTTAAACTGCTTGACCAGCAAGGCAATGGTTTATTTTTATCTAAGGGGCAGTGGTTAGTTGAGGAATCAAAATCCACTCAGAAGTCCAAGAGATATGTGTATACAAGTTTACCCCACCACTAAAGAGCTAGAACAATGAGAATCTACATATTAAACAGACTTGCAATGATAACCTATGTAGCACATAAAAGGGGGAAATGGGAGCATCTGGAATGTTGACATTTAAAGGGTGGTTGCAAAAAATCAGCTGGTAAATTATAGTTTGCAGAGAGGTGAGGCCCTTTGATCAAACAAAGCAGATTCGCCACTTTGCATCTGTCCTGGACCATTTACTGCACTTAGTCCCTTTACACACAAGCTTTTGAAATGTTAGTTTCACTTAACAGTGTTCCAGATGGATGCTACTGTGGAATGAGCACTGACCTTAGTGTCAGTAGAGAAAGGTGATCAAATCCTAGTTCTATCACTTCTTTGCTATATGATCCCAAAGATCATTGACCATCTATGTGCCTCAGTTTCTTCCACTGTAAAATGTAGATCATAATAGCTATGTTACACAGGATTGTTGGGAAGGTCAAATAAAGGGCAGTAAGGAAGGAGAGCTAGATTGGCAGTTGGAGGACTTAGGTTTTAAATACCACTCTGCCACTTACATCTCAACAAGTCACTTCTTTGGACTTCAGTTTCTTCATCTTTAAAATGACCTCTAGCTCTGAATGAATAATCCTATGCCCATAAATTGCTTTAACCATAAAACATCAGTGGATGGAGTACCAGGCCTGGAGTCAGGAGGACCTGAATTCAAATCCAACATCAGACACTTACTAGCTGTGTGACCCTGAGCAAGTCACTTCACCCTATTTGTTCCCATTTCCTCAACTGTAAAATGAGCTGGAGAAGGAAAAGGCAAATCTCTTCAGTGTCTTTTCCAAGAAAATCCCAAATGGGGTCAAGAAGAGTCAGACACGACTGAAATAACTAAACAACAAACACAGCCCACAAAGGTGGGCTGCTTCTGTAAAACAGCATAGTATAGTGAACGAGTTCTGAACTAGTGGTCAGTCTGAACTCTGCCACTGATGTGCATGTGATCCTAAATAAGTCACTTCCTGTCTCCAGACTTCAGTCTGAAAAGTAAGGAAAACGAAGAGCTTAGCTTGACAGTCCTAAAGTTTCCTTTCAGTCCTAAGATTCTGTGACTCTATGATCTTCAGAGGGGGAATGAGTGTGATTCCTTACACTGGGGACTTAGTCTTTGCGGCGTATCTTCTTTGACAGAGAGCGCAAAATCAGTTAGATACTAACACAGGGTACCAAGTATAGATCAAGGGAGTCGGGGACCTTGCAAACAGAGCCTGGTCTTTTTCACTGTGCTTTGCTTCTGACAGATGATAAGACTGCATAACCAACTTGTTGTGGGAGTGGAGGAGTGGTACCCAGCTGTGCCGCTTTTCCTTGCATCATGCAAGACCAAAGGCCAGGAAAGATGTGGCTAAGAAGGGCATGTACACACCATAGTACAATGTCCCAAAGTCATGAGTGTATTTCATATACTTCCCAATTGGCAGAAATTCTATCATCAAAGGTAGAGAAATAGCATCATAGAACTATAAGGGTATAGAGATTCTCTTCCCCGAGGCTTTAGGGGACTCTACTGTGGCTGCTGAGCAGGATATTTCCTGAAGGACAAGTACAAGGTGGTACATTAAAGGTGCAGAATAAGGCACAGATTGTTACATTTGGTCCATGTGTTTATCTTGCTTGATATCTTTGTTACAAGGGTTGTGTTTATTTATCTTGCTTGATATCTTTGTTACAAGGGTTTTGGTTGGAAGTTCCTGTAAGAAGGATTGATACTCAAAAGTGACAGCTACATTTTTAAAAAAGCATTAATTAAATATCTATTAAAATGAGAACAGCACTATTATGTTAAATTCTGGGAAAGCGAAAAGATTAAATAAGGCATGGCGCTAATCTCATGAAGCTTACAAATAATAGCCCATTAAGTTTCTTCATCTATAAAACTGGAGAAATAATCTCTGTCCTGCCAAACTTACAAGACTGTTCATTAATTCAATTAGCTTTCATGACTATAACATCAAATGAGATATACCAGAAGGAAACACTTAAGAAGTATAAAGTGCTATATACTTTGTACATAGGACTATAAACTGTACTATAGGGGAACCCTAATAAAGAAGTTTAGCTCCTTTAGGCAGAGATAGTAGTTAAGAAGTGTGTTCTTCACAATCCCAACTCTTAACTACCTCTTATTGTCGTCCAAGTGATCCTTATTTAACCCCCACACCTCTATAAGATTCCTGCTCTTTAGGAGCATAAAGGGGTTACTGGACTGGAAAGTAAAGGAGTTCCTAACTTAGGTGACAACTAGGGACCCCCCCTTCCACTTCTAAAATCCTCTAGAATCAAAATAGAGCTTGAGAGCTTACAAGCACTCGTTCTCACTAAACTTTAGTTTCATTTAGTTCTGACCTAAAAGAAAAATTGGACTTGAATGCTATTAGTTCAACTTTTTTTTTAAAGCACAGATTTTATAAAAGTTGGGGTGAGGAGAGAATTGCAGAGAAAGAAAATCAACAGTTCTGCTAGCCAGGGGCACTTTGCAAACAGGAAAGTAAAACTCAAGATGTGGGCAAGCCTCAGGTTTCAGTGCCTCGGGGTACATTCTAGAGACACCAGTGTATTTACTGAATAGCCAAGGAAGAAAGCAAAAACTCCAATCTTCTAACATCTGATAATCTTATGTGTTATAGCAGTTAACAGCAAATGTTCATGGTTGCATCAGGAGGTTTGGTGGGTAGGAAAAAGTTTCCGATTAATAGGGGTCCTTGGAGGTACAAGAGCTATATCCAATGAAGAACTGGACTTTAATTTCAAAATGGGCAACTAACATTCAACAATTTTTTTGTTCTCTCTATCCTTAAAAAAAAAAAAAAAAAAAAAGCTAATATATTTGTTTTCTAAGTCAGATGCTCTTTAGGTGAAGAACAGGGGGAAGGAAGAGGAGTAACAAACCTGGGATATTCTACAGCCAGTGTTGTAGAGTATTCAGCATCTGTCTTTGTATACCGAAAGTGAAGAAAGAAATCAAATATCTATACACTGTATATGGCTAAAATACTTAGCCTAGAATGATACAAAGACATATATACCTCAGCCCTACCCCACAATAATCCAAAAAGTAAAGGAGAGGTGGAGATGGTGGTAACAAAGTCCAAACAGATTCCTAGGATGCTTTTTCATACTGCTTGTCATTCATTAGATTCAACAATAGGTAGGTAAGAGATCCATCGCTGCTAATGGACTGAAAATATACCCCCCCTCCCCCAGCCAAAAAAATGTATTCCTGAAACACCAATACTGTGTTTATTCTTACAGGCTTCCTTTGCCTTCCTTCAAAACACTGCAATGAATGGCTGCTCCAATAATAGTTAATAAGACTATTATTCTGTAAACACTGGGTTCTGTTGTTTCCATGCCTTAACTGTCTGCAATTTAGTCATAAAATAACTTATTAATTATAAAACACCCAAAGCTTTTTTACAAAATGAAAAAGAAGAAAGGAAGAGAGAAAGCAAGCCTGTCTGGCTGAATCGAAAGGGAAAACGAATGGCAGAATGAATTAAATTGGCGCAAGATGGGAGTACTGTCCAACTGACTTATATTTTTCCATTACTGTCTAGACTAATAATAAATAATAATACTTTGCACTTCTCTACTGCCTTTCATCTGAGGGTTTCAAAGTGCTTTACAAACATTAACTAATTATTCCTTGCAGAATCCTGGGTGAGACAGGCAAGGAAAAGGTACTCTAATGGGGTTAGACCAGCTAAAATTTCAGAATTTTAAAACGCCAAAGATTTCAAAACCTACACAGAACATCATCTACTTATATGCCCCAAGCCTTTCTTCCTTTCAGTTGAAGAGGGCATCAAGGAGTAGGCAGGGACCTGCTTGCATCAGTTCCGTCCCTCTTCCCCCACTTGATTTCTACATACTCTGGGAATTCAATAGGAAACTGGAACCTCTTGTTGTGACTCAGTTTCCCATCTCAGTAAAATACAATAGTAATTAGAAGTGGCAAATACAAGGAGCACTCTTTTTGATCCCTGGATAAAAGCTTTGAGGCAAGCACAAAAGAGTACCCTTATTTGCCCAGATTTAAAAAGAAACCTTGGGCTTTATGGTCTATTTGAAGGTGTGCCCAGAAGAAAAATGGTCGTGTCCTCCATTTACCTTCCTTGCTGGGAATTCATATTCCTTTGGGGAAAGGAACCATTTTTCAAGGTTAATATCCCTAAGTGAAAAACTTAAAGCCTAAATGATTTTACTTCAAAACCTTACAGTAAAGTCAACTATTAAAATGCAGTTATGGCAGATGGTCAGCAAGACAAGCAAGTCCATTCTGCTAACTCTTAATTATCATAAACAAATTAAAAAGAGAGTGGCAAAGTCAGTCCAAATTGCAGAATAGCCCATGCTTTGTTCTGTGGAAGTATTTGCTTTTTAAAAAGAAATAAAACATGCAAATTTAACCAAGGGCAGTAGCCAGGCAGAGTCTCAGGGGATGGGAATGGACAAAGAAGATACCAGTAGATAAGAATTTGGAATCAGTCTACCAAGTATTTGTATGTAAATTAAGCCGCAGAAAACAATTTGTCCTCTTAAGTAGATTAAGCTTGACTCCCGAATTCTTCCGGTGCTCCCCAGTTATTTAGCAATTCTTTCTATCATTGAGCAAAGGAAAGATGCTTTAGCTCCGTCTTCCTCCCAAGTACCAGAAAACTGCAATTAGTTCATTCCAAAATAAGACGACAGAAGAAGTTCCTCCTGAAATGTGAAGGCATAAAGTCTAAAAATAAGGGTTCTAGGCACAAAGGCAGCCTGGACATGACTTCATCTATCACCTTCCCAAGTCCTAGAACCTATCTTCCAGAAGACCCTTAGATAAGTAAAAAACAAACATTGGGGGGCGAGGAGGGAGGTATAAAATTCCCTTCCATCCTTCCTGTGCTCCATGGCTGGAACAGGGTGGGGACGCCCAGGTGCTGTGACCTCTAACTCACCAGGATGTATCACCTAGCAGAAAACACCCAAAGAATGGAAGCTGGGAGGGAGTGCTGCCTCAATGAATGGGCATGATTAAAGAAGTCCAACAAAAGAATTAAAGACCACCAAGTGAAAAGTAAATGGATTTATGCTCTGATCCTTTGTAGTCTCCAAAAATTACCTTAAAGAAAAGTACATGCCACATAGCATGCCCAGAGAAAGCCTTTCATCTCACTCTCCCACGCTTCTCCCCAAGAGACTTTCAGAGTTTTCTTAAATATATAAAAGGCTTTGTCCAGGAATGCTACATGTACTTTTCCATCCTTCAAGGAACACAAACTGGGAGGCCAAACAAATTTGGCAATAGCCCTTTAAATTAGTAAGCTGCAACCACTCTCTTCCCTCCCCCCCCCCAAAAAAAAAGAGACAGAGAGAGAGAGAGAGAGAGAGAGAGAGAGAGAGAGAGAGAGAGAGAATGAGAGAATGAACACACGAACACAGAATTTTCAGGTGCATCACTCCAAGAAGGCAACTTCAAGGAAGAGGGAGATAATTATTAAAATTTATCTCAATGGAATTTATTTAGCTGGCACTATTTTCCTGATTTAAAGGATGATTTTTACCAAAGAAATTATGGAACACAACTCCTCAGCAACTAAACATGATTCAAATGAACGCTTTGAAGGCTCTGATTATATCTGTAAGAGATAAATAATCCCATTTCAGCCAATGTACCTGGTGACCATGGAAATGGCAAAATGCAATACCTAGGAATTATTTTTATTAGCTAAATACAGAGGCAGTCATCAGTCACTTCTAACTACACTATTAATAGCCTCAGACACTTAACACTTCCCAGCTCTGTTACCCTGAGCAAGTCACTTAACCCCAATTGCTTCAGAAAAAAAAAAGGGAAAAAAAAAAGTTCACATTAACTATACTATTAAAAGATGAGTGAAATAGAAAGAGATTATTCAAGATATAATCAAACATGGAAAACTCATTAGTTGGTGATATCAATAATATTAGCAACTATAATAGTAACAATAATTGCACAGCATTTTAAAGTTGCAGAAGGATATGTGTGAGTATAGACACATATATGTGTGATATACATATAAACAAAAACAATAAACAAAAATATTTGATCCTCATAACAACATTCTAAGGCAAGTGTTATAGATACTATTTTGCAGATGAAGAAACCATGACTCAAAGAGTTTAAATAATTTCCCTAGGGACACACAGCAAAGGTCTAAAGATGAGATTTGAACCTCGTCTTCCAGATTTGAATTAAAGAATTTTATTCATTAGAGAAGGAAAACAGTTTATGGGAATATTACCTGGTCTTAGAAGGTAATTCCAATACTCAAATAGAAATCTAATTTGTATTGCAGATTATGTTCTTCATCTTGATATCAAAACCATGAGTAGCTTTAGAAGTAGTGAGGTTTCCTTCTTTTGTAGAGGACGGTTCATTACTTATTGAGTATATATGATAATAAGCATTCCTTTCAGATATATGATAGATAGAATCAATGGTCAATGACACCCTCCCCAATGATCAAACACAGTAATTCTGTTATCCTGGGGATTTTTTCAGTTCCAAAAATTAATTCTTGTTATTAAGAACAAGGTGGTATATGGGGCTGGTGATGAGTTCTATTTCTATCAGACAAAGATTAGCCATACTAAGCTTGGAGAAACACTACAAGACTGTCCTCCTAATGATTAAAAAGCAGATTTTCATGGGATGATTCATTAGAATCAAAAAATTTTAAGTTGGACGATAAAATCCAAACCCCTCTATTCTTCAAGTTTGAAAATTGAAGCCCAGAAAAGTTAAATGACTTGCTCAAAAATAATTAAATTCAAGGAAAACTTAGATTGAAAACCGAATCTGAATTAAAACCAAATACTTCCCATTATGCCAAAGGTGAGAAGGGTTATGATCTATAGTGATAGAGAGAATAGCCACAAAGAGGAAATGATAGAATTGAGAAAAGTATTTTTATTAGAAAATCAATGATCTTTTAGGAGAATGGAGTTGGAGTTGTAAGCTGGTGCTTATATCTATCTTTAGTGACACTACACACACATACACACATACAGAGAGAGAGAGAGAGAGAGAGAGAGAGAGAGAGAGAGAAAGAGAGACAGAGAGACAGAGAGACAGAGAGACAGACAGAGAGAAAGAGAATGGGTCAGATAACTGCTGGGTTAGACTGTTTTTCACCAAACAAACAACTGAGGTCTGAGCTAAGCACCATGTGGCTGACTGTGTCCTATGTCAGTCTTCACATATGAATGCACTCTAAAATGGAATGAAGCAGACAAAGTGAACTAAGAAAGGAATCTTTCTAAAGAAAGTATACAGAGAGTAAGATCTGACAGGTGTAATCTATAGTGGACACTGAAGTCATCAAGGTCAAGAGAAATGGCTAGAGAGGACCAATGCTCAGGCAATTCAAGTGGTTTGCGTGGGAAGGACAGGTGAACCATAAGGGGGAATGCTAGTAAGGAGCAGAGACTAGGGGTCACATGCTCAAGTGGGGATTATACACTGGAATGAAAGGAACAGATGTTTTTATGGGTGGAAAAGGAATAAGAAAAAGTCAAAGCATATAGGGGAGAAAAAGGAATTTTGAGGTATTTGGTTTCAAGGAGACAACTAATCTAAAAAATGAAAGATAAGGATCATACATTCCACTTAAACGACAAGAGAGTAGATGTAGCTGCATGGGCTTTGGAAACTGAGATCTTGTGTTAATATCTGAAAGAATTTTATTTTCAATAAAAAATAATGGCACCATGAAAAGAGCATTGGACAAAGAGCATTGGACTTGCCATCTCAGAGCCTGGATTAGAATTCCAACTCTGATATGTACTATACTTGATTTGGACTTGGACAAATATTTTAATCTTTCTGGTCTTCAATTTCCTCACCTGTAAATTACAAGACTAGATAGTCTCTAAGATCCCTTCTTGCTTAAAGTCAGAGATTCTTAACCTAGGTCCATTGACCCCCAAAGTATTCATGAATACATATAATGGTGGATTATGAACTTGGATTAGGAAAAAAAATGCATTCTTATTTGCATTAACTTCTGACTAAAATGAAGTATTTCTTTACAAAATTAAGTAACAAAACAAAGTATTATTAGCCTTTACTTCTGTCAGACTACCAAAGAAATACAAGACACAAAAAGAAGAATCCCTGCTTTAGGTCTCTGACAAGATCTTAAGATGCTAAACTGCCCACTGGTTCCCACTGGGTTGGCATAAGTCAGGGGAGAATGGTTATACTAATTTTATTCTCATTTCTGATTCATTTTATTTTCATTTTCTATTTCTCATCCCTCCCATTCTCCTTGCTATAACATTTGAGCTGCAAATAACTTCCTAAAGCCAGAGTCAAAGCTATATTCCTATGCTCTCTGAATTCTGCCATCATTTTAAAACATAGAGCTAAACTGGGGATGATGGGCGGAGCTCCAAGCCACAAGATAGGACTATAATATTCCAAGGCCCAGAACCCAAGGCCTGAGGCCCAGGGCCCAGTACCAGAACTAATGCAAGTGTGCCTGGGAACACTGATCAGATGATGGAATTATCTCACCTAGCCAAATCATCACCCTTCCTTTTCCCTTCATGTTTTCCACACTTATAGAGACAGGAAAGAAAGGAATCTATCTCAACCTAGCCAAAATTCATTCAAAATGTAAATAAATTCCTTTTATAATATTGGGTTCCATTTCCAGAGAAATGTGGCCGAATGGCCGGTGTTTACTGCAGTCTCAGTCAGCAATGCAGCCCAACCTTCAGTCAAGCTATTAACTTGAACGTTGAACTTCACAGCGCTGGCTGTCTTTCTCAGCCATCCTTTTGATGTTACCTCCAAAGCAAAAAAGATCAAAGGCTTTGAGTGTGGTGAGGGGAAGTCCCAGGCTCTTAGCCTACCCGCCTGTGATATATGTTAAAATCCTGGCCAAGAGAGAGTGTGCGCCTGAGTGAGCCAAAGCACTAGAGAGACATACTGTAGGGGGATGGGGGAATCAAGGTGGAGGGAGGAGGAAGAGGAAAATGGTCAAAAAGAAGAAGCCATCAGAAAGCCCAGCAAAATGAGGCTTTGGGAAATCTTTACTTGGATCCAAAATTAACTGCCCTTTCTCCCCACCATCACTCCTTGCCTCCTCCCTCCCCCCCCACACACAGAGAATTTTCTTCATGAAGTCTTCCGTCCCCAAATCCCTAAGTATTATACAAGCAGCTCCCCTGAAATCTTCCTCCATCCTCTTCCCTTGATTGTCTATGGCCTCCAAATAGCAAAAATGCATTTCAGAGCTTTCCTACTTCTTATGATTGCCTTAGAAGAAAAAAAAACGAATAAACCATCAATTCATCTAAAGCTCCATTAGAATTCTGTTTGGCATTAAGTAACATAAAATGAACTCATAGGCCAGTCAGTTACTAGATAAATCCTAGAGACATTCAATTGCCTGTCTGTCTGAGTATCACACCTAAAGCAATGCTCTGATCCCCCCAAAAAAGGATTTAATGGGAATCATCACACCTACATTTCAAGGAAAAGAGAGATGAACAGCACCCTTCAAGTCGCTCTACAAAAAGAGACTGAAAAGTAAATGTAAATCCTAAGGCATCCCTATGTAGAGTAGCCCGTCGTTGGATCCTCACTATAATTTCTTTTGTGTTTTATTTCAAGGAAAGTAATTTAATGCCATCATGAACAATTTTATTCCCACCTTTTGAATTTCTCTAGAATATTAACAGATATTCATTTGTCCCCTGCTTTTCAAATACTGCATTCTAAAGCCATTAAAGATATTTTTGACTATTTTCTGTACCTCCTTCCCCATATAGTAAAATCCTAACCTCCACTTGTTTGGGTTGCATTGAGTTTTGCCTTTTTTTTTTTTTTTTTGGAGTTGTTTCTTTTATTTTTTTTTAAACATCTTCCCAGAATACATAATATTCCACATTTAGACAATGACATGGAGACTGAAGTGGTCAAAACAAATGCAACAGAGGGAAACTGCCAAACCAAGTCCCTCATCCATCAGCTACTGTCCTTGTAACTACAGGGTCGTGCAGAAATCAAGAACTGTCATGTTGTGAATCTCCCCTCCCTCCCATTCTCTTGACTAAACCCTGACTCCTGCAAAAGCTTCCATGGCCCACTACTGCTGCCATGGCTGCCTCCTCTTCTTCTTCCTCCTTTTTGGGGAAAATCAAGCCTCAGTTGCTAGTTACTTCTGAAGCACTGTGCCCCAAAGAGGGGCAATTTACCTGTCAAAACAGTTTGAAGGTTCATGGAGTGATAACCACCAAAGTCCCTTCCACTTAAGCAATCCAGGGCATTTGGGGAACCATCCTCTCCTTTCTAAAGAATCAAAAATGAGAAAAAAAAGTTTTACAAAGGGAAAAGCTGAAAAATGTAGAGGGGCATAGAAGCAGTGTCAAGAGTCCAAATGGGCAATTAATAGATGCTTATTCAAATGAAGTAGAAAAGAATGCTGTATTTGGAGTCATTCCAATCTGGGTACACAAGCATCACTGAACAATTCTCAACTCTATGGGACTCAGTTTCACTATTTAAAAACTAAAGCTAGATAATATGATCTTGAAGGTCCCTTCCTGTCCTAGATCTTATGATCTGAGACACAGACTTTGCTTCAACTCAAAGGAATCTCAGGGAGTGGCTATTTAAGCTCATTTCATATGAGAAAACCAAAACCCAAATATCACAATGGCAATAAGAGGACCAGATAAGAGAATGGTTCATGACATCCAATCCAGTATATTTTCTAATACTTCATACTACTTTATATCATTTACATGAATATAAATAAAGTCACTGCAATAGAACATAACCTCTTTCTCAAGAGCAAAACTGATCTTATTTTTGTCATGAATCTTCTAGTCTAGCAAAGAACCTTACATATAATAAACATTTAAGCATCTGTTGAACTATACTCTGCTTTCAAACAATATGTCTTAACGACCCATGGTGCTGAATTGTATAACTGTACCAGCATTGAATCTTTCCTTTTATAAATTTGTAATCAAATCAAAAATTGTCATTCACATGGCAATGCTAAGTATGTAGGAAAGGCACCAAGAAGATTCTGTGCTCTTCAATGTGGAGAGAGACTGCTGGCAAGGGGAGAAAGGAAGCAGTGAGGAGGGGAGGAGATAGAGAGGTTATGTTCTCCTAATCTAGCCAGTATTTACCTTCTGTATTCTGAATCTAGTTACATATATACACATGCACCACAGATTTAAAACTGGATAAGACCTCAAAGGTCATCCCCTTGTTTTACAGAAGAGAAAACTTAGGCTCAATCAGGTTGAGACTTACCCACGGTTATGTAGAGAGAAAAGCTCAAATTCAAATCACATCCTCTTATTTCAGATCCTGCTGCTCCTTCAACCTCCTTTTTTCTTCAATCTTGCCTTGTGATACACATCATCTCACCTGAAATCTCTATCCAAGTAATGCTCAATTTCTAATAATCCCTACTCAAATTTCACCTCTTCTGCAAAGTCTTCGTCAACCACATCTTGTCTCCCCAAAGAGATTCTAAACTTAGGGAAGAGGGATCCTGTTTTTAGGTCCATGAAGCCCATATACAAGCTATCCAGTGATAGACTCTTAATTTTATCCTTGACTGATCAAACTTCATGATCTCCCATGGTGATTTCGTCACATTTTGGCCACTCACGCCATAGTTCATCGAGTAAAAATGAGTTTAAAAACTAGGGAAGTTAGAGATTAAAAGGGAAACCAGCAATTGATTCAGAACATAAAGAAAGTCCAAGAATAACTAAGATAGGAAACTGAAACATCTTAAAGTCAGGCCCAAATTCTAGGATCATTTCACTTTGTGATTTTTGCCCCAAAACATCTAGGGAATCAAAGGATTTTTTAAAAAGGGACACACCTTCAGTAGGGTCTCAAACACCTGAAGGGAAGAGAGAAGTCACAATTTACCAGCAAAGCTGGCACAATTAATATTTGCTCAATAGGTGGGGAAAAAACCCACACCTTATTCAATAATATCTGGAAAAGGCAGAGTTGCATGTCCACTGCTAAAGAAAGGCCTGCTTTGTATATTACACAATAGAAAGATTGTTCACAGATGGTGAAAAACCTTACATAAATAATTCCACCTATAGGAATGATATAGGTCAATGACAACTTAAAAAGAGGGGTCTGAGAAGAGATTGACACTCACACATATATACATATATATGTATATACCTACACAGAATATATACAATATTCACTTGAGTAGAGTTTAAAAAGGGAGGGGGAAAAATCGCTATTCTTTTTACAATAACCACAGTAAACTTAAAACAGATCTCTTACTTATGGAGTTTTACTTATTTGGGTTGTTTTTGTTTTGTTTTGGGGGAGTCCCTAAATCTAGGCAACAGCCAAGGATTGGCTTCTGATCTTCAGTTCCCACTGAATCAAACCCAGGTCAGAGGGTTAAGGGGAAAACCCCCATAATAACCAACAAGTGAACTTCAAAAAATGTTCTTCCCCTTAAAGCTTTAAAGAAATGCATCCCAGTGAAACATTCAACATTCCTAGCTTCTCAAAAAATAATAAATAATAAAGACACAAGCACTTTAACTTTGTGGTTCTAAAATCTTGAAATGCCTCTAGCCAAACATTTAGAAAGCTAAACGAGACCAGGAAAATATCAAAAATAATTGCCATTTCACCTCCATGAGACCCTGAAATTAGTTTCCACTAGGGAACAAGTATCATCCATCTCTCCATGTCTATCTATATTACACGGAGTTCTCTACTAAAGAACAAGAGGGAAAATAAATTAAGAACTTATTCACTTGCCCTCTTGGGGGGTAAGAGAAAGTTTTGACTTTCCACATGGCTTAGAAAGCCCATGTCATTCACCTGTACCATCAAGTCTACAAGCACATCCTAGACCACATTCCCATTTACCACACAATTTAGCACTTAATTACATCACATCTTGTACTATTTGCTGACATCTCAGGGATGTAAGTCTTCTCCCCAGCAAGGCTGCAAATTTAAGATTTCCTCTGGCTGGTTCTCATTTTCCTTGAAGAGGGCAGGGGAAAATATAAGGTCCTTTCCAACTCTAAAAATGTTAGGATTCTCTGACCCTTTCCAATACTTTTGAATTGCTCAAAGCATCTGATCTAACCTGCTGGGCCCAAAGTAGAAATTTTAAAACCCTCAAAATACATTAAATCTTTTCCTTTCTTCTTAGTCCCCCACCTTTAACATCCTTTTATCCTTACATTCTGCTAATGATCTTGTTTCCAACTTTGTGGAAGATTGAGGATACTATGAACACCCTCAAGTTCCTATACTCTTCTAAATCTTTCCATCTATTTTCTCCTTGTTCTTTCTGGTCTCGAAGTAGAATTACTCTTTGAATGATCAGCTAGTTCCAGGGGACTACCATATGGCAGGAAAAGTGACTTTGAATAATATTTTATTACACTGAACAAAATAAAACCTATTTCTCCTTCCCCCAAAAAAAACTATTAGCAATCAAAATTCCAGCTGCACACTTCTGTATAGTCCCAATCCATCAATAACCAGCTTTCTCAAGCACCATTAGTAACATCTCTGTTAGCACCTTTCCCTCTGCTCATAACTATGCTCAAATGTCCCCTTGTAATCTATAACACTTCTTAAGCCTGGTACAACTCAGTTTACCATTTTCTTTTCTCTCCTTTGAGGAAGAATAGCTTATTTTACTTAACTTTCTCACAGCCTATTTATACCTCAATAATTTCTCTCTTTCCCTGATCCTTTGAAAACAGTTCTCTCAAAGATCACTCACTTGATGATCTCTGGTTCACTTTCTTCAAAGGTCTTTTTTGTTGTTGTTGTTGTTCTAGGTCTATAGTAGTCCTTGGTATGGCTAACCTTTTCTTTTTGATATCTTCTTCTTGACACTACATTCTCATCATTCCTCTATCTCTCTTTAACTGCTCTTGCTCCATAATTCTTTTGCTGGTTTCCTATTCTCTTCCTACCCTCCTTAAGAAGATATGTATCCCTAAGATTTATTCTTAGTGCTATATACCTTCTTTCTCTATCCCTCGATGACTTTACCTACTCCTATGTAGGTGGTTCCCAAACCATTCATCCAGTCCCCTATTTCCTACCACCTCTTAATCATATACATATGGGTGTCCAAACAGAGCTTCAAACTCAACATGCCCTAAATTAAACTCATCTAGTTCTCCTCAAAAATTTTATGTTCATCCTAATTTCTCAGTCATTATGACAGAAACTTTATTTTCCCAGTCATTAGACTTGAAAACTAACATTCATTTGACTCATCTCTCATGTTCACCTTTCATGATCAATCAGCTGTCATGTTCTAAAGCCCTCTCATACCCATCTCCTCCTTTACGTTGTTCTCTGTAATCACCCTTGTTCAAAGCTTCATAGAATCTCAACTAGAAAATCTGAATATCCTCTCAACTGATATTTCTGTTTCTAACTTATTCCCTCTCCAATCTACCCTTCACTGAACTGCCCAAGTCAAAGCTTCTTAAACTGTGGGTCACAAGCCCATATGGGGTCATGTAACTGAATGTGAGAGTTGTAAATCATGATTATCAGTAAATGTTTGCTTTGTATATCTATTGTATATATCTATATACTTAGGGCTGTGTAAAAATTTCTCAAGCAAAAAAAGGGGTCATGAGTGAAAAAAGTTTAAGCAGCCCTGGCTAAGTAATCCTCCTAATGTACAACCCTAACCAACTAACTTACTCCAACTACCCTTAGTGACTTGTCCATTTTTTATTGACTAATGTATGTATTTCAAGGTCTACTCCAATCTACCTTTCCACCATGCCCCTTCATATGCTCTAACATCTAACTAAAATGGTCTACTCTGTCATACCCATTTCTATCCTTTCCTCTCTAGTTTCTATGCTTTTATTTGCTCTACTCTCTAGAAATGGACTCTTCTTTCCCCTCTCCATCCAAATCTCTAATGAATTAAGTGCCTCCTATCCTAAGGGAATGGGATGGTACCCTGCCATCTAGGCTAGAAACATTTTATTTGAACCTGTCTTGTCTTTATACACATCATACACTCTTCCTGTATCATAATTAACTGAACATAGATTTTGCCTGTCTCTTCCCTACATTCCTCTGGCCTCACACATAACAGTCAAAATTCTTCTAAAGTAGGGTTTGTTTTAAATCAATCTTCCTATTCACAGTGCCTAGCATAGTGCTTTGTCCTGATAAAACATTTAATATGTGTCTCAATTTTTTGAGTTGCATTGCAATTTTTAAAGCCACAGGCATATGAACTATTTTCTAAATTAATTCATTTATGAACCCATTCAATACAATTGAGTTAAGGTAGTACCTATAAGGCATCTTAATTTTGTAGAAGTTAATTCTTAGTGAAAAGAAAAGAATATTTATTGAGAACTATGAATTAAGATACTTGGCTTTTATCTAGTCCTTATACCAGCTTTTCTTTATGCTATGGGAGGGTTTCTGGATCTCTTTGATCTTAATTTTCTGATCTGTAAAATGAGTTGACCTCTAAGATTCTTTCCAAAGAGGATTTTTCATATTTCTATAATATTCAATGCAAATTCACATACCTCGAGTATAGATTTTACTTTATTCAAATTATATGTAATATTGTATTAATAACATATATTATATAATAATAATGTAAATTATTCAAATAAAGTTTCTCTTTGGAAATTTCTCTACTGTAACAAATGAATGATAATCTAGGATTTTGGAGAACTCATGGTCTGATTTCCTCATTAACTCCCTTAAGAAAATGATAATAATAATAATAATAGTGAGATAGTTTGGCCCAGAACTGGCCTCAGTGTCAGAAAGACAATGTTCAAGTACCAACTTAATCTCTCATTGTCCCAGGTAATTCTATAAGACTAGGACAAGGTGCAAAGAAGGGGCCAATTTATATTGGAAGAGATTATTCTTTATGCCAATTACAGATCTAGTTAGAAAATAATGAAAATAAGTCACTTGCATAAGTGGTTTAAGAAGCTAGATGATGTACTGGCAAGAGTACTGGAACTACAAACAGGAAGAACTGAGTTCAAACCTAGCCTCAGACATTTATTAGCTGTGTGATCCTGAATAATTCACTTGAACTTGTTTTCCTCAGTTTCCTCATCTGGAAAATAATGTGGAAAAGGAAATTGCATATCACTCCAGGATTTGCCAAGAAAACTCCAAATGGGATCACCGAGAATCAGATACAACTGAACAGCAAGTGCTTTAAAAATAACAAAAATACTTTCCCCACATTTGCCCTATCAGTGAAGTGTTATGAAACTACTTTTAAAACTTATCAATCAACACTCAGCCTTACTTTGGATCCACACAAGGTTAAGTCCGGTGTTTTCTCTTATCATATAAGGCTGTCCTGACCTCTGAGGTACAATTCAACCTTTCTAGAGAGCACAGGTAAGGTATAGAAGGCCTCCAAAAGAAAAAAAACCCACTCACTAACTCAAAAATAACAGTCAGCAAGGAAATATAATCAGTGAATTGGTAGCATCTCCCTAGCTACCTCTCAGCAAACTAAAAGCACAAACTCTTACTCAGGCTGGCCGGCTGGGCTTCTACTTACCCTGCAGGCATTTTTCCTATTTCAAAGTTTCTATTAACTCCCCACTGATGTGCCCTAAAAGAATTTTTAAGGGCTTGGAAGCACATGAATAAAATAGACTTTGTTGGACCAGCACAGCCAAATGAAAGTCTTTCTCCTGTGGCAGTGCTGATAAAAGTTTCAGGGTTAGCTGCTCTTATCAACCAGCCAAAGACTTTTGGTGAACCTGGGATTCCCAAACTATCAGCCACACTGCCCTGCAGGCTCTGCCAAGTCCCTTGCTGAGGGAAGGGTGGGCTTAGGACTTCCCCATCACAGATCAGAGAATGCTCACGCGATGCGGTCAATCCAACCATATCCACAGAGCAAAACCTTACTGAAGTACAGTTGAGCAAAGAGACAAAAGGGGGGGGGGGGCATACTTCCTGCCCTCCAGAAGTTCCCTATTCTCTCTCACTCCTTTCTCCTCCCTCCAAAAGATCCCCAAATCCAAATTATCAAAGCTGAAATCTCAAATGGAAGCACTAAAGAGAGTACACATCAATGCAGGTCAGCAGAGCTGAGGCAAAATGATTTGAGAAAGGGACGAAGATAGGAGATGAAAAAGGAATTCTGGAAGTAGGAGAAATGAAAATGCAGCATATCAAATATTCTGAAGCAAGCAGAAATTTAGAGGTTTGTTTAAACCTGCAGCAATGCACTGAAAATCTTCTGTTCTGGCAGACATGCAAGATATTCACCATACCTGCCCCTTCATACACTTGGGACTCCCATATTCAGTACATTCTATCATCAATTACTATGTCTTGACTTTAATCTAGCTCCGCATAATAAATGTTTGCCTGAGAAATGATTACAATAGTATTACCTGATTTTTTTTATCACTTTATCCAAAGTGATTTGACATTGCTCTTTTTTGTTTCTTTTTTTTTTCCTTTTTTTTTTTTAAAGGAAATTAGGATTAAGTGACTTGCGTAGGGTCACACAGCTAGGAAGTGTTAAGAAAGCCTATACTTTATCCACTGCCCCATATAGCTACCCCCTCCAAAGTGATTTGAACATAAAAGATATGATCACTTATGAAAAATCTAAACAAGAAAGCACAATATCATCCCCATTTTACAGATTAAGTCAATGAATCAGGTTAAAACCAAGGGATTAGAGCAACCAAACCATTCTTGAAACAACTGCAATAGATTAGGTTTCATTTCCACCTTGTTCACTCTAAAGAAGTTTATTTGTGAATTGTAGCAGGACAACATCCCGAGGCTAGTAAATAGTCAAAGGCTAACAATTTAGCCTTAGCCATCTTCATCTAGGTTAATTCCTCTTCTCAAGGAGTTAGAATCTTTATTCTTGCTGAATAGTGAGATATGTAGCACCTTAGAAATCACTGAGCTTAATGCTCTAATTTGACAAATGTATAAGCTGAGAACTAGAGATAGGATATTATTTGCACAAGATCACCTGTCCAGTAAATGACAGGATCAGGTACTATTTTTCACTGTGCAGTAGGCTGAGGTTCTATCCGGACAGCCTTACTACTTACTTCTCTGGATCTGGAATGATGGATTCTAGGAGGTCAGTTCCTATCCCCATCCTACTATCCACCAAGGACCAATAAAGAGAAATCACAGAAACACAAGTCAAGGTCAGAAATTCCTAAGTATAATGAAAAATAAAGTTTCTGACCATCTCTAGACCTTAATTTCCTTATAAATGTCAACACTGTTGAATCTTAAATTCACAGCCCATGGACTGAAAAGTGAAAGAGTGCCAATAATAATTTCTACTTCTTCCCCATCTTTCTCCCAAGATATATAACTAGATTGTATCTACAAAGCATCTCATACTTCTAAGTAGAACCTTCTTCAATTGGGCCTGTTATATACTTAGAAGTGTTATAAATCTCACCATAAAGGGATAGGCAATTTATAAACCCAGATTTCAGAGGACAGGGTTCATTCCAAGGCCCATCACTGCCTTTCAGCTGCATAGTATGTTAGCCCTGGGTCCACAGATTCCTAGAGGTCATCCATGATAGCAGGCTTAATATATGATGGGTTATCACTGTTAAATACAACAGAAAATTATTGGTTTGAAGGCTAATTCCAGGAGCAGTAAAAGGGAAGGGGAATCAAGGAGACTATTTAGCCTTGACTTCAAGCTCACAAGTAGTCTAGAATAGGAATAAGAAAACAACAATTATTGCTATACTATAAAACTAATCTATTTGGATAGCCACTCTCATTCTTTATATAAGCTTACTTTTCACAAAAGAGAAACTTTCTCCCCTCAATAATTAGTGTCTGTGCAGAAAAGGAAAGCTATCAGAGGAAATTTTAGGTTTAAAAAAATTCAAATCACTTTTTTTTTTTTTTTGCTGTCCTTTCTCCCCAAAATTTCCTAACAAAAAATTGTCAGGGATCTAAAAATTCTCCATCCTATCTTGATGACTCTTAGAAATTTGTAACTAACTCAATTAATTCTTCCCTAGGAAAAAATAGGAAGCAAAATATTAAGATTCCAATAATTTTTTGTTATAGGAAATGAGGAGAACAGGAAGCCAAAACTTATTATTTTCAATTCCATTAATCTGAAATGTGTAGCAATATAAAAAGAAACTAAAAATTGGCCTTTGCACATGGGACAAAAAAAATAATATGCAAATACTATACAAAATGGTAAAGTAAACAATATTTAATTTCTAATATCAATATGATATCTATATAATATATGAAAAACTAAAGTTGAAGATCACCTAATGGACAATAGAGAGGTTCATGGTGGCTATAAGCAGGCTCCACTTACATAACAACAAAGAATTGCTGTAGTGGAAGTGGTAGAGAGTATGTCATCAGAGAAATATATGACTGGAAAGACAGATCAATTATATAGAAAAAAACAAGAAATAATCTCAGTCAACTCTTCTGTTCTACTAGCATTCAAACTATTTTAAGTGAAGGCTCTATGAGAATATAAACAAGAACAGAACAAGATGGGCAGAGATGAATGAATGTGTTACTCCCACACAGATGAGATTAGATCTATTGGTATATATCAAGGTACTTATGAGAAAAAATTACTTTCCATCATTTAAGGACTATTGACATAAAAACAATTCATATGCTAGTTACAAGTTGTTTATTAAATGTTACTCTCCCAAAGACCTCTGTTGTTTGCTTATATTTTAAAGTAATAAAAAATTAAATATTAAATAATTTTGAAATTAGTCTGAATTGATACAAGTGCTGGTCAAGTAGAAATTCTGGAAAATCAAAATAACATATATACCTATAAGAGCATCTTCTCACCAACCAAAAAACAGCCTTGGTATAGATGCTCTCCAAAGCATAAGGCACTCTCTGCAGGAAATGGGCTTTCTCTCTAGCCTAATAAGCAAAACAGTAGCCTTGCTTCTTTGTCAAAACTGGCTATTTCGTCATTTCCTCCAAAGGTGGTTGTAAGTCACTGGAAAAAATAAAAACTAATAGGAGGAGGCATCCCAGGAATAAAAGGTCACAGAACTCAAACAAGATCAGGATTCACTTTCAAGAGAGCTAGTGCAGGGGCAGCTAAATGGCACAGTGGATAGAGACAGAGAACCTGAGTTCAAACCCAGCTTTAGATACTTAATATTTACTAGCTGTGTGACAAGCCACTTAACCCCAATTGCCCCATGTGTGTGTGTGTGTGTGTGTGTGTGTGTGTGTGTGTGTGTGAAAGAGAGAGAGAGAGAGAGAGAGAGAGAGCAAGAGACAAAGACCGAGAAATAAAGAGAGACAGAAAGACACACAGAAAGAAAGAGAGGAGAGAGTGCTAGTGCCTAGAATTGAAGATTTAAGTAAATGGTCTTTGGCTTTCTTTGACTAAGCTAACCTTACATGAATCCTCAACTCAGTGGAAAGACAAACAATTTGGATTCCATTAAAAATGGATCCTAATCCTGAGAATGAAAATCCTTCGTAGGCAGGAGCCAGTCCCCAATATGGTTCACAGGATATATATTGGCCCATGGAGATTGCTTAATATTCAGTCATTCCTCTCTGGTAATATGGGAAAGGATATTTCCTGGCTTGCCTTTTTCTTTAAAAATATATAAATAAGAGCTGAAGAGCAGTAAGGGGTATTCATTTGCTTAACCAATTTGAGAAAAGCTGGAATGAGCTCTAAGGATTCTTACAGTGACAGCAAAGAACTTACAACCCTTTATATCTCCAGTGCTCTCCTTAGATAAATGCCAAGTTGAAGTGGAGTTACTTTATGGTGAATCTTTTGTCCATATGGGAGACATGGAATTTAAATCCTTAACTTTTCTAAAATATTTCTATAACTGAAGATTACCTCATCCAAAGCAAGGAGACAAAAATTAACCATTAAACTAATCAACAAATCCCACATCAAAAAACATTAATATAACCTTTCTGGGATCTACTTCAGAAAACCATTCCTTTGTGGTTTTTTCTTCCAAGCAGGGAGAACTAGAGCTTAGCTCAACTATCGCTTTGAATCTAAGCCAATAGCCTTTCAGTGATGTCATGGTAGGAGAAATCAACCCCACCCTTTTTGCTGAACATTTTTCCTAAATAAAATATTGCAATTCCTTTGTTTTCCCTAAGGAACAGAAGGACTCAATAAGTTCTAGGACAGTCAGCACAACTCCACTGAGTACAAGTTTCACTGCCTTCCATCTCCCCACAACTTCCAACCCTACCATATTCCAGGAAACTCTCCCCGGAGTATTAAATCATGAGTCAAGAGAAACTGGAGTCTGGCCCCAGTTCTGCCACAAAATGCTATTTTGTGACTTCGGACAAGTGGCTTCGCCTCCCAAGGCCTCAGGATCTACAGTGGTTCCCTGTAAGTCAAGAAAATCGGATTTAGCAAAATAACAGACTGTGAGCTCCTTGAGGTCAGATACTGTTTCACTTTTGTCTTTGAATAATATCCAACACCTAGAACACTGACTGGCACATAGTAAGTAATTCATAAATATTTCCTGAAGTATAAAGAATGGCTCTCAAAAGGCCCATCAAGTGCTGACATGCCAGAATTCTATAGTTTGAAAAGATCTTTTGGGAACAGTTCGACTCACTTCTCTGGTACATTTTCACAGACTTAACTTATTGGTCGAAAAAAAAGTCAGTTCCTACACGACGAACTGGTTGACTCAGATAACACTTTTTATAGAAAGAAAATCTTTTTTTAAAAGCTTTTCTTTTGCCTTTTAAGATAAAAATAATTAACAGGGTCATCTGGGTCCTTCAGAACCCTAGCCAAAGGGACAAGATAAAGGATAGAATATGGTGCAGTGAATAGAAGCACTAAGTCTGGAGTCAAGAAGACTCCTCTTCATGACAAATCATTTAATCCTTTATATATGTATGTATGTATAGCTTTTTATTTACAAGATATATACTATATATATAGTTTTTCAGCATTGACCCTTGCAAAACCTTCTGTTCCAACTTTTCCCCTCCTTCCTCTCACTCTCTCCCCTAGATGGCAGCTAGATCCATATATGTTAAATACGTTAAAGTATATGTTAAATACTATTATATATATACACACACACACACACACACATATATATACACACATATACATATAGTTACTTTGCTGCACAAGAAAAATCAGACTTAGAAATAAGGTAAAAATAACCTGAGAAGGAAATCAAAAATGCAAGCAGACAAAAACAGAGGGAGTAGAAATGCTATGTTGTGGTCCATATTCATTTCCCATACTTCTTTCACTGGGTATAGCTGGTTCTCTTCATTATTGAACAAATGGAACTGATTTAGATCCTCTCATTGTTGAAGAGAGCCAGGTCCATCAGAATTGATCATCATATAGTCAAGTCACTTAATCCTGCATGCCTCAGTTACCTCATCTATAAAATGAATGGGAGAAAATTGACAAACTCCTCCAGTATCTTTCCCAAGAAAATCCCAAGCAGGATTCTGAAGAATTGGCTACGACTAAAAATGACTAAACAACAAACGAATAGACATTAAATGATGCTTTTCAAAAACTGGGACTTCCATCTACTTAACTGATAGCTTTTAAGTATGAATACATTTACCTTCTACAATGTTTTCCTCTATTCTGTGATACTAGTCATTTCCTCCAAAAACAAAGAACATGTTTTTCACCTCCCCTCTATCCCCATCAATTGAGCTTATAGTATAGCAAGGAAACTGACATGTAAAACAGGTGACAACCCTGGCAAAGCAAAATGGAATAAATTACTCTTGATCTCTAAAAACTTAGTAATAATAATAACTCATGTTTGTATGTATATTATATATAAGTATACCAAATTTTTAAAATTCATGAATACTCTTTAAAACTCTATGAGATAGGTGGCAAAACTATAATTTTACAGTTAAGAAAACTGAGGTGCAGAGAGTTAACTTCTCATATTCCTATTGACAGCAAATGAATTGTCAAAGCCAGGATGTGAATACAGATCTAGTGGATGATTCCATATTCATTATTATTCATACTATATGATTTTCTCACTTAGAAAAAGATATAATTACCCTGGTAAATAGGCAAGTCTGGGAATTTAGAGCCAGACACAAGTTCCTTCCTACAGTCCAGGCTAATCTGACAGGCAAAATAGAAAATGAAAGCTTTTAGAGGGCAGGATTAGGGTTAAAATAAGCCATGCATGAACATGGGATCTGGGTGGATGGCAAGCAGATTCTAGGAAGATTTCTCCAAAATTTGTTTCTAGAGAAAGGGAATAAGTGAGGAAAAGAGTAAGTAAGTCAAGCAAGAAGGCAGGCCGGCCACAGTGAAGATAGAGAGAAGCAAGGATATGCCCTCTGCCCAGCCAGGACATGTTTTCTCATTCTTTGGCTGAAGACAAAGGCTGGATGGTAGGAGCCCCAGATGAAAGAAACAATTATGAACCAACAGAAACTTGCCAAGCTGGTATTGGTGGGAAAGGAATTGCCTGAAGAAAGAAGAAGGTTCATAAAACTGTTATACCTGATAAGAACCTTTGGTTTTACTTAAAAAGAGTAGGAAAAAACACTTTCTCTGAATTTGAAGGGTTAAATATGTTTGAAACCTAAGGATAATCCACTTTAACAATGCTAAATTCCAGGCAATATTGGTACCAAACTTTTTCACTTTTACAAGCCATTCAGAGCTAAAGTGGTGATAGAAATGTTCCCCAACTTCAATCAGCTTGGACTAACCCCCTTATGATTTTAAGAATTGGCAAAAACGCCCAAACCACATGTGCATGGAAAATCACTACTTGCCAATGAAGATGGTGATCAGAATGAGAATGAGAATGGTGAAGTTCTAGATTAAATTATCAACATAATTGAAAAAAATCAGAGAGATGCTATTTTTATTCTGACTCTCCCTCTCCTTTGCCTACATTTACTCATCTTAAAAGTTAAGACTTCCCTTGAACATTGCTGCTGTTTTTATTTATTGTTTATACACAATTCATTCTTTGCAAATCAACAACTGAACAAGCATAGAATTAAAATTTGAAACAAATGTTATAAAAAATTTCCTAGTATTAAAAAATAATAAGCCATACACTTTCAGTCATAAGACCCTCGGCTTTGGGTAGTTCTGACAAAACCAAAGATTCAGACAATAATGAGAGTTGATATAAAGTAAGCTTATAGGAAACTTAAATTCTCACAAATGTGAGAATTTGTCTAATCTAACCCCTTATCTTATACTCATTTTAGATATAGAGCAACATGGCCCAATGGCAAAAGTCACTTCCTGGGAATCTAAGATCTGCTTTTTCATGTGTATGAATTTGCATATGAAATTGAACAGATCACTTCCTCTTATATCCAATGGGCAGCAAGATCATTACTTGTTAAAAGAAGGGGTTGAGCTAAATGACTTAAGTGCCACTCCAATTCTAAATTTAAAAGAGTAAAAATGAACCCAATTTGAGACTCAATTTCTTTATCTATAAAATGAAAGAATTAGATTAGAAAGTTGTAAAAGTCCTTTTCACCTCTGAATGTTATGATTCCTTGATTTGTTCATCGTTATAAAGCTATAGTAAATGGCAAAAATATAACAAGAACTTGGGGACCCCAGTTCCCAGTCAAAGGTTGTTTCAACCACACTACAATTGGTAAAAGCCAAACAATAGTGGATCATTGATGCATAAGAAGGGAACTTAATGTAAAGAAAGGGGGAAAAGGGGAGTGGGGTAGGAGAAAGCACCAACATATGTAAATCTACGTTGTGAAAATGAAACAAATAAATAAATAAATAACCATAATAAAGTCTAGTCACTGCAAAAAGACAGTTCACTTCTACATCTGACTCTGAATGGTCACTTGTTGCTACTTGAAGGAAAAAAAATACCAGGACAACAAACTTTGCATTGTTCAGAATATTTGCCTCCCCAACTAGACTCCTTTCAGAGTCCAACTAAGACTTCATCTTCTGCATCACCCCAGCACCATTTTTCACAGATGTTTTCCCTCTGAAATGGGATCTGTATTTGCAGATGAGGTGTATAACTACAACATTTAATAGTTATGTGACCTCTCCCTTAGCTAAGTGACTTATTTAAGATCATACAGCTGGTAAATGTCACACCTAGAACATAAACCCATAGTTTTTAAGCACATGTATGTGTGTGTACATATTTATATACATATGTGCATATGTGTAATTACTTTCTTATGATGAACCTCTGCCAGCTTAACTAGGTTGGCAGATGGATATGAATTCATTGTTAGAGTCTGATTTTTGAAATCTTTCCAGAACAGGTAAGATCTTCTTTGCCAGAACTTAAAGCCTTTTAACATTTAAGAATACGAAGGTCACCTCCATACCACAGTGAAATATCAGAGTAGACTTAGGATATAAATATGTACGTGTATATATGTATAATTACAGATAAATATACACATAAAACTTCAGAGCTCAACTTCAACTACTTTGTTTTACAGATCCACGCCATAAATTGAATTTTCAAGTTGGAAATGATCGCAGCAGCTATCTTGGCTACCTCATCGCTGAAAAAGAGATATTACAATGTATCTGATAAGTAGGTTGGCATCCCTACTCTTCTCAGAGACTTCCCGTGAATAGTTACTTACTGCCTCCTGAGGCAGCTCACTCTCCTTTGGGGAGCTCACCCTACTTTTGGACAGCTCTAACTGTTAGGAAGATTTGCTAGACTTCCTTTTTCTCACAAGTATCACTTTGCAACCTCTGCCCATTGACACTGTTTGGCTCTCTAGGGTCAAAGAGAACAAATGGTATCCGTCCTCTACAAAACAACCTTTTAGTCCCTTGGAGGCTAAGAGTTCTCTAGAGCAGAAAACACTCCCAGTTCCTTCAACCAATCCTCATATATTATGGACTCAAATCAATTTACCAATAAACATTTATTAAGTATCACTCTTATTCTGGTACTATGGTGGATACTGAGAATATAAATATTGAAGTCAATTCTCTCAAGAAACTTACAGTCAACTAAGAGGATACACAGGTAAGCATGGCCCAAAAATAAGCAAAATAAGCACACAGTAATGGGAAGGGGCATCCAACTTGATTCTAGTAGAATCAAGAAAAGTCTTTTAAAGCAGATAATACTTGAGAGTTAAGTCTGGAAGGGAATTTCCAATGAGGTGGAGATAAGGGAAAAAAGATATTTAAGTCATGGGGAACAATAGGCAGTGTGAAAGAAGAGAGAAGGAGCATATATAGAAAGCAACAAGTGGGCTAGTTTGACTCTAGTGTAGATGAGTGAGGGGAATAATGTGCAAATCAATGTAGAAAGATAGACTGGATTCAGAGAATGAAGAGCTTTATATGCCAATGAAATATTTTTTATTTTATCTTTTTAAATAGTATTATGTTTTCCAAATACATGTAAAGATAAGTTTCTTTTTTTCCAATAGTATTTTATTTTTCCAAATAATGCAAAATATAGTTTTCAACATTCATTTTTTAAGATTCTGAGTTCCAAATTTTTTTCTTCTTCCTTCTCATCTCCCCAACCCGATTTCTATCCCCAAGAGGGCAAGCAATTTGATATAGATTATACATGTACAATCCTTTTAAACATATTTCCACATTTGTCATGTTACACAAGAAAAATCAGACCAAATGGGGGGGAGGGGAACATGAGAAAGTAAAGGCAAACAACAAAAAAAGTGAAAATAATATACTTTGATCCACATTCAGTCTCCATAGTTCTCTCTCTGGATGTGGATGGCATTTTCCATCCCAAGTCTATTAAAGCTGTAAAGACAATTTTCAACATTCATTTAAAAAAAAAAAATATTTTGAGTTCCAAAGTTTTCTTGCTCCTTCTCCCTCACCCATCAAAAACAGTAAGCAAGCTGAAATAGGTTACATATAAGCTGCATTTTATCTTAAAGGTAATATAAGGAGTAGATAAAGTTTCTTGATCAGGGGAATGACATCATGAGACTTTTACTTTAAGAAAATCAATTTAGTCTTTATTGTCCTGGTTGCCCTCTCCTGAAAGTTTTCCATCTTATCAATGTTCATACAGCACAACAATAACATGACACTCCCCATTTATCAATTGAGTTTTCTTGTCAAAAAAGAACAAAATTAGTCTGGTATTAATAGTTATTTATGAGGTCATGCTGGGTCTAAATGAGAAAAAGAAAAGGTATGGAAATGGGGTATCCAGGTGTGTCTACTTTACTCTGTCTTTTCCCTTTATTATTGGTATTAGAGAATTTTAGAAAAACTGAAGGGGCATGAAACTGTGATTAGACCCAGTGTGGCAAGTCAGGAGAGAAATCAAGGCTAGACACAGAAAAGTTTCAGAATTCATCCACTGACCTGGAGTGGACAAAGACAGAAACAGAGAAATTCCCACCACCAGCCCCCCACACAGTTCCTTCTCCAACACCCCATCCCCTGGAACCTTGTCTTTACCCACACTTCATTAGAGTTCTTGTTTTGGGAGGTACCACCAATGGTGAGCAGCTGGGCAATTCCTGCTCTCCCTTGCAGGAGAGATGGAGGAACTGAATTTCCCATATACAAAGCCAGAGTTTTGAATATTTCCCACGGAAATATTGTTACCCATGAGAGTAACAGTCGATAATATTACTAGTACAATATTCTGTTTTAGACTTCTGTAGAATGTTTTGGGAATAATAGCTATGGGGAATACTTTGGGGGGAGGGGGAATTTGGGTTTGTCCAAACACAGATTTAAGAAAAATATTGGGAACTCAACCCATTGTTGAGCCAGGAATACAATCATTCTCTTCTCCTGAGGTGTTTCCTTGTTCTGGGAAAACAGACTGAGAGCTAAACAGAACTTTCAATGTCACATCAGAGGATGTTCTATCCCCTCATCTTATATATGGATATGATTTCACCAATCAACACAATTCGCACAATCAATAAGCACTGATTAAGACCCTACCATGTGCCAAGCACTTTTCTAGATGATGAGGGTACAAAGACAAAATAAAACAATCCTTACCTTCAAGGAGCTTAAATTCTATTTAAGAAGACAAATGTGCATAAACATTTATGGCAGTAGAGCAAGAATTTAGGGTGCTCTGAACTCCCAAATAACTCTTTCCATTATATTCTGCTATCATCCAATCTTACTTTTTCCAAGTGGAGTACAAGCTCCCTGAGGGCAGAAACCATGACTTTAAAGCTTAAAGGACTTAGTAAAATATAATTAATAACTTCCTCTTAAAAGAGTCCACTCAGCCTAAATCTTCTATGAGAACAAGTATCCCTCAGGGCATGATTTCTTCTGAGTCCTAAATTCTCTAGCCATTTGGGCACTGGGTCCAAAAGCTACTAAGCTTGGGGTTCTGAAAGTGCCAGTCTGAAGCTAAGCCAACTGGCAGCTGGCTGTGAACAAAATGTGGGTGTCCTGACTTGCAGAGAGCCTCATCTTTTCTACGGGGATCAGCTGGAAGCATATTTCAGTTCCTTGGATGGAGAGAGACGATGAATGAAGAGAAGAGACAAAAAACATTATGACCCAGAAGTCTAATTTCACCTTCATACTTAATGTTACTTGAGTTAGGATACAAGGGCAAGTTATTTCCCCCCAAAGCCAGTGAACTAAGAGTTTGGGTTCTATAATGGGGGAGAAAAAGAAAAGCCAGGAGAGGGTGACTTGGAGCTCCTTCTAATCCCTGAGGAAAGACATGGTGTGTGTGTGTGTGTGTGTGTGTGTGTGTGTGTGTGTGTTCATCTGGTGCCTGACTGACAGGCCTCTTTGGGCCTGTATCCCTGCCAGTGTAACAGGCCTAGGAGCAAACATCAGGATGCTTGTTCAGACAAGCTCTTTTGGCCCAATGAGGTTACCCTCTAGAAATACTTCTAAATACACACATAAGCCAACCCATCATGAGGTCTACAAGCAACTGAGCTCAAGGCACAATGCATGCCATGGCAGCATTTCATTTGTCAGCTGCCCATACAATTACAAGCAACTCTATTGTGGTGTGCACTCCACCTTCACCACGAGATTGCTTCAGAAATCAGAAGGAAACACTATAAGCAGCTGGCTTATGGGAAAGGGAGAATGGGTGGGAGGACTGGAGAAGTGGCACTGGGAGGGGGAGGGATCAAATGCCATTTTCTCTTCTCTGCCTCCTCCATTGCGAATCTCTCAAAATAAACAGATTTAAGAAGATCTGTGGTTATAGAACACTCAGTCTTCTTTAAACAAATGTAGTTTGATTGTCTCTCCCCACCTCCCCCGTTAGACTACAAACTTCCTCAAGCAACTACTATATTTCTCTTTGTCTCTTCGATGTCTGCTACACAGTAGGTGGTTAGCAAACTAAACAGGTTGATCCTAGGTATTCTAGGGTCAAAGGAATATGAAGTCACTGTTATCACTGCCTGGATGAATTTACCTCAAGTGGTAAAGGGACCTAAGCTCTGCCTGTGGAGAGGCCAGAATAAACATTTTCTCTAAACATTTCCAAATTACCATAGGATTGGTAAGCCATCCCTTTCTTGAGCCACCTTGCTTACAAACACCATCCCCAAGTCCTAATTTATCATCTCTTGTTTTGTAATGTGAATCTGTACAAAGCATGTAATGGTCCATTGATGGTTTTATTATCAAAATTCCCAATTTAGAAGAAGAGAAACTGGATCCATGACGATAGGCACAAAGACCAGATAAAGGCCAGATATCATGGAACCAATTTCTGGCAACTCAATTTTACATTCTTTACCTAGCAAGGCTATGATGATACAGGTTCCTTGAAATTGAGAGTAAATAGGTCTAGAAAAGACTAGAAGTGATATGGGGACAAGGGGTAGTAATAGTAAAAGATAGAAAGAAAAACAACAGGAAGAGACAGGTTACTTGATCTCAGAAAAATTCCTGGACTTTTGAGAAGAGGGAGGAGTAGGGAAAGAGGAAGAGAACAAAAAGACACATAGACACACAAAGACAGAAAAAGAGAGAAAAGAAAAAGAAAGATGAAAGGAGGAGAGAAAAGGAAAGAAAAGAAGAAATTCTGTTAAATATGATATCCATCTTAATGAATTTCTCCCAAAATTTCCTGTGTCTTAGCTAGGAAATGATTTTTAGTCATGTCACAGCTAAAGCAAGTATCTATTTACACATGGACAACTTTTTTATTTTTATAGGACAAACATAAACATTTGATTCACACAAAAATTTAGTGACATGAACAAAGCTGGTGTTATTGTCCCCATTTTACAAAGAAACTGAGGCAGAGGAATAACATGATCTGCTCAGTCTTTTAAATTTTACAAATCAGGACTTCTGAATTTCAAAACTAAAAATTAAATTAAATTAAAAACTAAAAACCCATTCTTCAAACAATAGATGCATTTTAAAAGAACAAAAAAATCTCATCACTTTTACTATAGGATTGGAAGAGACATACGTCCTAACATACATCCTAACATACATCATACAGTTCCTATTATTAAATATGTAACTCCTTGGAGAAAGGCCTGTTAGCAGCCTATGTAAGGATCTTGAGGGATTGCTAATTTATTTTATGCTATTGAAAATAATGGAAATATAACTACTAAGAAAAGTAAATTTTTTCAGCACACTAACTTGGAACTTTCATTTCAGTGTACAAGTCATTCTGAAGCCAAGAAATTCTTAGAAAACCTCATAAAGGAAAGGGGGAACGTTAAAGGGAGAAAGGATCTGGCATTCCCTCTCTCAGATCCATTCGAAAACACTATTTTAAAAATCCAACACTCAAATCTCCTGTACAACATTAAGTAATCAGAAAATGATTGCTTGGGAAAAAATAAAAAACACATCTTCAATTTTTCTATTTAGATCCCAACATCATCACAAATTCTACCCATTCCCTCCTCCTAACCAAATTGCATAAAATTCTATCATGCAGCTAGCTGTGTATCAAAACAGTGTCCAAAAAAGGTAGAAAAGGTTACCCACAGTAAGCAAGGACTCCGATCTTCACCATAGCAACGAGCCTATTTATAATATAGCCTACCTGCATCAAAGGGCTTCAACAAGATGCTAAATGCACGTCTAGTGGTACATTCAGGCCCTCAGATGAAGAACCCCTCATAAGCATGTCAATGAAACACTTCCAATTACATTACTGGGCACAATTATTAGCATTTACTCCAAATGTCTTTTTTTCTTTTTATCCCAGGGAAAAGTAAGAGAAAAAAAAAAAAAGAATTTTGAAAGGTTCTAGTGCAGAGCAGAATCAAAGAAAGTGACTTCCTAAGTGTCTTGGCTTTTAAAAAGACTGACTCCAAGGCCAGGAAAGGGAGGGAGTGGACAGTCGAGAAGAGCCAGACCACAGAAGTGGGGTGAATGCTCAGGCACACCAGACAGCACTCAGCCTGGTCAACAGAGTCACTGATTCAAACAGGCAGCTTCTGCATTCACTTTGCCAGAGATGATCTAGGAACAACACCAAGTATCCTATTCTAATACTCACTAACAGGAGAAAGGCTTTTAGAGAGAAGAGGGACTAGAACCCAGAGATAATTTATTCCTTCTAATTTCATTTTACCAAGGATTTCAACAAATAGATTATCAACATCTCTTACATGCTAAATTATTCACATTTACTCTGAATTTTTCCCCTTTTTTATTTCAGGCATAAGATAAATAAAAATGAATTTTGCAAGGTTCCGGAGCAAAGCAGAATCAAATAAAGTAATTTCTTAAGTGTCTTGGCAGTTAAAGGAATAGCTATGAAGTAGCACAGGGTAGAGGAAAGGGCACCCAACTGTCTAAAATCAGAAACCTTGATTCGATTTAACTCTGGGCTTAGCTACTTTCTGACAGTCTGGACATAAGCAAGTTCTTTTATCTCTCTGGATCCCAATTTACTTACTTGTAAAAGAGAGAATCTCACAGCACTGTTGTGGGGGGAAAAAAGTATTTTTATAAATTGCAAAGCTTCCTAAACAAGTGTAAGCTATTATTATATCATGAGGCACAGTATGGCTGAAACAAACTGTTTTGGCTACTTCCTGGTGGTCACCCACAAAGACTTTTCAACCCCCATACTTTTCCAAACCAGTTCTGCAATCCTCAGCCATTATCCCCCACCTCCCCAAGATAGTAAAAACAAACAAACAAACAAAGCCAGAAAGAATGAACTACTGCCACTAGACAGTGGCAAACACTTTCACATAGATGAATGACATCCTTGGCCCTCCTAACAATTATAGTATAAACAGGACAAGTATTTTCATCATTTCCCAGATGAGGACAGATTCATAGGGGATAGATAACTTTATAAAAGGACACATAACTAGTCATTGGTAAAATCCACAATTCAAATCCTGATTTCCTAATTCCAAGTTAATCATGATTCAAAAAAATCATTCAAAATGGGGAGGAAAAGGAAAAGGAATAAACATATACTTCATGATATAAATTTGTGCAGATATTCCAAGACCTAAGAGCAATATCAAGGATTCATGGGAAATAAGGGGTGGGAGGGGGGAGTAAAAAGTATTCATAGAAAGATGATTCATGAAATATTGATTAAAAGTTCCTCTTTCAAAATCTAGTTGGGGGGTGAGGATAGGAGTGAGGAGAGGCAGTTAATAAAAGTAGAGACAACTAAGAAGAAAATGCTATAATACATTCTCTTAGCGAGAATCTGAACATTTTTTCCACCAGAGAGGCAAAGTGAGAGCAACACTAGTGACATCTAAGTGTGCAGGCCGATTACAGCTTTACTTTTAAAAAGAGCTTTGATTGATCTTTTTTGATAGACCTGAAATAAATTAAACTAGATTGACTCACTTGAGAATGGACTATAATCCCTTAGTCAGATCCCGGAGAACTCAAACCAAACCAGCTGTTAATTTAGGCTTTATAAGATAAAGCATGAGAAATCCAAGCTGATGTACCCCAGAGCAAAGCTTACATCATCTCTGTAAGCAATCAACTTACTGCTTCTTTTAGGAACTAATCAGAGTTCTCCAGTGCCAAGCTTGCACTCTGAGTAGAATAAGCTAGAAAGGAGGAGGAGGGAGAGGAAGAAATAGAAAGATGGAGCAACGGGGAGGGAAGGGGAAGTGGAAGAGAAAAAAAAAAAAAAACACCTATCAAATGGTTTATACTTCAATCTCCTTGATAATTTTCACTGCTCTTTAGAAAACTAATATTTCTAAGATATTCTCCCACAAACAACCAATTAGACTTGATAAGAAATGCCCAAGAAGTTACCAAAAAAGCAATCAGTTATATTCCTAATTTAATAAAAAAAAAAAAGATAGGCAAAATTCCTCAAATATTTTTTTTTTTTATTCCCTCAGCTTTGAAGATCACACTCTCTCCTTTATCTCTGGCTCTCTATGCCTTTGATTTGAATATAGGGATTCCAAGACTTTATAGAGTGGCAGATGCACAAGGCACTAATATATTTGAGTGATAAAATTTCAAATTCTGTCCAAAACTAAATAGATCAGATAACAAGCAATACCCATGTGAAAATGCTGCCATTTTTCCCAAAAGAATTTAGTTCCTCCAACATTCTCCCACCCCTACCAGTCCAATCATCAGGTAAGCTTCCATCCTCCTTCTCAGGGGAGCCACTTATACCATCACCTCTTGAAACTTAGATATAGTATAGTTTCTTTCTTCAAAATGCAGCTCTGCCGGCAAATTATTCTTAAACAATGATGTTTCATATAACACTCTGTTTACTGAACAGAAGGGGATCAAGGATTGAAATCCAATTTAAGGAATTATGGTGCCTTCAGACTGTTTTTGCTCAACGATGAAAAAAGACAGGCATGTTGTTTCTGGAATTGGGCCAGAAGAAACTGATCCTTGCAGTAACACAAAAAAGTAAGGGAGAAGGGGGGAGGAGAAAAAAAAATACCCCAACCACTCCCCCTATGTGAAACATGAGTTAAAACTTGATTAGCAAGTGTGCAGTTGTGATCAGGTTATAGAATTGTTCTCAAGTTTATTTCCAAGTAGTGTTTTGATCTCCAACTGACAAAGCGGAACATGGTTTGTTTCTTGATGCTTAGCTGGGGCATGTGTCTTAATTCTATCCTTGGTTGAAAATGGACAAGATGGGGGTAGGGAAGGAAAGAGTCAATGAAATCTGCTAAAGAGAAGGGGGAAACTGGCTACTGATGTTTGCTGGAAACTAAGAGACCTATGCACTTCAAAGACAGTTACACTTTGCTCAGGCTATCAGACTTATTTTACCTCTTAGCAGGAAGTCATACCAAGGTCTTTTGGAGGACACTTTTACAGACATTAAATTGGCTCGTCACCAATTAATGAACCCATTACTAAGAGAGTTTCATTAGTTGACAAACTGAGGCCAAAATACATACCCATAGTCACATAATTCAGTGGCAGAGCTGGGAAAAGAACCAAGGCATTCAGAACCCCAGCTCCCCAGCTCTAATTATTAAGCCTCATTCCTTTCCTTTAATTAATTCCTCCCCACTGCCTTCCCGAAAGACAATGAACTCCCAGGAGAAGAATGCATTGTCTCACCAAGTGCTGCCTGGGGAAATAGTTGTTAGGGTTTCCCCCCCCCCTTTTCCATGTAACTATTAGATTAAGTAAATTAAGACAGATTTTGATCCATACCTAGGCAAATCCTTATTTTGAGAAACCACCCAATTAAAAAAGGCTAAGGAGTTACATTTCAACGCGTTCTCCATTGGAGAAAGCCACCATCCACCATTCCAGAGGCAATGCCTGCGGGAAGGGCGGGCTTGAAGGGAGGGTAGAGAAATATAAGCCACTTCCACAATCTTGGCCAATTGAGAGAGCGCAGAAAAGCTTCCCTCAGATCAGGAAGGAAGGCAGAGCCAATGTCATAAAACATACTAGCTTTCCGATAAACAAAACAAAGCCCAGCCGAAATACAGGGGGTGGGGGGTGGGGGGGATGAGGGGGGAGAGTACCGGGGAACAGAAGAACTACAATCTTATACTAATCTTTTGTTTGACACCTCCCGAAGCTAAAGCCAATGATTAGGGCTGCTTTCTGGTTCCTCCAATTACATGGGAATTTCGAGAAAGGCAAACATGTCAATTTTAAGAAACTAATTTTGATCCACAAACCTTTAAATGGAGAGTGTTACCTCAACTTATGAGATCTAGAAGCTATGGTCCCGAAAAATGAGAACGTGTCCTTCCCCGGTATTAAAGAATACTGAACAAACCGTTTCTTTCTATAGCATCACTGCTGCCAACTTTACAATTCTAAGAGGTCTGTTGGGTGGATGTCACCAACCCCCTCCCCCCCCCCCCCCAGCTGACTTCCTGTTTGGACTTTCACATGCCCCTGTGTGAAAGTGTAACTGACTGGATCCATCCATCCGCATTGTGGCCCGCGAGCAGGCACTGTGCTAGGACAAGCCTGTGCTCTGATCCTTCCCCAAATAGTCCCCCGAATCTAGAGACCCTCTGTTACTCAGCCACAGAGCAAACCTTTTGATAGCACAAAAAAGTCCTTTCCCCTCCCCCTTTGCCAGAAGCCAAGGGGCACACTGCTTGTCTCCTGAGGCAAATTGGAGGAGAGGGCTGTTACACGCTTATTACAAGCTCAGAGAAACAACGCGGAGTTAAGACTTGCCCCTAGAAAACACTCATAAAAAAAGAAATCGGTGTCCTCAACTAAGCTAATGCGGAGACTCCTTCCTTCCAAAGAGTAGAAAAAGGCTCTTAGCAGGAAGGAATAAACTCAGAGCAGCAGAAATCCGGGGAGCAGAGAGATAACAAACATACCGAATTGCCACAAATTCCCCACTCGTTGTCACTAATTTCATGCCCATCAAAAGCCGAATAATTCTAAGTCCAGTCTCCCCTGAAGCCTTTTGTTTTCTCTCCACAGGGAGATAAATTATGTCACATCATGGACTCTTTTACTCTAGCTCTCTTAAAAAGTATTCAGGCCACCTGGCTTGGCCCACTCACTAGTGAGGGTCACAACTTGAATCTTTGGACATCATTTTGTGAGGTTTTGTTTACTTATTATTATGGGAGGTGGGGTATGAGGACAAAGGAAAAAAAACAAAAGCTGACTATCACACTCTACATCGAGAAATCATAAATTTAAAGCTTGAAGAGATTTTAAAATGCCAAATCCAGACAAGACAGCTTAGGAAACTGAGGCTAAGAAGGATAATAATTAGCCCAAGGTCACACACGTTAAGTGGAAGAACCAAATGATAAAAATTCAATAGCAATGTCTCCAGGAACATCGTTCTACTGCTGATAATGATAATTCTGCAGTTTATCTGAGAAGAAAAAAAATCTAAGGAATGGATTAGCTCTATATTAAGGCTCATCAGCAACACATTAATAACTCTAGTTTTAACTAAACTCATATAACCATATTATGGTCTGAAGGAATTTGAGGCAGTCAACTGAAGCATTGTTTAGCCTCTAATTTGGTTAGTAAAGAAAAAATATTAATGAGAAGGAAAAGAAGGTTAAAGGAAAACAAAGTAACCTAAGAAATCCAAGAAAATTGCCTTAAATGGTAATTTTTTTAATAGCCCTTGAGACTTTTAGATTGACAAGACTAAATCCCAGCAAGACGAATTAAGATCACTTCAGCAAATTCACATAGACCCACATTGTGATGGTTTCTTTTTCTTGTTATTTCTATTAGTACTTTTTAAGGGAAGGCCATTTCCAGCCACACTTCTCTCTCTGTCTAAATTTCTGACAAAGAGGACTCCCCTTTCCTTCACTTTCCTCCACTGCTCACACAGCAACAAATATAACTACAAAGGAGAGATAGTTAAAGTGGAGAATAAGATGAGGGCTGGACTTTAAGGAAGACCTAGTTTCAAGTCCAGCCTCTGCCTGTAATCTTGGATAGATCATTTAATATCTCAGTGCCCCAGGAAACTCTCTAAGAATATAGTATCAGAACAGGTGCAAATCTCTATTGGTAGGAGATTCCACACTGGTAGTTCTCTATATCAAAGAAATCACAGGCTTGATCTAATGGAAAACAATAATTGACAACTACATAGTGCTTTAAAGTTTTCCAAGTCTTTCCCATATTATGTCATTTAACTTAGGACTAAATTCTGTTGTGCTCATATCTTAAAGAACAACAAAACACAACAGTGAACGTGGTCAGCCTAAGGAGGAGTATGAGAACTGAACTTTCAAACAGCTGTTTCATGAGCTAAGATGACAAATGGAAGCCCTAGTGAGTGCTACCAACCAATAAAACCACAAACCCTTTGTGAAGTTCACCAGAAACCAGACAAAAGTTCAGAGGGAGAGACAAAAAATCCTCTCACTGAAGACAGAAATGATAGCATACCCAATGAAGCTGAAATCAAAACCATCCAGACTTTGCATGTGGTTTTGTGTGTGTCACATCATTAATAGAACAGTATGGCTTTCCTTAAACAACTATGCAAAATACTTTGGTTAGAGAGATTCTAATCACTTACTCAATTCTAAACGAGGAGTTAAGTATTGATGCTTTACTGTCTTCTGAGGAAGAAAGAAGAGAAACAAATAATTTAAGGAAGATTACTTTTTCTATTAATAACTTAGACAAAAATACTTATTTTAATATTGTAAGTCAGATATTCAAGAGTAAACAATTGTTTTTTCTTAAAAGTGAGAAATAGAATCTCCTTGATTACAAGGGAATGTCACTTTGTCTTTATATTCAGTACATAGCACATATTAGGATATTAATATGTGCCTATTTAACTAGAATATAAGAATACAAATTGTTCTTCAAACCCCAGTCTATCTTTTGGGGGAGTTATTTATAAGAAATCCCCCAACCCCATCTAAAACATTATTAAAATTTGATAGCAAGAGCAGTTGAATCTAAAACCCAGGGACTTCAAGTTAATCTTTAGCAAAGAATGATTTAGTTACAACTGGCCTTCACTCCTATTTTTCTTTATAGTAATTTCTTTCTAAATGAAGTAAATGAACTCTCAGGTGCAGGCAATGAAAATTCAAAGTTTCATTTGTATGAACGGATGCAAAATGCAATAATCAAAACCAGTACAACAAATTATACAATGACTACAAAAACATATTGGAAAAAATTTCTAAAGGGAAGTCAAACTATAACTATCCCAAGGTTATCAAAGACAGAGGGAAAGGAGCCACACATACTGCAAATTAAGAGTTTTGGGGAATGGCATTAAATATTATAGCTTCAGAAAAATATGCAAATATTTATATAAATAAGCAGAACCAAGAGAATGATTCACAGTCCAAAGATAATGTGAGGGGAAACAATTTTGAAAGACCACTAAATTCAAACTAAAGCACAAGTCAATCAAGACTGATAATAACTGACAATGAAACATACCTCTTTATCATTGGAAGAAAATATAATGGACCAGAGATCTAGACTCAGACTTGCACTTTCAGACAAGGACAACATGTTTGTTTTGTTAGACAATACACATTTATTAAAAAGTTTCTGAGGGGAGTAAGGAGGAGAAATATTATTTCATAGGGAGAGACAGTTATCCTTTGTTTTGAGGGGAAGGTTTGATAAGGATGTGGGGGTGTCACGTTAATGAATGTAATGTAAAAGTAAAAAGCATTACTAATTTTTTTTTAACATCAATGTTACAATTACAACTTCAGAAGGCTAACTTGTCTTTGCAGAAAGGTAACAGATTAAAGATGGAGAATAAGCCATATGTTTCTGGACATGGTCAATAAATTTGTTATTTGGCTTTGCTTAACTTGCTTCTTTGTCAGAAGGGAAGATTCTATTAGAAAAGGTGAGGGACAATGGGAAATGACAGTGATGAAATCAAAGTCATCAATAAACATTTTTAAATTAAAAAAACTAACAGTGTATTCCAACTGACAGTCATTACTTGCTATATTAGTAAAATGTAACCACATATTAGTTTAGAGTTTTCAAAGCCTTTCAAAGTCTTTCACATATTATGTCATTTAAGTTTAGGCCTAAACTCTGTTGCTATGAGCTCTTAAATTAAAGAAGAACAACAACAAATAAATCACATATATTAGTAAAATGTTGAATTTCTTTAACAACCTAAAACGATGCTTTCTAAAAGGTAAGAATCAAAACTTGTGAGTTTTATTTCTTCTAATGTACCAATTTAACTAAATAAAGCATTCCTTCATCAAGAACAGAAGAAATTTGGAACCCTTAACCTCTGACACAGAAAAACAGAAGAGAAACTGAATTTCAAAATCACTTTTTCTAAGAAAGTAATTTCTTGTAGAGCAAAAGATTTGAGATCTTATTTCAGTTTTTCATGTATTTTAGGGAGTGCTTATATGTAAATTCCCCAAGGGCCTTTTGTTACAACTTTTATTTCTTAGAATCTAACCAAAAGTACAAAAGTATCTCCTTAGCTTTTATATCTGAGTTAAATGTAGCCAGCAAAAAAATTCAATTGTAAGAATTACCAGGAAACTTAACATCCAGCTACCAAGTGATCGCTGAAATTGAGACACTTTCCTTTCGATGAGAATCTGTTCTCCAGGAAGACTTTTGTTCATCCAACTGTCTATCCACCCTCCTTCAAGAATGTAAATCTGATAGCTGGCTACTTTCCAATCCCAGGACAAAGTTCCTTGTAAAATTCATGGAAGGCCATGATGTACTCCCCCCTTTTAATACTGGAGCACTGCAATGAAGCATAGCATAGCAATATGCTGTTTCTATCTTTACTTTTTTGTTAAATGTTCTTAAACTGAATGAGGAATACAAGTGATCTGGAAGCATCATATCTGGTCCAGCCAGTTCAGGGACTAATTCCAACTTGTTCTTTGTTTATTTAAAGTATTCAAGTCTGCCTGAAAAGCAGACATACTTTACATTGATTTACTCAGTGACTAGGTTTGACTTTAGCTAATCTCAGAATTCAGTGTCAAGACTCTGTAAGATGCTAAGGAAGCTTCTGTGAGGTCTCTAATGGAGTTTTCAGGGAGAAAATCATAGAAAAAGAAAAGCATAGACACAGAAACAGAGCTAGAGAGACTAAAGACAGAGACATTAAAACTACAGAAAGTAAATCTAAAATGAAAACTAGTACATTTGCCTTTGAAGAAAGATTCTTCACTTTACTAGGTTAATAAAAAAAAAAAACTGTAAAAAACAAAACAAAACCAATCTACCTATAAACAACTTGGTATCCCAATTCCTGAAGATAATTTTTTATCTCTTGGTGTGGATATGGGTGTGAGACAGAGAGAGGGGAGGGGAAGAAAGAGGGAAGAGAGAAAGGGGATAAAGAAGAGAGAAGGAAAAGAGAGAGATTCCCACATTGTGAGTAGGTACTTTTATTTATGGGCATTGAGGGTTATGGCAAGATCTCAGAGTTATGACATGTATTAGAAAGGGTCAACATCTCTACTTATACTAGAGAATATATTATAGCTTAGTGGTGCTTCTGAATCACAGAAGATAAGGCACCTTGCATCTAATTCACCTTAAAAACTAAAAAACTAAGGAAACCTCATAGCGAACAGAATCCACTTCCTTATGAAAGACATTAAAAGACAGTTGGCTCTGAAGCTCAGTAAGGACAAATGTTCAGACAAAACCAAAACCATAAATAGAAAGAGAAATGTGGAAGGGAAAAAAAAAAAACCTGCAAAAAAACCTTTGCCCTATTAATCGCCACTGAGAAATCTAAATTAATCCAACAACCTGCTAAGAAGTGCCTAGTTTTATGTGGATTGCTCTGCAGTATGTAGCGAAGAGTCTAAAACAAAACAAAAACTGGTCTCTGCCCTCAAAAAGCTTATATTCTACCAGTGTGGGGAAAAAATACCCAAGAGGGTAGTCATTTAAATTTTCTTAATGAATTCTAGATGGAAACATACAACTGTAGCTATAGCATTGCTTTTAATAAATGCTAATTATATCACTTCATTCAATAAATATTCATTGAACATCTATTCTATGCCCTGGGCTGTGATGCTTTGACAAAAAAGAAAAGCAAAAAAATAAACTCTTAAACTAAATATTTTTCAAAGCATATGGGATGTAAAAATTCCACATATATTATAGAATAAGTATTTCCTCCTAAGATTTCCAGGAGAGAATCAAAGGCTCAAAATATTCATTTCTATTTAGTTGTAATTTCTTATAAAGCTTTCCTGCTATTACTTTAAAAGCCCACAAACACTTCTATCATATAGTCAGCATAATCCATCATAGAATACAGGGTTGAGAAAGGAAGCAGGAGGAACTACAAATTTCCTTCTCAAGTCACACTGTCAATAATGTTTAGGAAAAACACTGCTTCCTGTTTCTGCTCCAAACATCTCAGTTATTGCTTCATTTACACAGCCTGTTCTCACCACAGCAGTGAGTACATCTTTTTGCCATTTTTGCCTTTTTCAACCATTAGTGGCAGCCACTAAAATGACACAACCACTTGCCATCGGAGTTGAACATCGGTATAGTGCATCTCTTTTCCCCCAGTGGCTCCCCTCTTTGAATAATGTTCACCAACACTCATACATCATTCCCAAATTGGTCCAAATGAATTAAACACAGCTCTGCTTAACATTACGAGATTTAAATGGATTTTCTCTCTACAGGTCGGCCCCATAATTGGGTTTATCCATCTTGTTGAAGTACAGTTTACACTTGTGAACATCAGGCCAATTCAAGCTACATTTTCTGCTCCAGTGGCAGGAGGAAAGCAGATTTGTCATCGGATCATAACAGGTAATTCAAACAACAATTAGTTTGATGACGGCCTGTATGTCAATGTCTGTTCCCAGTCAGCCTCTCTCACACCCCATGCTCTCTGTTCCCCGAAGATGAATTGTGCTCACAATTCTTCAATTTCAATCATCAACAATGCCGACTGAGACAACTTAAATTCTCTTGGCACAAAACTATCTTCCCCACAGTGGCAGCCCCACCGATGCATTCGTGAAAGCTAACTTCTAGCCTCACCCCACCATGGAATTAATACCACAGATCCCATTTGAATCAAAACTCCAAGTTATTTAAGATTTTCAACTAATGCTAAATATTTTGGCTCTTCTTTATAGCCATTTATGGTAAGGGAGGGACTGGGAAAACTATTACATCTTCATTTGTGGCCTGACAATATTTGTGAATTCTCTATTTCTGAGTTTTTCTTTAAAGGCACAGATGACATTTATCAAAATCTCTATTAAAAGGATTACTCAACTTGGTAAAAAAAAATAATTGACTTTTAAAAATTCAATGCTAGAATAACAACCTACATCTATACTGTGGTTTATAAAGCATTTTTTTTCCAAACAAGGTGGCAGTGAAAACATTATTATACCCCCATTCTGCGGATGAAGAAATGAGGCTCAGAGGAACAAATGCTATGCAAGACCACATTGTTAAATATTAGAGCTGAGACTCAGATTTCTTCAAGTTCAATAATTTTCCCACTAGTCCACATGGCAGATCACTTGTCAGTAAAATTATAAATGAAGTCAATTTACCAAACAGAGGATGGCAGGGGCCTTCATTCTTACTAAGGCTAATGCCTACCTATGCCATCTCCTCATTCCATCTATTAGTCTCCATTTTTCTCATATTTTCTAGGTTCCTCTCTGCTGGTTTCATCTTCTCTACCTACACATTTACTAACTTCTGACTCTGTTACCATCCCTATCTCTATTTATTTACCCCTTCTCTGAATCTCAAATGCCCATAAAAGTATTTGCTGCCTTCACTCACTGAATAAATAAATATGTAATCTTCAGTATCTTCTAACCTGTCCTTTACAATCTAATTTCCATTCTTGGCATTACTAAAACTACTCACTCCAAAGTCAGCAATTTACCTTTTTAAATTGCCATGTCTCCATCTTTTAATGTCCTCCTCCTACCTGGCCTTTTACAAAATGTGAAACTAGATTATTCCCCATGTCATTCTTGAGGTTCTCAACTCCCTTAGCTTCTATGACGCTACTCTTTTCTAGTTCTCTTATTTGCCTTACTTTTCCTTCTTGACTTTCCCTGGACCATCTTGCTACTACCCACAAAGTGTGTTTCTTCACCAAGGCTACAACATCTTCAGGATTCTTCTCCCTTTACTCTCTCAGGTAACATTCTCATGAATTCCTTCCTGTGGATTCGATGATCATTGCTGTATGGATGATTGCCAAAGAGACCTTCATCCCCAAGCTCTCCCCAAAACCTCACTCCTACATTTTCAGCTGCCTGCTAGGTATCGCCACTTCTTCATTTCCATGGCAGCAAAGTCAAGAGGGCCCAATTGAAGTTATCATACCCCGCAAATAGGTCTTACTCCCACTGTCTCTATTTCTATTGATGGCTCCACCATCCTCCAAAGTACACAGGCTCTAAATCTAAATGACCTGTGACTATTCTTCACTGTCACCCAAATCCAATTAATTGACATAGGCTATCATGCCGAAACAATTTCTCATGACATTCTGCTGCTCCTTATTCTCCCTACTGTTAAACTAGTTCAAACCTTCATTACTCCTCATCTAGGCCACTGTCATAGCCTTCTAATGGGCTTCCAATGTCAAGAAAACCACGTGTAGGGTTATCAAAGTAACTGTCCTAAAATATAAATATGTCCTTATCACTTTTTTGCTCCAAAACCTTCACAGCTCCTTATTGCCTTTTTAATGAGAAGCAAATATTGCCTGTTAGTAATTCCAGCCTAACTGTCTGGCTTTATTTTCACACTAGTATTTCATAATGATGAGCAACTGGTAAGGAACCAAGATAATGAAGAAAATCCACTTTGTTTACCATAAAAATACTCTCCTCAGAATCTCTGATACTAGGAAAAAATAACTTAAGTATTGTCCTTTTCAATCCCTACAAAGCAAACTTCTCCTCAGTCCCACAATTGTTTAATCATTCCTTCCCTAAATTTGCAATGTTATCTACTAAGGAGATATACATGCATTCATTTAGTCATTCAACAAATGATAACACATCACTTTGTTCTGTCTCCAGTTCATCAGACTCTAGGGAACAATCACTTCACGCTCTTAGAGGCAAGCTAGGTTGCCCAGGAGATAGATCTGAATTCAAATGTGACCTCAGATAAGTACCAGACCCTGGGAAAGTCACTTAACTCTATTTACTTCAGTGTTCTCATCTGGAAAATGAGCAGGAGAAAGAAAAACCACCCAAAAACCTTTGCCAAGAAAATTCAAAATGAAATCATGAAGAATAAGACATGACTGAAATGAACAACAACAAATTTCTGTCCTCAAGAAACTTACAGCAGGGGCTATTAACCTGGAGTCTAAAAGCTTTTTTCCTTTATAACTATGTATTTGTACATTTTTAAAAATACTATTTTGAGGAATTCACAAGCTTCATCAGGCTACCAAAAGAATTTGAAGATGCAAGAAATTTTTTTTGTGAAGTCTAACCTCTCCACTGTACTTTTTATGAGACTGAGGTCCAGAGAGACTGTGATTTGACTGCCAGTAGCAAGTAGTAGAGACCAAAAATCAAACCAAAGTAGTCTGACACCAAATTTTGGAAGCCTTTAAACCACATTATATCACATTATACCAATTATATCACATTGCCTCTCCTAAGACAATGCACTTCTTCAGTATTTGAAGAAGCTATGATTTTATCCAGGAGCTTTATTTATGAATGACACTCCTCATTCATTTTACTAAAGCTAATTGAAAACTTTCTACAACTTAGGAGTCTTTGAGAGCTGTTGAGCCCCCCAAATTAATCACTCTACAGCAGATGAATATTTTCAAATCAAGCTCTCCAACTCAGTCTCAGAGGTCAGATATGAAGTCCATCTCCTAGCATCATATTAAAAGACTTTCCAATGGGGTAATATTTCACAGAATTTGTGGTCATAGTCTTCATGAAATAAAGCTGAGTCCAGAATATAGTAAGGCATCAGGAAGTAAGATTCAAATAATACATGTTGACCACAGACAATCCCAGTTGTCAATAAGTAAATAAACAAAACTGAGATTGGTTTTTTGGGGGGGAGAAAAGGTTTGCAAAATAGAAGAATGCATTCTACTACTCATATATCTTTGGATGATCATTCTCATAGGAATAATAATTATATTAGCTTTCTTAGACAAAGGCAACTCTACTGCCCTATCTTTAAGCTTTAAACAGTATTGGGTGTTTGTTTCTAGGATATAGAGGAAAACTTTGAAAATCTTTAAGTCCCACATGAATACTACCTATTCTTATGTGTGAAGTCCGTGTGATATCATGAAACATGTGCATGACTTAGGAAAAGGTTGGACTCATATTAAAAACACTAGACATTGATTATGGCAGGTCAGTTGATATCTTAAGTTGCCTCATGTGTAAAACAGTAATAATAATTTTCTGTTGTATAGGGCTACTATGAGTATCAAATGAGATTTTTGTAAACCTTAAAGTACCACATACATATCAGCTTATTGATTGCTAAGAGGAAGCTAACAATCAATATGGACATGATCACATTTGTAACCATGTTCCAATTAACAAATATACTAAACATACTATATATTTATTTTTAAAGCATGCCTTATATAATAGAAATATACAGTTTCGTGTTCTTGCTTGTATAAAGAAATGTTCATATTTACTGGTGTTTGTTAAATTCAGAATAACAAGAAATAAAGCATATTTAAAAATTTTAAGAACTGTATTCTAATCCACTGAGCTAATAGGATCATATAGCCACAGATATATAGCTGGAAGGTACTATATATGGTATCTAATCGAAACCTCTTGTTTTACTTTTGAAGAAATTGAAACCAGAAAGGTCTTCTACAATTTATCCAGATAGTAAGTGACAGAGGAAGAACTAAATCCAATCCCTACAACTTCGATTCAGTCTCTTTCCAATGTACCACACTGCTTCCACCTACAATTACATGGAGCCAGTGCATGTATAGGTAAATCTTCCTATTCACAATGAGTAACCTATTCCCTATCTATAACCACCCCAATGTCATCATAGGAAAACTCTAGGATCTGGGCATCTCATAAACTTCAGTTGTAAAAATCGGAGGCAACCTGATATTTGCATTATCAACCTACTTGCAAACTGAGTTGGCTAATTTTCTCAGAATAATCTGAAATGATTCTTTTATAAATGCTTAAAATGCAAGCCAGCATGTGAATTGATATAGGCATCTGCAATCTACAGTTGGATTAAAAAGCAAACATTTTGTTAAGTTGATTTAATTGGTGTGGACAACACTGCTAGTATGGGTACTTTTAGGGGGGCTTCCATCTAAAAACATGGGAATGAAATTCAACTTAAGCAAGACATGAATTCTAGAGCTGGCTCTGTTGCTCTCAATGGACTTACTTGGAAGGTTGTCTGGGTTTTCTATTGATCAAAAGCATGAGGAGCAGATAGCAAAAGCAAAGAACTGAAAGCCAAATGACCTGGCTCTAAGGCTGCTTCTACCAGTTGGCTATATAGCTTCACCTAAGTTATTTCTCCACCTGGACTTCTGTCGCCCCTCCTAAAATAAGGGGATACGTGACTGTGGTCCCATCCTGTTTCAGCTACTTGCAAGTCTATGAAAGAGCAGAAGCTACTCTAAAACAGAGCCATTTCACACTGTTTCACTCTGTTCCAGGCACTCATTTTTGATCAGTGACACCAAGACAGACTAAATGGGACAGTGCTACATACTAATGACAAAGTCACACAGTCCTAAATCTATACTAAATGTCTAAATCAAAATAATTTAGCCAAGAGACTCAGAAATGGAACATTTCCTTAGTTTAATAAGCTTCCTTCTGTTGAGTTAGTCCTGTAGTCAAACTACAGGAAATGCTATTCAAGAAGAGCCTCAGTCCCCGTTATATTTAATTTTATGCCGACAGTGAATAGGATAGATTCTCAGGAATGGCCTCTGGCTCCTAAGACCATGGAAATTGTCCAAGAATTACTCCCTCCTCCCCCACTGTGACTTGGCCCTTCCTTTGGCATTGCAAACCTGCCTGCCTTGTTCTGCATCATAGCTAGAAAGCTATAGACAAACAGACTTAAACCATCATGAGTGACCTGGTTTTCTTGAAGACAAGAATCATATCTTATTCCTCATCATTCTTCCATCAGCAGCAGGCACAGGTCTTTGGACATATTAAGTGATCAGTGTTTGCTGAATTGATGGGAAATTGACTTTTCCCTTCTAGGTCAGTAAAATGGTAATCAGTATACTACTACTAATCAGTATAATAAATTACTATTCTCTCTTGCACATTCATTCATTCAAATGTATTGTACCTATAATATACAAAACATCATTATTTACTAAAAGAAAAGGCAAGGTTTCTCCCCTCAAAGGGTGATAAAGCATGTACACAATCATGATATAAATCAAGTATACATACATACATACAAACAGAGTATGTAAGAAAGGTGTAATGTTCAAAAGATGGGGATGGGGAAATCAGTGTGGCTATACCCAGGATAATCTGAATTTGATTTTCCATTGAAATGTAACTCAATCCTATTCTAATCCTTTGTGTACAAAAAAGCACTATTAGCAGCTATAGTTGCTATATAACTTTTACTTTTCAATCCAGGATCTAAATTAAGAAAGAAAGAAGGGGAGATGAACAGGAAGAAATTGAAGAAGGTACAAAAATATAGAGGAGTAGAAAAGGCAGAAAGGTGAGCTTATTCAATTCCTATCTATTCCTCCCCCTCTTTTTTTTTTTTTTAACAAGCTGTAAAGCCTCTTTGAAGACCTCAAAAATCTCCTGTTCAGCAGTGGGGGCTTGAATAGAAGGAAAACTGGTCATTAGTGGCATGCAGTGGCAAGGGAAGCTGGCAGGTCAATGCCTGGGGCTCTAGCAAGAAAAGAAAAGGGATGTATGTGGCCAGGAGCTGGCTGCAGGTTCAAGAAGTTCTAGAACTCCACAGCCCCTTAGCCTCCTTAGGCTGGAGCTCCTCCTCAAGCCATCATCTCCTTTCCTCCTCTATTCTCCATTGAGACACTGCTGGAAACCAAGGTAGTCATAGTCACAAGTGACTGGGATATTTTTATTGCCACAGTGAGGTATGAATTAGGGAAGTTAGTCTCACTCAGGTAGGGGGAAAGGTATCCCTGATATCCCAAGTTCAGAAAATGAATACCTTTTTCCCATAGAGACATTGTTATCAATACTTATTATGAACTGTCCCCTTAGGTTCTCTTGTACCATAAAATACAGGTATTGTACATCAGATACTGTACTCAGAGCACATGCAGGGTCCTTTATGGGCTAGTCTGAGGACCTAACCACTTGGCAGAACATTGTTTCTGTGGGGAAAATGTATTCCAAGTTCCAAAGAACTGACAAATGAACTTATGGAACACAACCCAGTGGGGTTAAACGGGGGATGGAGAGAAGGGAGACCTCTGTACATTATTTTTGGAAAGGAGGGAGTAATCCTAGGTTGAAATCCTAAAGTCTTAAAACAGCTGATCCAAATCAGATGGGAAGGTACACAAGTCCCTAAAGCACAGTCTCTGAAGTCCCAAAGACTATCCCTGAGGGAATGAGCAATCCTCCTATCCACAAGTCACACAGGAAGAGGCCAGTCCTGGTTTCTCTAAGGCATAGTGCCTTAAAGTCCTCCAAATCCAGGCTCAGCAGTCCACATAGATTATGAACATAAGAGGAGCCTTTATAGTCTCTAGTCTTTTCCCTCCAACTCCCAACACACTTAACAGCACCTGGAAATAAGCCCATGTGGGTAGAGTCCATACATAGTTACAGCGGAAGGAATCCAAAGGTAAAACTAAGATCAGCTTTTGTAAAAGCCTGATGAGGACCTGAAGGAGTGAGGGGAAGGGGTAGTACAACACCCTGGAAATTCTCCGAAACTCAGCTGTATAAACAAATAAAATGGTCCATTTCTTCTGGACGCTCCCCAAGTTGACTTGTATACACACATAATTTCACATCTTCTCAAAAGGAAAACAACTCAAGAAGGTCTACATGGGTAAGCACGTGTGATTTGGTGTTAAAATATCAATGTTTGGCCAAAGTACTCATAAAACAAAAATGTAATTGCTTCAGTGATAGCCCTTCTGGAAACCAAGTGGAAAATTATCTGGAGGCCTTGACCTTGATTGCAGCACTGCTATTAGGGTTGGAATAATGATGGGTTGTGAAGTGTTGGAAGAGATCCCTCCAGGGAAACATTAGAGAAGCACAAACATTTGTCTAAATCAACTGCAGAACTTGTAGAAGAGAGTAGAGGCCAGTCAGCCTATCTACTTTTACCCACCTGCAACATGGGTATAACCAGATTTGCAGGACTGCAGATGACCAAGGCCTTTGGCAAGAGTTAGAATAAAGATCCAACTCTGAAATGCTGGACTATACCAAGATAAGTAAAAGGTTAGGCAAGGTCTTGGGAATATGACAGAAACGACTGAATTGAGGCACAATAGAATCCAATCCAAATTCTGTCACTCACTATGAGACCTGGACTAAACCAATAATTGCCTTCTTTGTAAGGGAGGGAGCTGGACTAAATCGATTTCTTCCACACTGAGTTATTAGAAAACACACTGATGTGGGGGTTTTTTGGTTGTTGTTTATGTGTGGGGCTTTTGTTGTTGTTGGGGAGATCTAAGTAAGTATTTACATAAGAAAAGTTTGATACTGGAACCACTTCTCTGCAACATTAAATATAAAGCATACATCTATATGTACACATATATACCCCACCCAGATATCATTCATGCTGTGGTACACATAGTTCCTACTTGGTACATTTTTATATATACACATACATACACACACACACACACACACACATATATACATATACACACATACTCACATGTATATGTAAATATACACACATATATATAGATACCCAAAATACTGATTATCTATGTTTTTCTCCTATATTAAAATAACTTTAATTTCTATTATTTGGAGCCAGAGAATGTCCCTAACATCTCATCTTCACAGCCCCTATAGCCCTGAACCACTCACTGCTTTACAGTTTCTTACAATATATTCCAAGCCTCCGAGCTTCTTGTTGCCAAAGCAATACAAGAAACACTAGACTAAAGGACTTCTAAAGTCCCTGCCATACTATGGTTCCATCCTCTCCTGCACACTGCTCACCATGAAAAAAGACCAAAAGTGTCCTTGTTCTTTCATAATCTCAAACCTAATTCATTGCTTTTCATGTGTAGCTGAACTCTAAAACATGGAAACAATTATGCTGATGAATATGAATAAGAACACTTGAAAAGAGGGGTTCCGGACTCACTTAAAAAAAAAAAAGTCTGGCTAGTAGACTGAATGTTCTTAAAAAAAACCCAACTCATACTGCTCTACTTGGATTTGGCAAGAAGGGTTATGATTATTCATGGAATTAGATTTGGGACTTCCATGCTATTTTTAGCTTTTCAAAACTGAAAGTAAGCAAGGATGATATTAAGAGGGAATGATACCAACATAGCAACTGATAGTGTCCAAACCTTTTATAAGAACATGACACATCTATAGAATCATCCTAATGTCATTCATATAAACCGTAAACTTGGCCGGTGCATAGAGATCAGCAAAGGGGCAGAAGGAGTGGAAGGGGACATGAATCTCATGTGATGTACAGTGTCATGCTACCCTGGGTTATTTTAGGATACAGCTGAGGAAAGCAATAGGGCTGGGATAAGTTCAGGTTGGAGGGCTGGGGTGAAGGGGAGATGTTCCAGATCTGTAATTTTATCAATGAAGGCAATTCTCAGTGTGGCAATTCTTTCCACAGAAGAAGACTAGCAGTTTAGTTTTGAATAGCTTATCTTAGAGAACTGTTTGAGACAGTGGGAAGTTAGCTGACTTGGCCAGGGTCTCACAATTCTAGTGTATGTCAAAGGCAGGACCTGAGCTGACTCTCATGTGACATTAAATAGCTCAAGCTTCAGGATGGAAAAGCTGACTATGAAAATGCTTTGCTTTTATATGTTGAGAGGGTGAGAAAAGAACCCCCCCCTAAAAATAACTGGAGAATGTTTTCATCATTTAAACTGGATCAAAATTGCATATGTTTAATCTATATTGGATTACCTGTTGTCCAGGGGAGAAGAAAAATGAAAAGGGAGGGAGGAAAATTTGGAATACAAGGTTTTGCAGCTGTGAATGTAGAAAACTATCTCTGCATGTATTTTGAAAAATAAAAAAACTCGTATTAAAAAAAAAAAATGGGATCAAAGAAACTGAACTCTCTCCCCCAACCAAAACTGGCCATTTAAATTCAGCCCCACTAGTCAGAAAATTTTATTTCATCAGCTTTATTTTTTTTTTAAGAAAAACTTCCAGAGGGCAGCTAGAAGGTTCAGTGGATAGCACAACAGCACTGGAATCAGAAGGACCTGAGTTCAAATCCAACTTCAGACACTAAACACTTACTAGTTGTGTGACCCCAGGCAAGTCACTTAACCCCAATTGTCTTGCCAAAAAAAAAAAAAAAAAGTCACACAATTAAATCAAAATTTTTTTAAAAACCTCTTTACTCTGAAAAAAAAATTCCTTTTTTTAAACCTTCGCTCAAACTAACCATTTTGATGATCAAACTAAAATACAATGGATGACAATCGGCTTTATCAATTTCAGTTTGATCTTGCAATGATTTGGAAGGATAATGAATACCGCAAGTATTGTAGGACTATCTATCTAACAAAATGTCTCTCTATCCACATGGGCATCTAGCCTTCACAAACAGAAGCAGAGGAGAACAATACTACCTGTTCATGAAGAAATATTAATGGTTTCAGTTCTCTGAACAATGAACTCTGTAATTTACTCCATCCTCCTCCTGAGAACTATCTTCACAGCTCTCAGAGGGAATGACTATCTAACTTAACAAGGGATACTTTAGGAAAAGGTATAAAGATATAACAGCTGGGCTGAACTTTCTTCACTGAAGGCCAGCCTGCCTCCAAATTCTGATAGAGATCACTCTACTGTTTTAACTAGTGGAAACGATTCCAACATTAAAACCAACAAGATTTTCAGAGAGTCCTTAAACCCTTCCAGGTCACTTAATCTACTTCATAATTCCATTAAGATTTGTGGTTTGTATTACTCTTCCAGAATTCAACCAATCCTTCCTGAAACTATAATCTTGAACTCCTTTCCGAAACCTCAACATAAAATTACTAAGCTAGAAGGGACCTTTGTAAATTTAGAAATTTTATAAATGAGGAAGAGTTACAAAGAATCAAGAATTGGGATAGCTAGGTGGGGCAATGGATAGAGCCTAGCCCTGAAGTCAGGAGGACCTGAGTTCAAAAATGACCTCAGACACTTAATACTTTCTACCTGTGTGACTCTAAGCAAGTCACTTAACTCCAATTGCCTCAGCCAAAAAAAAAAAAAAAAAAAAAATCAAGAAATGACTTGCCCAATGTCACACAACTGAATGGTACTAGAATTTGAATTCAGGAACTCTTTTAAGTTATAGCTTCTGCCACTAAACTAGAACATCATCTTTTATTAATCAACAGAAAGAACTTTAACCAAGCAGGAAAATCTCTGAGACATTTACCCACCCCATTTTCTAAAGAAGTTATTTTATCCCAAAGATTCTAAGCAGGTTGGCCAGTAAGGACAACCATATCTTTGAACTCAAGATGTCTTCTTCTGAAAAAGCTTTCAAAAAGCAAAAGAAAAGTGCCTCTTTCCCCTAAAATACACATGCTTTACATCAAGCAGAGTGGAACTGATCTAAGGAAGACAATTTATTATAGCCTTGCAAATAAGAACAAAAAAATCTTAGGAACCCAGAAACACACATAAAATAACTAACTAAGTTTGCAGGCCTAAGTACCCTCAGGGGTACAGAGGTAGTGAAAATAAATGTAATCAGCATTCTTTATTTACCACTCCAACATAATTCCAACTTCACCTTGGGCAAATGGCTATTTGCAAGGCTGATTTACTGACTGTCTGGTTCAGTTATAAATGAATCCTGCTACAAAGATGCAACTGTTACTCTCGATCTCCATCTTGCCTATTCAGATACACACAATATTATCTCCAAGGTTAGAATGGCCAACCTTCAGAAGAGAGAAAGCAGTGGAATGTTTTCAAAATTATGTTATAAAATCAAATTAATTTGGAAGGAAAGAATTTGTATAGCCAGGCTTTAAAATCCTTACACTTTAATTCCTCAATGTAAGGGAAAGGGTTAATTAGAATCTCAATGTTCAAAGTTAGTTGAGGGGTATATAATTCTTCTATAGTATATCCTTTCTTCAAGGACTCATTTCACCAACCATGACAGACGGACTGAAAACCTTATTAGTTTGCTTTCTCACACTACAGCACTATTCTTTTGGCATGAATCCTGCTCTCTTGGTCCATATTAGTCTTTGATTAATTCAGCCTTTGAATTTTAGAGAATAGTCATACTACATGAACAGGAAATAGGACTTCTCAACAGAAGCTGGGATCTGCCTCTCTCCTCCTTCGAGCACTTTTAGTTTCATATATCAATAGGTCACATATAAATCAACATTTCAAGACAATCAGGTCAAAAGTGATATTCTTAGCACCACTTAACATGATTTTGAGCCATCGGAAACAAGCAGCTGGCTAGGACACAACCTCTTCTCATTCCCCCCTCATTTGCCACATTGCCTTTTTGGCTGCCTGTTCTTCACCCTGTCCAAGGTCCTTCCCTATGCAAAACAGTTTCCTCTCTAGGGGCTACACCCTTACACATGAACAAGGAACTCAAAATAATTGATTTGACAATCGCTGGTTCTTTCCATCATCTTTAAATTATTTTCACATTTCCCCTCATTCCCTCCAACCCCCGTTTCTTTATTTGCCTCCCCCTCCCCAAAGAATTAATAATATTAACACTGTAGTTGAGGGTGGGGGGAAAAACACACACACACGACCTATATATTGACAACTCAAGCTTCAGGTTCACTTGAATTTCCTACCTGAATTGCAATCTGGTGTTCAATCGTTTTGTACGCAGAGTAATGTGTGCTCCCCGACTGAATATGGAGCTGTGAAAAAAACCAAATCAAAGCATTCTGCTTATGTCACAAACTACAAGAAAACATCTTAAGCAGTTTATGAATAGCAGACAAACCTTCCTAGATTGGACTACAGCCCTGGCATTCAATGAAGACTCGTGGATTTTTATTTGTTGCTATGGATAAGATGATCATAGTAATCTAAGGAGGAAGTAAAAAAAAAGGGGGGGGGGTGGAGAAGAAGGCTATTCAATAAGCAAAAGGGAGGGGAGAGTGAGAATCAATGACATGAAAAAAGAAAAACTGATGCCCATTAAGACATAAAGAAAGCCAGTGTATTGTGAGTGATGCTGAAGAAAATTTAACAGTGTGTGCTGCTAAGGAATTATTAGAATTATAACATACAAGGGAGAGGAAGGAGCATAAGATGCTTAGGAATCTGCAACAGGTAGAAGCCCATATTATTAGTGCTCGATCCCTACATATTTAAAGGAAAAAAAAGTACCTACAACAAATCCATTTCTGGGGCATCAGACGTGTTGTGATGAGGGTTTCACCCAATTTATTATGCATTTCATTAAGATAACCACATACTGGCATCCTACTGTTTCTCTCTATATATAGGCAGCCCATTGATAACTAACTTTCCACTTAGTCAGCAATGTCACAGCTAAGCAAGTATTTAGAAGTTTTGAGTGTCAGTAATTCTGTTTTCTTTAACCAATGGGAGAAAGCTGGTCACTGGCTCCTCCAGTCAGAGTCCCAGTACAATCTTCAAATCTTTTTGACCAGGGCTCACTCTTCTGCAAACCTGCCATTATATCTAAATTATAAAGGGTTATTTCAGGTGGATGCCCTGACTTAAAAGAAAAGCAGAAAGCTTTCTCCCAACTGTAATTCTCACCAACAATTTCAATCACGTTGTAAGCCAGTAACTGGTTTCAATTTCTTTTATACCAACAGCAGTATATGGCCCTAGTGATAGCTGACCATATACTAGAAGTCACTCTATAAAAGCAAGGATTGGAGAACCAGTCCCTTTCATAACTAGAGTTATTAACAGTTGGTGCAAAATTTTGCCACATTTGACTTCTACTTTACAACAAAGGCATAACTGGAGTTTTAAATGGGGTTTAGACTAATCTGCACCTTAGTCCTTAAAAGAAAAATTATTCAGTCCATCCAGTTTTAAAAATACTGCGTGCGCGCGCGCACACACACACACACACACACACACACACACACACTCCAACTTCTGAAGATACTCTACACTGAGTCATGATAAAATACATTTCCAGTTGAATCCTGCATTGCTCTGAGTATATAACAGTGGCTCTTTTATTGGCTGCAAGTGACTGTTTTTAGGATGCAAGTGACTTTGAAATAAAACTCATTTGTCCCTCTGAACTGAAGTACAGAAGTAAAAATATAGGTCCTCTCCTCCTCCTCCAGGGTTTAAAAATCACTGCCTCCATTTAATACACCAACTTCTCCAAAACAAGGTAAAAATAGAATCCAAATAAAGAAAGAATTGCTACTGTTTATCAAGACACAGAAATCAACCAGGTTCCTCTAAAACAAAACATTTAATGATGAGCAGTTGAAAATGTGGCCCCCCGCACACTCACAAGCAGTTCATCAAAAGTGAATCACTAAAAGAGAAAGATGAATTTGGACTCTTTATCCCCTGTCCTTTTTATAAAGACTGCCAGTCAGTAAGCGGAGATTGCTCTAATTACTGTGACAATTCTGCATCGCGTTCAAACAACTTTTGTGCTCTGGACAGGTTTCTCTACGAGTTTGAAATTCTTGGCCTGAGAACCGCTCTTGTCTAAAAGAGGTTTCTCCTTCTAAGCAGAGAATGCAACACTAACAAGTTGTCCCTCTTTTCAGCCTGTTTTATTCTCCTCTTTTCCAATTGCCTGATTCAGAGCTTAATGGAAACTTGTCCAAGCTTTTCTTCCCACAAACCCTGTAGAGCCCTTAGGCAATCTGTACTCGGGGTAACCACAGGAATCTTATATTGTCAATTAAAATTGAATGGACACCTGATAACTAAGTATATGTCTTGGGAAAAAAAAAAAAAAGCATTCATAGAATCACAGTCTTCCGAATAAACTAATGAAAACTGTGGATAATCCAAATTCAATCTTCTCCCTTGTCCAGTTTCATTTTTAATCTTAATTTTTATCACTGGTTAGACAACAATATATCCCACGAGTGTTGAAATTAAAGTAAAAGCTATGGTTTTTTGGTTTCTGTTTGTTGTTGTTGTTGTTGTTGTTGTTGTTTTTACTGTGGCCAGAACTCCCAAAGTAGATAGGACCAGAGAGAGACCAGCTCTGTAGCAAACTAAGTTGTAATCTTCACCACTGCAGGGCAAGAATAGCTTCCCTCCCCCACAGGCCAGGACCAAAACAGAAAAACCAGAGCCTGCTCACAAACACACAACACAAGGAACACATTCTCTAGAGTTCAACTTGTCTTTACAAACAGCTTGTGACTGTGGTTGAAGACGTTTACTAGTTAAAGAAAAGGACTTGAAATGTCCTTATCCTTTCTCTGTTTCCACTCCCTCTTCCCCTAAATGCATTTTTCTTATACACACACACACACACTTTAACTGCTTTCTTTTCCCCTGTAACACAAAGATGCCTTGTTCCATCTATTCTGGCTTTTTAAGACAAAGATAAACTAAAAGTACCCAGTAAAATCTTGGCACTCTCACATGGAATAATAATTTATACCCTCCCTAAAATACCATGAGGAAGAAAAGAACAAGTAGTGGTTACTTCGTTTTATTTTTTTGGATGATGGAAGGAGGTTAATAAACCCATTAGCAAAACATTCATGGCCGAACCAAGGGAACGTTACACCAGGTACCTAGTTCCAACATTCCTAACTTGCTGCAGTTGCCCTTCTCTGTGACCTAGAACACCTTATTTGATATCCTAATCCCTTAATTTTGCCATCTATAAAATATAAAGGTAATGCTATTCTCCATGGACCTGCTTCTCCAGGGAGTCCCAGCCACTCATAAAATAGGAATCCAAAAGGTAGTTTGAACTGCTTATAATTAAGTAATACCACTCAACAAAGATAAATATATTTTTCTGAGTTACTTCTTATGCTAATATATCACACCTATTCCTAACTCCATTTTAACTAACCTAGATATAAATCTTAACAATGGTCCCCCATGAGATTTTTCATATCCCAGAGCAAGAATAGTAGAAACTAGTAAAAAGAGAAAAGGATAGGAATTTGCATGTCATGGGCCTACACTGTGATCTAGCAATGTATAAATCAATATTTCATAGAAGGAGAGAATATTAAAAGCACAAAGAACCTTGCCAATCACCATATCTCTTATTCAACAGATAAGGAAACTGAGGCCCGAAAAACAAAAAACGACTTCAAGGTCACATATGGAAAATAAAAGCGACTAGAATGCAAATCTCCTGACTCCTCTCTTTATATTTTTCCGACTAGACTTTTTAATGAATTACTATTCCCTGTAATTTCCCAATTTCTCTTAATTTCAATTGACTCACCATCACTCCCTCAGATGCCTTATCTTAAAAAGGTCACATTAGAATGACACCCAGAGGCAGACAATGGTCACAGGGGAAGAATGAGATAGTGACCACTAGCTCCACATTAGGAAAATATCTTTCAGAATGAGCGAAACTAAATACATAACCCAGAAGGGCAGACTTTCAACAGCAATGGATTCTTCAGACCTCACACTCGTGGATATTTCAATAACACTTAATTTTCAGTGTCTTTCAGTTTACTTTTCAAGATGTTCATTACAAATGGTATTGGAAAGGGATGGGCTTGACTCTATTGTTTCTTTTTATTTTTTAAATGGTCTGCTTTTGGGTTCATTTCACTAATTCCCCCTTCCCTAATTCAGAAAAAAAAAAAAAAAAACAACCTTATGCTACAGATCCTATTTTTAAAAAATACTTATAATTTGATTTCCTGGGAAACTATTTCATCTATTTCTTTAAAACTATTTTTAAGTCACCCTCCTTTCTCTTCTCCCCTCCTCCCCCCAAACAGCAGTGACTAGGGCTTATTGGGGTTCTCCCCTTTTTTATATCTTTAGCTCAAAAGATAGCAAACGTAGATTTATGTAAATCCTTAAGTATCCCTGAAGGCATGCTTTGGGACACAGGGACACCAGCAAGGCCATTGTGGGTGTGGCTCCAGGTCTCCACAGGTGCTCAGGCTGTTGAGTCAGAGAACAAAGTTTTGAGTTATTGCCTTTCTTGTTACAAAGTAGTGATAGGGGACCTGGAGCTTCCACAGTGACAGCAAACCAGTATCAACTGGCAGGAACATGGGTTTAAATGTTCCTGCAAAGCCCTATAAAAGCTGAATATTCAGGGCCTCCAAAGAAAACAATTTAACAAAAGCTTCCCTTTTTGAATTGAAGGGCCATATCCCTTCAGTCAGTCATTCCGCTACAACAAAATACACGTCTATGGACGGAGACAATCTTTCCCACTGTCTAGTTGTTTCAGCAAATGTCTATTTACACTCATTAACTTCTTTTTTTCTTTTTCCTCAACCTGAAACCATCAGCTATGAGTCAGAGAACAATCATTAACTTTTACAGCTTCCATACAAATCCACCTACTCACATAAGAGAAAGAAGTATTGACTTGCAAGGTAGCCAGAGACAAAAATCCTCTAAGAAAAAATGAAGGGGGAGGGTATGATGGGGAAAACTCTACAAGGAAGTTATATCTGGAGCAGGATTTGGGGGGGGGGGGAGGGAGGACAATAAACTCCAACCACATTCACTAGATTTTTTTTTTTTTCAATTTGGAGCTGAAACCTTTTTAAAGAGTTGATTTGCTGCTTGGATATGCTGACACATAAGTCAAAATTTCTATCATCATAACAGAAAAGGATAATATTTTTCTTCTCAGCATCAAATGTAAAAATCAACCATTTCTTAAATTGCAGAGAGTAAACCGAACCCAGTCTCTGGGGCTTGTAGTAAACACATTTCCGCCAGAGATAAACATGGGGAGGGGAGGGGGGGGGGGGTTCTGCTATGCTGAGACATGTTCCTAACACAGCATTTTTCATTAAAAGTTGCTACACTAACACTCATAAAATGATGCCCAATCATTATTACTTCACTTAGCAGTCACTGTGCGGCAACTCATAACGAATTAATTTGCATTAATGTGGACTTCATGTGTATTTCCCTAAGCATTCCATTGTGATTCAGGCTTCATAAAAGTGAAATGAAAATAAAAAACGGTGCCTTTTATTTCACTTTCCAAAACAAACCAACCCACCCAAAAGACCTGCATATATCTTCTAGATTTTAAAACATTTTTTTTGCCCTAATATATTTAGTGCATCATAATTGGCCCAGCATGGAGGAATCTAGTTATCTTCTCAGTAAATATTTATAGCATCACTCTTTCCCATTCATTCTGCATTTTCTTAGAGAATCTCACTGTAGCCTACATCTGCAATTCATTGACTTTACAATTTACCACATGTTGAGATGGGAGAGGTCTTAGCTCCATTTGAATCACTGCACAAATATGCAAGTGATTTATCAGTTCAAAACTGAAGACTGCAGAAGGAGGACTCCACTTCTCCTAAACATGACTCCTCCTGGCAAAGCATGGACAATTACAGTATGCACTAATTAAGCTCTGTGAATGGGCTGTGCCCTGGTAATGCCTACCAGGCCTCAAATTTATTTTCATGATGCCAAACTTTAGCAAGCAATTTAACTCATTCAGGGCTGATTTAGCCATGAATGCCCAAGTGACTTGGATGAACCCCCCTCGATCCTCATTAGACAGCTCACGGATCTCTAAGACAAAAGAATGAAATATGACAGATTGAATTACCCATGTAAAATTAGATGAGCCAGAAGAAGAGAAAAATATCAAGGGAAATTTGAAAAACATCACTGATTGATAGATAACCTGTTCAAAGGTCCTACATAACACTATGTTCATAAAGTCCTGTTAAGGGATTCCTATCTGTCCCTGAGGGCTAGTAAGTTTCAGAATTCCATTGATTAGGAAAAAACCCTTCTAGGCTCTGCCTGTTATTTTTTTTTTTTTGGGGGGGGGGGGCGCGGAAGGAGGCAGCACAAAATGACAGAACCCATCAGGTTTCTGAACTCCTTCATTGTCTATGATTTGCACGTAATTTCACAGAAAAAAAAAATCACTTCTTTCACCCTCTTTCTCTGGTCGTCCTATCGGGGTCAGTATCTGAGGCAAATACAGGAAGGTGTCATAAATAAAAAGATTTTGCTTCAAAATTAAAATCTGGAAATACAGACCTTCTTTTCACTGATCCAGTCCCATGTCAAACCTACCCCCATTAATTTTAATTTCACTAGAAACTATTAGATGAGCAAGAAAGGGAGTGAGCAAAGCAGTACTTTTTCTCATCCTCCCTCCCTTATATCCTTCATTACCACCATGAATTCCTGACACTGAAGAGGCAGTCTCTGGATCTCTAACTTCCGGTTGAATTTATAGTATAAATATTCTCTCTCCCAAGTTTGTAATCTCTCTCCTCACAACATTCTTCCCAAGTTTGGATTTTTCGGCATACTCCCCTCCACCTTCAAACTCCAGTTCTCTCCTCCCCTCCTCAAATAAGTCTAGTTTTTTTTTTTTTTTTTCTCGTAGTCTGGGTTCCCATCGCTTTTTAATCAGCTCCCCCTCCCCTTCGCCCCCTCAAAAAAGCTCAATATCTCAAGATGTTAACTGGTGCCCTGTGTGTGTGTTTTCTCCCTTTCCAGCTCAGTGGTACATCAATAAATTAAAGAGCAGTTCCCCGTATCAGGTTTCTTTAAGTATTCTGGGAAATATTTTGTTGGTTTGGTTATCAACACACACATTCTATCTGTAATACAGACAGTGTTGTTCTCTACAAAAGAAAGATGCAGAAACCTGTAGCAACTTTGTTTTTAAAACTGCATTGTTCTCAGTCCCTGCTTGAATTCTCAGGACTGAAAGTGTTAACCCTAAGCAGAAGAAGAGTATCAGCATAAAATGAAAAGTGAAGGTACCCAGAGACTCAGATTTGGGAGGTGGGATGGGGGGAAGAGGATGAAGGGAGAAGGAGAAAGCTTTGTGATATTTTCCCCTCCCATCTCATTGCTTATAATTAGTGAAAGAAATTTGACCCATTGCCAGTATCTACGGACCTTGGATATTATAAGGCCAGCGTGGCGTCAAATATCTTAACATTCATAAGTGTTATAGGCTGTAAATAAACCCTGTGGATTTATGACCCAGTGGCTCTTGCCAGCAAATGACTGGGGCACATTTCTTTCAGCAGTCCTGTTGAGGTGCAAGTTGGCTTTTGGTTGTAAAATTAGCCAAACAAACGTGCCCAATTAAATGGCAAAGTTTAAGGTTTGCTTACATATTTGTCACTATTCACTCCCCTAAGAAAAACACAGGCTCCCCATCCCTCCAAAGGACCACAGAATTTTTAAGTTCTTCCTCCTCCAACCTTTCTAAAAACTCAGGAAACAAAAAAGTTTTCTCCAAATAGTTACAAATGTGACTCCAAATTTTGTCTAATTTGCCTCCCCCTCAGACATGTGCACACATATATACACATACATACTCTGAAAAATGAGCCCATGCTGCATTTGAAAATGTTTATTTACTCCTCAACACCATAGTTTAAAACACACACACACGGCAAATTCCCTCCTTGCCTGTTTCTCTTCCTGAAGCTGCCTGGGCCTCTCTCTCTTTCCCTTCCCCCAATATAATGTCATCTACTTCCTGTGTAGGAGAGAGCATTTGCTAAATCCAGGTTGTCTCATACTTAACTGCCAATAATCCAACTTCCACATAACTTCCAGACAGCTGGGAAAAGGTCCTCTGAGTTTTAGTCATGGTTCAGAAACACACATCCACACAAAAATGCACAGCTGCTCTGTTTTCTCTACACTGCATTTTTAATATGATTTGGGGGCCCTGTTGTGAAACATCTGACAAAACGTAAAATCCTTTTAGAGACCTTCCAGTTTACATGCTGCCAGTGTGGAAGTAGAGTTCCACAGGTTCTGCCCCTACCCCCCAAAACTGAGAAATGGATGCACTTGGTATTAACACGTGCAAACTAAGAGTTAGCCCCTGGAATGTATGGAGGCATTCAGAAACTCCCTCGAAAGGCCTCTACTGTAATTCTAATAGCGAAAATCGACCTGGTGCAACTCTTAAAATGTGAAATTTCTAGGGCAAATATTATTTTTAATGAAGTGCAGGGGTCCAATTATTCTGCTCCCTCACAGTGCTGCATTATTTCGTTTTGCAAGCTCCTTCAAACTTTACAGCAACTTTTTCCCCAGCCTACTCTCAGAAAATTCACCGACTACAATAGCACTGTCAATGGAGTCCAAAGAAATTAAAAACCAGGTGGAAATGAACAGAGGCCAGCCTGTTTGCCACAGACATGAAATCTAGTCTGAAGTGGAGATAGAACAGATCAGGAAGCCCCCTCCCTCCATCGAGCAGGCAAAAGTTTCCCCCAAGCATACTCTTCTTAAGCATAAGTTTATGTCTTCATAAATTCTCCATTGCACATAATTTTAGAAATTAAAGAAAAAGCAAATTATTGACATATTTGGTTGTATCTATTTTGTTAAATTAATAAGCTACTATGGAAACCATAATCTATATAGCAGATATTAAGCCTCAAACCCAATAAAGATTAGCGGATGAATTAATACCAATATATTGAGATTGAAATCAAAACAGGCTGGTCATAAATATTTCTGAAGGAGATGAAAAACAATTAGCATAAATACCAAAGAAGGGCAAGAACACCTGTTCTTTTTCAGGGGCGATAAGCATTTTATTGTTCTCTATTTAAAATGTAATGACCTGTGTAATTACAGTAATATTACATTGTTATGTAGGGGCTTGGAATGTCACACTTTGAAAAGTGTTGTCAAAACAATCAGAGGGAAAGAAGGGGGGGGTGGGCTGGGGGGAGAGGGAAAGGAGGACCACCATTAACTCTTCACACTCCTAATCCCAAAGCTTTATTATTGGGCTTTTGCTCTAGGAAATATCCATTTTTATATATTCATGAAGAAAAAGTTTCTTGGCTAAAAAAGACATCCAAGTTATTAGGTTGCCCTTGGTTTTGCTGAAATGAAGGATTCCAAATTTGAAAAACTGCATTGGGGATGTTGCTTGCTTTTCCTATCTAATAGCAAACAGTTCAGTTAGAAAATAAATAACTTTGGATAATGAAAGCTGCAAAAAAAACCTAACAGGTAAGCTTAAACAAGCAAAGACCCTTTGGAAATAGTGACCCCCACATTCTTCTCTGCTGTTTGCAAGTACCAATTAAGACTGGCTCTTTAAGATCTTTTTAAAAATCCCTTGTTTCACTTTTAACTTTAAAATGAAAACAGTTTCCTTTTATCCCTAATATACAAATGTTACCAAAATTCTAATATCTGCAGCTAGATCACTTCCTATCTAGTTAAACTAGCCCTCTCCTTAATGTGTGTCTCTATTCGAATCTGTATTCTTAAAAGCCATTCACATTACTGTATCAAAGGGTAAATTAATGTTATGCAGAAATTTTTGTCGTTTTAAAATAAAATTATTACTATCAAGCTTTATGGAGTCTTCAGCAATTAAAGTATTATTCTTGAGATAATGTATTATTCATCATAAGCTGATTTAATGATACTCCTTAATTCTTTACATTCTTAAACAGAAAAGCAGAAATCAGGGTTCTTGGGAGTTTGCTTCTGCGCGGCAAGCAGCTATTCCCAGGTAAACCCAGAAGTAACAGAAATTCAAGTAAAACAGCATCAACAAGGCCTAAGAAATGAGTAAGAAACACATTGCAAATTTGTCTTTCCACCTTGTACCCAAAAACCCAAACCCAAACAGTGTAAAGCCAATTCAAATTTCTAATGGTCACTGAAAGTCTGCTGTTTCCTCTCTCTATATTCCTCCCTGCAGCAAATCTGGAATTCAAAGCTGGCACCTCAGATAGAAGGTGTCAAGAGACCAGGATGCCACAGAGCCAGCTATCTTGATTTAATCTAAATTATTCAGCTTTTGAGTCTAAATAAATAACTTTAATTTCAGGAAGCCCACAATTAAAAATTAAGTTAATAAGGTATGCTTAGTGGGGGGGGAGGGGGGAGGAAAGTAGTCAATTCTGAGGGAAACATGGTGTTTGACATGCAAATGCTAAAATTGCCTATTGAGTACAAAGCTGCTTTTTTTAATGCTTGATGTGATGTCACACTACAAGGCCACCTGCTATGTCAACAATAAAATAACTAGAAGTTTTTCTGTACCTATTAATTCCTGCAAAAAGGACTAATCTTAGGGAGTCATTTTTAATATAGGGAAAAATAACAATTTGATGATCAAGATTTACTTTATCTTTTAATTACTGGAAAATCTCCACTTTTACGCTTTTTTTTAATCTATGAAAAAAAAAAAAAAACTATGCTGAGTTGCAACTATATTTATGAAAGGAAGAAAAAGAGAGGAAGAAAGGCCACCAAGCCAAAATCTAACATCCTGAGCATCTCCCTTAGTTCAATCACTGTCAAGTAAGTGCCATTCAAACAAGATTTTAAACGGAAAAATAAATACTCTTTCCCAGAAACTCTTAAATTCAGTAGAAGGGAGAAGGGTAAATCTCCCTTAAGGTTACTCTGTAATATTTTGCTTGGTTTTGTCTTGTCACAAAACCATCAGGTTTTGATCCTAGTGCTCACAAATAAAGAGCCCCAGACACAGCAGCTTCCAAGAAAAAGACAAAGTAATCAATCTATGCTTCCCCTCAGAACTCCAATCACTACAGTGCATAAGCAGTCACTCTAGCTCCCATGCATCTTTAAGGAGCAGAGCAAGCTTTTAGATGCCATCTAAGAGGAAGTCAGCTACAGACTCGTCCTCTTAGCTTCCCATGCGGGCAAATGGGGGGGGAGGGAGAGAATGAAGAGAAATAGGAAAGAGAGAAAGAGAAGATATTTTTCATTTCTAACCATAAAAATGGGCCGACCTAACATGTCCCTGCTATTTCCTAGAGGCTTACAAAAAATCAAAAACAAGTCAAACCTGACGGATAATATTTTAATGCTATAAAACACTTGTAGATGATAGATTCAATTTCTGCAAGACCTCGGCCATTAACACCGATTCCCCGGCTGCTAAACAGTGGATGTATTATTTCAAACTGCTATCTCGAGTTACCAAAAAGAAAAAAAAAGTGTAAATAACATAGGCACGGAGTGGGGGTGGGGGGAGAAGCTAGGCGACCCGGGGAAGGTGAAACAACCCGGAGAGAGGCATTCACAAACACGTATTAACGTTTTGTTCTCTCCAGGGGGTTCGCAAGCCAGGCCTCGGGTGGAGTGAGATTTTTTTTAGGGGGAGGGAAGGGAGGAATAAGAGGAAGAGAAAATTGGGGGGGGGGGGGAGAGGAAGAAAGTCTTAAAAACAAAAATGTCAGGGGCATCGCAGGAGATCGGGTGGGAGTGTATGCACACTGCAGGAAGCAGACGGAAGGCACCGGGAAGCCCGGCTCTTCCTTCCTCGGGCCCCCAAAGTTGAGTAGGATTCTTACTCAATTCTGCAGCACAAACACTCCCCCCTCAAAACTGAACCTCACTGCTCCCCCTCAAGTCACCAAGGGAATCTTTCTAGGCTTTTCTCAGTTGTGTGTATCATTAAAAAAAAAAAAAATTCCCTCGAAGTATTTTGACTCTCCTGAAGTCCCCGAGAGGAGACAAAACGGGCGGCACACAACAAGTAAAGGACGCGATCGGCAAGGCTGCCCCTCATCCCCACCCCGGCCTCCCACTTCGACCCCCAGAGCCGCTCGGCATGGGGGCCAGGAGACACAGGGTTTTGCCAAGTTCCCTTCTGCTCTGCGCCGCCGGCCCACTGTGGCCGTGCTTCCTCGGCCCTGAGGTTTGAAAGCGGAGCCAAGTCAGCAAGCAGCCTCAGGGCCACCAAGTTTGCAGAGACAAGTCGATGAAGCCTGACCTTGCTAGGGAAGAGGGAGGAGGTCCGAGAGGGGGGAGGGGGGAGGCAAGGGGAAGGAGTAATACTAACAATACTCGTGAGGATAAATAAATAGAAATCCTTCAGAGAAAGCCAAGGTCCCCTTCTAGCGCATGGCGCTCTCCTTTTCTAAAGTCCATTGCCTAATAGGAAAGATACTATCTAGCAACAAACTCAGTTTGGCGGTTACGTTAAATCAGTCACCAGAGGGCTTTCTGCAGCAGCGAAATGGTTAAACAGGGAAAGACCAGAGAGAAACAGAGAGAGAGAGTGAGTGAGAGAGAGAGAGATCGCAGCAATCTTCCCGAGGAAAAGAAACAAACAAAAAAAAATCAGAGCGCAAAAGTTACTGATCTTATTTTTTTTTTAAAGCCTTGCTTTGAAAGGAAGGTTTCAAAAAACAAACGAGGCACCAAACTGAAAGCAACAACATGGCGAAGAGCAAACAAATCCCAGTCCACAAAAGGCAGAAAAGTTTGGAAAGTTTCTGGCAGCCTTGCAATAGCTGGTGAAGGGGAGGGGAGAGAAGGGGAGGGGAGGAGAAAGGAGGGGGGAGAAGGAGGAGGGAGGGGGAGGGAAAGGAAGAGAAGGGGCTACATGCAGGGACCCTTCGAGGTCGTGACTCTAAAGCGAAGGAGGAGGGAGGGAATTTACAAGAATAAAAATGTCACTTACTGTTCTTGCCGTCGGAGAGAGGGATCCGTTGGGGAGGTACGGGCTAGTCAAGTCGGGTATCATAATGAAGGGATAACCAGGGTACGGTGGCCCCTTAAACAACCCTCCATCTTGCCTCTTCGCGGCTAACATGGCGGGGGAGCGAGAGAAAGGGAACAGGGAGGACAGGAAAAAAAGAGAGAAAACTTTTTAGAAAGTGTCCCAAAGTTGTACAGCTACACAGCTGGACCAGCGCACAGCTGGATCAAGACAGCCAGCGAGTTCTGCAAAACAGGACTTGGGTTCAAGAAGGGGGGATTCTTGGTGGGAGGGAGGAGGAGGGAAAGGGGAAGGGAAGAGATTGCTTTGGGGGTAATTACACTGTTTTGGGGGTTACTCACCTTCTTCTAAACTTTCTCTGGATTTATCTCTGAAACTTTCGGATCGAGGCGGGGGCCGTCTTTCCGCCTTTCGAATGGGTGTTGGTGGGGAGGGCGAGAAATAATAGAACGGAGAGTAGAGGGGGAGAGAACAACAAATGGGGGGGGGGCATTAAAAGAGGAGAGAAAAAAAGTGTTACAAGTTTTTGCAATGGAAGAAACCCACAAACATAGCAACCAGAGCGATGCAATCTCCAATACAGACACCCCCCCCATCCATATTTTTTTTTAACATTTGCCAAGTCAAGGTAATAGATTAAACCCCACCAGCCCGAGGGGTTCGCCTTACCTCGGAATCTGAGGAGCTGTTTTGATTCGTTTCTGATTCATTGACTAGGGACGATTTGACATCAGCTAAATCCCTCTCGGCCGAGGAGTTCTCCGAGATTTTTTCCTCCTGCTCCCCTTCGTCTTTGAAGGAGATCAGCTCATCGTTGGCGCCTAGGTCATCTCCTCCACCGCCGTTCAGCTGCGGCATTTTTTTCACCCACCAGCAGCAATTTTGGAAGAAAAATAAAGGGGGGAAAAATGGGGGGGAAAATCACACAAAAAAAGTTTTGCCAAAAAAATTTGCAAGAAAAAGAAGAGTCCAAGGTGAAGTTTTTGATTTGGGGTCTTTTTCTCCTGGGGAGGGGAAAAGAGGGAGGAGGGGAGGGGAGGGGGGAAAATCTCTTCTCCTTCTGCACGCGTGAGTTTGGGTTCCTTTTTTCTCTCTCTCCCAAGGATCCGATCAATGTGCAAAAAAAAATAATAAATAAAAAAGGGGGTAAAAAAACACCAACAACAACAAGAAGTCAGATATAAAGAGCAAAGGGGGTGGGGGGGGGAGCCGTAGATATAGAAGGAGCTCGTGCCGCTCGGATTTGAGTGAGTTGAAGTTAGACTGAGAGCTTTTCAGTTCAAAGGCGGCGCTGATTGACAGATAGAAAAAGGGGGATCGAAATCCGGAGAAACGGAGAAGTCTGGGAGCCTAGATTATTGACAGGGAGAGAGAAACACACTAGCCCCTTAATGAGATGCAGGAGGGGGCGGGGCCAAGCCGGGTTACGTGTGCATAAATAAACAGCGCTGGGAGGGGGAAAGAGCTAGAGAAACTAACAATGATCCTTTCTGGCAAGCGAGAGGAAGGGAGGGAGGGAAAGAGGGAGGGAAGAAGAGAGAGAAAGAGATAGGGGGACTGGAAGAAGGAGAAAGAGAAAGAGGGAGGGAAGAGAGGAGGAGGAGGAGAGAGGGAGGGACCGGGAAAGACGGACGAGGAATGAGTGTGAGAGGCCGAGAGTATGTGTAAGTGTGAAGGGGAAAAGAAATGGTTTTAGGAAGACTATGCAAATTAGAAAAGGAGGAGAAAGGGGGGCTGGCAACTGAGTTAGGAGTGGGAGCCGGGGTAGGGCCTAGGAGACCCCACATAGGGGGGGAGGGTCCAAACAAAAGTGCACTTTAGAATTGAGTTAGGAAGGAAAAACTGCGCGGAGGAGAGGAGGGGAAGGGGGGGCGGGGAGTGGAATTAGGGAAAGGAAAATATTTGATGGTTGCTCCAGCAGTGGATGCACTAACCTTTAGGTGGAGCAAATCAGCAGTGTGCAAAAGTGGGGGAAAATAGTCCTTAACTTTTGAGCCTGAATCGAGAAATGGAGTTCCTGGAAAATGTTTTTATTTCAGTATTTTGGTAGTCTAGATTACAACAAAATTTAACCGGTGAAAATAAGATTTTTCTTCTTTAAAAAGAAGGGGGGAGAGATTGTAATATTCGCTCGTTCCCCGGTTTAAAATTGTCCCATAAGAATATATTTGCACAGATCACTTTTTTAAAAGAAAATCAATCACCAAACCCTTCTGAGATTTAAGTCAGAGGAGAAAATATATCTATTTTAAATGTCTGTATCTTGTGAATATGTACTATGTTTAAGTAACTAGATGGAAAACATTTGAAATCAACATTTTGGTGGGAGTGGTTGGTAGTGTGGAATCCAAAGTCCTTCCTGGCTCTGGAGGTGAAAAGTTTGGGTGTGGGCTCCCCTAGAGAAAAATAAAGTTACACGCCTCTGGATCCTGTGGGACTGCAACCTCTCTCCTAGGGGGTCTGGAATTAAATCATTAAAGGATGCAAACGAGTGGCCAGATGTAGAAAGAAATCTGCAAACTGAAACAGTTATGAAGTCCTAAAATAGAGGTGTGGGGAAGTGAGGATTTGAAGATGTTTGTTATTGTTTTTAAGGCTAGAGCCTAGAGGTAGGCATTTTGGTAGCAAAGTAGGGAGCAGAAAAATGTAAATAGAGATTAGGGTATGGTGCTTACATATCGTGGAGATGAGGCAAACACCTTGATCTTCCACCAAATGCCCAATTATAACAATGGAAGAGTCCATTGGAAACTTTAACTTAGGAGAAGACCAATGGGGTCAGGCAGTAAATTCAATAGGAATTAGCCAATTGCCTAACAGAGTGTTAGGAAAAGAAAGTCATGCTGCACTATGTAATCCAAACATTCCCCAAGAAATCTAACCTGCTGCTCTATAAAGAGGGACATATTCAACACCCAGGGTTTATCAAAGAAAGACAATTTGTCATGTAATATTTAGGGAATTTGGGAGTTTCAGCAAAACGGTCTTATAGGCAATTTTCTCTAAAAGCAGAGGACTGAAAATCATAATGCAAAGATTGACAAGGCTAGCATATATTCTCAAGCCCTGGAAATTTTCACCATCACATTTGCACACGAAAGGCAAAGATGCAGGCAAAATAAAAATGGGGGGGAAGAGGAGGAGGGAACCACTGCAACTTAACAACTTTAATATTAATCAGAAAAGCAGAAAGAGTGAAAGGAAGCATAAAAAGAAGTAAAACAAATGTGTACATTTAATCAGACAGGATTGCATAGGATACAAAGAACAGGGCTAATTAGTCTCAGCAGGTAGGGACTAACCTTCAGACTTCATAAATAAATAAGGCTGTGAACAATGTCTAAGTGCTAGGTTGGAGACAGAAAGGGGATTATTTCAAGACACCAAGTGAAAACATGAAGAATGAAATACTTCACTGTTAAATCCACATACAAATGGATTTACCAGTTCTTTTTCTTTGGGTCTTTTGACTAAGTTGCTTTTGGTTGTAGACTTTTGGTGGAAAGACCATAGCTATGCACTCTTGCTAATTGTCATCTATAGCCTCCTTGTGCTTTGTATGCATGCTGCCTACTTCCCCAAGGCTCTATTTTAAAAGGATGTTTACTCGCACTGCCACATTTTTGTAGTAAATTAATTTTAGGGCAATTTATTTGTCTTCTGGATTTATTTTGTTTCCATTTTCTTTTGCTCCTGCTCTGAACTGAGTCAAAAAACAAGTTTTCTTATTTCCTTTATAGACCTGCCTATTTTAATAAAAGCTGGCCAAATGGCACAGAATTCAACTTTTCAAAGATATCAGTATTCTTAAACCCTGGCAAGCATCTTTGCCAAATTCCACAGCAATTCTGCAATCATCAGTTAATAACTTTATACATTTGGGTTTGCTCTTACGGTTTCTCTTCCAAAAGCGAATTTTTTGCACCTTGCCATCTTTTTGAAACTATGATCTAATTAAGCAGTTAAGTTATTCCATATTAGCACATGTGCCGCATTTCATTTAATAAATTGAATGCCACAAAATGCTCAAAAATGACAAGAAACATTTTAAAGGACCAATAATACCTGTTAGCTAGAGGAGCTTCATTTATGTCTTGATAAAGAATTTTTTTTTTTGGTTGTTTGCAGCTAATAAGAGCCATAACCATGTAATGAAAAAAGACAGGCTCACCATAATATGGACGTGAAATTTATAGGTTTAGTTTAAATTTTTCAATAGCCAAGTGCTATGGAGCCAGATGTTTAGTTACCCTTCTAAAGTCTCTGTTGAATTCTGGTTTTTAGAACTAGTACCCTTGTGTGGATAATCAGTTCTTCAAGATTGTAAAGGAAGCTAGGGTGAACCTATCTTACCTCTACTAGCAATGAGACAAATTGCCTTTCCTATAGAAACCTGGCTTGGGGTACCATGGCTTAATGTCCCACTAGAACAGAATAATGTTGGGTCAAATTCATCATCGGTCCCAGTGGCCTATAAAATAGCTTGCTTTGGGAGTATTTTTCTCAAATGGTACAAGGAAGTAGCTGTGGTCAGGTCTGGAATGACATAGGGCCTAGGTAAAATTGTAAATTAGAACGAACTCTTCACTTTCTTTCCCACAGACCCTTCAAGAACTCAGAACCTGAGTGGTCTCTCCTCCCTTCTTTCTGACCAGTCCTTCGTAGAATCTGAACTTAGAAGCAGATTTGATAGGAACCATTTACACTTTAGCCTAAATTTCAGCCTGTATTCCCTCTCTCAGGAATCTAGTATTCCTGATCTCTGTTGGATGAATGAAAGGCTTTGTTTCTGTTAAAATAACTATAACAACAAAAATCAGCAAGCAGCTAGAATGGAAGCCTTTAAGGACTTTAAAATGATACCAGGAGATCAGCTACAATGAGGTCAGTCTTATCCAGAATCATGGTCTATAGAAGTCAGCTGGTTGTCAATTCAGTTCAATTCAATTCATGCCTTCCATGTTCTCAGAGAACATCACAATTATGCTAAGACATCTTAGAGCATGCTAGCACAAGGATGAACTGCAGTGGAAGCTCAACTGGTTATTTTAAAAATAACAATACACCACACCCATCCACCAGAGGCAGGGGAATACATGTTGACAGCCATATTCAGCTTGGCTAATTGCTAAGTAAGTCCATTAATTTCCACTCAATAAACACACAAATACTTTTCTTAAATAAATATATGTACTTATATATGTCTATATCTATGGCTGCATATACATACATACAAGTATATGTGTGCATGTGGAGAGAGAGAGAGAGAGAGAGAGAGAGAGAGAGAGAGAGAGAGAGAGAGAAGATAGATGGATGTAGATTTCCCTTAAAGAACCCAACTCTAAATTGTATAACTCAATGCCAAACTTGAGTGGAACTTAGATTTTTTTTTTATATGGATTTTTTTAAGCACAGCGTGTAGTACATAGTAAGTGCTTAATAAATGTTTAGTGACTAAGCAAAACTGGAATGACTATAAGAAAATCCAAAAAACATAAGAAAGCTAGGAAAAAAAGGAAATCTGTAAAACCCTAAGTTATTGTTCCACTCTGAAAGCTCCTTTTGGGCTTTATTTTTTGCCTGATTGGTCTTGGAATAAGACCAATTTTTCTCTCAGCTTGGGAAAGGACACTAGGATGCCCAGAGACCTCACCAAATTTTCCATTTTCAGGTGGAGATACGGTGAGGGGCTGTGGGGGTAAAGAAGGCCCGCGTTGTGTTTTTCACTGGCTCCTAAGGAATTGGAAAGACATCCACGGAGCTCTCTAAACCCTTAGGAAACACAGCTCTGTTCTGGTACTTCCTGGATATATATGCCTGGCTTGATCACCTTGCTTAAGCTAATAAAAGGTCCTGATAATGAAGTGACAATGATGCCTGATGATCCAAGGGTTAATGGGTAGATGTATGCATTTGTACAGAGTTTCATCACCTGCCTTCATAAGCTGATAGCTCCTGCTATAGGCATATATGACAAGAAGCCGCTTTCTGAAATACATCAGCCCTCCATAAATATACCTTTCTTATTGACAAGATGTCTTTTAACCCTAATAGTAATGGAAGAAGGCCAATAAATGAAACATTTACTGCATAACTTTCCTTATTTTCGGGTGGTGTATGATTCCTTTCTAGCTGTCTCTAGAAGATGTTTTCAGCCTAATTTGCTCCCTAGAAATTTCACTTGCTACAGTTATACGTCTATGACGTTTTATTGCCTGAAGCCAAGTCTGAATAAGAACTTTCTTAAGATATACTTATCCTAATGCCAGTCTACACGAATTGGGCTGCTTTATTCTGAATTATTTGTGCACCCTCTCTATAGCATCCACAGGCTTCCTGATGGCCCTTGCTATGGGGGAGGTCTAAATGTTTCAGAGAGAGGGTGAGAAAGGGAGAGAAAAAGGGTGATAAGTGGGGCAGCAAGAGAGATTTAAAGAGATATTTGGAATTAATCATTGTATATATATGTGAAATATTGAATTGCCCAAGGTTTTTGTGGAAGTTACTTTATATTAACATAGCCACATTCCAAAATTATAAGACACCCTTCTTCCCAAGGTCCACCCCATAGATGTTTAATTCCCTTTAGCCTTAAAAAATCAAATTAAATCAAATCAAGGTTAGCCAGGAGCCTGCTATCCTAATGCAGTGGGGAAAACTCCGGCATTGGAGTCAATGAATCAGAATTCAAATCCTGACACTGTCACTTACTGGCTGTATGACCTTGGGTAAGTATTTAACCCCTGAGCCTTAATTTTATCTTCTCCAAGATGATTTTTTGGACCAGATCACCTCCAGAGTTTCTACTCCTTCTAAAATCTATGATCCATCATTGAAGTCAGGGGGAGGTCAGCCAGCCTTGAGCTGACCCAGCAGTCGAGGCCCCCAAACAAAGTCTCTTTAAGGACGGGTGAAATTAGGGAGCAGAAAATGTTTTCCGATCTAGCAGTTATTAATGTGACCACGTTATGGACTAACCCATAATGCCTTGATCAGGTAAGGAGAAAGATGGGAGGAAAATCTTGTATCGAAAGCCTGTAAGTATGCCACCAGGAATTTCCCTTGAGGAAGAGTGACTGCAGCTTTGAGGCTGGGTTTCTGCTTAGGGGGTAATGGCGGTGTTTATGTAAGTCGCTTGGGGTTGAGTTAGAATAGCACCCCACCCGCTCTGTGAAATCCCACATGATTTTACACCTTCCACGGGTATAGACGGGCTTCATACTTCCTAATGAAATCCTCACCTGGAAGGTGAAAGGGAACAAAGGTAAACGAATAAGTTCAGGGGCCCAGAAGTGAGTTTGGAGTCTGGTGTAGACAACAGCCTCTAGCAATGGTAGAGAGGCAGTGAGTTGATTGTCATCCTCAGCAAATCTGGTTTCTTTGTAGCCTGAGGGCACACTGTAAATACACAGAGCAGAAGGGAATTAATAGTTATTTCTTAAAGGTTCCAGGGATGCTGAGACTGCGAGGTAGTAATGACCCAAAACCCCACAGGAAGTGCAGATGCCTGTGCCAGTGATTCCTTCACTTTGAGAAATGAGTTTTTTCTTGCCTTCATGCTGGGGCGCTCTCTTGGTCTTCACCCCTCCTGGGAAGAGTGCACACCCCCAAAAAGCTGAGCACAAGGCAGGGATGCTCTGAAGCCCCTGCCTTCCCCGAGGTTCTCTTGCTCTATCTTCTTAATGATTCTGCCAGTGGATCTGCTCAAATCCAAGTTCAGGAGCAGTAGGAATAATCCTAGGACTTCTTGCTCCCCAACTCTCTTCTACTTCTGAACAGAAAATCGGTAAGAAAGAGAAGAGGCAGAGGGAGGGATGACAGGGAATCCCCCTATGAGAGTCAGGTCCAAGCCCAGACTTGCCAGCATCCATAGCTACCGAAGCACAAAACAGAAACTACATTTGTCTCAAATGAGAAAACGTGGTCCTTGGCACTGGCCTGCTGCTTGACCTACAATACAAAAATAGCTGAAAGCAGAACATCTATGTTCTGGACCCACTAAACTGAAATATTGTGCCGAATCCGCATATTACTGACGTTTATTAGCTGTGGGACTTTGAACAAATACCTTAGCCTCTCTGAGCCTCAGTTTCCCCTTTTGTAAAATGAAGATAATAATACCTGCAGTACTACTCTCTCAGTTGTAAGGCTTAACTGAGATGATATCTGTGAAGCGTCATAAGCTTTAAATTATTATGCACTGGTTTAGTAATCATAAAAAAGTTCTAAACACTATTCCCTACCACCACAGCCCTCACGTGTACTGGGAGTTTACTTCGGGAGTAGACTAGGGATAGTTTGGACGCTGGAACAAGAGTGGATTAAGGCCAGAGGAAGGAACCTGACTTGTTCCTAATCTGTGAGTGAGGGTCTAGTTCCTTAAGGCAATTTGGCAACTACTCCAAATGCCCAAATGCCAAGCCATGGATATAAGGGCATCATCATGGCAACTGGGGCAGGATCTCCATGCAGACACTGACCCCTGAGCGGAACTAGGAATGAGTTCTTAGCGAAGTTGTTTTGGGGCCGGGATAGGTAGGGATGGGGATGGAGGGGGCTAGGGAGCTGTGGGGAGCAAAGAAGATTTTGATGTCTGCAGAAGTAATACTGTTCCATCTACTCTAAGAATGAAACACCAGTTGGAAATGTCTGGGAAAACGTCAGTCTCAAGAACCATTAGAATTGATTTCTGGAACACATTGGCTTTGAGACCTATAAAAGGAAATTCAGGGACAGAAACAGTTTGGCTGGTGTTGTGAGACACAGTGGTTCAGAACAGCAACAAGCAATAAGGTGAGGCATGGGGATAATTTGCTACAGAGAAAAAAATAAAATAAAAGCTCATCCCCACCCCCCAAAGTTGACAAAAAGCTCCACTGAGCCTGGGCTGCTAGTTACCTATGTGTTCCCTACCATTTCTACACAGAAGGATCATGGTTTCATGGTTTCTTCCCTCCCCTCAGCTTTGTCCCAAGTCTCCCTGCTATTTTCTACCTTGGGGTGGAGTTCCTGTTTCTCAGGCCTTTTAATTATGATTTAAGTCCAAGAAGGTAACAAATATAACTACCTCCCCCACCCTCACCTACCCCCACCTCCTCGGAAGACTAGAGCAATTGGCTAGGTGAGCTGAGAGAAGGAACAAATTGAATGGGAACCTACGGGAGGGAATACAGAATTAGAACCACTCCTTCACTCCCACACAGTCAAATAGAGTTTTGAGGCCATTTCTACTGGAAGACCCTGGGGCAACTGGCTCTTTTGCTTCCAAGATAATTCTTCTAGGTATCAAATCCCTCCATCCTTTATTTCTTCTGCCAGTAAGATATCTTGTCAAACTGCATTTCTTCAGTGGTTTAGTCACTGGCAAGAATTAATTCATATATACGTTATTTAGGTTGTATAGCCCATGAGCAAATATTCCCTAACTGCTTCTGACGGACTAGATAGACAACTTGGCACTTGGACATTTCAGGGATGATGAATTTTCTGGCTATTTCTGGCCATGTGGTGACTGAGTGCTGATATCACCTGTCCTTTTGGTAGGATACAAAAAATCCCAGTGGTCTTTTGGGTCTCTCTTCCCCCTAGTCCTGTGACATCCAGAGGCATCTTTGTCAAAAGGACAAATAGCTCCATCTTGCTCTCTTGTTTCACCTCTCCCATATAGAAAGCCAGACTCTCTGCTACTAACCTTCCATTGAGGATGCAGAGGAACAAGTAATGATTTTCAGATATTTTATCAGAGCACAAGCTTATCTAATTGAATCCATGCTCTGACCACTACTTCCACTGTATTTCTTTTCCATTTACCATAAGACTCGGGCTAAGAATTGGTTGGACAGTGCAGAACCCAGTTGAAATCTTACAGTGCCTGTACAATGATCCCTAAAACTGTTTTATGTTCCAATGAAGTATCTGCCTTTTCAAAAAAAAAAAATAGAATAATAGTTCTAAGTTAAAGTTACTGAATCATATTTTAAATTGCTCTATCAATCCATGGTCAAAATCTCTTGCATCTGTTATCATTTCTTTTGTATATATACATAGGAAATTGTGTCATATCTGATTAATTTTGTTATCTTGAGCATTTTTCTCCTTCCCCTTTGGGGAGACTTAGACATAAGCCAAAATCTAAGCTTTAAATAATTTGCCTCTGGGGCACAAGGATCAGAGTTTAACAAGCCAAATATTGTGAGCAAAAGGAGGCTCTCTTTAGAGGCCAATTTCCCCATCTCCCTGGCTTGACTACAGAGAAATGTTTTTAGTCATCCTATAAGCATTTCTTAAGCACCTACTATGTGCTAGGTACTATGCTAAGCACTGAGAATAAAAAAAATAGGCAAAAGATAGTCCCTCAAGGAGCTCCCAATTTTTGTAGGTTCAGTACTCTTAGACCCAGTATATGTTTTTAAAATTAAGTGAAATATGAAAGCAAAGAAAAAGAAAAGTATATTAAAGTTATCTACCAAAAATAATCAGGATTGCTTAAAAATTTATTGAATCATCCTATTTAGTTCTCTGTGAATTCTGGTATTCAGTCTCTGTGAAATGGCCTTCAGCAAGCACCTGGAATGTGACCAGTGTTGAGTAGGAGAGGTCACCATGGTGTCTTTTTTACTTCCAACTTCCCACCAGATTTTTTCCTTCCAAGATTCATTTCACATGAGAGTGATTTCATCTAGCTTCCAGCTTCCTAGATTTATCCTAATGCCAAGTTTTTAAAAACCTTATCAAGCTAAGGATTCTCCTAACCCTTTAGCTGTCTATAGCATCCCCCAGCCCTCTCACTTGAGGCAGCTAACTGAGGTGCTATCATGGATACAGAGCACTGGTCCTAGAGTTTGGAAGATTGAGTTTAAATGTGGCCTTAAAGGATACTTCCTAGCTGAGCAACTCACCCACTTTAGTTCTCTCAACTGTAAAATGCAGATAATAATAGCCTCTAGCTCACAAGATTGTTGTGAGGCTCATTAAGCTAATATTAGTAAAGTATGTAGCCAGTACACATAGTAGGTGCTTAATAAATATTTGTTCCTTTACATTCTCCAAAATAACTTTTTGTTTCATCAGATCCCTGTTGTTTTAAGTGGCCCTGTTTTGACTTTTGTAATCTCATTAGTAATTCTGCAAATAGATGCTCACATACCTTGAAGACCTCATTCAAAAAGTAATTCCACTATTTTACCAACCCATTGCTTCTTAGACATTCCAGAAAGTCCCTATGCAACAGAAAGTCAATAATACTTCAAAGTTATGTTGAATTTTTATATCTGAGCTAACTCTATTTGGGTCTCATCCCTGGGCGCTTTCCACAGAAGTCAGAATTCATGGTCAGATGGAAATGGGCTCTGTGACACTAAGGGTCCACGTTCTGGAGAGTCTCTATTCCTCTGACTAATATGCTAGCTAATCCTCTAAGGAAAAAAAGAACCATGAATTTAGAAGTTTATACCATATAAATAATGTCTTTTTCCTTATGTATTTTCAGTTTGTCGAAACACAGAAACTACAGTTGGCCAGAGGTCTCCTCCTGAGAGTTTTAAAATAACATAAACAATAATAATAGCAATCCCTTAGATATACCCATTGAGCTGATCATCAGTATATCTGTCTTTGATATATTTCACAGGTAGCTGAGCTCAGGTTTTCAACAGTCACAAACTGTTCCCTCACACAAAAATCCATTAGGATTCTTCCAGGGATGTAAAATGTCTGAATCATCAATCAATCAGCATAAATTGATTTAGCACCTTCTATGTATTATATACTCTGCTAGGCTCCAGCACTAGATACTCAAAACAAAATCTAAATAGTCCCTGGCTTTAAGGAGCTCTTACTGGGGAAAACAACGCAAACCAATATAATTAAATACAAATTAGATACAAGGGGAAATATAAAATCTTTGGGTGATGGAGGAGGTGTTAGTAGCAAGGAATATTAGGAAAGTTCTCCTCTAGGAAGTGGTAGTTCACCTGAATTTTAAGGATCCTAGGAAACTGGAATTCTAAAGGCAGAAATAAAGAGACAGTATATTCCCAGATTGGGCTTGGGGTAAGGGGTGTTATTGGGAGCAATCTATGTAAAGGCAGAGAGGTAGAAGATAAATGTGTATGAGTAGGTCAGTTTGGCCAAAATATGGCATCCGTGAAGGAATGGAAGATATCCTAAGTCTGGAAATATAATATATATCATACAATAGCTTTATATAGTATGCATGAATAAATATTTTGAAGAATGACATATGGACGATACTAAGTTCAGTTCATATATACATACATATATATGTATATATCATTTATTTATTTTTGTTGAGGAAATTGGGGTTAAGTGACTTGCTCAGGGTCACACAGCTAGGAAGTGTTAAGTGTCTGAGGCCAGATTTCAGGGCTGGTGCTCTAGTTCACATAATTTTTTTTTTTTTTTATTAAACTGTTTTCCCTCTTCCATTTCTACCCTTTTCCTACAAACAAACCAAACCAAATCCTTTCATAGTCAAATAAAATAAATTCTCAAATTGGCTGCATAGAAGTGTGTCAGTTCTAGGTAGAATTTTGTTCATCAATCATCTGGAATCATGGTTGATATTTGCATTGAACAGAGTTCTCAAGTCTCTCAAAGTTGCTTTTCTTTACAACATGAGTATAGAATAAATTCTTCTCATCTGCTTACTTCACTCTTCATCAGTTCATGGTCTTCCCACGTCACTTCTTAGAGCACGATAATATCTCACTGCCTTCATCTACCAGAATTTGTGCAGCCTTTCCTCAATTTATGGACAATCCCTTAGTTTATAACTCTTTGCGAACACAAAAGAACGGCTATAAATTTCTTTGTACGTGTATCCTTTTCCTCTCTCTTTGATCTCTTTGGACTATATAGGTCTAGTACTGGTAAAGCTGGGCCAAAGGGTATTCACAGTTTAGTAACTTTTGGGGCACAGTTCCAAACCGTTTTCCAGAATGGCTGTTCTAATTCCCAGCTCCACCAACAGCTCACACAATTTGAACACAAACATCCTCTTCTTTTTTCTCAGGCCTGGAGCCAGGGCCGGTCCCTCCTACCTTCTAGGTCTCAAACTAGGCCCTGGTAGATTTGAATGGGCCCCAAGGCTCCTTCTCAATTGCACAGTAATTTAATAATATCCAGCCCTTTGTGAATACTAATTAAGCTGCTGCCAGCTCCCCAAAGAGGCAGGTGTTATTACCCACCCATCCCCTCCCCCTTCAAAGGTGAGAAGCTCAAAGGATAAGTGGTTTGCCTCAGGCCAGAGAAGGAGTGGGTGTCAAAAGGGAAGAGTGGAATTCAAGGTCACGGGTCTGCCGAATCCCGGGCTAAATTAGGTCTGAAAGTGTAAGTGAAGGGGACGATGGGCTTCTAACACCATTCATACCAGCAGGTCCAGGAGATTGGGTATTCCAATTTTTCTTTGTGAAGAGGGAGAACTCCTTAATGTGGAATATAACGGGAAGTTATTCTAATGTTTAAAAAAAGACAAAAATGGAAGTTATTCATTGGGAAAATCATAATACATAAGCAAGGTGAGTCACACACGACAGCACTGGATTGTGGCTGGTAGTGAGTCAGAATGACGTGGGTTCTAGTCCTGTCTCTTAGCACAAAATGGACCTTTCAGTGGCCCAGGCAGCTTTCTAAGACCCTAACTTGCAGTTACATCCGTAGAGATGTTTCCCTGTCATTAGGAAACTTTTACTCGTTAGTTGGAAAAGAATATTGTAGGAGCTAGAACTCAAACTAGACATTTCTATTTGTCTAACCTGGGGCAACCAACTAGGGAAGGGCTGAATCTCTTAGGGCCCTTCCCAGCGAGTGACAGTATTAGGATGGGCCATTGGACTCATGTCTCAGTCTCAGTTTCCTTGTCTGTAAAATGGGAATGACACATGCTTCTTATTATATAACCTCACAGGATTGTTGGAGGAAATCATTTTGTCAACTGTGAAATGCTACATAAATGTGAGCTATTAACATCTTAAGATTTCAAAGGTCCATACTTTATTTGGCGCCTAAATCAATTCTGGTAAGACCAATTCTGGTTACAAAGTCCAGTGAACAGAAAATTCCCTGAAACAGCTAAAATGTAAGCAAGGTGAGTCATATATGACAATTGACTTTGACAACCCTGGATTGTGGATGGTCACTTTTTGGCTCTATTTTCTAACCAGATTTTCCAATTCATTCCTGGATCAGTGGGTCACCCTCATCAATCATATGGCTAGCATTGCTGACTGACTTTGGGATGAGAATGGGGAGAGGAGCAGTTAAAGGAAAAGGGATTTTGATGACAATTTCTATGGGGAATATGGGGAAGTACACTTCTCAGCATCCATTCCATCCATTCCATCTCCAATGGCCCATCCTAACTATTGTCACCCACTGGGAAGGGTCCTACGGGATTCAGTCTTTGATGTAGAAAAATTCTTCTTTCTCTCTCAGAGACTTGGGGGTGAGTGTTACCTCTCAGATCAGAGAGTCACAAAATCAGTGTTAAAATGCAAATGTAGAATCTTTGAGCATTTTAAATGTTTTTGGGAAGATCGAATGGACAAGTTGATGATGGTCTTTTAGCATGAAAATGTGTTTTGTGAATTTCTGAATGGAGATATCCTTAAGGGGATACAAAAGGACTCCAGTTAACTCTGGGTTAGGAAAGGGAATATCCATGAGGCAGTACTGGACCAGTCTAAGATCACTGAAGAACACTTTCTGAGAAAACAAGGAGGGAAGACTCAGTGAAGAAAAAGTTACTTCAGAAGAGCTTCCTTTAGTTGACAAACCACTTTCTCTGCCATGACCCTGTGACTGTAAATGGCTGGGACATCATCCCCATTTTACAGATGAAGAAAATTAGGTTCAAAGAGTTCAGAGTCATAAAGCTAGTACATAGATGGGCCAGAATTTGAACCTAACTATTGTGATTCCAAGTCCAGTGCTTTTTTCTGCATAGACCATTTATTTTTATTCAACTATGCTATACAAAAAGGTTAAAAACCTTTGATTTAATCAAACTGTACATTTTACAAGACTAAATAAGGCAAATAGAAGGAAGATGTGGTTGCTAAGACATAATTAGGAAAAACTAACTAGGTTGGTGAAGAATTTGTTTCAAAGACACTCTAGAAGCCCATAAAGGCCACACAAGGCAGCAAAAAGCAGCAAAAAAACAAAACAAAAACAAAGTAAAACAACAAGAACAACTGACCCAAAAGATATGAGTTCTAATGTTGATTTTGCTACTTTGAGTAATTGAGTAATTTCTTTTTTTTCTTGGTCTTGCATTCTTTATCTGTAAAAATGTACAATTTGACTAAATCAAGGGTTTTTAGCCTTTTTGTATATTTGTCATGGCCTCATCTAGACCAGCTTCTCCAAATAATGGCTTTAAAAATGCATAAAGTAAAATAGAAAAGTAATCAAAGATACTAACTCTTTCCCATCCAAGTTCATGGACCTGCAATTTTGCAGATCTCAAGACCTCCTGGACCAGATGCTCTTGAAAAGAACCTTCCAATTGGTGTTCTGTAGGTGTGTGTACCTTCTGTTCCAAAAAGAAGGCTTGATTCACCCAGGAACCAGAGGGAATGGCTTCCTCCAGTACCAGAGGATAGATGGAAGGGTTGACAGAGCAGACATAATCCAAGGGGCAGGACCCAGGGGAAGGGCCTGCTGATTAAAGAGGAGTGCCCACAGGGAGTGGAAGATTGTATGATGCTTTAAACCTGTGAAAAGATAGTAACAAGAGGCCCCATGAGGTAGATTGTGCACTAGCTGCTGTCACATTATAGGTCTTTTCAAGATCACATAAGCAGTTAGTGGCAAAAACAAAGACTTCAGAACAAATCTTTTGAATCCAAGTTCAATCATCTTCCAAGTATAAACTTCATCAAAGCTGGGACAAAAGGTGAGCAGGAAGTAGAACCTGGTGAAAACGGTGGATAGACCATTTTTTGATAAAATGATTTTCCAAGCTAGCCTAAGGCTTCTCTTCCCAGAGACTACCTTAAAAAGATATTCTGTTTACTCCTCCCTTCTTAGAATGCCTCCTATTTATATAATGCTTTGAGACTTATAAAATGCTTTGCTTGAAGCAAATTTGCTGAGGTAGGCAGTACAAGTGTTTATCATGAAGGAAACCCCCAGAGCACATTTCCTTATCTTGTAAAATGTGAGGAGAGCCTGTAGTTCTTTTAGAAGAAGCAGCTGAATCTCAGAAAGAATAAGTGATTTTCCCATAGTCCCATTTCTGGGACAAATTTGAACCCATATTTCGTTCATTCATTTAATAAATGTTTTTAAGTTCCTCCTATGAGCTAGGTTGCTTGGACATAGAGACAAAAATGAAACAGCACCTATCCTCGAGAAGCTTAAGTTCATAATATGAAATATTATGAACCTAAATAAATCAAATGGGGATGCCAAGATGGTGGAGTAAAGGCAGCATTCTAGCTGAACTCTCCCAGCATTCCCTTTCAAACAATTTTAAGATACTGTCTCAAATTGAATTTTGGAATAGCACAGCCAATAAGAAGTTGGAATGAGGTTTTTTTAATTAATTAATTTTTTTAGGTTATGCTTTTTTTTTTTAAACATATTTCCATGAATCATATAGGGAAAGAAAACTCAGAACAAAAGGAAAAAAAACATAAGAAAGAAAAAAAAAAGGAAAAAAAGGTGAAAACAGAATGTTTTAATATATTTTCAGTTTCCATAGTTCTCTCTATGGGTATAGATGGCATTTTCCATCAAAATTTACTAGAATTGCTTTGGATCACTGAATCACTGAGAAGAGGTAATTATATCCTAGTGGATCATCACATAATCTTGCTGCTGCTGTTTTTCTGGTTCTGCTCACTTCACTTGGCACTGTTCGTATAAGTTTGTAGAAGTTTTTCCAGACTTTTCTAAAATCAGCCTGTTTTGACATTTCTTATAGAATAATAATATTCCATTACTTTTATATGCCATAACTTATTGATCCATTCCCCAATTGATGAGCATCCACTCGTTTTCCAATTCTTTGTAACTGCAAATAAAGTTGCTATAAATATTTTTGCATATGTGCATTCTTTCCCCCTTTTTATGCTCTCTTTGGGAGCATATAGTGCTAATAGTGCCATAGCTGGATCAAAAGGTATGCATAGTTTTATAGTTCTTTGGGCAGAGTGGAGTGAGATATTTTTCTAACCCAAGACAATTTAGGAAGTTGGAAAGTGGTTTGTGAACTTAGATGGAAAAGTTAGTACCTTTCATTTCCTTTGTAATCCTGAGTATTTTAATTTAATTTAAATTTTTTTTCATTTTAAAGTCATCATGTGACATGGTATAGAGGCCAGCCCAGAACACACAGTAGAAACACCCATTGTGGACCTTGGAGGCAACTGGAACAATAGCAGTAATACCTTTGGGAATGCTCAATCAGCAGACAATAAGTCTGTTGGTCAGAAAGAGATTACAGGGACTCTTGTGCTGTTGTTAGGAACAGGATGCAGCACTATTTGACAGCTTTACTGACCATATGCAATTTCAGATTACAGTTCTAGGTTGGAGAGAAGTGCAAGTTGATGGGGGCTCTATCTAGGTAAGGACCAGAGTTCAGACCAGGAGAGAAAAGACTATACCTTTCCCTAGATCATACTACCTTGGAAGCAATGAAAATTTACATACTTTTCAGAACTAACTGTAGGGAAAAAAAGTAGAGTGAAAAAGACTAAAGTTTGGGACAATGCCCCCCTGCTTCAGATGAGCAGAGTCCCTCTTTAACATAAAGTTCAAAATTCAGAAATAGGGAAAAAATGAGCAAATAATCAAAAAAAGAACCTGACCATAAAAAGTTACCATGAAAGGAAAGTTCAAGACATAAATTCAAAAGAAGATAATAGTATGAAAAGAGCTTAAAGTAAAGCCTCAGACACAAATGCAGATTTACTCAAGTCTAGCAAGAATTCTTGTAAGTGCTAAAGAAAAACAAAAAGCAAAACAGATCAAAAAAAAATTTAAAAATCCAACTCTTTTTAATCAAATAAAAATGGTAAAGGAAAAATTAGGAAAAGAAATGAGAAAAATGGAAGCATATTATAAAAAGAGAATTAACAGCTTATAAAAGAGGCACAAAAATACTGAAGAAAATAATTTAAAATTGGTTAACTGGTAAAAGAGGCACACTTTTTCCTTTGTTGAAAAGAATTCCTTAAAAAGCAGAATTGGCCAAATGGTAAAAGGAATACAAAACCTGACTGATGAAAATAATTCCTTAAAAATAAGAATTGAGCAAGCAGAAGGTAATGATTCCATGAGCCATCAAGAAACAATAAAATAAAGTCAACAAAATGAAACAAATAGAAAAAAAAGTGAAATATCTCACCAGAAAAACAACTGACCTAGAAAATAGATTGAGGAAAGGTCATTTAAAAATTATTGGACTATCTGAAAGCCATGATCAAAAAAGAGTTTAGTCATCAGATTTCAAGAAATTAAAAAAAAAACACACACACACTTAGGTCAATAGAAAACACATACACACACATATTACATATATACATATGTATATATTTTTATATATACATATATATGTAATTTGTGTATGTGTAAAATATTTAAGAGGGGATCTGAATGAAGATATGAGAGAGCTTATTGGGTAATAGGATTTAAGGTTAGATGGAATCTTAGAAATCATCCAATCTAGCACTAATCTCCCTCTTTTTAAAAACAGAAAATGGAAGCCAAGAGGGATAAAATATTTCTCCTGAGTCACAGAAATACTAAGTACCAGACCTGAAATTGGCACCAGAATAGAAATCACAAAGTGAGCACTGCTTTGTGGTGATTTTTGTTAAATAGATTGATGTGTCCTCAAATGTATGAGACCTTGAGACAGATTAGCTTGGTGGGGAGATGAGAGGGTGGGAGAGCGCAGGGATGTCAAAGAATCATCGATATTAGAGATAGGAACATTACAGAACAAAAGAATAAGAAGGGACTTCAGAGGTCTGGTCTATCCCTCTTTCCCCTTTTACTCTGGGAGGCTCTCAGGTTTAGCAGGAGGAATTTGAAGAGGAACCATATTTCCCCTCTTCCTCTTTCTTAACAAATGACATCTTTTGACAATGAACATTTTCATTCATCTCCTGGAAATGGCTCACATTTTAACGGTGGATCCTTCCTTTTTATTCCTGTCTTTATAATGAAGACTTAGGCCCTATAGAATCTGAACTCTTGTACCTGGTGAAGGAAAAGATATCATCCTTTGCAAAGCATATCTCCCTAATCCTTGTGTAAAGTTGAAATCAGTCAGAGATATTTGTCTCCTCCATTCTTAGAATAGAATAGGAGACATGACTAGGTCCCACTTAGAGGTTATTTATTGGTCCTGCATTCATGGAGATTCTCCAAAAGATCCAGAGTTTACTCATAGGTGCTTGAAATTTAGTTGGAGTTATCTATAGAGCTTTGGCTCTATATGACTCTCTTTGATTTTATATAACAATGACTCATCAATAATGCCTTCAAATTATAATAAAACAAGCTTTAAATCCACCTTTCTTATTTGGGGAGGGGAGGTTATTAATTTCAGAAAGTTTTTATTCATTTTATACCAAATGAGATACATATATAAAATTCTTTGAAAATATTTAAAAATTTTTTTTCTTACATTTTAGATTCCAAACTATTTTCCTCCCTCCCTCTGCATTCCACACTAACGATCACCATTTGAAACATATATCAATATTTGCAAACTTTAAGCTTCCTCTAAATAAACTACTGTTATTTGTGCTTTGTTTGTTTGTTTGTTTTTGCCTACGACAGTTTCAGTTTGAAATATATACTATGAACTAAAACAATGATCTGGGATCCTATTTTTCCAATGGCACTTGTTTTCTACCAGTTTTAGGGATCCAGGGGAAGGAAATACCAATATCATCTGGCTTGGTAGAGCACAAAATAATCTTTCCCATAAGAGAGTCTTGAACATCCTGAAACAAGGAAGCCAGACAAAAGATACCCATTCCTTTGGATACATAAATCCCTTGGAGAAGGACCAAGATTATTAGGAAATAAGGAACAAAGTTGCCTAAGATTAGAAACAAGATTTGATTCCAATTGCCATACTCTTACTATTAATCTGCCTTTAATGGCACTGCTGCCCCAGAGGGACTATCCAACTTTTTGTTTCCATACTACTCTTCTCCCATCAGGTAAACCTCGCTGCCACTATTTTTGGCTGAGGTTTAAAGGACACAGATTGAACAAACCATGAACTTATTGGCCTTCTCTATAACTTGCTGCCTAATATTGCCATAACCCAACCTCTTCCCCATCCTGATACACTGTTCTAATAACCATTTTCCTAACTTATTTCTATGTGCTAAATTCCAGCATTCTGTGGACTTACATGTTTGCTCACCTCCCACTTTTCAGTGGGCCAGCATCCCATCTCATTCTCTGCCAACTTTAGGGATCCAAAGGACATATATCAACATTTCCCATTTTCTGCCTCTTGTATTCCTGGACAGGGATATGTTTGGTGGGATTTGACAGGGATCTAACGGTCCACCTAGTTTACATGATCTGCCACACCTTCTTTGCTCCCGTTTTTGCCCATTTCTCTTTTGACCAGCTGTGGTTTCCGAATATTGATCCTTGGACCCAAAGGTGCAATCACACTTCTGTTTCCTCCCGTATGTCTGGGTCTCTAGACATTAATCATAGCTCACCTTCTTGCACTCTGTCCTTTTTTTATTTCTTTTATTTCAGACTGACTCATGAAATCATCATGTTATATGCTCATTAGATTAGATTGTAAGCTCCTTGAAGGCAGGCTCTGTCTTTTACTTCTTTTTGTATCCCCAGCATTTAACACAGTGCCTGGAACATAGCAAATGTTTAATAAATGTTCAATAAATTCATACCCTTTTTCTCTACGCATTGACTTTCTATCTTCGATCTTTTGCTCAGTTTCCCATATCTGCCAGACACCAACATCCTAACCCTATTATTTTTTGTTCTTACCTTATTTGTTGCTGACCAAAAATCAGATTCTGACAACATCTGGAAGCAATTGTTGGTGGTCCTTTTTACTGTATATGACCTAAATATTCAATGAGTTTTTTTTAAATACACCAATCATTTAGAGCTGGAAGATTATCTACTCCATCCTCCTCATTTCACCTAAATTTATAGGAAAACTACAGTTAAGAAAATAAAGAGACTTGCTGAAAGTTAATGCATAGCAAGCATATAATACAAAGATAAATTTCCAAAGCTAAGACTTGAACCTAGGTCTTCTGATTCCAAATCCAGGATTTTAACATCCAAATGAGTGCAGTCCCTTCTAAAGTCATCAGTGTGGATGGCACCATAACCTGCACCACATTCTGCTCCCTTTTTTGGGAATTGTCTTATGAGGCAATCTAGGAGCTGGGAAAGACAAGTTTGATTTTATAGTTACACTGTGTTCTATGGTGATTAGAAATGATATTCTACAGACTGATATTCATCTGACTGGGCTCCAGCTAACAGTAATCTATTTCCCCCAACCAAAAAAATAATTAAACTTCCAGTCAAAGAAAGAAATATTTGTCACTTTTGAGATTTCAAAGTCTGCTACTGGTAGTGTGGGCAATTTTCCAAAGGAGTTCTCAACTAGTTCTAGACAATGGTTGATGTATGAATCTGTGGGCTCCTAGGAGAACTACTTATTTGGTTAGGTAAATACTAGTCTATTTTCGGAATGATCAATCAGGCAACTAATTTTAAAGTTCCTAACTTTCTTTTCTTTTTTTCTTCTCCTCTCTTCTACTTCTCTTGGGCTCCCTCTCCCTTTTTTCCTTCCTATTCCAATTTCTTCACACGCACACACATACACACACACACAATCCATCCCCCTTCAATGCAATGGGTCAGCAGCCAATACCTAGAGAACACCACAGGGCTAAAGAGGTGCTGACCCATGGGACTATGTGCGTCTCAAAGGCCTTGGCCAAAGTGCCCTCACGCCAGCTTTTTCTCTCTATTTTTTTCTTTTCTCTGCTGTGGAGCTGTGGAGCCTGCTGGGTTGCGGAAGTGCTAATTAGCCCAATTAGCCCTTTCTGTATGGTCACCCACAAAGCTTCCCCAGAATTCTCTGGAGGAAATACAGAGATAGTTAAGTGAGCCGCATGGAAAATTTTAAAGAGAGGCAGGTAATTTTTAAAAATCCCTGTGGGCCAGATGTGAGGGGCTCCCAGGGGAGAGGGCATAAAGGGGGAGGGAAGGGGATGTGAGTCTACCTTGGAGCCAGTGTGATGACTCAGCTAATAGTCATGGGATTTTTGTCTAGTTTCTAGTTGCTTTCAATCCCAGAATCAGAAGCTAGATTTTCCAAGCTAGAAAGGAGATCTTCAATTTACTCTTTTATTCCACAACTAAGAAAACTAAGGTCCCTAAAAAGGAAGTGATTTTTGCCCTTCTAACACCTGCTCTTATACTTTCAGCTATTGCTGTTGCTTGGGTGTGCCCAGAGAAACAATTGTCTCTTGGTGGTGTGGCAATCAGAGTTGTAACTAGCATAGAGCACCCAGAATTTTGTGAGACAACAGCATAGGGAAGAGGTGAGCATATTTCTTTTCTTTTCTTTAAAAAGCTTTTTATTTTCGAAACATATGCATAGATAGTTTTCAGTATTCATCCTTGCAAAACTTTTGTGTTACCAATTTTTGTCTCCCCTTCTCTTTCTCCTATCTCCTCCCCTACACAGCAAGTAGTTCAATATATGTTAAATATGTACAATTTTCTGTACGTATTTCCACAATTATCACCTTGCACAAGAAAAATCAGATCAAAAAGGGGAAAAAATGAGAAAAAAAACCAAAATGCAAACAAACAACAACAACAAAAATGAAAATACTATGCTGTGATCCACATTCAGTCCCCACAGTGCTCCCTCTGCGGACAGGTGGCTCTCTCCATCACAAGATCATTGGAATCAGCCTGAATCACCTCATGTTGAAAGAGCCACATCTATCAGAATTGACTATCACATAATCTTGCTGTTGCTGTGTACAATGTTTTCCTGGTTCCACTCACTTTACTTAGGATCAATTCATATAAGTCTCTCCGGATCTTTCTGAAATTATCCTGCTGATCGTTTCTTACAGAACAATAATATGGTGAGCATATTTCTTACCTTAATAACCCCTGTCCCTGGGGCTTGCCCCATAGGCTTCTTCCACTGAACCTAGCTGCCAAGTGGGTGTATGAGGGATTTAGGGAGAACTGAGCACCCTTTTCAAGGCTGCTCATCTAACTTTAGGATCTACCTGTCACTCAACTCTCACCTATGGGTCCAAGAAGCATTGGCCACTCCCCAGCAAAACCATTTTGGTGGGCAGACTAAAGCAGGGTAAGGACCTCAAAGCTCTGGGTATATTAGAGGGATGTCTACCCCCTAACATGCAAACACTTTCCCAGGGCAGAATGGGCAGATGAGAATAAGATGTTCCAATGGCCACAAAGGGATACTAGAGCTTGGTCAGACATTGAAGCGGCGGTGATCCACTGCATCCCAGAATATTGCAAGTTTGACTTGTTCTATCATTGAACTTCAGTGACTGTGTAAGAGAGAATGAGGCTGATGAACGTGCAAGTCTGCCTCACTTAAATCCAATTCATGCAAAAGTTGCAAGACATCATCCCATATTGTCACTGGTCCTCTTCAAATATGTATGTTTATGTATACTGCCACCACCGTCAGTTGTCAAGTAGGGCAGAATCCCCTAAGCTTCCATTCCCAAGAAAGCAACCCCATCCAGGGGCCTGCTTTCCCTTTTCCACCCAATTTTCCAATTCCTGTACTCTCTGAGGATGGGTGACCTACACCAGCTCTTGCCCTGTAATTTGGGCTATCTCCTTTCAGAACCCCATCTTCCTGCCATACACTTACACACTGAATTTACCCAAGCATAAGAATAATTGAATTATAGCCCTAATCCCAAAATTACTGTCTTCAGCCTCCTCCTCCTCTTCCTTTTCTTCCTCCTTCTGCTCTTCTTTCTCCTTCACTCACTCTTTCTCTTCTTTTTCCTCCTTCCCTTCTTTCTCCTCTTTCTCCTCTTCTTCCTCAGAATCATTTAGTTGTTAGAGGGGACCTAGTACATAAATGGAGAAGAAAATAGAAAGACTGGTGATTGTACATGAAGTTTCAAATCTGTTATGAACAACTTGCTATTACTTTTAAATATCAAATAGCTAATGTATAATTTTTTTCCTTCTTCCTATTCATCCTAGAGATGATGACTATCATATGTATATATAAATATATATATATACATATTCATACATATATACATACATATATGTATACACACATATATATATATACATATTCATACATATATACATACATATATGTATACACACATATATATATACACCTATGTATAAAATAATTTTATACATGTTTCTATTTATCAGTTCTCTGGATGTAAATCAAGTCTTCTTTCACATGTCCTTTGGAGTTAATTTGGATATTTATAATAGTCAAAATGACTTGGTCACTCAAAGTTTTTTTTTTTTGCTAAGGCAATTGGGGTTAAGCAACTTGCTCAGGGTCCCACAGCTAGAAGTGTCAGGGATTTCAGAGCTGTACTCTATCCACTGCACCACCTACCTGCCCCACTCAAAGTTATTCTTAAAACAATATACAACATTCTTTGGTTCTGCTCATGTCACTCCATTATTTCATGCATGTCTATCTGTATTTTTCTAAGGTTACTGAAGTCATTATTTCTTATAACACAGTAGTGTTCCATCACAATCATATACCACAACTTGTTTAGCCATTCCTCAATAATATTTGAAATTTTTCCCTTTTAAATCAATTCAATATAATGATAAATAACATTTATATAGTATTATAGGTTACCAAATGTTTTTCATACAATAATCTTATCTGGTCTTCCCAACAGCTCTGTAGTATAGGTTCTACAGGTATTAATTGTTGTCCTTCTTGAATTATAGAAACAAATTCAGACAGTTGTCCAGGGTGTTACAGCTCATAAGTGTCATAAGCAGGTATGTCATATCGTTCTTGGACATTTATACATGCAAGATGGTATACTGGACTCTCACAATATAATGCTTAAATCTTAAAATAGAAATGAAAACATAAATGAACAGTTTTAAAATAAAATAATAGAATAAAAAGGCAATTTTCCATTTTCAAGTGAATAAGTTTTTATTATGGACTTAACTATGTAGCAGGGATACTGTTTTCAGTGTTCAACAAATTAACATTTTCCAGAATGAAACAATAGGATTTTATTTTTGTTTGATTTTGTGTCTTTTTGTATCTCTAGAATTTAGCATAGTATTTGGCACAATGTAGGTGGTTAATAAATATTGACCAATTAACTGGTGATTGCTTAAACAGACAGCAAAGCCCCTAAAGTCTTAAATGTATAAAGAGCCTCCTTCCTAGGATTTTAATCTACAACTGGTCATGAATAAGTGAGTTTTGCAGGATCCCTCCGTGCCTGGAACATCTGATTTCATGGTATTTGTGAAAGAAAAAGTTTAAACACCTGGAAGGCATCTTCCAGCTTCAGGGTAGACTCTGTCCAGGAGAGCAGGATGGAATGACTTCATGGAAGATGATTCTCTGCCAGGGCTGAGGGTGCTAGCTGTCTTGCCTGCCAAAAACAAAAATGAGGTGGGAGAGCTGGCAAGGAAGAGTCAAGTCCAACCGGATTTTCTTCCCTCTTAGGTGCAACTCAACTTGTCTTACAATCCTTTGTTCTTAAAAACAAAATACAAAAACAAGTCACCTTAGCCCCCAAATACTAAGGCTCTGAATCCAGAATTAGTAAATGTCCTAAATACTTTTCAGTAGCCAAGGTCCATTCCAAAGTCTCTGAAGACCCTAACAGCAGCAAATCACTTCAGTCTTTTAGCATCTTCTCCTTATTTACAATTAGGTTTTTAAGAGTTCCCTCATTAAAATCTCATCTCCTCACCCCTCCCTCTGTGCCCAGGATATTGATTTATAAGAAGCAATGAATTGGACCCCGGGCCATAGGACTATGTCAGAAAAGCTGCATGGGAGACACCGAGGGTATTAGAATGTGAATATATAAATGAAAAAATATGTCACCGGTTCCTTGGGCCCTAAGTACTCTCTTTCTTTCCCAGTAAATTTGTAAAAGGGGCAGAGAAATCAGTTTGTTGCTTGCCCTATATGAAAGCAGAATGTCTTATTTTTCTGATAAAGGCCTCAGGTGGATAATTTAGGAAGATATAATAGGGCGTTCTCATACAGTAGTTAAATATTGGACACTATGCCATGGCTTTTCCTGAGTTACTCTGCTTGGGGACGGGAAGGCTTGAATATTATTAAAAGATCTGTCACAAAGTACACTCAAGCTGGCATGTGCTAAAGCTAGATAGTTATTTGCCAGGAACTGGGGAGGGGAGGGGGGAGAGGGAGGAGGAAATCTCAGTAGACCTACAGTCAAGGAATAGTGGACACAGCTTTGATTTAAGAAAGTGCTGGCACATATAACTTCCTGGATGCAGATAACATCATGGACTTGGGGGAATGTATTAAGTTGCCCCTCCATGGCTTGGTAACTGCTCTGGATGTGAATTATGAAATTCTGGATTGATATGTTAAGGACTTGAATGATCTCTGTCTCCAACCTGTGCAACATCTGAGCAATCTGTTTTATGCTTAGGGCTAGATGGCTCATTCCATATGGGATCATCATTCCCTCCCCCACCAGCCATTATCCCAAATAAAAACGTAAATAGCAAAATTAAGAAGAGCCCTTAGCATCTGGTCTGAACAAAAAGCTAAACACAAACCTTGAAGGGGAAGTCCTTTACATTACATAATAATTATAAATGCTACCTTATATTCACATAACCCTTAGAGTTTTTTTTTTTTTCCAGAGCTCTTTAAAAATCATTTTCTTATTTAGTTTTTGACTATCCGAGTGGATGGGGAAGATGGATATTACTAACCCCATTTCTTTTTTTTTTTATCTTTTTTCCTATTGTTCTTCTTGTTAGCATTATATTTCAAATACTTCAAAAAGGTCCCTGATTTTGCTTCTACACCTTGGTAACTGGTCTTCATGAATTGCTGCAGCCAAAAATATCATTGCCTCCCAGCCAACTTTCTGGTAATAAGCCTCTCAAAATTTCACTAGGCTGGTCCTCAGACAACAGACGTACAGTAGGCTGCCAGGTCTGTACTCAAAGCTTTTCCAGCTTGATAAGATCAGCCAAAGCTTGTGCCCCACTGGCATAATGTTGAAGAACTCAGAGGTTACCTCAATGCTATGATAAAGCATTAGAGTGCATCTTAATTCTTAGGATGATGATAATGATGATTGTAACTGATGCCAATAAATTACTCTCTCATCTTCTTGTATTATTTTCCCACTGGACCCAGAGGAAAATAATGATAATTAATAGAGCAAGTTGTACCTTAGGTACTGAGAAATGCTTTCCTCTTTTTTCTTGGGGAGCCTAGATCCTTCTCACTGTGCTTCTTACTCTGCAGACATTGCTCCCATAACTCAGCTGCCTTCTTAGTGAGACTCTCTCTCTTCCTTGACAGTCCCTTCTCCCATGGGTGAGCTCTTTTCAAGATCTCCATTTTGGAAATAAAACCATGCTTTATTCCCTTCCTATTAACAGTGTGTTTACTTCATCTCCATACCTCTTAGTGGGTACCTCCAAATGACCCAGAAAAAAGCAGGGATTGGGGATCTGTAATAATAAATTGTCCTGTCTTTGTTATTCTGAGCAATAATTTTGCATAGTTAGGTTCAGGTCTTCAAGGTTTTCCCTCTGTCCATCTTCGAAGTTGGAAAGCATTTGGAGTTTGGGCTACTGTAATGTGCCTAGAGGGGGGTCTTTTGCATATGTGGTGAGAGTTTGATGAGGACTTCTGGGCTTGTAGTTGGAGTAATGAAACTTTTTGTGGGGCAAAATGGTAAATTATCCTTTCCTCCTGGTACAAGGAAAAGTAACTCTTTGTCTTTGTAGCCCAAGGAAAGCAGTACATGAGCTGTGTGTAGACTGCTTTGATCCTTCAGCACTCTATGCCATATACAGCCCTGGGGTGCTCACCAAGTACTCACGCAGCTTGAAATATTGTCATGTCATTAGCTTTCTTAACCTAATCATTAAATAGACCTTTCTTTTCTTGATATACCAACAAGTTCACTCTTGGATTACTTCTCTCTGATAAACTTCTTTTGTTTCTTTACACCCAGAGTTCTCCTGTGAACATTTGAGTTTGAGTGATTTTCTAGGGTACTGGATTTGCCTTCAAAACCCAACATTACCCAGAAACATTTGTAAATAAATTATATTTATTATAACACTTATGAGGGCAGAGATGAGGCTTTCCTTTAAGGTCCAGTTAGCCAAGGATTAGTGATATTTCCCTCTTCCTTTTTTCTCCGAGAGATCACCTACTATTCTCACAGAAATAAATCTGCAACAGTGATAGGGGAAGTCATGGTAGAGTGAGTGGAGCTGGGAACTTTTAGTGAAAGCAGTATCAGCTTTCTGTCTCCCCTTCTGCTTCCTTTTAGAGTGTCTTTGACCAGACTTGTGTCAGTATCCACACAGCTATTCTGCATCTTCTCTTTCCTTTCTCAGTCTTTGTATTTCTACATATCTATAAGAGGAGTTGGGTCAAATACTGGGGGTAGAAGCACTAATCATGTGTAAGTATCCCTGCTGACCACATGTTGACTTAGTCTTTAAAATGTAATACTATCTATGCTTTATTGTATTTTTATTTATTTTGTTAAATATTTCCCAATTATATTTTAATCTTGTTGCCATGGGACTCCATGTATTTGATACCTCTGTTGTAAAGCATAACCTTTTGTTCCAGCCCCCATCCCCTACCTGGTGCTGTTTGACTAGAGATAGCCATTACTTATTTCTGATTAGTGCCATAATTATCAAACACTGCAGTTTCCATATGCCTTCTCTGCCACAGACTTTTTTGGGAGGTGAAGGTAATGGAAGAATGTTTTATAAATGTCATTTTTGTATTTCACTGCCATTTACAAATGATTTCCCTTCCTTCCCAGAACCTCCCCTTGTAACAAACAAATATACTTAAGGAAAACAATTCAACACATTGCCTAGTTTGTCTTGCTCTCAGCTTTCCCCATTTTTCTCAAATCAATGCTTATATCTTGACCCCATGGCATTATACGACAGGAAGTCTTTTCCTATCAATGCCTGTGCCTCAGGCCCACAGAATTTTGAGAAAGCAAATCTTTTCCTAAAGATATTATGGTTCATCTATTTTAAGCAATATTTAATACCATTGTCAGCATTGATAATCATCTCTTGTTTGGTCCTAGCAAGGCACTAGAATAACAGAAATGTGTGAGATATGGTATCTTACAGAATGACTTTAGTTAGGGACATAGGATGTATACCTAAAAAAGATGAATACCAATACATTTGCGACCATAGAAATAGTTATATACTCTCCATTTTTCACTTCCCTGGGGATTTGACCAGGCATCCATACCCTAGACATCTCATATTAAACTATAGCTTAGAGGGAATAAGGTCAAGAAAAGATTGTAAGGAATGCTGGACCTTTTCTAAAGTGGGGTATTTTAGTACTGAAGTACTAAATGTAGCCACATTGTTGAGGAACATAGTCACTTGCAAAGGAGATACAATTATTTTGCTTAGAACCAGAAGGCAAAAATAAGAGCAATGATTAGATACAAATTTAGGTTTAATATAAAGAAAATTCCCTAATAAGCAGAGCTACCCCCAAAATGGAAAAGTCTGCCTCTGGAGATTGTGGATTTCTCCTCACAGGAGGTCTTTAAGTAAAAGCCAAATGGATAACCATTTCCGGGTATGTTCTGGGGTGTGGGAGGGAATGATTACTACTTATAATTGCTCACATATATATAACACCTCAGGGTATAGAGAATGTTTTATCATATGCATTATCATATGTAAACCTCACAAGAAGCCAATGAAATAGTTTCCTTTACTATTCATACTTTACATATGAAAAACCTGAGATTCACAGAAATTGTAACAATCTCAGGGTTAGACAATTTATAAATGATGGGTTGGAATTTGGATTTAGGTCTTTCTGATTTCAGGTGTGGTACTCCTGACCTATTAATATTAATTAATATCTGCTCTATTAAGGGTTCTTAAACTTTCTTTGTATGTTGTGGATTCCTTTGACAATATAGTGAAGCCTCTGGATTCTTTCTTTGAATAATAGTTTATTGTTTACCTTCATATTTGAAGGAAATGCTAAATTTCACCTAGAGGTTAATGAAAATAATGACGCAAATTTTTTCTACTTCCAGTTCATGGATTACCTGAGATTTATACATAAACTCATATGGGTCCACGATTTCAATGTAAGGAGTGTCTGAGTTCTCTTCCAACTTTGAGATTCTGTGATTCTATGGAGTTTTTTGTCTCTAGGCTAACTGGAACAAAATCAGACATTTCAAATCTCTATTTATTAAATTACCTGAGCATTGTCAAAGAATGAAGACCAATGAGCACAGTATAAATTTGCTACCTTTGTTATTTCTGATATTTTTTTTTGTATTAAATCATATATAATTGATCAACTAGTTCATCCCTTAATCTCCAAATAGACTCATTAGACTGTCAATTCCTTGAGGAAACAGCCTTTCTTTTTGCTCTGATTTGTAGCCTGAGCCCTTAACACAGTGCTTGGCACATAGTAAATGCTTAATCAATTCTTATCATTTTTGCTTTGTTGCCTAATTGAACAGTCCTTAAAGGAAATAAATTTTTTACCAAATATGGTTCACAGACTTTTGTATACCTTAAAGCTTCATCAAATATCTGTAGAAAAATGTACATTTCTAACCATAAAGTATAGTCCCATGATGTATGGTCTCAGCTAGAACCTGAGAGTTAGAAGACATAGATTTGAGCCCAGTCCTGCTATTCATTAAAATTATATATACCAACAAAGCCAAATACAAACAATTGAAGTAATATTTATTGTTGGTGGGTAGGTAAAGCCAATATAATTTTTAAATGATAATTTTACCTAATTATTTATTCAATGTCATCCCAATTAAATTTCTAAAAATTATCTTTCTGATTTAGAAAAAAATAATAATAAAATTAATTTGGAAGAACAAAAAGTCAGGAATTTCAAAGAAACCTGGGGGAAAATGTAAAGAAAGTAGAATTAACAGTATAAGACATTAAACTATATGATAAGGGGAGACCATTGTTGAACCATATAATTGATAATTTCAATATTTTAAATTAAATTTTTTGGTATAAATTAAATCTCTGTAGCCAAGAAAAGAAGGAATGAAGAAAATTGAGGAAAATCTCTCAGATAGGATGGGACTAGGTTGGAATATTGCTGTGATATAGGAAATGATGAGCTGATTGATTTAGAAAAACATGGAAAGACTTGGACAGATGAAGAAAGATACTCCACCTTCAGAAAAACAGATGACAAGTAGAAATAAGCATAATATGGTTATATTATATATATATATTATATATATACATATACATATATATGTGCACACACATATATATATACTAGATTGAATATTTATATGTATATAAGTTTATGTATATGTATATGTACATATTTAATATATATGTATATATACAAACATATATGTTTGTAGATATCTATCTGTATGTATGTATGTTCACACTTAATTGTAACCTTATTTAGGAAGGGGAAGAAGATAGAGGGGGAAACATAAAGTAAAAAAAAGTATATAACAGAGAACAAAAGAAGACTTACAAAGAAAAACTAGGAACTTTGTAAACAATGTGTAGTATTTATTATATAGATTTATTGAAATGGACATTTATTGTTCTATACTTAACATGTTCTCTTATGTTCTGCTGTATATGTGGCAATGTTTGTTTTCTTTTCTCATTTTGTATCTAAGTTTAAAATAAAATTTTAAAGTATCCAAAAAAACTGTTAACGTTATAATAAAAAAATTATATGTATCAGTTGATATGATTCTTTTCTTGGCCAAAGCAAAAACCACTCTAAATGCACTAATGATCCTATTATATCCTGTCTTTTCCACTAGATCAACCCTTTTTTCATCCTCACTCTCTAACTTACATCATCAGTTCTCTTTGTCTACTAGTTGCTTCCATTCTGCCTACATATACACTTATATCTTACCCATATTCCAAACCCTCTTGTCTACTGGTTGCTTCTATTATGTCTACATATACACTTATATCTTACCGATATTCCAAACTCCCTTACTTAATCCATCCATCACCACTAGCAATTATCCCACCTCACTCTTCCCTTTTATGGCTGAATTCCTTGAGAAGGCCATCTACAACAAGTTCCACTACTTCCTTTCCACTTCATAAATCAACTGAAACTACTTTCTCCAAACTTACTAATATTCTCTTAATTGCAAAACCTGTCCTCTTCCTTTTTGACCTCGTGGCAATCCAGATCACCTTCTCCCTGATATGCTTTTCTATCTAGGTTTTCATGACTCTCCACTCTCCTGGTTATTCCTTTTAAGTTTTATTGTACCTTCAACTTGGTTATGCCCTTAACCATAAGTGTCCCACAGAGCCCTTTTCTGGTCCCTATCCTCCCTTTACATACTATTTCACTTGGTGATTACATCAGTTCCCATGAATTTAAAAATCATCTCTATGCTGAGATTCTTAAATCTACTTGTTGAGGTCAAACTTCTCTACTGAACTCCATTCCTACACCTCCAACTGCCTACTGGATATCATGAACTATGTGTCTGGTAAATATCTTAAATTCAATGTCTGAAATTAAATTCATCTTTCCCTCCCAAACCCACCTCTCTATCAAACTTTCTTATTCCTGTTGAAGATACCACTATCCTCCCAGTCACCCAGGCTTGCAAACTAGATTTTATCCTTCAACTTATAACTCTCTCTCATCCTTCCATACCCAATCTGTTTCTGAGGTCTGTTAATTTTACCTTCAGAAGATCTCTCTTATATGCTCTCTTCCCTCCTCTTTCATTTCTATCACTCTGGCAGAGATCCTCATCACCCCACGTCTGGACCATTGCAGTCATTCACTGGTGGTCTTCTTAATTCATTCTCTCCTCATTGCAATTTTTTCTCCACTCAACTGTCAAAGTGATCTTTCTAAAGTGCAGGTCTGACAATGTTGTTCTCCAATTCAATAAACTCCAGTAGTTCCCTATCTCAAAGGATAAATGTTAAGAATCAAATATAAAATCTTATTTGGTGTTCAAAGTCCCTAGTAAACTGCCCCATCCTTGCCATTCTGCTTGTGCTTGACACTTTACTTTTTTTGACCCCATGACAGTGAATCTTTGACATTTCTCAAATGAAACACTCATCTCTTCACTCCAATGCATTGCATTGGATATCTCTCACACCTAGAATTTTCTCTTCCTCATCTCTGACAGTGGGGTTTATTGACTTCCTTCAAATCCAAGGTAAAATCCTATTTTTATATGAAAGTTCTCCTGATCCCCCTTAATTCTAGTATCTTTCCTTTATTAATTATCTCTAAATTATTCTATATATATGTTGTTCATACATAGCTGTTTTCATTTTGTCTTTTCCCATTAGACTGTGAACTTCTTGAGGGCAAGATTGTCTTATGCCTTTCCCTGTATCCCCAGTGCTTATTAGCATAGTGCCTGGCATATAGTAGTCACTGAATAAATGTTTGTTGACTGACTTCATTCTTTGAATTTGTCCATTTGTAAAATGGATATAATAATGGTTTTAGTAATTTTCTCAAAAGGTTATTGCTTATTAAGTATATCTAAGTTCTACAACAAAGTAGTTATCCTTTCCACATTGTAGGGATTTGGGATCTGGCACTCTTGCAATCTGGAAAATCTATGTAAAACTTTTGGCTCTCCCTTTGTACAAGAGAAGATGTTATACAATATTAAAATATATTTATGAATTTCTGAGTTTCTAAATTTTTCTATGTTGTCTGGACTTCATAGTCATCTGTGGCTTCTGCAAAACTACCAAAAATGCCCATTTAATTTCTTATGCTGACCAACCATATATCAATACATTCCCCAAATAGAAAAAATCATGATGTATAATTGTATAACAGAAATGTGAATTTTACAAAATAATGGATGGCTTCCATCAGCCACACATTAGTATTGGTTTAATAATTTCTGGGGATCTGTATATATATAAATAGTGGTCATTCAGTTAGAGATTCCAATTTTTTTTTCTGGATAGTATTTTCCCATAAGTCACTGAGAGCCATATTCACCACAATATGGTCTAGAATGTGATGATCTATATGTTACATTCTGGACAGGAAAGGGATGAGAGAGTATTTCTGAGCTTAGGAGTTTTGGGGTTTTTTTGTGTGTTTCTTTTTTAAAGACTAGGAAGAAGATAAAAGATAAAAACTATGGCTGTCATATTTAATCTTAATTGAAACAAGTTAGAGTGGTGGAAACAGTAATAGAGTCCCAAGATGTGGTGTTGAGTTCTCTCAATAAAGGACTTTCCCCACTGTTATGTCAGCACCATGCTAGTGTAATGCATCCCTGGTAGCAACAGCAGCAGGAGGCATTCCCCGCAGATGCACAGAGACCATGCTGATATAGTGAGGATATTGCTGATAGAACAAACAGGAACAGACCTTTTGCCTCCTGAGAAATTCCTGTCCAGATAAGCAATCCTGCTGGCTTCCATGCTTTCTAGCATCCTCTAAGAGCCAAAGCAAGGTTTTCTTGCAAAGATATTTAGGTGGCACAGTGGCTAGACTTCAGACCTAGAATCAGGAAGAATTAGCTCAAAACTGGTTCTAATAGTCATTATTTGTATATCCTTGGCCAAGTCATTTAACTTTTTGGGGGTGGTAGGGTGGTAAGTGATAAATAGTATTTTTTCTAATTAATTAAAGATAGTTTTTCAACATACATTTTTGTAAGCTTCCCTTCTACTCTCCCCTTCCTTCTTCCCACCTCTTTCTCCAAGCTACAAGCAATTTGATATGTTATATGTACAATCATGGAAACATTTCCATGTTAGTTGTGTTATGAAAGAAAAAACAGAACAAAAATGAAAAGCCACAAAAGCAACAAAACAAGTGAAAATAGCATGCTATTCTGTATTCAGACTTCATGGTTCTTTCTCTGGATATACATAGCATTTTCAGTGTTGAGCATTTAACTTCTGTAGTTTCATTTTTTTATCTGTAAAATGGGGATAATAATCCCATGGGGATAATAGTATCTATCTTATTGGGTGGTTATGAAGAAAAAAGGAGATGCTATTTGTAAAGCACTTAGAAAATCTTAAAGTGCTATTATTATTGATGTCATTATCTATTTATTTAATTTTTTAAAAAATGTTTTTATTATTCTACCACCTCCCACAAGTGAATGATTAAACGATTCTCCTTATTGTGCTGGAGAGGCAGAGGGATTATTTGGGAGCTGGTGCAACTTCCTGTAATTGCCCAAGTCCTTCTCTCTTGGTGCCAAGTGACAGCAGGAGAACTCAGGGATTTGATCCTAATAGGGAAGTGAAGATGGGTGTTTTCTGTTAGAATGTGTGGGAAAGTTCATCCCTGGGTGAATGGGAGAGACTGGCACAAAATTTTCCTGGTTGTCCATTTTACTGTAGTGTTACAATAAATGTTTATTGCTTGGACCTAATATATACTCTGGTTGGACTAGTAAAAAATACTTTGGTGTGGGCTAGTGAACTCTGGCTTTGCCTATCTGCTAATGGAAAACATTTCCTAAAACTGGGACAATGGTTCTCTTGGTTCTGTTCTTTTCACTCTGCCTTATTTGGTGCAAGTCTTCCCATGTTTTTCTAAACTCACTGAGTTCATCATTTCTTATAGCACAGTAGTTTCCCATCACATTCATATATGGACAATTTGTCTAATCATTCACTAATTGATGGGCATTTCATCTCTAGGGTAGGGAAAGGGTGAAGGAAGAAAAAAAAAGAAATCAACATAATAACTATTATATATGTAAAAGAAGTAGCAAGTCGTACATAATAGATTTGAAGTTTTATGTGCAACTTTTTATTATAATCTGTTATAAAAATCATCGTTTTGTTCTATAAATTGAAAATAAATAAATGTGGAAAAATTCCCCCCATCCCTGAAAGTCTAAATTTATCAGATGGCCCAGAACACACACACACACACACACACACACACACACACACACACACACACACACACATGCATTTTCTACTCATTTATGTTTGGGAGGAAGCCTGCCGTGAGGAGAGCACACTGAATTCCCAGTCATTAGACCTGAGTTCTTAGTCCTGCTTCTTATTAACTTGGGTACCTCTTCTTTGTGGGCCTTGGTTTTCTTCTCTGTAAATTTAAAAGAATGTACTAGATGATTTCCAGCAGCTAGTTGTTTCCATGGCTAGAGTGTTGGACCTGGAGACAGGAAGTCTTATCTTCATGAGTTTAAATCCAAACTCAGATACTTTTTGTATATATGACCTTGGACTTGTTTGCCTTAGTTTCTTCATCTGTAAAATGAGCTGGAAAAGAAAATGGCAAATCAATCCAATGTCTTTGCCAAGAAAATCCCAAATGGGGTCATGAAAAATCATACATGACTGAAACAACTGAAGAACAAAAGATGTTCTCCTTGGCCCTTTTAACTCTGATATCCTGTATCCTTAGTATTATTACTAACTAACTTAGCATAATTCTAGATAATTCCTAAGGTTCCTTCCAGATTCAGATCAATGATTCTTAAGTATAGATATGACTGTGTGACTCCTCGGCTCAATAAACTCCAGTGATTCCCTATGGTCAGTAGGATAAAATACAGACTTGTTTCTTTAACTCTCAAAACCCTTCATAGGCTGTCTCCAGTGTATCTTTCCAACTGTCTTGTACTTTACTTCCCTTTCCATACTCTATGATCTAACAAATTGGCCTTCTCTTCTATTTTAACACAGGTTATTTTCATCTCCCATTTCCACACTTTTGCATTGGTGTCCTCTATGCCAAGAATGTAGTCACTTGTCACCTCTACATCACTGAATTCCTCTCTTCCTTCAAGATGAAGCTGAAGCAGCATTTTATATGTTTTATTTTTTGGGGGATGAGGGGAATGGTAAGTGATAAATAGTATTTTCCCAATTACATTAAAGAGTTTTTCAACATGAATTTTTGTAAGATTCCCTTCTACCCTCCCTTTCCTTCTCCCCACTTCCTTCCCCAAGCTACAAGCAATTTTATATATTATATGTGCAATCATGGAAACATTTCCATGTTAGTTGTGTTATGAAAGAAAAAATAGAACTAAAGTTCTAATTCTCTGTTCTTTCTCCAATAAGTTGCTCCCCCCATCTTATATTTAAACACATTTTTCTACTTCTGTATATATTTATACACTCATTGACTCTAGATTATAAACTCCCTGAGGGCAAATATTGTTTCCTTCTTTGGATTTGTATCCCCAAGGCCTCTCATATTGCCTGACAAATAACTAATTGGTACTAATTTGGTTAATTGATTGATTCTATCTTCTTATAAGGAATGGAATTATGGAGTTTTTTCCTTTCTGAAATTTTCTTTGTTTTAAATCATAATAACTATCTTAGTTTCATCTTCAAGAGATCAAAACTCTTAAGAGTTAGTTAATTTCCATTTTCAAAGAATTACCTCAATGATGTGGTTCTTCCAACTGGCTAATAAGAAAGAAGGAGGAAGTGAGAATAAAGAGCATCTGTCTGGTGGAGTAGGAAGTTTGATTGACCTATTGCTCCACACTTATTCTTACAAAGAGAAATACTTTTGAAATGATGGAAGATCTTCAAGAGTAACAAACAATGTATTAAAAAACAAAATAAAATAAATAGCAGTATATTGTATTGAGGAAGGGAGTGTAAAGACAAGAAAAAAACTTGAGGATCGCAGAAGAGGAAACTTCCTGGGGCTATTGCCCCCATTTTCCAATCATCTGTGTGGAAACCTCAGGATAGAATAATGGCAGGTTTTCAAAAGCAATAGAAGCCAGATTAAGAGACTCAAAACACACACACATACACACCTTTTCTACCTATAGTAGGAAGTTTTATGTATACTTCAATCTATTTTGACTAATTGTTGTAAAGATTAAGCCCCCAAAATTGGAAGATTTTCTCCTCATTCTCACCTTATTATTATACTGGCTTGAACCTCTCATGGGACGATATCATCCACAGATGTCTGCAATGTGAATCTTAAAGGGTAATAACTCAGTGATTTTTTGTCACATCATTATAGACTATCAATGAATGAATTTCCTCTGCAGATACTGGAGATGGATCATAGAGAGGTGGGGAAAGATTGGTGTTGGGGAAACATTAGAGATTTTTTTCTTTGACAAGACAAGTAAGAATTTAAATTGATTTTTTAAATTAAAGCTTTTTATTTTCAAAACATATGCATGGATAATTTTTCAACATTGACTCTTGCAAAACTTTATGCTCCAAATTTTCCCTTCCTTCCCCTCATCCTCTTCCCTAGATGGCACGTAATCCAATATATGTTAAACATGTTTAAAAAATATGTTAAATTCAATATACATATATACATATTTATACAATTATCTTGCTGCACCAAAAAAAATCAGATCAAAAAGGAAAAAATGAGAAAGAAAATAAAATGCAAGCAAACAACAACAAAAAGAGTGAAAACACTATGTTGTGGTCCACACTCAGTTCCCACAGTCATCTTTCTGGATATAAGTGACTCTCTTGATCACAACATCAGTGGAACTGGCCTGAAAGATCTCATTGTTGGAAAGAGTCGTGTCCATCAGAATTGATCATCGTATAATCTTGTTGCCGTATATAATGATCTCCTGGTTGTGCTCATTTCACTTAGCATCAGTTCATGTAGATCTTTCCAGGCCTCTCTGAAATCATCCTGCTGATCATTTCTTATAGAACAATAATATTTCATCATTCTCCAACTAATGGGTATCCGCTCACTTCCCAGTTTCTTGCCACTACAAAAAGGATTGCCACAAACATTTTTGCACATGTGTAATGTCCAGGTTTGTTCTCTGGAGGTCCTCCGAATGGACCTTGATATCAGTAGAATAATCACCACAAGTATAGTCAGGAATAAAGTTCAAAGTCTTTATTGTCTCCTTCAGTTTCCCAATCTACATTCAGTAGTGTCAATGAACCAGTCAGCAGTCTACACATCTCAGTCTCTGACTTGGATCTGACTCTGACCTTGTAAATACTCTAATACAATTAAATCAATTCATCATACTGAGTATAAGCCAATCATGATATCATTAAGGAATCAATTATCTCATCAATTCCACTGAGTTAATATCTTGTAAGATTAAATCAATCATACTGAGTCTTAAGTATATCTTTTCAGAGTTCCTGCCCTCTAACTTTCTTTTGTTTTAGAACATAAGTAGCCATGCCCTCGCTGACTTCTCATGGAGTGAAAACCCCCAAAAGAAGGTGATCACATCCTCCCTGACTTCTCAGAAAGGGGGGGGGGGTGAAAATACCAAAAAAAAAGGAAGTGATCTTCTGTCAGGTTATAAAATCTGTATTCTACCCAATTATAATCCCTTTCTCCCATCAGGTTGCTTTTTGGCTGATGGATTATATCAGAGTATTGAACTTCTAAAGAGTCTCTGGGTATAACCTCAGCTGCCATCAATCATGCACTATCTGTTTTTTGTTTGAGGTCTTGGAGCTGGGCCCCCCCCCCTCTTATTTCCCTGAGTCAATCTACATTCTGAGGCCCAATGAAAATCTCTGATGCATTTTGGATATGGGGTTTTGAGTCTTGTTCTCTCATCCTGTCTTCTTACTCTATCTCTGTGTCAACACTGAGCTTTCAGATGCCCTACTTTACCACACTTAAAGCATTGGTGAGTCTCTCTGGAAGTCCTTTGCCAAAAGGAACCCTGTCTTCTCATGTTCTCCATCATAATCTGGGTATAAAAGGCATTTGTGCCCACTGTGGCACAGCATCTTATGATCTCCTCTAAAGGAGCATGTTTGTGTAGTCCTAGTATAATTCTTCTACAAACCTCATTAGCATTTTCTCTAGCAAATTGTCTTATCATAATTTATGTTGCTGCATTTTCACCAATTTCATATGACAGCTGTCTGCAGACATCCCACAAAAGCAGCAAAAGATTCATTTGGACCTTGCTCTATTTTCATGAAGGCTTCCCCTTTATCCTTCCTGGGAGGGTGCCCCATGCTTTGATAGCAGCAGCAGCAATTTGCTCATATGCTGTCAAAGAATAATTAATTAATCTGTGCTAAAGTGTCTACATAAGGACCTAAACCTGTTAGTTGGTCAAAGGTGATTGGTATTTTATATTATCTCTGATTTGCCTGTTTCATTGGTCTTGTACTCTATAGAGTTCATCATACTCTGAAAGCCACAACAAATTTTGTCCAGGTTCTAAACACGTCCTTGCTATAGATTTCCAATCACTAGGGGTTAAAATTTCAAAAGCCAAATTCTCTAATAACATCTTAACATAAGACAATGTAGCCCCATAAAGAGTGCAAACCTTTTTCAGATCTTTGATAATTTTTTGACCTGGAGAGTCAAACTCTTCAATCACAGGGTACATTTCTATTTTTAAATAAGCTATATCCTGTTCTTCCTCTTTAGCTTTAATTAGTCCCTTTTCTAATCATGTCATAGAGGGTGGACAAAGCTGCTGCATGGGTGATGCTGATTGTGTCACTGCCCTTCCCCCCCTCCTTCTACCCACTAAGGGGAAATTGAGAATTGTTGGAATCCTTACTAACTGCTAAGTAATTAGAGTTGATCTAATCTTACAAGAAGTTGTTTTGGCCAGAACCTGAAACAAGGTACTAAGTAGAACTAATCAAGACAAGGCTTGTGTTCCCACCTTTACTCAAAGTCCACACCTTAAAGCTCTTTGGGCCAGAGAGCACTATGGGAGAAAACCCATAATCCCATTCTCTCAGAAGGTTCACATATAAGGCGAGACAGCCATTCCAGAATACATTTTTTTCCTCTTGGCTGGCTGATCGCGCTAGACTCGAGAGAAACGACTCTGCTGCAGAGAACACTTTTGACGGACTTCAGTGGAGCTACGCCAGAAGCCCTCTCTCCGCGGCAAATTGGTGGCTGGGCCCCCCAGAAGGAGATAAGAGAGACCTTCCATCTCTGTTGGAGGCAGAAGAAGGCAGAGGCAGAGGCTGAAGGACAGAACCTTTGGATTTGGAGACATCCGAAGGGCTCTAAGCCTCTAAACCGGCTGTCCTCTGAGAACAAACTCCAACATTTTGAACTCTTAACAGAGAATGGTCATGAAATGGGGAATTGTTAGAATCCTTACAAGCTCTTAAGTCATTAGAATTGATAGAGACAATAATTATCTAATTTAGCATGGTTCAGTATGATTGATCTGATCTTACAAGGAGATGTTATGGGCCAGAACTTGAAACAAGGTACTAAGTGGAACTGATAGAAACAATGCTTGTGTTCACACTTTTAGAGAGCTCATATAAGCAAGAAGGTCTTAGGGCCAAAGAGCACTCTGGGAGATTGAGAGTCAGGAGCACTCTGGGAAATACAGAAGCCCACAAGCCCACTCTCGGAGCAGAGTCAGATTCATTCCAACTTTCACCTTGGTGCTTGCTGGAGACATTTGGAATTGAGCTAGAAGCAAAAGACTAGCAACAAGAGCTCTCAGAACCAAGGAAAGAGATAAGAAATAAATGTTTGGATTTTATCAGCTGGCTGTATTTGAGGTGATTATTACTTTGAACCAAAGCTAAGCTTGCCTCCAGAAAACCTCCTCAAGAAACCTGCTCAGAGAGAACCATTATATTTTAAAGAAGAGAACACCACAGGGAATGCTCTAATGGCTCCTTCTATGAAGCAACCACACTCCTTGATTTCATCAACACTGTACTTAACTCCTTTATTGTCTAATTCTTCATGCTTTTCAGCTATTTTGTCAATACCATCCCCCTCCTGCCCTTTTTCCTCTTTCTTTATTCTAATACTTATGTAATTCCTTAAAGCCAATTGTATTATGTTGTATATATAGAATGTTTCTTCAGGAATTGAATCAGGTGCATTATCATTGTAATATTCAATTAGTTGTTTTCCCACTAGTTTCCACTTATTTGGCTCTAATCTTTCTTCCTTAGAGAACCAAGGAGATGTGTACTGTAATGTTTTTAAGAGTTCAATGATCTGTTCCAAGTTACAATCAAACCTTGGTTCTTTATTAGCCTAACTATACATTCTACACACTTTCCTTGGGGTGGGGAAGGCTCTTTTCTAAGCATTTGTCCCATTTCAGCTGAAAGACTAGTTTAACTCTTACTAAGTTTCCTGCTTATTTATTTTTGTACTCACCCTATTTCCAGGTCAGGGGAACTTCTCCACTAACTCATCATGATCATGTCAGTTGAACTGCTGAGTGTACATCCTTATTTCCACATTCGGTGCCAAAATGTAATGTCTAGGCTAGCTCTCTGGAGGTCCTCTGAATGGGCCTTGATTTCAGCTGAATAATCATCACAAGAATAGTCAGGAATAAAGTCCAAAGTCTTATTGTCTTCTTCAGTCTCCCAGTCTGCATTCAGCAGTGTCAGTCAGCTAGTCACTAGTCTGCACATTTCAGTCTCTGCTCCAACTTCAGTCTGATTCTGATCTCTTAAATACCTTTTAAATATCTCTTAAGAGTTATCTCTTAAATTACAATTAAATCAATTCATTATACTGAGTATAAGCCAATCATTATATTACTAAGGAACCAATTATCTCATCAATTCCACTAAGTTAATGTCTTGTTGTAGGATTAACAATCATACTGAGCCTTAAATATACCGTTTCAGGGTTCCTGCCCACTACACACATGTGGGACCCTTTCCCTCCTTTAAGATCTCTTTGGGATATAAGCCCAGTGGAAACACTGCTGGATCAAAGGATATAAACAGTTTGATAACTTTTTGAGCATAGTTCCAAATTGATCTCCAGAATGGCTGGATGCGTTCACAATTCCACAGCAATGTATCAGTGTCCCAATTTTCCCACATCCCCTCCAACATTCAGCATTATCCTTTTCCTATCATCTTAGCCAATTTGAGAGGTATGTAGTGGTATCTCACAGTTGTACATGAAGGAAATCTCCACTATGACATACTTGACTAATAGTTATCAAGATTCTGCTTGAAGACTTTTAAGGAAAGGGAATATATCACCTTTTGAGATGAAAGTCCTTTGTTGGTAGTTTTTGGGACACTCTCATGAAGAGCATTAAAAGTCCCCAGTTCCACTGGTTTTCCCTTGCCTTTTCTCCATCTGAGATAAAAAAATCATAATGGCAGAGTATCATTCAAGAGAATGGAAAAGTATAAATGAAGAGACCAGTTGGTACATCATCAGAGGAAAAAAAATGTAAGAAAGAATGATGGAATATGAAATAAAAGAACTTTAAACTATCAAAACTATGGAAAAGGTATCTTAGATGAGAGATTATCTCCATGGGTATATAGTGAAGTATCTCCAGAGGAAAAATGGGGGAATGTAAATTACTTGCAAGATTTTTTCCTTTTTGTCTTTGTAACCTTAGCACCTAGTACAGGGCCTGACACATAGTGAACTTTCATCAAAGAGCCACAGAGTTGCCCCATAGAGTGACCATAAATCATCAGATGTTCTAGTTGGTTCCCTCCACCGACTCTGATCAGCAGACAAACCTGTCTGTGCATCAGAAAAAAAACTTGGTGTCAATTTTGGTTGTAGTATATTTTTTTCTTGTATGCCTTCTACAGGTGCTAAATAAATCATCATGCATTCATTGACTCATCATTTCCAGAGTTGGAGCAATAATTAGCACAAAAAAGACAGAGCTTAGTCCTTGAGGATGCTGTTTGTGAGTCTAAATTTCTTGAACTGTCCAAAAGAGCATTTGATGCTGGAACTAGCCTACTCCCTGAACCTGCTTCTCTTCCTCACCTTCCCTTACCCCACCCCACCCCCACCCCCCAATCCCACTGCACTTTTCTTGGGTTCTGTTTTCCCACTTGATCAGATTATCCCATGTTCTTTCTGGCCTAAGAGACTACATTGCCCAGGACATGAAGGATCAGTTAAAGATTTTTTGCTTGCTGTTCAGTTGTGTCCAAGGGCACATTTGGAGTTTTCTTTGCAAAGGTGTCAGAGTGATTTGCCATTTCCTCCTCCAACTCTTTGTACATATGAGGAAACTGTTAAGTGATTTTTTTCCCCCAGAGTCACACAGTTAGTAAGTATCAGAGATCAGATCTGAACTCATGAAGGATTTTTTTCTATCCTATCTAGTTGTCCCTTAGAAATCTACAAGGTATCAAAGGTAAAGAGGCAACAGTTGCCGTGCTCCCCAACAAAGGGTTCTATCTTCTTATGCCCTCTCGTCCCACTTTGGCCTTTGGTTTCTAGTTCCTATTGCCAAATTCACCAGCTTCCTAGATATCTTCCTCTTCTCTTCTTTATATCACTTAAATCTCCCTGAAACTAAGCTCTCTTCTGAAAGCACTCTATCTCTGAATAGGTGCTCTCTTTGAGGCTAGCCTTTCAAGTAAATTTGCCTTAAATCTGAAGCTCTGACCAGAGGGAATGAGGGAGAGCTTCTCCATTCCTAGAATGCAAGATTGTTGTCAGAAGAAATAGCCGGGAGATAATCTTCAGAAAGAATAAAAGGAAGTACCCTCTAATAGTCTCAGAAAGGGTACTAGATTAATGGCAATGAGACCACGCTTTTAAAGGAGAGAACAAAAATGTCCCAGACAGCTTGAGGGGGGGAGTTCAGTGAAGCAGTCCTCCCCTTTGACCTTGACAGAATTCCCCGACACTCAGTCAAGCTCTCTGTAAAAGTAGCAACTGGATAGCAAAAGATAGTTTGAAGGCAAGAACAGCCCAGCCACCTGTGCCAGGTGACATTTTCCAGTTCAGTCCCTTGTTCTGTTTCACAATTTGTAGCATTTAATGAGGTAAAACATCAGATTACAGAGACCTTTTTTTTTTTTTTTAATGAGAATTCAGGGAAGTTCTTGGGTTAACTGAGAAATATGAAAGTATTTAACCTCAGTTCATTGGCGTGCCCTTTATTAACGTTTCCCTTCTATTCCTCCTCATGTAACTGAGCTTTCACTAGCCCTAGCTCCACTATTTGGTACTTGGATCTGGTTTTAGCCAGACTGCACGTAGTCCTTTAACAGCCTACAAATCAGCTCAGAGCTTTATTTTATGACCAGAGGATTCTTCAGGATAAATACTTGTGGGAAAGAGGAGAGTAGACCATGGAGGGAGAAGGGGTCGAGGTTGAGGTGAAGAGGGCCAGAGAAGAGAAAGCTTTGGATCCCAGAATTGAAATGCAGCCATCTTCACATCCATACCTGCATTCATAATAATCTACGAACACACAGACTGTTAAAACAGCAAAACCTCAAATCGCCCTTCATTTAACAGAAGATGTAGAGGCTTAGAGGAAGTGACTTTTCCAAAGTCATACCATCAATCAGTGGCAAAGTGGAAAGTAGAAATCAAATCTTCCATTTATTTTCCATTTAACCATGCTAATTCACTTGGGTATCAAGGCAAAATGGTGGAGTAGCCATGTACTTGAATTTCCCAATACCTCTCAAATTTTTTAAAAACAGAGATTGTGTGTCTAAAATAAAGCAACTTTAGCTATCTCCATGGGCAAGGGTATCAAAATTAGCACCATATCTTGGTATTCTGTAACCTGGGTCAATATAAGTCAAGAGGGTGTCCAAACTGGGAGAGGGGACATGTACCCTAATGAGCCCAATGCCCTGGACATTAATAGTCAGTCAATCAACATTTATCAAGTTCCAACTTTGTGCCAGACACTGAAGTAAATGCTGGGTGTATAAGACAAGCAAAAGACAGTCTCTGTCCTCAACTCTGATGATACTCCAACCTCTAATGCAAGAAGGTGATCTTTGGGAGAGGAATAAGCATTTTAGCAATGGCAATATGTGATAGGGAGACAGAGAATATTATCAAAGAGACTCCAAGAAGCTACAATGTACACAGACCTGAGAAGTTGTCTCAGCAAATAGACTAAACTGACTGAGGGTAACCAATAGCTCAAGACTATTGATGGATTGGGGAATGTCTACCCCAAGCGAGTGAAGAATTCTCCCAAAGGAACAGGAGAATGAGAATAACTTATTCCAATGGCCATGAAGGCAGCTGAAGCCAGGACTGTGGAGTAATTAAAGCTTGGTGAGACATTGAAGCTGCCAAGGTCATCCACCGCAACCTTGGCCATTGCCAGCTCTCTTGAATTTGTCTTGCCGCTGGATTTTGATGACTCTGTAGGAGGGAGTAAGGCTGATAACTTTGTGCAACTCTGTCTCACTTAAATCCAATTCACTTGAATGTCAAGACATCATTTATGATGTCATTGGTCCTTTTTGAAAGTGAAGGACAAACAGCAACCATAATCTACTGTACCAAACTGCTTAATATTTTTCTTCCTATTTTTAGAGAAAATAGGACTCTATTTGAGATAATGGCTTTGGGGGAAGTGTCACACCCATGTCTATTAACTATTTTATGCCAGGCCATGGTATATTGGAAAGACTGGTGAATTTGGAAGTGGGTTCAATCCCAGTTCTATCATTTATGATCTGTGTAATCTTGGACAAATCCCTTAAATTCTTTGGACTTTGATTTCATAATCTATGAAATGAGAGTGTTGGACTAAGTGACTCCTGAGATCTCTTTCAGTTATTAATCTATGATCGTCTGGTAGTTCCTGATCAAATGAGAAATAAAATGGTGGAGTAGACGTACTTGAATTTCCCAATACCTCTCAAATTTTTTAAAAACAGAAATTGTGTGTCTAAAATAAAGCAACTTTAGCTATCTCCTTAATCTAGGACACCCAGAATCCAAAAGAAGATCGAAAAAAACAACTCAAGAAACAAAATGCAAAAACCCAAGCATTGATGTTTACTCCTTAAGTTTTTGCAGCATTCCTCCCCAACTCTTAACATGAAAGCTGCACAGCAGATCCAAGGACCTGACACATGGACTTTGAATAAAAGATATCTTGGACATTACTTAGCACAATCTCCTTATTTTATAGATTAAAAAAAAAACCTTATAAAAGACCTGATTAATTATTAATTATTAATTAACTAGATTAATTATTCTGCCTTTGGTCACACAGTCCAAGTTCTTTGACTCCAGTTCTAGGCCTCTTTCCACTAAATGATGCTTCCTTGGAAGTATGAAGAGGATAGTTTGAGGGAAGAGACATCATCTTCATCATCAAAGACCAGGGGGTAAATTTAACTAAAGCATCAATAGTTCTGTAACCTCCTTGCTCTGACTTTCTTACCATTAGCTAGCCTTTACTGGCATTGGATGTTAATGAGTTATGTGTGGCCTTGTTGGGTACAAAAGGAATTACTTTATTTTAATAAGATGGCGAGACTAACTGGGGTCTGGTTGTAGCTCTACCACACTTCAGCTGTTTCAGCTTGGGCAAGTCATTTAACTAATTTTTCTGCATCTTAGAAAGATTAAGTGACTTGAAGACAATAATAATTGCATTTCCTGCTTTACAGAATTGTGAGGATTCAATCTGGTGAGAAAGCTTTGAAGAAAAGTCTTTGAAAAGATATAAATGGCTTTACACATGGAAGGGATTATTATTGCCTAGAGGACCAAAGTCTGGGTCAAGTCTATGGCATGTGGACTGAGCAGACTCTCCTTCCTTGACAACTGGCTCAGAACCACCAACACATTTTTCAAAAAGCTGTCAGGAAGCCAACAGGTACAGGCTAACACTGGGTAACTGAATGACCTTGGACTGGGCTGTCAGTAATGACCCTGAATTTTCAGTCCTATGGCTTTTTTCCAACTTGCAGTTTCTTCTCTCATGGGAGACTTCCACCTCTTAGCCCAGGTCCCATGGTAACACTGGTTCAGACACTTCCATTCAGACCTCTAGTATGCTGCTGATGTGTGCCCCCCTCCAAGAAAAGGCAGCTTTTTGTTTTTAACCCTTTACTAGGTGCTCTATGGCCCATGCCGGGCTGTCAGCCACATTAACATTCCAAGGCCAGGGCTGACTGGGCCGCCAGGACAGCCTGTACTTGCTACATGAAGCAGTACAACAAGTGCTTTCTGCATGGACATACCAAGAACACTCAGCAGCAGTCAAGCAGTTTAGGAAAAAAGAAAGGAAAAAAAAAAAAAAAGAAAAGCCTTGCTGTCCATTAGGAGGAATAAAAAGAAAGGATTTTTTAAAAAAGATCTGAGATGAAAATTTCAAAATTATGCTGGGTATAAGAGTTGATATGCCAGGAAGTGCAAAGAAACTGATTCAATGGCAAAAATGACTAAATTTAAATATGGTCCAGTCCATACCTTTCAGCTGATGATTTCCAATATCTCTTAGAGAGTATCACCAGAAAGTTGGTATTTTCTTAAGAGATCCAGTGAGCTGGGCATCTGAGTAGACTGGAGGCCACGATTGCTCCCATATCTGCAACTGACTCACTATATGATCTTGAGCAAGTTATTTTAATCTCTTCCTTACTCTGTTTTCTTCACAATAGAAATGGAGACAATATTGCTTTTTAGCTTTTTTTAAAAAAAATTATCATTTTTTTCTCATGCTAAGTCAGTAAATGGTTTTAAATTTGGCATAACTGTAGTGGGTAGAATGCCAATCTTGGGATCATGAAGACCTTGTGTTCAAGACCTTCTTTAAATAAATAATGGCCATGTGACTTATGAGCAAATCCTAATCTCTCAGTGCCACTAGGCAACTCTTTAACACTATAAATTTCATGGGCAGCTAGGTGGTGCAGCGGATAGGGCACCAGCCCCAGAGTCAGGAGAATCTGAGTTCAAAACCAGCCTCAGGCACTTCCAAGCTGTATAACTGTGAGCAAGTGGCAACCTCAATTACCTAAAAAAAAAAGACTGTAAGTTGTTACTGTAAGTAGCAATCATACAGAGTTGATGATCTATACTGTGAAAGAAGTTCTCATGCACAAAAGTTCTACGTACTAATGCCATTAAAAGTTTAGACATATATATGTTATTCAGTCATGTTTCAACTCCTCGTTGGGATTTTTTGGCAAAGATACTAGAATGGTTTCCCATTTTCTTCTCCAACTTACTTTACAGATGAAGAAACTGAGATAGACTCTACTAGCTGCTTCATATGTATGTATGTATGCAATATGTATATGTATCTATGTACATAATAGAAGTCATTATTTTAATTACCTATAATTTTGTCAGCATTCCCTCAAACTATGCAGATCATGGAATTTTCTCAATTTCATATAATTTAATAGCCCCTGGTCAACATACTAATGAGCCTCTATGAATTTAGTTGCCCTTATTTGCTGTTATTAAAAAAAAATTATGCAATCTATCATCAGATCTGTTCCTGAAGTCCTTTCATACTAGTAACTCCTACCAGACTTAGGCAGGACTCTACTCAGCCTTAGGATCTCATCTTTGTCATCATAAGATGTCAAAATAGGACATTAATGAATGATATCCGTATATGTTATCTATATGTTGTCTATATACATAAATACCTTCATAGTTGACTACAATGCCAGTCATCAAAGAACCACCTTAGCTAACTAAGTTCAGAGAAGTCCATCATTAGCTTAGCTATAGTATAGGTTTTTGGCAAAGGCAACTTCTGTTCCACTCCTCCACCTTCTCTTTTGAGAGAACTTTCAAGGGGCAGAGCAAGGAAATTTGCATAATCCAGTTCAGCTGCCTTGGAGGTCAATGGAAAATAGACAAGTTTTCAGAGGAAAAGCATGAGAGTCCCCTTGAAACTAGAAAACCCAGTAGAAAATGTCAGCATGAGACAAAGGAAGGGAGAGAACATGAATTTCTACCTAAAACTTAAATGTAGGGGGGACATGAGAGGGTGATATATTCTCTAGAGGTAGAGAAGAAAGGAAGCAAAAAAGTTGATGCACCATGGCTTGATGAATAATAAGAAACAAAACTTCTCTTGAGTGGTTGAAGAAGGAAATTTTCCCACAACCATCTAAAGAGACTCTGTGTGTGTGTGTGTGTGTGTGTGTGTGTGTGTGTGTGTGTGTGTGTGTGGTTTGGAGGGAAAGGAATGCTGCAGCATATGACACAAGTTTACAATAAAAACTAGAAAGAACAGTTAGTTGAACAAAGAAGTAGTTTTGCATTTTGACATGTTGGGAAAGGACCATCCCTTTCCAAAGGAAGAATAAAAGAATTACACAAATCCAAAGCATAGGCCATACTTGAAGTTTTTTCAACTTAATAGATGCTTTCTTAGTGTCCATTTGGCATAGGATTCAAAAAGCCAGATTCTTCTCCATGTGATGAAGACACATCAGAGAAATATTTTAATAGAAAATATATATTTATCATGTATTGCCATAAATGGGTATCACCACTACCGAAGACCAACTTTGATTTATATGCACTGCATATCCCAAAAATATTAATGAAGATTTAAGCTATTAAAACATAAACATGCTATCTTAATGTGGAGAATTCTGTGTGTGTGCACACACATTGAAACTTTTCTCAAGAAATATAAGTTTAAGGTTTTTGTTTTGTCTACCTTTTATTTTAACCTCTCCTTTCTTATTACTAACCCATGCTTTTCAGCATATTTCCCATCATCCTCCCACTAGTCCTAGGTTTACATTAAGGCCTCCGAGTGTCAAAGTTTTTTGATTGATTTTCTCTGCATCTTCAACCTACACAAGAGTCTTAGGTGCAAATGATGATTTTCATGGTAGTATTTTTTTTACAAATACCAATGAGTTAGATGCTGTTTTATTAGACTGGTCATCCCTTCTGGATACCACGAGGTACAGTCCCAATGTACGAATATGGATCTTTTCTCTGTTTACAACTTTATTTTCAGCTCAAGCCCTTGACTATCTCTCCTTGTGAGAAAATTAGTCTCTGCTAAACCCATGCAGGAAAAAAAAAAGCCAGGGATATTTTTATAGCCCTTTTAAGTTGTTTTTGTCATAGGATCAGCAACAGATTTAAACAACAACACAGTTTTTAGATTATCTATAAAGTTTTGACTGATTATTTGACTGATTATTGCTACTCTGCACAAGATTCTTGTTCAGTGACTAATGAGGGGATGTTCTGCTGGAGGAACCCAATTCTAGTAACCTTGACAATTTGCTATAAATGAAACCATAAGGAAGACAGAAGTGATGGCTAAATGGAAAGATAGTTCATAGATACTCATTAGAGAAGCAAGTAAAGAAATTGGAAAAGTTGGTTTTATCAAAGGCAATATGACCAATAAAACCTTATTCCAGGAGATATCTCTTTCCTATTGCGGTACTATTGATAATTATTTGCAGAAGAGACCACCATAAAAATGATCACAGAAGGTACAATTATATCATTTGCAGAGAATAAAGAGGTAGAGAATTTTATGGAAAAAACTCTCCAAATTTAACCAATATACTCTCAGATAGTTGGTGAGAAAGGGTGAAAATGCTATGAAAAAGCATGGTTTAGGAAAAAGAAAGGAGAGAAGCTAAACACTTATGAACTAAACAGAAACCTCACACCAAAATGCCACGAATAATCTCTTTGAGAAAAGAACTAGCACCAGCCATAAAGAACAACAAATAGTATAAAAAATGAAGTGGATTCTATTTTGAAAGGAGAAATTTGTGATTGGGATGTAGACCTGAATCACCTATATTTATTAGTCAGGTCAGCTACTTGTCAATATAAAGATCAGAATTACTAAAAAAGCAGCAAGGAGAAAAAAAAATGTGATGAGAAGAAATATCTGTATATTGAATTATTTAAATGAGTAATCAGCAATGAGGATTAGGAGATGAGCATCAGAAAGTTACACCAATAGCAATTATAATAATTTTACATGGTATTAAGACTATAAATCTATTACTTTAGTATATTCAAAAGACTCTAGAAATTCTTCCCTTCTTTCTTTTTTTTAACATTTTCTATTTCTTTTCACTTCTTCCATGTCTCTTTCCTTCTATCTCCCACCCCCTTTTTGAGCCTGGATCTTTCTACCTCACCCAGATTGGAAGTATAGCAATCATTCACTAGTTTTTTCTACTACCGATGGACATAGGAACGCCGTTTTATTTTATTTTGACCTGAACCTCTTTGATTTTCCTTAGGCATTCTGGTGGCCTCCTCCTTCCAGGGGCTCACCATATTGGTACCAGTCTTAGCATGGACACCCAATCAATTTAGTTCTGAAGTCTGCACTTTGGGACCCTCAAGCCCAAGACATTCTTCAATCTCAGCCTCCTCTGGTTTCAGAGATTTCAAGTGAGCTTTACCAAGTTATATGATCTCTATACATGTCTGGTTCTTTGACTTGAGCAGGAATGCCTCACATTGCTGGACAAAAACCCATACACTTTTCTGCTTGGCTTCCCTGAGGTTTTTGTGTATAATTTAGCTATTCAAGATGGCTTAGCTCCAAGGTAGTATCCTGTTTGTGCTGCTTGACAGAAAAAAATCCAGTATCTCCATTTTTACAGCCCAAACCTTTAGGGAAGAACAATAGACCCAGGGAAGGGAACAGAATGAACAGAGAGACAGACTGAGGAAATGAGTCAAGAACATGGAGCCTTTCTTTCCAATGTTACCCAGTCATCTTTTGAGACTTAAAGAATAGGGAGAAAAAAGCCAAACAAAAAAATTCCAAACAAACAAAAGTCAGGGATTCTATTACTTGGAGGCTACTTAGTCAATGATGTCCCACAAATCATTTTAAGCCCTGGTGTTTGTTTAAGGGAGGCAGGTGCCTTCCGTTCTCATTCACATTATAAACAAAAAGGCACCCAGGGTAAGGCCACTGGGGACAGCCATTAGCAACAAACTAATAACGTAAGGGAAATAGAGAGCCTCTATTAGCTGTCTGAGACTGCTCTTCACAATTACAAAGGATTTTTTTTTTGAAAATTTATTCATTCAATTATATCTTGGCAAAGTCAGTGGATCCAATCTGACTAGACCATACACCCATGTATAAAAAACAGATTCAAGCTTATTCCTGACAGTCTGGACTGGGCTTTGTCTTTTGGACTTTCTTGACTATCTTATATCTCTTAAATAACCCTGCATCCACTGTGCCCACTGGTCTAATGCTGAGTGTTACATGAGTTCTTGAATCGGAAAGACATTTTTACATTATTATACAATTTGGGACCTCTTTGAAGGTTCTGGGGGAAAAAAAAAGACAGGTTATATAAATTCCCTAAGAGTCAGGCCTCTACCATGAATAAAAGAGTACAGTGGTCATCTCTGGCAATGTTGTTTGTTTCTTTGTTTTTGCTGAGGCAATAGGGGTTAAGTGACTTGCCCAGGGTCTCACAGCTAGGAAGGGTTAAGTGTCTGAGACCAGATTGGAGCTAAAGTCCTCCTGAATTCAGGGTTGGTGCTCCATCCACTGCACCACCTAGCTGCCCCTCTAGCAAGTTTTTCATGATGTTATTATTGCTACTTCACTTTTAATAATGATGGTGATAGCATTTATATAATGTCTTAAGGTTTGCAAAGTGCTTTATATACATAATCTCATTTGGTCCTCATAAAAACCCTAGGATGTAGATGCTATTTTTATCCCTATTTAACAGTCAAATGGAATTGCCCAAGGATTTAGTGTTTGAGGCAGGACTTGAGCTCTTGATTCCAAGTCTAATACTCACTCAATCCCCTGAACCCCTTAACCATTTTTTGTAGGAATAATGCCACTTGAATCAGAGATTATTAGAGCTAAGAGGAACTTACACGGAGCTCCCAGTCATTTTCCTCATTGTACAGTTGAAAAAAATAGATCTAGAGAGAAATATTTACCAAAGGCCACACATTAAATTAGTAGAAAGGCCAGGACTCCAAGCATTCATATTATGTGCCTAGGCACTACTATCGTTTGGGAATAAAAAAAAAAAAAAGAAAAGCAAGATAGTCTTTGCTTCCAAATAACTTATATTCTAATTGAGGAAGAATGAGTATCTTGGAGATCCAGCAGAGTGAATGCAAAATTTGTGTAATCCTTAGAGTGGTATACAAGTTTAGATGGTAAATCCCAATGGTTCTAAGAGCAGAGCAGCTAGGGATCTGGAAGGTACTTTAAGAGACCAGATGATAAAACCCAAAGGTTGTAGTGGAAAGGATATAGTAAGACCTGATGATTTTCCTTCCCCTTTTTTTTTCTGAGGTAATTGGGGTTAAATGACTTGCCCAGGACCACACAGCTAGGAAGTGTTAAGTGTCTGAGGTCACACTTGAACTCAGGTCCTCCTGTCTTCAGGGCTGATGCTCTATGTACTGCACTACCTAGCTGTCCCTGGTGATTTTCCTATTAATGAAAGAATTATGCTTGGTGACTCTCTGCTTAGGAATTTAAGTGGCCAAGGCTAGTGGCCAAGAGGACTCATAAAGGGAAGACCAAGATGGGGTCTGGGTATTGGTTGGTCTAGAAGATGGGTTTAGAAGAAAGGATTCTGTCCCAGTCCAGTGAATTCTGACATTTATGGCATGGCAATGAGTTAACAGTACATTGGAACCAGTTTGAAGTCATCACAAAATCCTTCACCAACCTCTCTAGTCAGACCAGAAAACCTGGAAATTGTGAATACAAAAATGAGATTTCATACCATTAGCCTACAGTTTTCATATTCTATTCATGATGCCTTCCTTGGTTATGCTCTCTACCAACTACAGGATTATCTTCCAGCAGTTTTGTAAATCTGAGCTATTTTGACTTTGGCAATGGTGCATATTGTTAGATGGTACCCAAGAAGTCACAAACACATGGAGAATTCTCTTTGCAGACAGGAGAGCATATTTTGTGAATATTTGCTTTAGCAGTTTCATTGATACATAATCCCATCAATGTGTAAATATTCCCAAGCAGAACTTGTCTCCAAAATTTTTCATCCTGGGTGACTCTTGTCTTTTGGTAAGTCCTCCATAAAGGACCTAATCAGTGGGTATTCTTCTAGTTCTTTTGATATTTTGTAGATACCAGGGAAACATTTAAACATTCATTTTGATCTCTCATTTCACTACAACATCTAAACATCTACTTTTCCATCTATTTTTCTCCTTCAGGGTTTTTTTTAAAATGTCACTTCTAGCATGCAAGTCAGCATTGATAATATTAATGACTTACTTATACCCAAAATAATTTTTTCCATTATCCTTTTGGGTTATCTTATTCTTCTGGGACCTTGGTGTTTCATGACTCACATTCATATACTTATACTAGGAGAAGATCAAAATCAAAAGGACTGACATTTGTGATAATGAACAGCTTGAGATAATTGAAAGCATCATAATATTTCCTAAATAGGATTCAGTCCATTTTGCCATATAGTTTTGTGTCCTATTGTAGAGATTATTTAATAAAAAATTGTACTTATAGACCAACTTAATGGACTGTTAATTCAATTATATATTATAATTGGAACAATATCTGTATATATTTTAAACCTGGTAACATCTTTTATTTTACTTTTCCAGTTTAATTCTTCATTTTAAAAGATTACATTTTCCTCTTGACCATCATGCCCCTCTCCATTGACTTTTTAAATTTTTAAAATTTTTATTTATATTATTTTAAATTTAATGGAATAAAATAAGCATTTCATAAAATCCTTTTCCCCTTCTCTATTCTGTTCCCTATGTAAGTAAAAACCAAACTGAAACAAAAAACATTGAATTTCACTGAAAGGTCCTTATAGTGTTCTAAGGAATGACAGATATCACAATATAATTAATGAAAAGAAAAATCTAGAGAACTCCAGTACAGAATCCCGCTTTTATTTTAATTCTGTATTTATATTCTTTATGCTTTTCATTTGTATGACTGTAAAAATATGGTCTGTCTATAGAAAATATTCTATGAAAAACTACCTTGTCTTTGTTCATATTTTTCATTAAAGATATTTTCAATATATACATATACAATATATAATAATCATTTTCAAAAAACATTTTTTAGAGTTGAAAAAGTTTAAATATAGATTGTATTTGCAAATATTATTGCTGATGTTTTCTTGATCTCTTTGGAAGGGAGGAGGTGGGGAGAACTGAGAGGAATATAAAAAGTACTACCTCAATGTTTTCCATTCATTTGGAATTTTTTTGTCATTGAGCTATTTTGAAAAATCTTTTCCTGAATGTCTTTAAAATTGTGTTCTCTAGTACAGTTTGCATCACTGCTCATTTGATCAGATCCAGCAGCTTTACATGACTTCATATCCTTCAGGATCCTTGATGTCTCATCACATAATACAGTAGAAACCAACTGCTAGAGTGCAGAGGACATGTTACACTAATGTTACTGATATCAATAGTTGTTGGGAAATGACAGCAGATTCATTTTTTTGGTGTCTTCTCATTTCTTCTTAATTACTTTAAAAATTATTGACTTAGCTATTGTCCACACCAATCCCTTAAAAGACATGTTTACCTTTCACTGTTTTTTTTTTTTTTTTTACATTTGCAAGGAAATACTGCTAATAAACTCATATCCTCCTTCTCTATTTTGTTTACAAATCAGCTTACACTCTAGATGTGTGTTGCTCTTCTGCTTGGCCAGATGATCACATTTTTGCTCATTTTAGTACACCAATTCAGGGCAATTTCAATAGACTTGTGATGGAGAGAGCCATCTGCATCGAGAGAGAGAACTATGGGAACTAAATGTGGAACATAATATAGTATTTTCACTTTGTTGTTATCATTTGCCTCCTTTTTTTTCTTTTTCATTTTTCCCCTTTTGATCTATTTTTCTTGTGCAGCATGATAAATGTGGAAATATGTTTAAAAGAATTGCACATATGCAACCTATATTGGATTATTTGCTCTCTAGGACTGGGGGGAGGGAAGAAGGGAAGGAGAAAAATTTGGAACACAATGTTTTTGCAAAGGTGAATGTTGAAAACTATCTTTGCATGTATCTTGAAAAATAAAAAAGCTATTATTAAAAAAAAAAACAAAAAAACATTCTAGTACACCAAAAGAATTCAGATTCCTCTACCAGGAACAATCTAGTGCTACCATTTCTATAGGTTCCCACATTATTCATTTGTTAGGCAAATTGAATTAGCTGTTTTATCCTCAAACATACATTCAACTCTTGTGATATCATCTTTGCTAAGACTATTCCCTATGCCTAGAATGACTTCTTTTCTTCTCTTCATATATTGAATTCCTTCCCATCCTTTAGATCCCAGTAGTGTCATTTTCTTCAGGAAACCAGTTCTGAAGCAGATAGGTAATAGTAGATAATAATAACACTATAATTATTAATAATAATAGTAACGGCTTTTATATAGTGCTTACTATGAGTTATCACTGTGCTAAAACTTTATAATAATTATATATTACTATATATATAATAATTATTATTATTTCAGCTCATTTTCACAACATTGTAAGATAGGTACTGTTATTATCCTAATTTTACAATCATAGAAGCTGAGGCAGGAAGAGGTTAAGTGATATGCCCAATGTCACAGCTACTAAGTTTCAGAAACTAGATTTGAATTTAGGTCTTTAAGGCCCCAGGACTAGCACTGGCAACTAGGTGGTGAAGTAGCACCTACCTGACAAGGTTATGAGAATCAAATGAGATAAAATTTGTGGTACACAGCATAGCAGCAAATAGGAAATGCTTAAAAATCCTTTCCTTTCCCTTCCTAATTCTCTCACTTGGTTATGAATTTCTTCCCTGGCTTTATTTTGTAACTCTCTAATAAATTTATGGTTTAATATTGTATATTATTGTTATCATTCTTTATGTTTTATTTCCTTACTAGATTATAAGTTGCATAGGCATAGGGAGAGTGTCTTATCTAAACTTTCCATCTCCTTGAGACTTAGCACAGTGCTCTTCATACTCTAGACACTTAACCAAGGTTTGTTATATTATTCTAGATAATAGTAGTTGCTAGGTTTTTTTCAGTGTCCTCATTTTAGAATCTTCTATATTGGTTAAACTCTCTAAGAAGTAGTGATAGAGTCAATGACTTTGCTTTTGTCCAATTTCCATTTTTTGTAGTGACAGCTTGTTTAAACATCTTGGTTTGGAGTAGCTATAATCATACACAGGCTCTTATCTTTCTCTTCATCATTTCCTTTAATTTGATACTGATTTTGACCTTTACTCTCACCAGTTAATGATTTTATTACACATCAGTAACAGTCATTTTCTGTCTGTTAAAACAGAGTTAATTTCATTTGGGGGATATTATCTGGTGCTTGCTGCATCCAGTGTCTCCAAACACTTTTTTGAAGGAAGTGTTCATGTTGTTCAGGCTTCTGATTTTTATACAAAGTATTTGCCTTCTTTAATTTTAGATCTGATACCTTCTTATTCACAGTAGTTTTCACTATCTTTCCATTTGAATCAAAGTCACTGAATATCAAGGTCATGCTGTTTTTAACTTAGATTAACTTTTAAAGTTTTTCATAGGATTTCTCGAATTTATTATTTGAAATTTTAAAAAATATAATATATTCAGTATATTGATAGCAATTATCTTCATAATAAACTATAGAATCCCTGAACCCTAAGTCCAAGAGTTGAAAGGGACATTCAAGAACACTTATTCTAACTCATTTTCTAACTCTAACTCTAATTCTAACTTTAACTCACTCATTTATTCCAAGAATCCCTTCTAAAATATTCCAAGAAGTGATCCTTTTAGTCTCAATTTGAAGACCTTCTGTGTGGAAAAATCCAGTTCTTCCTCAGGCAACCATTTTATTTTTGGACATCTCTATTGTCAGGAAGTTTTTATTTGTTGTCTGTTACTGTTATCCAACCATCATTTTCAAAGAGGACCAATGATGTCAGAAGGTTATGTTTTGACTTGCAAGTGAATTGGATTTGAGTGAGACATCAGAGTCTTGTGGCAAGACATAAGTGAGGATGACTGATTGTGTCCCCCTAAGGAAGTTTTTACTTATATTAAGTCTAGATATTGAAAGAGGTTTTAAATAGGGATGTCCTAAAAGAAAGAAAAAGACAACATGTACAAAAAATGTTTGTAGCAGTTCCTTTTGTAGTGGCAAGGAAATGGAAATTGAGTGGATGCCCATCAATTGGAGAATGGCTGAATAAGTTATGGTATATGAATGTTATGGAATATTATTGCTCTCTAAGAAATGATGAGCAGATTGATTTCAAACAGGGAGGAGGTGAGGGAGGGAGTAAAAAATTTGGAACTCAAAATCTTACAAAAATGAATGTTGAAAACTATCATTACATGTAATTCAAAGAATAAGATGCTATTAAAAAAAGAAAAAACTAAATAGGGATGTGTAATGCCAACACTAATTCTACCATATTTTTTAAGGTAGAAATTATAATAACAATAAAGCTTTGCAAAAGCTTTATTTAAAGGTTTGCAAAGCACTCTACAAATATGTACAAATATTATATATTTTCCCTTATAACAACATAGAGCCACATAGAGGTAAAGTCTATAAGTATCTCACTTTACAGATCAAGAAACTGAGACAGACAGAAATTGAAGTGCCTTTACTAAATCTCATAACTAGTAAAGGTCTAAGGCGAGACTTGAACTCAGGCTCCCCGACTCCAAGGCTGGTACTTTATTCACTGTGTCATAATTGTAAAGCATGAAAAAACATTGAAGAACTAAGTACTGACATTGAAGCAGTTAAATTAATATTTATTTGAAAAATTAGATTTTATATCTAGAGAATTGACAAATGATAATAATATTAAGATAATGAATAATTTTAGTAAATTAGTAGGATACAAGATTTTTTTAGAGGGGGGTTCATTTCTCATTTTATTCCCCTGATGAAGAAACTCTTTCTATTCATGCAAAACAGCGAATTTTCTGTCCTTTATTGTCAGAGAATTGCTCTGCAGCATAAAGAGGTTAAATAACTATTCTAGAGCCAACTAGCCTTGGAGCCAAGTCTTCCTAATCTGAATTTGACTTTCTACCCACAATAACATATTGAAAGGGTAAAAAATATAACCAAACCTAGAAAACTTAGTGACAGTTTTGTATTTGAAGATCAATAGTCATAAGAAGTCTGCTGGGAGTATGCTTGCTACATGTAAGACCTTATTATCATTTTCCCATTTTGAAATTCACAGCATCATAGGATCATAGTTCTGAAGCTGCAAGGACCTGAGAGGATATCTAGTCTAATACCCTCCTTTTAGAGATAAGGAAATTGTGGTCCAGAAAATTTCTTTATTTTGAAGCAGACATTCACTAATAAATTTGGAGGCAGTGTGTAACAATTGTTTCAACTTTGGATGAATGGCAATCCCTTACTTGGGGCTTAGTTGGATGTTGCTAGCCAGAACAGTGGTTCTGACCAGCATTTATTCTTAATTTGGGAGAACCAATATGTATGGAGACATCCTTTGTCTTGGGCCATATGAACCACAATCCACCCTGATCTTCCACTGATCATCTGCCTGTTGCTGCTATATCCTCTAGACCACTGGACTTTGCCATGTACTCTGTCCTGGACAGTTCACACCAAAAAACTATGTTTAAGACTTAATCCTTAGTTTTGGAACTCCCAACCTGGGATTTATCCCATCCTGATTAGTACCCTTCTTTTAAGGGAATAGCAGAAGTTGAAATTATGCTTGGGAAACTATCACAAACTATTAGAAATCCTACAGAAGATCATACAAAATGTTTGTAGCAGCCCCTTTTGTAATGGCAAAGAAATGGAAATTGAATGGATGCCCATCAGTTGGGGAATGGCTGAATAAGTTATGGTATATGAATGTTATGTAATATTATTGTTCTGTAAGAAATGATGAGTAGGTTGATTTCAGAAAAGCCTAGAAAGATCTTGATGAACTGATGCCGAGTGAAATGAACAGAACCAGAACATTGTACACAACAACCGCAAGAATGTGTGATGATCAGTTATGATAGACGTAGTTCTTCTCAGCAAAACAGTGATTCAAGACTGGATCACTTTTTTTTTTTTTTTTTATGAGAAGGCAGTTCATGCTGCCTATATCCAATGGATCCAGGGCTGCAAAAACCATTCATATGATTTTTGGACACCTGGATAATGATTATTCCCTGGCTGTGACACAGAACAAATTCCATTGGCTAAAGATAGCTGTGGACACATATGAGAAGGGAAAGACCCGTAAGTGATATGTTAAAAGGAAAATGATAGAGACATGATGCCCATTTGGAGAGCAATAAGTCTTTGTGGAGGATGTGCCTAGATATCTTATCTCTGGAAGAGGCAAGATAGAAGGACATAAGTAAAATCCTATGATAATGGACTACTTTACCCCATGTATACTGACTTATCTAATCAGGAACCAGAAGCTTTTCATGATGGCAGATATTCTAAGAGAAATATTTTTTCAGTATATGGTTTCATTGCTAGGATCCATTTTGATGTTAAGGCACTGAGAACTAGTTATGCAAAGAAGTGTTTTACTTATCAAGAATGAGGAAATATGGAACAAAACTATACTATTATCAAGGATATCCCCAGCTAGAGCATTTTAATTATAACTCATAGAACACTCTGGGGATCTTAAGGTTTGAGGAAAAGGCTTACTTGAGTCAAAATATAGCCTTTCTTATATATGCCTTTCATTAATAACCAAGAACTATATCACAACTTCATTTTTTTTCTTTTTAAAGTTTTTTTTGTATTCTCAACTTAAAAACCAAAAAAGAACCTTGCCATACACACAGCAGAATACAGATTTGAAACCATGAGTCTCTTTCACAGCTTGCTTTTTAAAAAAATATTTAATAAATTCTATGTTACTTTCAAAACTGTTCTGCTTATCTGTTCTCTCTTTTGAATTTCCTTCTGTACTGTACTTTGGTGTTACAGGAAAATACAAAATAGTGGATCATGGAAAACCATTTTAAAGGAAGAAGTGAAAAAAATAGGGTATACTATTAATATATCTCCAGAGAATGGTTATAGTCTTGTAAATATGATGCATTGCAATAGTTTATTTTGGAGTAATAAGCTCCAAAAGCTCCAAAAGAATTAGATTCCCTTGCATACAAGAAGACAGGAAAGCAGAGCAACTAGGTGGCACAGTAGATAGAGCATTGGCCCTGAAATCAGGAGGTCCTGGATTCAAATATGACTTTAGATACTTATTAGCTATGTGCTTCTAAGCAATTCACTTAACCCCGATTACCTTAGAAGAAGAAGAAAACAAGAAAGCCATGGATGGAGTCGAGGAGTCCATGGAGAACTTTAGAACTTGAGGACAGAGATCATTGTATTCCCAGGGACAAGCACAGTGCGTGGGACATAGCAAGTAATTAGTAAATATTTATTGACTTTACAATCAAGGATCTATAAGAAGAAGATCCAATTCAAAATCCAGATAAAGATGAAGAAGAAAGTTTAATATCCTTCAAGGAAGTGGGAAGGCATGCCAAGACATTCCCAGGCTAAAACTTCTTCCTGAATAGAAGTATTTGTAAATCTATATGGTATTCCCTTTCTTGCCCAAAACTCCACTTTTAGAATCTGAAGAGAATAAAGTTGCCTATAGAACCTGAACTCTTATATTCTGTTTATCCTAGGTTGGTACCTACACACACAACATTGGATTTTGAGTGAAGAAAGCGGAAGTTAAAATCTAGACATACAACATCAATATTATATTATGATCAATTCTGATGAAAGTGACTCTTTCCAACAATGAGATGATTGATACTAGTTCCAATGATCTAGTGACAAAGACAGCCATCTACACCCAGAGAGAGGACTGTGGGAACTGAATGGGGATCAAAACTCAACATTCTCACTCTTTTTGTTGTTGTTCACTTGCATTTTGTTTTCTTACTCATTTACTTTGCTTTTTCGTGTTACTTTTCTTGTGCAGCAAGAGAATTGTATAAAAATGTTTACACATATTGGATTTAACATATATTTTAACATGTACAACATATATTAGATTACTTACCATATAGGGGAGAGGGTGGGGGAAAGTAGGGGAAAATCTGAAACACAAGACTATGCAAGGGTCAATGTTGAAAAATTGTCCATGAATATATTTTGAAAATAAAAAGCTTTAAAATAAAGTAAAATAAAATAAAATCTAGCCTTAGATACTTAGCAGCTATATGATCCTAGGTAAATCATTCAACCCCTTTCACCCTGTTTCCTTATCTGTAAAATGGGGATAACAAAAACATATCTCCCAGGCTTGTTATGAAGCTAAAATGAAAGGATAGTTGTAAAGGACTTATATCTTAAACCACTATATAAATGCTAGCCTGAGTTATCCATAGACTTAGATTTGGGACTGCAGATCATTAGATAGCAGCTTACTTACAGAGAGTAAGGAGATGAGAGTGAGTAGAATTGAAAGCAAATTATTCATCAAGAAAGCATCAGAGATTTTGTCAAGTCTTGAAATATAAGTATACTATGCCTATAGAACCACTGTTTCCTCCCTCCCACTTAATAATATTTTATCTTTTCAATTACATGTAAAGATGGTTTTCAAATGTATTTTATTAAAAAAAAAACAATAAAATAAAAAGAAAAACAGAAAAGGAATACAAAACGAAACATTGTCATGTGCCCAGCAGAACATCAGGAAGGATTCAAAATATATAACAACAAATTTTCAGTTCAATAAAGTGTGTATATATATATATATATATATATATATATATATATATATATATATATATATATATAAAACTAAAAGAAATTACATTCATGAGTGTCCATCTTTTCTTCTTTGAAAATTTTTATTTTGTTCTCTGCTACATACCTTTTTTACTTTATTCTTTTTTCTCACCTTTCTCCCCTTCCTACCCCCAAGCAGGCTATAGTTAAGAAAGAATATGTTTATGTAAACATATTTAGATATATACATACACATACATAAACACACATACTCCCCCCCCCACCATATACACATATACACTTCTTTTCTATCCCTGCTGACTCTGCTTTAATCCTGCTCCTTAATTTGCAGCTTCCCCCTATCCAAGGATCCCTCCCTTGTCTTCTCTCACCCTTCGCTTCCCTGTCAGTATATTCCTTCACCCTTATTTCTTTATAGAGTTGAGGGTGCTATACACTTCATGATATATATGTAGAGTGGTCTATTTAACCTATTTTTGACATGAGTAGGTTTTCAGAACTCTGAGACTTCCTCCCCATCTAATGCCTCTGTGTCTATTCTTCTTCTGCACCACATTTGTATAACATGATTACTATTTTTAACTTAACTCTGCCCCAGTCTTTCTTTTGAGGACCCGATTCTTGATGTCAATCTTAAACATAAGGTATATCAAATTCATTTTTGTAAGATTATTTCCAATTTTTTTCTTCCTTCTTTTGGTCTCCCAGAGTCCAAGACAGCAAGCAAATTGATATAGATTATATGTGTATAATCATGTCAAACATATTTTCATATTAGTCATGTTATAAAAGAAGAATCAGAACAAAAGGGAAAAAGCATGAGAAAGAAAAAAAATGTGAAAATAGTACACTTCAGTCTGTATTTAGTCTCCATGGTTCTTTCTCTGGATGTGGATAGTATTTTCTATCACAAGTCTTTTGGACTTGTGTTGTTTCACTGTATTTTTGAGAAGAGCTAAGTCTGTTGTAGTTGATCATCACACAATGTTGCTATTACTACGTACAATAGAACCACTGTTCTGCATGATACCTCCCTCCACCTCCCTTCTATTATATCATTTAATGGGAGATTGGTATGGCAAGGTACCCACAGAGAAATGGGAAACGGCATGTGTGAAACCACCAGCATCATCTGACACATACTTCCCCTCAAACTTCATCAGAGACAGTCCAGTACCCTGCATCTAACCCCCTTCCTAGATCCCCAGCTCCCATATCTATTACTTAAGAGTAATCTGAGAAGGATTAGATTTTTAATAATAGGAGTCACCTACCTTCTTCAATGCATCCAAGACGAACCTGAAAATAGCAGCAACTTCTAGCACATCAGCCCTACTTCCAACCCAGCATTTTCATCTTCAATTTTTTTTAACATTCCGAAACATTTATTATAAACTTGCAACATCAAGAGTGATCATATCATACACTTCAATAACAATACTATATGATGATCAATTCTGATGGACCTGGCCCTCTTCAGCCATGAGATGAACTAAATCAGTTCCAATAGAACAGTAATGAACTGAACCAGCTACACCCAGGGAAAGAACTCTGGGAGATGACTAAGAACCTTTACATTGAATTCCCAATCCCTATATTTTTGCCTGCCAGCATTTTGGATTTCCTAAACAGGCTAATTGTACAGTATTTCAGAGTTTGATTCTTTTTGTACAGCAAAATAACTGTTTGTTCATGTATACTTATTTTGTATTTAATTTGTACTTTTATATATTTAACTTCTACTGGTCATCCTGCCATATAGGGGAGAGGGTGAGGGGAAGGAGGGGAAAAATTGGAACAAAAGGTTTGGAAATTGTTAATGCTGTAAAATTACCCATGCATATAACTTGTAAATAAAAAGCTATTTTTAAAAAAAAAGAGTGATCATAAACTCAGGACAAACACATATGCAGACATGTTGACCCAACTCCTGAGGGAAGCGAACTAAACCTAAGCCTATCAATGGAGTGCTTATTCCAGGCCACACACTGGAAGAAATGGGATTCTGGTTCTCTTATCATCACCTAAGTCTGAGACACACATTCTACTACTGGGGAACAAAGAGGCTTCTCTAATTTTTCAACTACTTTTAATTCTCAAACACTATCCTTTAAAGTTATGCAATTTCACCCACAACACTGGAGAAACTTTGAGAACACCGAGGGAAGCCCATCCTGGGCAGCACAATCATGTCACTGGGAAGTTTGCTTCAATATTCTTCCTGATCTTTGTTGGCTGACTGGAAAGTCAGGGGTCTCTGCCCTCTTTCCTGATTCCAGCAATCAAACTTTGCAAAGACTGGACTTAACAAATGTTTTTGCAGGTACTAAAGATGCTGCTGCCTCTTTGACGACTCAGAAGAGAAAGATATTAGCATGATTCAATGGTTCAACATCTAAGACAATATTGTTAGGTAAATCACTTTAAAGAAGATGTATCATCATCTACTTTGCTGCTATATCCTAAGGATAGTTACACTTTTCCATCTGAATTGCAGATAAATTTTTCTATATATTGTCTCCCCTGTTAGAATGTCAGCTCCTTGAGAGCAAAGACTCTCTCTTTTCTATTTGTATTTTCAGCACCGTGCTTTATACACAGTAAGCACTTAATAAATGGTTTTTCATTCATTTATTATCTGTGCCTTATGTAGTCACAATTATAGTTGGCAATCATTGCTTCTCATTTTAAGTACTCACAAATCATTCCCTTAATGATACATTCTAGAATATTGCCAAGGAATCAAGTTTACTATCCTGTAGTTTGCAGACTGCTCCTTATTACTGTTTCCCTCTTTATATTTGGGCATTTTCCCTTCTCTGGAATATTGGTGACTACTAATTTTTTTTTCTTTTTTTTATTATTATAGCTTTTTACTTACAAGATATATGCATGGGTGATTTTTCAGCCTTAACAATTGCCAAATCTTTTGTTCCAATTTTTCCCCTCCTTCCTCCCACTCTTTCCCCCAGATGGCAAGTTGACCAATACATGTTATATATGTTAAAGTATAGGTTAAATACAATATATGTATATATGCCCATTCAGTTATTTGCTGTACAAAAAAATCGGACTTTGAAATAGTGTACAATTAACCTGTGAAGGAAATCAAAAATGCAGGGGGACAAAAATAGAGGGATTGGGAATTCTATGTAGTGGTTCACACTCATTTTCCAGAGTTCTTTCCCTGGGTGTAGCTGGTTCAATTCATTAACTGCTCTATTGGAACTTATTTGGTTCATCTCATTGTTAAAGAGGGCCGTGTCCATCAGAAGTGATCATCTTATAGTATTGTTTTTGAAGTATATAATGATCTCCTGGTCCTGCTCATTTCACTCAGCATCAGTTCATGTAAGTCTCTCCAGGCCTTTCTGGGTGACTACTATTTTTTTAAATCTTTTAAATAACACTGGGAATGGCTCAAAATCACATTTGTTAGTTCCTTCAGGATCTCAATCATGGGCATACATTGGTCTAGAATTGTGACTTTAATTCACTGGGACAAGTGGTTGTTATCTTACTGTCTTTTCACTAATCTTAAATTGCTACTACCTGCTAGATATTTTTGTTCTATTTTTCCCATTCCAAGTATCGTTCTCTTTAGGAGGGAAAACAGAAGCAAAACAAATTTAGTAATCTGAACTCACTATCATCCATTATTATCATTTTGTTTATCCTGAGCATTAGTCCCAGTCATTTTGTTTGTTTTTCTTCTTTTTTGAACCTATTTTATTTTTATATGGATATATTTTATTTAAAAAATTTTAATAATAACAACCTTTTATTTTAAAAATATACACAGAGATAGTTTTCAACATTTATCCTTGCAAAACTTTGTGTTCCAAATTTTTCTTTTTCCCCCATTCCTTTTCCTACATAGCAAGTAATCCAATATAGGTTAAACAGGTGCAATTCTAAATACATTTAAAAGTTACTTTAAAAATCACTTATTAACATGCATTCCCAGGCTCAGGCTTTGGGAAGTTTAACATACCTGACTCTATTCTTATGAGACCATGTTAACCTTTGTGTTCTTTCTTCTATTATCTGCTCTTGCTTCCATCTTTTTATGATTTGAAATGATCAATGAGTTCTACATTGTTATTTCAAACTTTTTAATTCTTTTCTTCCTTATGAAAATAATTTCTGTACATGTTTTCAGAATTTCATCTTTGAGGGTTTCTCATGAACCAACTTACCCAATAGATTGATGTATTACCTATTCTTTCTCTGATCCCTCTGAAATTTGTCTTTTCTAAAAATCTAAGTTGATCAAAAATCTATGAAAGCATTTTTTGTTGTTTTTCATGACCCTGAACTCTGTCATGGACTGATTATTTGCTTTCAAGTTTCCCATCATTTCTATTTTAGCCACCAGTTCCTTCTTTCTAGGCAAAATAAAGTCCAAAATAGCAGCTCCTCTTGTTGCTTCCTCTATTTCTTAAATGATGAAATTAACATCATGCCAAGTCACAAAATTTTCTTCTGATTTGCTTTTGGCAGGGAAAAATATTCTAGCTTATATCCAATGGTTCATTGTTCTCCTGGTTCCACTCACTGCATTAATTCATATAATTCTTTCCAGATTTCTTTGGATTCATCATATTTGTTATTTCTTGTGTTTTAATAATATTTTCCAGGGACCCCCATGTGCAAAAAATGTTTGTAGCAGCTCTTTTTATAGTAGCAAGAAACTGGAAACTGAGTAGATGTTCATCAATTGGAGAATGGCTAGTATATGAATGTTATGGAATATTATTGTTCTATAAGAAATGATCAGTAGGATGATTTCAGAGAGGCCTAGAGAGACTTACATGAACTGATGCTAAGTGAAGTGAGCAGAACTAGGAGATCATTGTACACAGCAAAAGATTATACTATGATTAATTCTGATGGACATGGCTCTTTTCAACAATGAGAAGATTCAGGCCAGTTTTGCACCCAGAGAGAGGACTGTGGGAACTGATTGTGGATCACAACATAGCATTTCACACTTTTTGTTGTTTGCTCACATTTTATTTTCTTTCTCATTTCTTCCTTTTTGATCTGATTTTTCTTGTGCAGCAAGATAATTGTATAAATATGTATGCATATATTGGATTTAACATTTTTTTTTACCATGTTTAATATGTATTGGATTACTTGCTATCTAGGGGGGAAAGTGGGGGAAGGAGGGGAAAATCTGAAACACAAGGCTATGCAAGGGTCAATGTTGAAAAATTATCTATGCATATGTTTTGAAAATAAAAAGCTTTAATAAAAATATTTCCCCTTATTACCCCACATTTTGTTTATCCATTCCCTAACTGATAAACATCTGCTTTATTTAAATAATAGCTTTTCATTTTCAAAATACATGCAAAAGTAGTTTTCAACATTCACCCTTGCTAAAGCTTTTGTTCCAAATTTTTTCCTTTTCCTTTTCTCTATCCCCTCCCCTACACAAGCAAGTAATCCAATATATGTTAAACGTACAATTCTTCTATACATATTTCTACATTTATCATGCTACACAAAAAAAATCAAATCAAAAAGGGAAAAAGTGAGAAAAAAAAGCAAGCAAACAACAAAAAAGGTGAAAAAACTATGTTATGATCTACATTCAGTCCCAGCAACCTTTCTGGATGCAGATAGCTCTCTCCATCACGAGTCTATTGGATGAAAAGAGGCTAGTCCATCAGAATAATCAGAAATCACATAAGCTTTTTTTTCCCTCTGAGGCAAATGGAATTAAGTGACTTACCAAGGGTCACACAGCTAGGAAGTGTTAAGTATCTGAGATTACATTTGAACTCAGGATCTCCTGACTTCAGGGCTGGTCCTCTATCCACTGCCCCATCTAGCTGCCCCAATCATTCTATCACCTTGCTGTTGTTGTGAACAATGTTCTCTTGGTTCTACTCACTTCACTCAGAATCAGTTCATGTAAGTCTCTCCAAGCCTTTCTGAAATCATCCTGTTGATTGTTTTTTATGGAACAATAATATTCCATAACATTAGTATACCATAATTTATTCAGCCATTTCTCAATCATGGGCATATATTCAGTTTCCAGTTCCTTGCCACTACAAAAAGGCTACTACAAACATTTTTGCACATAAACATATATTTTTCAGTTCCTTAGTACAACAAAAAGTACTATTATAATAATTTGAAATACAGTATTTTCCCTTTGCCTGAAACAAAGCTTTTTATAATTGTGGGTCATGTCTCAATATGGGGACATGTAACTGACAATAGGTGTCCTGAAAAATTTGACAACAGCAAAAGGTATTAAATATTCCCTCCAAGATTTAGTTCTTTATGTAAAAATAAACAAGTACATCTATCTCATTAGTATGCAAATTTGCTTTCATCTTTAATAAATGGTAAAATTATATGTATACCAAAGAATGTTTTAAAACACATGTCTTTATGGTATATTATCAGTAAATGCTTGATTTGTATACTTATTTAAATATATATCTAGGATCATATAAAAACTTCTTGGGATCATTAGTAGAAAAACTTAAAGAAGCCTTGTCTAAATAACTTACAACCTTTATAGACTATGCCTAGACATATTATCCTTGGGCAAAGGAGCAGTATACAAACTATTCTTCATCTATTTTACCTTTACCTCAAATAATAACTATTAACAGATTTTTATGAATCTTAGTTACAAATCTTCACACAACAAGCACTAAAACAGGCTGAAGTTTACTTGAGTTCTAATCTCAGCTTTGTCCTTATCTAGCAGTCTGGTCTTGGACAAGCAATTTTCCCTATTTTAGCTTTTAGTTTCCCCATCTTTCAAATGAAGGGAAGGAGTTAAATGATCTTTAAGGTCCTCTCCAGCTTTGACACTATATGATCTAAACATATATTGAACCACCTTTTGTTAGCAGGGAAGGAAATCTCAGTACCACCCAAGATGATTTCCGCCTTCCAGACTTTCTGCTTTCATTAGGATGGACAAGATGCAACATACAAGAAACAATCAGAGAAAAATAGAAGCTAGAGTTGTGACAGGGACAATTAATACACTGGGGTGGATGGCCAGTCACTTTCTGTGTGCAGAAGGATGACTGGAAGCTAGATTCAATCCAAGTCTTGGAGAAAATTTCCCTAAATTTGTCATCAGCAGAAGAAAATGGGCCTCCTAGCTTCCGATTTCAAAGGCCAAAGAATCTCATAATACTTACCACATATCAGTGCCTTCCCAGTTAGGAACAAGAAGGGTCCCATTCTTCCTCTTCTTAAGAAATCTGGGTGACCCCTTCAGGCTTAGCTTCTGTGACTCTGCAATTATGAAGCCTCAACTAATCTAGGAGTTAGGAGGAGGGGAATAGTTAAACTTTCGAAATTTCAAATTAGAGAAGTTAAAGGTTCTGCCTGGCATATTTTTCTTTTCATTTCTTTTTATTCCTTTTTTTTTTTTTTTTTAGGAGGGGGATGGGACTTTTTCTGTGAGTTATTTCCCAGAAAAGGGTGTTTCCTTTCCCCTACCTTTCAGTCTTTCTAGTCAACCCATAGTATTTGTAAATTCTCTTGCAGCTCCTCAATTTACCTGCTAATCCATTTCCCTCCTCCTCTAATTAGGATTCAACACTGTGTTAAGGAGCTTTCAACTGTCCCATAAAGCAAACAAAGAAAAAGGGTAAAATGTGGTTAGGGAAATAATAGGGGGTTGGCAAAAGGGATCCTCTATTAAGTTCCTTTGCCCTCTCTAACCCAGCTAGTCAGCTGGTTATCTAATCTCTAACCTTACTGTCTATTTATTTACAATGAATTGATAGACTAAAGAAGAGGTTTAGGAAAGGGGGAATGAGGTGCTGAAATTCCATTGTTGGAGGGGTTAAAAATTAAGTTGGGCTTCAAGTTTGGTGATCCTTAAATTCCAATCTGGCCACACCTTCTGGCAAAGCTGTGAGGTGCTAATGATCCCATTCACATCTGGGTGAATTGTAATTGGTACTAAAAGATGGCCCTGGTGAATGGAGCCAGGGGTTGCTATGAGGCCACTGGCTAAATTTGCCAGAGAATTAAGAGAATAAGTACAACTGTTGTTTACTCCCTCCCCCCAAAAAAGCTAAAACCCAAATTATTCCTTTCCCCACTCCCAAACAGATGAGACTCACTTTGGCTATACTGAAGAAACTCACTTTGTAAGTCTTGACCCAGAAGGAAGAGAAAGTAAAGATGAAAATTCTAGAATGTGGGCTTCTCTTTTCTCCTGGAAGCTCTATTGAATGCAGTTCAGCACAGGAGAAAACAATGTTTAACATTTATACAGAGCTTTTGCTTGAGGATAATATTTATTAAACAGATCTTAAAATGTTGTAATCTCTTAGCTCCTCCTGTTGAAATTTGAATCTAGCCTTCAAGGCCTAGTTCAATAGCCACCTCCTTCAGAAAATCCACTCTCATTTATGTAGGCCATCAGACATAAGTGGTAAATTCCTTCTCTCTGATTCAATTCAGTTGATTCAGCTAATATTTATTAAACTCCTACTATGTGTCAGATTAATATAATATAAAACAGTTCTTAAGGAATTTGCTGGGCTCCTATTGCATTTGTGGAGTACTCTTATTTTTATGAAGTAATGGTTTAGTAGACAATGCATCGGATTTTCAATCAGAACATGAGAGTTCCTAGCTTTGTGACCTAGGGCTAGGCAATTCAACTCTGGATCTCAGCTTCCTCATATATAAAATGCGGAGGTCTTTCTAGCTCTAGAGTTGTGATCCTAACATCTTGGTTTGAGCTCTTTATTATTATTATTTACTATCTATTAACCAGCCATATAACATGGGCTTCAATCATAGATTTAAGAGATGTAATAGACCTTAGGAGATCTATTCCTCATCTTATAAGGTAAAGAAACAGCAGCCCATAAAAGAGTACATAGTGCAGAGTCACAGGATTTGAGCCCAGGTTTTTTAATATCAAATTCTGCATTCTTACCATTATTACCTGATTCATTTAATCTCTGAACCTTGGTTTCCTCATTTGTTAGATTAAGGTAATAATATCTGCACCACAAATTTCCAAGTGACTATAAGGAAAGTGCATTAAATAATATAAACAAAATATAAACAAAAATAATTTAAAGGTGGTCTATTATTTTAATTATTAGATTGTAAATTCCTTGAAGGCAGGCTTATGTCTTGTTTTTGACTCTCCCTCCACTTTTAGCACACAATAGGAGGTTAATATTGGTTTGCTGAATTGATTCAAATAGAAGGTAAATACTTCCAATAAATATTTGGAAATGCGAGAGACATAGATATAAAGGTGGGAAAGAAAAAATAGAAACAAAGGAAAAAACTCACATAAACCAGAGAGGCAGAAACATAAACACCCAGAGAAAATACTACGAAGAGATACACAAAGTAAGAGAGACACTACATGTATATGAACTGTTTTGAAATTCAGTAACATTGTTCCAGGTTCCTAGATTAAAGATTGTGTAGAGGCCTGGAATGGGACCAAGATACTTAAGCTCTCCACCTAACTTGAACTAGTTATGTGACCACCAACAAATCAGTCCCTCTGAATCTCAGTTCCGCCCTTTGTAAAAGGAGGAATCAACATGATGGTCCCTAAGGCAGCTAGGTAACTGAGAGGCAGCTAGGTGGATAAGTGGATAAAGTGAAGAATTTGGAGTCAGGAAGAACTGAATTCAAATCCAGACTCACTAGCTGTGGGACCTTAAGCAAATCACTTAACCTCTGTCTTAATCCACTAGAGAAGGAAAATGGCAAGCCATTCTAGTATCTTTGCTAAGAAAACCCCAAATGAGGTAAATGTATATATAATATACATGTGCATAATATACTATATATACATATAGTAATTAAATACAAGGTAGTTAGAAAGGGAGGGAGCTAGCAATTAGGAGATGAGTAAAGGGCTCATTTAAAAGATAATGCTTTGGCTAATTTGTGAAGGAAGGGGAATTTTATAAGGTAAAGGTGAGGAGAAATGAATTTCTGGTATGGGAGAGATATAAAGGTAGAGAGGAAAGAAATGTGAAAAATAGAGAAGCCAGATCGACTGTCCTGTAGAGCTTGGGAAGGGGAGTAAAATATATTGTTATTTTTGTTATTGTTGTTCAGTCATATCAGTTGTGTATGACTCTTCTTAAGTATATTTGGGGGTTTACTTGGCAAAGATACTGAAATGGTTTGTCTTTTCCTTTTCCAGCTCATTTTACAGATGAGGAAACTGATGCAAACAGGGTTAAGTGACTTTCTCATAGTCACATAGATAGGAATTATCTAAGGCCATAATGAGGTTCTACAGAAGAAGAGGAACAGGTTGTAAACAGCTTTCAAAGACAAAGAGGATGTTACATTTTATCCTAGAGGCAATAGGGAACCAGCGGAATTTATTAAGTAAGGGTGCAACTTACTGGGTAGCCAGATCTGTGTTTAATAAAAATCACTTTGACAGGAGGACAGATGAGGAGTGAAGAGCAATTTGAAGTAGAGGGAAAATAGCAGACTTGTGCAATTGTATCATACCTAATTTTTCTAATATTCTATTTACCTCTTTAATTTCTTTCTTATTTGTTTTGTGATTTGATTTATCTAAATCTGAGAGTGCAAGATTGAGATCTCCCACTATTATAGTTTTGCTGTCTATTTCTTCTCGCAACTCTCTTAACTTCTCTTTAAGGAAGTTAGATGCTATACCATTTGGTGCATATATGTTTAATACTGATATTCCTTCATTGTCTATAGTACCCTTTAGCAAGATATAGTTTCCTTCCTTATCGCTTTTAATTAGATCAATCTTTGCTTTTGCTTGATCTGAGATAAGGATGGCTACCCCTACTTTTTTGACTTCACCTGAAGCATAATAGATTCTGCTCCAGCCTTTTACCTTTACTCTGTATGTATCTCCCTGTTTTAAATGTGTTTCCTGTAAACAACAGATTGTAGGGTTCTGACTTTTGATCCAGTCTGCTATCCGCCTCCGCTTTATGGGAGAGTTCATCCCATTCACATTTACGGTTAAAATAACCAATTCTGTATTTCCTGCCATCCTAATATCCCCAATAGCCCAAAATACACTTTTCTTTTTCTTGCCCTCCTTCCCTTCTTCCCTAGTATTAAACTTATTGGTCCCACTAACTTCATGCAGCTCTCCCTCTTTAGTATCCCTCTCTCCTCCCTTTGAATCCCTTCCCCTTTCTTGTACCATCCTTGTGCAATTGTAAAGGAAGATGAAAAGGGGCATAGAGCACCAACCCTGAAGTTGGGAGGACCTGAGTTCAAATTTGATCTCAGACACTTAATGCTTTCTAGCTGCATGACCCTGGGGGAGTCACTAATCCCAATTGCCTCAGGAAAAAAAAAAGAAGAAGAAAAGAAAGATGATGTCTCCACCCAAGGTGGTGCTGTGTGCACAAAGGGCTGGAGATCCAGGTAAGAGAGGTTATGAAGGTAGAAATGGCATTTGATTGGATATATGGGAAAAAGGGGTAAAGGATAATGCCAGGATTACAAATCTGGGAGACTGAGAAAGGGGGATGCCCTTGAAAATCGTTGGGAAGTTTGAGAGCAAGGCTTAAGAAGAAAGTTCTTTTTTAGATATCTTAAGTTTGAACTGTCTATGGACATTCATTTTGAAGCCCTTCATAATCTGTTCCCCAGAGGAGTGCATTCTTCCTCAGTGGGCTGCCTCTCTTTTAACCATCATTTGGAATTGAACTTTTTTAGTTCTAAGAAGAGAATGACTCAGAAGACCTACTCTGGATGAAGCAGAGAACTCTAGAATGTTAAAGCTAAAAAAATTTTAGAATCAGATTTATTTTTTCCTAATATAAATATATCTTTTATTTATTTTGTTTTTAATTTATGGAATAAAACATACATTTCCATACATAAATAATAAAAAAAGATGATTGCTTATGAAACTGTAAATCTATTACATACAATTTGTTATTCCTTTTAAATATATAATAACATTATCATATAATATTCCCCCTTGTTTTCTTCTCTCCCCCTTACCTTAAAGATGGCTACCATTAGATACAAATAGCATTTTATACATACCATTAAAATAATTTTATACATATTTCTAATTATCAATTCTTTCTCACTTAATTTGGGGATTTATAATAGTCAAAATGACTTATTCTCTCAAAATTGTTCTTAAAACATAATTATTGTTACTGTAGACAGTGTTCTCTTGGTTCTGCTCCTTTCACTTTTTATTATTTCATATGATTCTATATATGTTTTTTTAAGATCATTGAGGTCATTGTTTCTTATGGCTCAGTAGTCTTTGAGGATCAGATTTAGAGCTGGAAGGACTTTCAAGGTCTTTTAATCCGGTTCCTTTCTCATTTTACAAATGAAGAAATTGAGAGCTACCAAAGATAACTGACTGGCCTAAAATCACAAAGTATAGCCAGAATTCAAATTCATGGCCTCTGACCCTAAATCCACTACCCCACACTACTAGGCCAAGTATTGTAGGATTCTTTTCCACTGAGACTGCTATCTCTAAGATTGATCTGAGCACTCAGCACTTGCATCTTTCATTTCTGTCTAATTTAATGAACGTTTTGAAATCTGAACTAGTGTGACTCTCTGAGGTTCGATCTACCAGGTGAATTATTAATCATCATAAATTTTGTTCCTTGGGAAATTACCTTGGCCAGTTTCATCTCTGTCACATGCTTAGGACCAGCTGCTGAGCCAAAAGTTCTTTTTTTGCTTTTTCTCTACCATTCCACTCCCTAACCTGAGTGCCCCACTCCTGCTTCTGGCCTCCATGTCTGTGTAAGGGAATGAAGAAGAAATAATAGAGAGCAGAGGCATCAAGCTAAAATAGAAACATTCCTGTGGACTACATATTATTTATATTTTATTTTATGTTTATTTGTTTTGTTAACCCTTTCCAAATCACATTTTAATCTGGTTGGGCCCATCTCAGAAGTGTGGGTAGCCCTATGGTTGATATCTCTGGTCTAGAGTCTTTGATTTTTCAAGTTAGAAAGGTATTAAAAGATGAACTTTCCATTTTACAGCAGAAGAAACTGAGACCTAGAAATGCTCAGATCGCCTAAGGCCACACAACTAGTCAGTGCTCAGTAGATACTTGAACCTAAATTTTCTGATTTTGTCCTAGTACTCTTTACACACACACACACACACACACACACACACACACACACACACACTCATACACAGAGTCCCCAGCGTGTATTCTGCTGAGAGCTTTTAAGCTCTCAGACCTAGTCCAACATGCAATATTAATTTGGATTATTAATCGTATTTACTGCAACAGAAAGTTTCACCCTGTTAAGGACCATTGCTATCAGGTAGGCTCAGTTCTGTCATTGGGAACATTCAACCTGCTACCTCCTTTCAGAAATCAAAAGGCAAATTACTTTCCCTTTTATTAATCTCTTTTCTTACAAGATTTCACCTTTTGTTTTTCTGCACTTCACAGGGAGAAGGTGTGTTTTTATGCTGTGTTGAGATCTTGGCGGTTAATGGGAGTCTTTGATTCTTAAGTAAGAGTTATTCCTCAGAGTGCACAGTATGCGCCTTACAGGCAAGGGACCATACCTTTCAGTTTCCCCAGTGCTGTACTGGAAGGATTGGACTGAAACTTTAAACATTTCTAGCAATACCTAGAATATGTATAATTTATAAGCCACACACCGTTTGCTGTCAAATAGGCGATTGATCTGCCTCGGATCTCGTTAATTATCCTCCACATACATTATACGTTAACAGATCTTCAGTATACTGTGTATCAATATTAATAAGATTATAAAACACTATTGATAATTAGGAACAGAAAGAGACTGGGCCTTTGATTCAGCCTGTTACTAACACCCCTGTATCTCCAGATTAAAAAGAGACCACTTTCCATTAAATAATATCAGATCAGTACATCCATCTACTAAAATGCTTTATTAAGGGAAAGTGGAGATTTGCATCCCACCTTAAGAGGCTATTTGAAATTGATTACAGAAGCAACACTTCCATAAGGGGGAGAAATGTGAGCTCCAGTCTAAGGGCAGCCTAATGGGCTAGGAGGGATTGAAGGTAGGGCTTTCCACACTTTTGACTGGCCCAGTTTCTAGTTTTCTTTGTCTAAGGTGATTTGACAAATCAGCTTGGCTTATTTTGCAGAAAATTAAAGGGCTGGCATTTTATTTTGATTTCTTCAATTGGATAAAAGAGGGCCTTCCTAGGAGACCTGGAGAGAGGGGCTGATGAGTTTCAAGGTAGATTTCAATCCCATTTTGATGGCCCTTTCTTTTATATTTTTTCTCTTTGGAAGACCCTGGTCTTTTATGTTTTCATGAGGTTCACAAACTCATTAACATCAAACAGACAGAGCTGCCACTAACTAGGGAGGCACAACCAATTTTGCATATAAATAGAAATCACTGACCTTCCAGTGCTTGGGGTCTGGCTCCAAAGGGGTCTCTCACCTGGAGGAGAGGAAGGGGGAGGGGAAGGATGAAGAAGAGAAGAGGAAGAGAAAGATAAGGTGCAAGAGGAGGACAAAAAAGAAAAGAGGAGGAAGAATTTTATGGATGATAACATAACAATAATAATAAGGAATAGAGGAAGAAAAGTTAATGATATAACAGAAGATAAAAAATGGAAAGGCCATTGAAATTCATAGAATATTAGAACTGAAAGGAATTTTAGAGCTCATCTTATATAGCTTACTCTTTCCATGGGGACCAAATCCCAGTGAACTCAGAATCACCTTTGCATTTTTAAGTTTTTGTTTTTATTTTAAAATGTAAAGACCGTTCTTAGCTCACCTGTTGGCTTATTTTGGCCTTTAGGTTGTAGTTTGCTGATCCCTGGTCTTATTCAATTGCTTTTCTTCATGGATGAGGAAACAGAGCTCTGGAGAGCTTATATAATTTGGTCCAGACCACCCAAGGAGTTAATTATGAAGCCAAGATTGGAATCTGGGTCCCTTAAATTCTACTCTTATGATGTTTCTACTACACCAGTCTGTCTCCTGATTTCTCAGAATGATTTTTTCAAAAAGAAGCAGCAGTATGCTTTTGTCCTTTCAACTTATTCACTCCTTAGCACAAATATGAATTGTTGAGTTTTACCTATTTGCCGCACATTGGACTACATTGTAGTGTAAATCCTCCATTAGCCAGAATCTGATTTTAGGTGACCTCAGTTAACTGGAATTTTTTACTTCTATCAGAAAAGAACAGCAGTGAGCTCACGTGAGGGATTTAGTGAGGAGAAAACAAAGCAAAATTCACAACTCAACTTCCAGGCTGTGTCCTGATCAGGACCTAGTCTATAATCAGCTCAGTCTCCTGCATGTTCCACAACTACATCTACAAGACGGGACAATGGGACAATGAGAACTGCCATTCAGAATGGTGACTCTCAATTATCTGGGAAAGATTAATGCCAGAGTTCACATGACTGACTTGACTAAACCTGGAAGGGGGATTCTGGCAAAGACTTCAACAACATGGCCTAACACAAAAAGTGGCTTATGGTTAGCCTAGAAAATTCAATTGACTGAGAAACAGTTAATCTGAATGTCTCACTCCTTTAGCATTGGAGATAACTAAAGATTCAATGCAGAGCTACAAAGAGCAATGTCCTTTAAAGGCACCCAGGTCTTGTTACAAAGCAGCTGCTTATTCACTTTTCTAAACATATCAGTGTTACATAGTGAGGAAAAAGGCACTGGACTAGTCTATTTCTGCCACATAACTGCCACATGTGAAATGGTCAAGTCACTCTTTTGTGCCTCAATTTTCCCTTCTGTAAAATGAAGGAGTTGGATAGGGCCTCAAAGGTCCTTCCTGATCCCAATCTATGATTCTTACAAATCTAATATCCTATAATTCCATGATTATAAGCTTTCTTCTTTTTTTAGTATCCCATAATTTCATGAACTATCTTAGCTAGGCAGGGCTACTACTGCTATTCCTAATCTTACTTTAACCTTATAATTGGAGTCTGGCTTATCCTTAGGGTCATATGACAAGGATATCATAACTGTATCTCTTCCCCTTCCCTCTAAATTTTCTCAGATGGAAACAGCTTAAATATTTAGGTCAGCCTTAAAGAAACAAAGGAGAATAGAAGAAGCTGGCCATCATATCTTCAAGGACCCACAGTGACCAGAGCCACAGAGTTTTGTTCCCTGAGGACCATCAGAATCCTAGGATATCTGTAGTTAAGATAGATATTAGTTTGCTTCTTCTCTGGCTCTTTTCATTTCTTTCCCCAAACCTATACTTCTGGACATATTATCCATCTTGGCTACAAATCTTCTGGGATTCTGATAGTCCTGAGGGAACACAGCTGTCTGGCTATGGTCACTATAATTCCTTGAAGCTACACTAGATACCTCTATTAAGAGCCCTGACATATCTCTAAACTATGTTAAAGCTGTAAAATTAAAGTTTTAAACTAAAAAAGTTAAAAATGGTCATGAAGCTAATATGGAAATATATTTAACATGACTGCACATGTATAATAACTTATGCCAGATTATGTGCCATCTTGGGGAGGAGGGACGAAAGGAAAATTTCCAAATTCAAAAGCTTATAAAAGATGAATATTGAAAGTGAAAACAAAATGTTGTTTGGATTGGAAAAAAAAAGTGGTCATGAAATGGAGAGTGGGATCCGGGAGCTATAATACAAGGCAGCAGTGATACATACCTATTAACTAGTACAAAGACTAAGTGTTTATTGAGTTCAAAGGAAAGAGTACTGTTTTCCAAGAACAGGGATGTGGAGTTTCATGAGAGGATGTGAAATATTTGAGTGGGAAGTAAAGTGAAAGTTCAGGGTAGCAAGAGGTCATCATGCCCTAGGCTAAGGTTGGGATAAAAAGTAGAGACCTAAACTGGGCCTTGAAGAATGGGTAGAATTTGGACAGATGTGAGAAGAATATAAAGGGAAATAGTTGGGGAAGTAAGGTTTGAAAGCATAAACAAAAGCTAAAGGTTGTTTTGGGCATAGGTAAAGAATGAAAAGAAGGAGTGAGGATAGGAACAGAAACCTCAAAAGACCCTGCAAGAGTTGACTGGTCAGTGGGTATAAAGACTTAAAAGTTTTCTGGCAGAATTTCAAAAGTCTGGCTTTTCAGTGGCACAGCGGATAAAGTATTAGACACTTACTAGCTGTGTGGCCCATGACAAATGAATTAAGCTCTCAGTCTCAGTTTTCTTTTCTATAAAATGGGAGTTCTAATAGTAGTACCTACCTTACAGCAATTGTTATGAGGATTAAATGAAAGAATATTTGTAAAGCACATTGTAAACCTTAAAGCATTATGTAAATGCAAGTCATTGTGATGATTATAAAGAAAAAAGTAAATTAAAAAATATTTCTAATATATCCCTTGACCAAAGGGAAACTTTCCCCTCACTACCTCCACTCCTTATCAGGCATTTCCCCAAGCCTTATTTATATGGCATTTTCCCAGTAAATGTAGATAAATAAGGGACTGTTTATTGGGTAAATTATTTATAGTATTAACTGATAAGGACTTGCAAACAAAGGAATTAATGGAAATAATTGCACAAATAATGCATAGTTATATAATAATTCACCATTCTCCTCCCCTTCATCATCATCAGTGGAAAACATTCTGTCTATTCAATAGCTCTTTCATGATGCTAAATCCTATTTTGAATACTGCTACAACAATCAGAAAAGAAATAATTACAGAGACCCCCTTACTCTAAGCAAACCCAAGAAATGTAAGTGCAGTTAAGCAAATATATATATATATATATATATATATATATATATATATATATATATATATATATAAATTGTTGGTTAGGGAAAATCTTTCCTGGTATGAAAAAATTGTTTTGTAGAAGGATTCACCTTAGAATTCCATTAAAAATAGAATTATTTTCATGGCTTTCATGGCTAAACTCCTTGAGAAGGTTATCTACAATTAAAATTGCTCTCTCCAAAGTTACCAGTGATCTCTTAATTGCCATATCTAATAGACTTTTTCTCTCATCTTTTGATGTCTCTTGCCTTTGACACTATCAGCTGCCTTTTTTTCCTCCTTGATACTCTTTTCCATCTAGATTTTAAAGATATATTTTTTTTCCTCTTGGTTCTTCTCCTTGTTCAGACACTCCTTCTTAGGAAAATCTATATCATTCCCCTATCCAATAATCTCCAGTGCTTTCCTATTACCACCAGAATCAATATAAAATCCTCTGTCCTTCAAAGCCCTTTCTAACTTGATCTCTTTCTTACCTTTCCAGTCTAATCACATTTTACTTACTTCTACATTCTTTGAAATTTACTAACACTGGACTCCTTGCTGTTTCTACCCCAAGATGTTCTTTCTCCAGACTCAGAGTATTTTCAATGGTTGTCCCTCATACCTGGAATGCTCTCATTCCTCAATTCTGTCTAGGACACCCCTGGCTTCCTCCAAGTTCCAGCTAAAATACCTCTTTTCTCATCCACTTTGATGCTTGCACCTTTCCTCTGATATCTCTAATTTATCCTAACATCACTTGTTTGTTCATAGTTGTTTGTGTGTTATTTCCTCTATTACATTGTGAACTCCTTGTCATCTCAGAGGGAAGGCACTAATAGTTTGGGAAACCACAAAGAACTTCCTGAAGAAGGTAGCATTTAAGCTGAGACTTATAGGGATACAAGGAAGTCAAGAAACAGATGTTAAGAATGACATTCCAGATATGAGGAACAGCCAGAGTACAGTTACAGATTTGGGAGATGATGTCATGTGGGTGGAAAAGTAAGGAGGCTAATAGGATATGTGGAAGGGAGTGAAGTAGAAGACAATTCGAAAGGTATGAAGTGGACAGGTTCCAAAGGGCTTTAAGCACCAGAGGACTTACTATTTGTTCATGGAGATAGTAGGAAGTCACCGTAGTTTATTAAGCAAAGGGAATGACATGGTTAGAGATGTACTTTTTTGGAGAATCATTTTGGCAACTTAATGGAGACTGGACTGGAGTAGGGAGAAATTTATAGAGAAAGTCCAACCAGGAGGCTATAATAATAATAATAGGCTTGAAGTCTTGAAGACCTTGAGCAGAGTTATGTGAGCAAAAGCGAGAGGACATAGATTACAGATGTGAAATAGAAATAAAACAGCAGCAAGTTAGCTATGTGGCAAGTGTTAAGGAAGACATTGAGCTTTTGAGGCTGGTAACTGGGGGTGAGGAGTAGGTAGGATTCTCGATAGTAATCATAAAGTCAGGAATAGGGGAAGCTTTAGGGAAAGAGGTCGAATTCTGTTTTGGACAATTTTGATCTTTAAATACTTATGGAATATGCAGCTTCAGATTTCCAAAAGGCTATATTGGTCATGTGAGACAGCAGCCCAAAAGAGAGACTAGGGCTGAATTTGTAACTACATCTACATAAAAATGTCTTCTGAATCTATAAGAGCTGATGAAATCACCAAATGAGATAAAGAAAGCAAGGAAGACCTAGGACAGAAATGGCCATACCCTAGATGAATATCTACCAATGGAGACTGAGAAGAAGCTGCCATCTAGGAAGACAACCAAGATAGAACAATGTAATGAAAACTTAAAGATTAAATCTGTCAAAGAGAAAAGCAGGAACAAGGCTAATCAAGAAAAATTCAAGGAAGGTGATGATTGGAGACAATGTCATTAAGTTTGACAATTAAGAGATCACTGGAAATTGTGGAAAAAGCAATGGGTAACTTTAGAGAAGAATGAAGAAATCTAAAAACAGATTTTAGGGGATTTAGAAATAAACAAAAGAAATGAAGGCATCTAATGCAGATAATTTTCCTTAAGAATATTAGCTAAGAAAGGAAGGAGATATATAGGATGATAGCTAGAGGAGATGGAAGGATCAAGTCATCTGTTTTTTAAAAGATGGGGAAGACATGAACATGCTTGTTGGAAGCAAGAAAAGAGTCAGTGATGTAGGAAAAATTGAAGGTTATAGAGAATGAGGGTAATTGTAAATGTGACCTACTTGAGAAGACTGGATGGCATGGGATCAAGGGTACACATAAAGGGATTTGTCTTAGAAAGGGGAAGGGTCAGCTCTTTTTATTTATTTAATATTTTCCCCACTTACATTTAAAACAATTTTTTTCTCTTATCCCTAACCACAATCAAGAGACCACATGTGAAGTTATGCAAAACATTTCCAAGGATTACCTCTTTTATGTGAGATAAGGATGAAGGAGGAGATAGTGGAGGAAGATGACTGAGTGATGTGAGCTGAGGAGGAATTTTTGACAAATGTCCTTAATTTTTTTCTGTGAAATGAGAGTAAAGAAAGGGTTTGACATAGGAAAGTTAAGGAAAGATGAATGGGTTTGAAATAACTACCATGGTAAGTGCATTAATCAATCTATTAGGGAGGCATAGTATTGTGATGCTTTAGTGAGGGTCAAGTTGAGATTATACAAATTTGTGATGTTTCCAATCAGCATGATTTTGTGATTTTTCTCCAGCTCTGTATAGCAGAACACGTACAGAATCAAAGAAAATAGTTAGTGGGAGTAATCCAAGGTTAAAGTTGATAAGGTGTAAAATGGTGAGAGGAGAGGGCTCCAGAGATTTGAGTGCAGAGGCCACTAGATGGGTATTAGAAAGAATGTTGGATTTCAAGTCCAGAAGATGTGAGTTCAAATCTTGCCTCAGATACAAGCTTTGTGACACTAACCAAGTCACTTTACCTTTCTCAGATCATTTCCTCCTCTATAAATATATCAATCAAGTGAAATACATATTGAATTTTTTTTTTTTTTTTTTTTACAAATGTTAAAAGGCTAGTAGCATTTTTACTAGACCTTAGCATTATTCGTAGGTTAGAGTTGAACTGATAAAGGAAGGTGTTGAGACGGGTAAGAAAAGAGAGTGTAGATATTGCAAGTATGATGGTCTGGGAAACAATTGAGTCAAGAGGAATTAGAGGTCATGATAAGGACAAAGAAAGTGGTAAGGGGTCTCAAGACATAGGGAAAATATGGAATGATGAAAGGTTGTGAACAGATAAAGGAATTTCGAGGTTCATAAACATAGAAGCCAGAAGCTATGTAAATGAACTAAGCCTGTATGTATAGGGAGATGTTTACAGAGCAAAGGGCAGGGATCCAGATTGGGGAGGGGGAGATAATAAGATTTCTTTATAGTATTTATATAGTACTTATGTTCCAAGGAGCTCAAAATGTTTGAATGCTTCTGTCATTTCTGTGTGCAGTAGCTTGGGGTCAAGGAACAATCTTTTCATCGTATAAATAGGGAAATACAGGCATTGAGAGGGAAATGCCTTACCCAAGATGGTAGACAAGATAGAGAGAATAGCCTCAGAAGTAGAGGTTGGGTTGAAGCTTCCTCAGGCTGTCCTTCTTCAGCTCTGGTCAAATCCAAAAATATCTAAACCCGTCTCAAGTATTTTTGAAGAATCAGGGTAATTTAAACCACCAGTCCTCCTCCTCATTGTCTGGGACATTGGAGTGACCTTGGGTCAGGCATCAGGAGAGTCTGCTTGGGGGGTAGAGGGAAGTTCTACATAACATTCCCAGGATTCCCCAGAGTTACACTACTTTTCTGCCCTTCACCTCCCCCCAAGGAACACAGAGGATGGTGGCTCTATGAATAATCGATCTGTCAATAAGGCTCAGCTAGACAGCTGGTCCTTCACATTTGGTATGAGGCACCTGTGAGCACAAGAAAAGAAGTCTGGGTGCTTTCACATTCAGCCAGCAACTGAAAGGAATTAGAAATGCCATTTGCGTACAGCAGACCTGTGTGGTCCCCCCCTCAGAGACGCCAGCCTAAAGGCTCTGGCAGTTGCCAGTTCCTCTGGGTAGGCTCCATTGGACTTTTCTGGGACAACATCAGTACAGCAGGAAGCTCCTATACTTTGCAATTCTGAGAGCCAGGTTGATCATTTCCAAAGGGCCCCTAGGGCAATAGGTAATTTGCATATAGAATCTTTAACTACAAGTGCTATATTGAAAGAATTAGTCTTTATACACATTGTTTTAACATTAGAATGGAAAAACCGTGAGGGTAGGGGCATTTTCCTTTTATTGCTAGTGCTTAACACCAAGCACATTAGTGTTCCTTAATAAATGATTATTGATCAATTTATTGACTGATTCTGGCATTAAAAAATGCAACTGGAAAGTTCTGTCTTAGTCTTTATCACATCATATTTCAAAAACTTTGTTTAGAATCCACTTAGTGGCCTCTCCTCCCTGACTGAGCTCTGGATATGGTGGTGGTGGTTGTTCGGTCTTGTCAGATTCTTTGTGAACCCATTTGAGATTTTCTTGGCAAAGATGCTAGAATGATGTATCATTTCCTTCTCCAGTTCATTTACAGATAAAGAAATCGAGGCAAAAAGGGTTAAGTGGTCCAGAGTCACATAAAGGGCTCTTCCTGTTAGGTTGGGCACTCTACTCACTGTGCTATCTAGCCATATATACTATCAGTTGGCTATTTGATTGGTTATTTCTTCTCTCTAGGAATAGAGAAATAGAGAAATGTACACATGCTTTGTTATAGATACTCACGGGCAGATAAACATAGCTGAAGCAGAAAAGGGTAAAATGAACTCTAATCCCTGACCGTATCAGAACAGCAATTATACAGTTGGAAGAAGGATCCAAGGATCAGACATTTAAAGTTGGTTGAAACTTGAGAAGCCATTAACTCTAATCCCCATATTTTGCATGTAAAAAGTTGATGCACAGGGAGATTATTTTTTTTTTAAAAAATTGCAAGGCAATTGGAGCCAAGTGAATTGCCCATTTGAGATCAAATTTGAACTCAGGTCTTTCTGATTCATGTTCTACCCACTATGCCATCTAACTGCTCCATAACAATGTTAGAAAATTAAAACAATGTTAAACGAATTTTTCAGAATGTAGCCAAATCCCAGAAAAGTCCTGTTTTAAAATGAAAATGAAGTTTAGTTTTCAATATTTTATTTTTCTTTCTTTTTTGTTCTGTTCAGGCAATTGTCTGAGGCTGCTTTTGAACTCGGATTATCCTGACTTTAGGGCCATATTCTATCCACTGTGCCATCTAGCTGCCCCTTATAGGAAGGTCATGTGACTGGTGATGAACACCCAATGAGGAAGTCTTTGAAGCAGTACTCAAATTCAGGTCCTCCTGTGCCAAGTTCAGTGCCCTATCTAATACTATAGCGAAAAGATCAAGAATTAAAGAAGACAAACGATCAGCTTTCTGTTACTCCTTGCCCTTTTCCTCCAACTCTAGCCCTGGCTTTCTGATCTGGCTCTGGATGAATAATTCTCAAGCTCAAATCAGCCCCTTGGATTGCCAGTCTCTGCACCTCCCTGGTGTCATAGAGGCCCGATTTAGTTTTTGCTTACTCTATATTTGGACCCAGGTTGGCTTAGTCCTGCTCTCACTTGAGTGCTTTCTTAATTATTTCTATGTATTGTCCTTGCCTCAGGTGAGATATGATACTTAGGGAGTTTCTCAGCATATTTTAGATTATTTTAGAGAAAGCATGACGTAATACTATATTTTAGAGTCATCTAATTATGATCTATTCTTTAAAGAGGTCATAACAGTGCTAATTGGATTGCACTTGCACACACACACACCCCATATACATACACACTTGCATTTTAACATAGTCTCTGTGAAAAATTAGGCATGTACTGCACAGAGAAATGTAGCCTCCTTCCTCCCTGAGCTCACACAACCCTCCCTCTTCCTGCCTGGCTCCCCCCAGAGTTCTTCAGCTCAAAATACTTGTGCTTGAGAAACAATTCCTTCCTTTGAATCTATGAAGTGAAAGTACAAGGAAGGATATGTATATATACATATATATATACATATATATATGACACACAGATATTTATATTTGCATATGTAAATATATATACACATATTTAATTGAAACTTATGATTTATCATAGTAAAGAACTTTTAAAGAGAAAAATCATTCTACAAATGCAAATTGGTGGCTATCTTATAAGTTTTTTTTTTTTTTGAGGGGGGGGAGATCGCCAAGACAGTAAGTAATTTGCACATGATCATACTTGACACTTTCTCAGGGCAAGGACTGTTTATCTTTGTATTTTCAACCCAAGGAAGATTAGTATAGTATCTCTGATGTGTTGGCTTGCTAAGCTCTTTTCTAGGTTGTTTATCCATTTTTGGTACTACCAGGTACTCAATTCTCACCTGTGGCTCCACAAAATTGTAAGATGCACAGCAGGCACACCCCAGTAAACTGTCTCTACAAATGGGCTAAACCAGGTTGACGGTAACCAACGGACCCCAAACCAATTGGTGAGATAGATGATTATCTATCCCAAGTATGTGAAGACTTTTCCCAGTGGAATGGACAGATAAGAACAATTTGTTCCAATGAAGGTGACTGAAGCAGGGGCTATGAGGCACTTTGAATTTGATCAGATGTCAAAGATGTCAAGGTCATCCACTGCACCCCAGGCCATCTTCTTCCTTCTTAATTTTTGTCTTTTTACTAAACTTCAATGACTGGAAGAGAGAGTGAAGTTGATGACTTTGTGCAACTTTGCCTTACTTAAATGCAATTTTATGCAGGAGTCAAGATATTATCCCATGATGTCACTGGTCCTCTTTGAAAATGAAGAACAACATTCTCAATACTTCAATGTGTATACTAGGTGTATAGTAGGAGTTTAATAAATACTGATTAACTGATTGACATACCAATATATGTCAGAGATGGGACTTTAATCAAGGTCCTAAATTTGAGGCCAGTCTCTGCCTACCATACCATGTTACATAAATTAATGAACATCTGGATCACGAAGGCACGGCATTTGAACATTGGAGAGGACCTTCATGATGGTCAAATCTAATGTGTTGACCCAAAAAAAAAATCTTTAGCATATCACACAACTAGTCATCCAGTTTCTATATGAAGATCTTCAAGAATAGGAGACACTCCTCACTTCTCTCCCCTCCCTCCCCCCAGCTCTGAAGTAGCCACTATAACTTTAATTGTTATGGGAGTTTCCTTTATAACAAACTTTAGTTTTCCTCTTTATAAATTCTATCCATGAGTCCTAATTCAGTCTAATGGGAATAAACAGAACAAATACTTGAAGACAACTATTGTGTTCCTACTTAAGTGTTCTTTTCTCCAGGCTAAATATACCCAGTTCCTTCAACTGATTCTCACTACCATGGACTCATGGCCCCTCACTATACTGGTTGCCTTTCTTGGACATTCCCTAATTTATCCTTCTTAAATTATCATGACTAGAATTAAACACAGCATTCTAGGTAAGACCTGACAAGGATAGAGTTTAGTTTTCACTTATGTGTTCTTGGAAGCTATACTTTTCTTAATGTAACTCAAGAACATATTAACCCTTTTGGTTTTCTTATTACCCTGCTCACTCATCAAACTTGCAGTACACTTAAACCCCTAATCATATTTAGAACAACTGTTGTCCATCTATGCCTCTTCCATCTTAAATACTCATGAAATTGATTTTTTTATATCTAAGTTTAACACTTTACATTTATCTCTATCATATTTCATGTTCTTATAAACAAGATCAATTCTGTTGGCCTGTTTTGGGATCTTTTCTCAATCATTCACGTTATAACCATCCCTCCCAGCTTTGTTTCATCTGAAAATCTGATGATCCTGTTATTTATGCCTTTATTTAAATCAGTAGACAAGTCTTTCTTCTTCCTCTCCAAATTATAAGCTCTCTGTGGCAAAATGGAACAAATAAAAACATTCAAAATAAAAACCTGGTCTGTTAGTGAATACAACATTCTATTCTAGTTGTCCCATCTCTCTACTAGAAGGTATATCTTATTTTAAGTAAATTTGTTTTAGAATGTCAAATTGTAAAGAAGTGGAATAATTAGCTGTGTTCTTTTAAAAGTTTTAATTAATACCATTTTAATATTAGTCATTTTGCTACATCGTATCCTACCACACCCTCCATTGTCAGGCAAAACAGAATATCAAAGCAATCTTGTTTGCTGGTATATGCAACATTCTGCATCTATAATTACTAAGCTTGGTGGCAGGGCTGGGGGTGTTTTTTTATGTTGTCTTCAAAACTAGAATTGTTCATTGAAAATAATCTGAGTTTTAGGGGACCTGATCAACAAGATGGAGTAATAGACATTTTCTTTAATCTTCATGATTTCTCAAACATCTCTGAAAAAGGAATTATGTCCAAGAGACAAACCATTTTCAGCAGTCTTCATGGTCTGGGCATAAAGAACTCTAATGTGGTAAAAAGCTAATGAACAATGGTTCATTAATACATAACTTGGAACATATTTAATTAATCTCCCCTTTTCCATACCATATTCTGGCAGGATCGTACATGCCAAACCACAGATTTCTAACTAAATCATCTTTATTCCCCTTTCTCCAAGTGCAGAGGAAAGCCAAAAGACAGAAGTATATTCAGATCAGAACAACCACCTAACAACATTCTGTGCTAACGTGGTACTCAGCTAGAGAACTGAGGAACATGTTGCTCTTGAAGACAGCATGCTTAGAGACAAAGTAAAGATTATAGGTCTTCCAAAAGAACAAGGCAAGGACAAAAGCCTAAATACTCCAATACAGGAAAAATGTAAGGGGAAAAAAACCCACCTTCATAGAACTTTTGAAGAAAAAAACACTGTTCTAATCAAAGCAATCTATGTATAAGAAAAAACAAAACCCTATGCTGTAAATTAAACAATTCCAAAGACAAATAGCAAATTCTTAAAGTAACCAGTAGAAACATAGTTTTAAATATAAAGGAAAGAACATGTGTGCCCAAGTTGTGTTTTCTAAGACAAAATTTATTATGCATCAAGTGAAACCAATTCAGTCAATAATGAATGATGTCTTGGATGAATTTCTGTAGTCCATTTGACAAGATTTTATTTAAATTCTTTGAATTGCTATTTATTAGTGATATTAGTCTATAATTTCCTTTTGGTTCTTTATCCTTTGCTTAAATATTAGGAGTATAAATGCCACAATAAAAGAAATTTGATAGGGTGCTTTCCTTCTCAGTTTTGGAGAATAATTTATGTAGTATTCGTACTAAATGTTCTTTTAAAAGTTTGAAAGAATTCTCCCATGAATCCATCAAGATGGGGAAATTGTTGGGGGTTTTCTTTTTCTTCCTTCCTTCCTCCTTCCTTCCTCCTTCCTTCCTCCCTTCTCTCCTTCTCTTCCTCCCTCCTTCCCTCCCTCCCTTCTGTCCTTTCCTTCCTCCCTTCTTTCCTTCCTTCCTTTCTTCTCTCCCTCTCTCCCTCCCTTCCTTCCTTCCTCCCTTCTGTCCTTTCTTTCTTCCCTTCCTCCCTTTCTCCCTTTCTTTTCTTCCTCCCTCCCTCTCTTCCCTCCTTCTCTCCTTCCTTCTTTCCTTCCTTCCCTCCTTCCTTCCTTCCTTCCTTCCTTCCTTCCCTCCCTTCCTTCCTTCCTTCCTTCCTTCTTTCAGTAATTTCCTTATAATTATCTCTATTCCCCTTTCCCCCAAGATTGGATTATTAAAAATCTCTACTTAGTCTTTACCAAATTTAGGTATTTTATATTTTTGAAGTTATTCCTTTATTTTCTTTAGTTCTTAGTCTTGTTAGCATATAACTGTGTAATAGGCTCTAATAGGTCTTTCCATTTCTTAAGGAATTTTTGAGATTTCATTTTGTTCATTTACTATTTTGATTTTCTACCCTCTTTTAAAATCATATTGGCTAAAAATTTATCAATTTGATTAATCTTTGAATAAAATCAGATCTTATTCTTATTTGTCATTTCTGTAGTTTTTGTATCAAATGTTGTGTTATTCCAGAAAAGAATCAAACTATTAATCTTTGAAGATGATATAATGGTATACTTAGAGAATCAATTAAAAAAACTAGTTGAAATAACTAACAACTTAAGTGAAGTTCCAGGATATAAAATGAACTCATAGAAATCATTATCATTTTTATATATTATCAACAACGTTCAGCAGGAAAAGGTAGAAAGAGAAATTCCACTTAAAATAATTGCAGACAATATAAAATATTTGGAAGTTTTGCTGCCAGGACAAACCTTGGAACTACATGCATCCTATTACAAAACACATTTCACAAAATAGTTAGAAACAATTTGGAAAATATCAAATGCTCATGGGTAGGCCAAGCTGATATAATAAAATAGACAATTCTACCTAAATTAATCTACTTATTCAGTGTCATAATAATCAACTATCAAAAATTACTTTAGTAGAGCTGGAAAAATAATAATAAAATTCATTTGGAAGAACAAAAGATCAAGAATATCAAGAGAATTAATGGGAAAAACTGCAAAGAAAGGTGGCCTAGATAAACCAGACCTAAAGCTATATTATAAAGTGGCTATCATTAAATCATGTGGCACTGGCTAATAGAGTAGTAGATCAGTAGAATATGTTTGGTACACAAGACACAATAGTTAATGACTATAGTAATCTAGTGTTTGATAAATCCAAAGATTTCAATAAACACTCACTATTTGACAAAAATCAATTGAAAATTGAAAAATAAAGTGGCAGAAACTAGACACTAATATCTAACACCTTATACCAAGATAAGATTGTAATGGATTCATAAATTAGACATAAAGGGTAATACTATCAGCAAATTAGAATAGCAAGGTATGGTCTACCCATTAGATTTGTGGAGAAGGGAAGAATTTATGGCCAAAGAAGAAATAGAGAACATGATTAATTGCAAAATATATAATTTTGCATTAAATTTATATTAAATTAAAAAGGTTTTACACAAACAAAACCAATGCATCCAAGATTAGAAAGGAAGCGGAAAGCTGGGAAAGAATTTTTACTTTAAGGATAAAGGCCTTATTTCTACTATCTATGTAGAAAGAACTCATATTTATAAGAATACAAATCATTTTCCTATTGATAAGTGGTCAAAGGATATGAACAATTTTCAGATAAAGAAATGAAAGCCATTTCTAGTCATATGAAAAAATGCTCCAAATCACTTTTGATTAGAGAACTCTTAACATCTCAGACTAGTTAAAATGGGCACATTAGTTTGAAATGTAGGGTATTATTGTTAGCAAATTAGAAGAACATATATTTTACTTGTTATATCTACAAATAAGGGAAGAATGTACAAATAAAGTACTGGTAGTACTTTAATGTAGATCTGAGACCTCCTCTTGCTCTGTTGCATAGCTCCTCCCTTATCCCTGAGGTGTTCTGATTTAGTGTCTTGTTGGTGTTGTCTGTCCCTAATAGTCCTTTCTGTTTATCTTCCTATGTCAATTCTGCCTTTTTTGGATTTTTCCATCAGGATTCAGTTTGATTTTTTTTCTAGTCTTGTTTGGACTCCAAATTATTAATAATAAAGTGCAAATTTAAGAAATTCTGATGTTTTTTGCTTTGAACCCTTGAAAATGACAGAGATTCTGAAAGACAAAACTAGTAAATGTTGAGAGGCTGTGATAACCACATTAATGTGTAATTGGTAGAGCTATGAATTGGTTCAACTCACTTTAGAAAACAACTTAGAATTTTATTTAAAGTCATTAATCTGCATAAACCTAGAAATACTGTTACTAGGTATATAACTCCAATGAGATGACCTATAGGAAGGGTCTCAAATATACAAAATATTTATAGCAACTCTGTTTATAATAGCAAATAAATGAAAGGAAACTGGGTGCCTAATGAGTTGACACCCAAAACAAATTTTATGTAACAGAATTACTGAGTTATAATAATTAAGAAATATAAAAAAGTTCTATAAAACTTGGAGAGTCATATGAGCTAATGCAAAGTAAAATAAGTCAAACAAGGGAAACAATGTACATTATGATTATCATGATATAAAGTAACAATAAAAGACTTCAGAACTCAGATTATTTCACTTACTAATCATTTCATCATACTAATCATATACTAATCATATAAGCATAGTTAAGCATGCTTCCTATCTTCCAGTAGAGAAGTGTTGGACAATTGATGTAGAATGAGGTATGCATTTTTCAGACATGGCTTGCATGTTGATCTGTTTTGTTAGATTGTACTTATTGATTACAAGGGAGGTTCAATGATGGTAGTCCATTAGGAAGTGCCTCAGGAGAATCATTGGGAAGCAGTAGTGATGTAAAAAAGAAAAAAGAGCTTCACCAATATATTTTAAAAGAAATAAATGGCACAGAGGACAGTAACTATGAACTATCAACTGTCAGAGGAAACACGCAGAGGATATAAAAAGAGCTATAATAATTAGATTTCACTTTCTTCATCTAATCCAGCTCTCTTATTTTGTAGAGAAACTGAAGTCCAAATATTTTTGCTTTTTTATATTTCATGACTGATCACTAAATAAAATTATGTTAATAATAAAAATTGTTAGTTTGGGATAAAGAGAAAAAAAAGGAAATATTCATGGTATACTTCTTTGAGTTATTTACTCTCTTCTATCTTATTATAAAACGAAACCAAAATAAATGTACAAAAGGTGGAAGCTCCCAGAATGAAACATCTTAATCTAGAGGTGTTCTGACTAGAGAAGAGTATAGAGGGTTTATTACCTTCTTATTTCTCAAAGCTATGTTTAAAAAAAAAAAAGAAGCCTAAGATTGCTTTAGTCTTTTTAGTGGCTGCATGACACTGTTGATTCTTATTAAGATTGCAGTCTACCAAAATACTCAGATTTTGTTCAAACTTCTTTGTAATCAATCCTTTAACTTCTGAAGTTAAATTTTTGGTCCCAAGCATTAAGACTTTACATTATCCCTATTGTATTTCATTCTATTACATTCATCACAATGCTTTAGTCAGTTGAGATTTTTTTGGTGCTAACTCTCTCATCCAATATGGTAGTTATTTCTAGCAGTTTTCTGTCATCAGCAAATTTTATGAACATGCTACCTTTTTATACAAGTTTGTGATAAAAAATGTTTAACCACATAGGGATGAACTCAGACTTCTATATCATTACACCAGACTTTCCTGTCGATTTAATATTAGGCCATTAATGACTCCTCTTTTATTCTAGGCAATCAACTAATTTCAAATTCATCTAATTGTATTATAATCTATCTCACCTAGGTCTAAGGGGTGTTCAGGGAAGACTAGTACCTCTGATGTAAGATTAGTATCAAGCCTTTTTGAGGTCTGTTCACCCAACTCTTAGCTGTGGCTTCATGGAACTGTAGCATATACAATGGCTACACCCACATAAACCATCTTAGTAGATGGGCTAAACCAGTTTGAGGGTAACCAAGAAGCCTCAGTTCCTGTTGGAAAGTTACAGGGATGTCTATCCCAATCACGTAAAGATTTAACTTGGCAGAATAGGTGGATGATTTGTTCCAATGATCATGAAGGTAGATGAAGCTGATGCTATGGAGTACTTAGAACTCCACTGAAGATACCAAGGTCATCCACTGCATCCTGGGCTATTGCCAATCATCTTGATTTTTGTCTTGTCACTGGACTTTGATGACTGAGAGAGAGTGAGATTGGCTCTCAGAAAAAAATTAAATGAGCTACAAAGAAGTCCTAAAGAAAATATACCTAGGACTAGAGGGACTTTACACATAAATTATATCAAACATTTAGTAAGCAATATATTCATATATGTATGTATGTATATACCAAGATAAAGGATTTGGGAAAAAAAGGAAAAAAGGATCTTTCCAAAGTACTTCTATGATTCAAATAGTCTTGATACTTAAACTAGAAGTCATGAACATAGAGAAAGGAAACTATAGACAAATATCCCTAAATAATATTGACACAAAAAATTTAAAATATTAGCAAAAAGGATATAGCAATATATATCATTATTTGTTTAACTACTCCTCAACAGATCTTCCCTTTTTGCTAGGTTTTTTTTTGGCTTCCACAAAAAAGATCAGGTTGTATTTATGAATTCTATGAACAGTTGTGTTTTTACAGAAATGTGATGTTGATATGATCTTAGGAAAATGCAACATAACATAGCATATGAATAATAAGAACAAAAAATATGATCTATCTATTTACTTTTTGAAAAGATATAACACCCAATTCTATTAAACAGCAAAAATGGACTTTTAATATGATAAGTAGTATTTATTCAATCTATAAACATTTAAAACAAACTACAGAGTTTTATAAAATACTTTGTAGTCTAACTACCAAGTCCTATCCTACACCTCTGATAATTAACAGATAGGGAGGATCAAAGAAAGCAAAAGGAACATTTTTGAGAATGTAAAAAAAAAATAATTTGAACCCCCAAACAACTTTGACTGAAATTAGAAGACAAGTAGATAATTAGGAAAAACACATTTTAATAAGTTTCTCTGTTAAAAATCTCATTCCCAGATTTATAAGGCATTGATTAAAATTTATAATAATAAAACTTATACCCCCCCAACTGATGTTTAAAAGATTCAAATAACACTACTTAAGAAGAATCCCAGATTCAAAACATTAGTAATTAAATAAATACTAGTTTAAATAACTCTAAGATTTCACCCAAGATTTGCAAAATTAAAAAAAAAAAAGAAAGAAAGAAAGAAAGTGACAAATATTGAAGAGGCTGTGGAAAAGTAGGCACATTTATGTTCTGTTTATGTAGATGTGAATTGGTCTAGTCATTCTGGAGAGCCATTTGGAACTAGACCCTAAAAGTCACTAAACTATGCATGCATTAGTGATACCATTCCTAGGTTTATATCCTAAATAGATCCAAAAAAAAAAAAAAGAAGAAGAAGAAGAAGAAAAAGAAGAAAAGAATCTATCTATCTGTCTGTCTGTCTCTCTGTTTAATAGTCATAGCAACTCTTTTGGTGGTAGACAAAAAACTGAAGGGGAATAAATGTATAAATTATGATATGTAAAGACAATGGAATATTATTGGGTTTTGAGAAATGAGGAAAGTTCCTCAATTTAGAAATGGCCAAAGGATATGAATAGTTTTCAAAAAAAAAAGTTCTAAATCACCAGTAATTAGAGAAATGAAAATTAAAACTCTGAGCTAATATCTCACATCTATCAGACTGACAAAAAAAAATAAAAATGCCCATTGGAAAATGAGAAAACAGGCACTTTAATGCATTGCTGGTGGAGTCACGAACTAGTCAAGTAATTCTGAGAAGCAATTTGAAAGGATGTGCAAAAGGTTATTAAACTGTGGATGCCCTTTGATTCAGCAATACTGCTACTTGAACTGTAATCCAAAGGTATCAAAGAAAGAGGAAAAGGACCCACTTGGACAAAAGATTTATAGCAGCCTTTTCTGTGATGGCAAAGAATTGGAAACTGAGGGTATACTCAACAATTGAGAAGTGACTTAAGAAGTTATATATATGAATATGATGTGCTGTAAGAAAATAGGTAATGATATTCAGAAAAATCTAGAAAGACTTGTATGAAATGATTATGAAAAGTGAAGTGATCAGAACCAGAAGAACAACCCATAGAGTGATAACAAAATTATAAAGACAATAAACTTTGAAATAGTAACTCTGATCAACAGAATGATCTACCATAATTTCAAAAGATTTGATGAAACATGCTATCTAGAAAATGAATAAACTCTGAGTGCAGATTGAAGCATATTTCTTTCTTTCTTTCTTCCATTTTCTTGCTTTTTGGGTGGGGGGAGAGGGAAGTGATTAGGGGCATTTGGATAATGTGGACATTTGTTTTATATGACTTACACATATTTGTAATTGGGTTGTGTTTTTTGTTTGTTTTTTGTCTTCTTGGATGAGAGATGGGGAAAAGGGAGAGGAAGAAGTTGGAGTTTTTTTTTAAGACTAAAATTTTAAAAATAAAAAAAAATTTAAAACAAAAATAAAGGATGATAGAAATATTTTCAGGGTAACCTGGAAAGACTTTTATGAATTGATGCAGGGTGAAATAAACAGAATTAGGAAAATGATGTATATAGTAACAATATTGAACAGATAGTGTTGAATAATTTAAGAACTTTTTTTGGTGTGATGACTAATTAACCAAGATTCCAGAAAGTTTGTGATGATTAGTGATAAATAAGTGTGCAGCTTGAGACTTACAAAAGGACAAAGATGGGAATCTGTTTTGTTTGTTACAAAGAGTTTATTTTTTCTTTTTTAATGGAAAGTGAAGTGGACAAGAAAACAATTTTAGTCATTAAAAATAAATAAAAATACAATAATACTATTAGATAATTTTTCAAATTATAGTAACCTGTTAAGATTATTGAAATATTATAATAAATAATTATAATATATCATTATAATACAAGATCACAACAACCCAGAAAGTGGTTATTCTTCCAAGTTGGAGAAGAAAAGAAGCTAATATGAAGTCAAGACTAGAGAGCAAATGTTTTACATGTACAGCAGTTTTGAGGGGCTATCTCTAGCAGAGAAATGAGAGGCATCAGGTGTCCTATGGTGACAATGTGACTATGAAAGCCAGTGACCATGATTTCTGCTGTTCCTGACCCTGACAGATGAACTCTAAATGGACAAGTGGAAATGTGTGTGGACTATTTTAATCACCCCGTCATTCTGGTAGCTGGAATGTAGAGAGAAAAACACACAAGAAAAATAGGTGGTCTTTACCCCATGCCTACTTTACTACTTCTTAATTATGTGTTTCAAAAAATATTTTGCTAGAGATTACATTTGATGAATCTAATTTTATAACCTAAAAGTACCTGTGGTGGACCCTATCCTTAGTTTGTTATTCCTGTGTGGTATGATCATGGAACAGCTCTGGGAGCTACACAGAAGAGAGTGAACTTTGCTAGTTCAGAGCTCAGGTCTCAACCTTTGGTTCATTTCTGTAGTTTTGCTTTCTAATTGTGGGGCGTAAGCACAAATTATTTCACTGCTACTCTTTCAAGCTCAGAATTACTATGGACTTGGGTTCTTTAAAAAAAAGCAGATCTGTCCCAAAGACAGGACCCTAATCATAATTAAAGGTTACCAAATGTTGGCTAAAATCCAAGCAAACTATATCTTTAAAGTTACCTAGATTTACTAGTTTAGTAACCCTGTCAAAAAAGGAAATAAGGTCAGTCTGGCATGACCTGTTCTTGATACCCTGCCAGCTCTTTTGTTATGTCTTTATTTTTTAGGTATTTGCTAACCATTCCTTTAATGATCTGTCCTAGACTTCCACCCCAGAAATTGAAGTGAAGTTCGCTTTTTTTTAAAAACTCAACTGCTTTTTAGTTCAATTTTAATAAATATTAATATAATCAATGTATATATTATTGTCTTTCTGCTTTTTAAACTCTGTATCACTTCATACGTCTTCCCATATTTCTCTGAATTTCTTATATTTATGATTTATTGTACAAAAATGTTCCATCCCATTTAAACCACAATATGTTAAATTCTTCCTCATTTCATGGACACTTACTTCATTTCTGAACTAATTCTTTTTATAGAACCCTCTGATATAAGAAATTTTTCTCTTCTGTACCATTTTCTTTCAGGGCTGAAATAAATGTGCCTTCTCCTCTTTTCCTCCTCCTAGAAATCTAGGTTTTTCAAGGTTCAGCCCAGTTGTCCATCCTGCTCTATAAGAATCCTTTACTGATTGTTAGTCCTCTCTTTCTTCCCAAAATATCTTATATAGACTAATTTATTTACTTGTCTCGTGAGTAGATTGTAAGTTCCTCAAAGAGAGGAACTATTGATTACTTTTTATTGTTATTTACCTATCACCTAACACAATGTAGAACAAAGTTTCTTAAATTGTGGGTTGCAACTTCATGTAGTCAAATGTTGGAGTTGTAAAAAATTTAGCAATTTAGAAAAATTTTATCAAATATTCCGCTAAGATTTAATTCTTTATGTAAAAATAAACAAACAAGTCTATCTCAGTATGCAAATGGTAAAATTACTATGTATGTCAGAAAATTGTTTTAAAATAAATTTCTTTATAGAAATTTATCAGTAAATATTTAATTTGTATACCAAATTTCCTGTATAACCAGGGTCACATAAAAATTTCTCAGGCACAAAGGTGTTGCAAGTGAAAAAATAATTAAAAACTCTGGTGTAGAACACAGTTAAGTAAATGCTTAATATATGTTTGCTGAATTGAAAGAAATTCAAGCTGTGGGAATCTGTGGATAGACAATAGTACTTTCTGGTCCAAATGTGACAGTACAACTCAGTGCATTTAAACTTTGTGATGTACACGTAGGAAAAGAAGGAAAATTGCTAGGTTTCAGGAGCTTTAAATGTAGGCCAAATGATTCCCTGGCACATTTTTCTGGTCTGAGAAATTTATAAGGACTGAATAACAGTGTTAGAATTCTTACAAGGTGCTAAGTCACTGGAATTAATAGAGACAGTAATTATCTAATTTAGCATGGTACTTAACAGTTCTCTAAGTTCACTAATGAACTTAGTACTTATTAGAGTTCACATCTTTCACACCTTTAAGATTCAAACTTTTAAGAGAGTATATATAAGCTAGGAGCCTCAACCAGATTTGAGTCCAGGAGATTCATAAGTCTAAGAGACAAGCCCACTTAAGGAGGCGGAGTCAGATTCATTCCAACTTCCACCTTTGTGCTGGCTGGAGACGTTGGAGGACGAGAGGCTGAAGCTGGCAGAGGCAAAGGACTAGTGAGTGGCAAGAGCTCTTGGAACTAAGGAGAGAGGCCTCTAAGAAAGCTAACCGGGCCCAAGGAAGGAGACAAGACTTAAAAGGAAATAATAAGGGATTTGGACTGTAACTCCTGCCTGAATTTGAGGTGATTATTACTCTGAACTGAAACTAAGGCTTCCTCCAGAAGCCCCCCAAGAAACCTGCTCCCAGAGAACATTATATTTTAGAGAAGAGAATATTATATAACAGAACAGTGGGGAGTATTCTTACTGGATGAGGAGTCAAAGTACTTAAGTTAAAAGTCCAATAACTTGAGGTATGATCCTCGGACAAGTCATTCAACTGCTTTCCTTCAGAAAGTGACAATAATAGCTTTTCTACATACTTCTTCATGCTGTCTTAAAGCCCTGATATGATGATGCAAGTAAAAGAGATTAATAAACATGGGATGGCTCTACTTGTTTTGGCTTAAACTGTCTTCCCTCCATTATGAATCATGGATGCCTTCAGAAGATGTCTTCAAATTATCATCCCAACTCTGGCTGCAGTTCCCTTCTTCTATTTTCTTTCCTTAATCCAAATTCTTAAATAAGAGAAACTCAGAGATGGATGTATTCAGAGATCAATATGGGAAATAAAAAGTTCAGTTCTCTTTTTCTTCCCACAATATAAGCTCTGACACTGGTTAACCCACATTCTCTAATTTAGACACCCTTATGACCAATGCTACATATTTGTGAAGCTCTGGCTCTCCGTGATGAAAACATCATAGTTGACAACTAGAAACATTCTTGCGCTCTGGCATGCAGATGTTTGACAGGAAATAAACAAATCCCCATACATTTGGCAAAAGCCACATCTACTGTGCAAGAATTATCAGCTGGGGCAGCTGTCAAACATGCTGAGACTGAGAAAGTCCAAAGATGCAAGTATATGGAAGGGAACAAGTAAGGGGTGAGGCAACACAGCTGGGATGGTCTACTCACCTGAAGCCCATCACTGAAGGTAATCAGCATAATGGAAAAGAAACACTTTTAGATATAGCTTTGTACCTCTAATGTTCTTCATTTTATGCTCACCATTTCTCTCCATTTGACTAGTGAATTATTACAGGGTGAAAAGCTATGCAATATTGCAAATAGGAAGAAGGAAAAATAGCAGGAATTTCCCCACTTGCAGTGTGGCAGAAATCTACCCTTTTCTTATCTTCTGTAGGAGATTATGTATCTCCATTAAGATTTTCCCTTTCAAATTTGGTCTCAGCAAGTAGTTCATGTTTGTATTTTCCTGGGAGAGTAGAAGCCTCTGGGTAGTAAGTAGCTCTGTTCCTTTTGGCATGGGTAGTCAGAAGGAACAGGGTAATTGGTCTGAGCTGCGAGAAGCTGCTGGTGAGAACTGACCACAAACTTGGGTTTTATTTGGGAGTGTGGCTCTCTGTGAGACATGTATGTCTATAAGATAGGTTTCTTCTTGTCTTTTAAGGCATGTTACTAGGAATAAAGTAATGTCCTGACAATGGCCACAAGTAGTCACAGAAGGAATTTTCTTGAATATGTTAGCTTTTTAAATATGTTCTAAGTCTAACAAATTAAGAATTCTCACTTGGCTAGGAGGGGGTTGATAGCTAGATCTATCTCCCTCTCCTTCAGGAAATGGCCTGTCTTGCTATAGTCACATTTGATATCCAAAGCAAACTGAGTTCAGGAGGAGGATTTGTCTACCTAGAGAATGGATCAGGTTTTTTCCTCATGCACTGGTTTATTAAACATCATGATTGTGGGAAATAGTAAAGTATTCAAAATACAATATAAATCAAGTATAGAAATATGTATTTATTTCCTATACACACAATAAAAGTTTAACAAAAAAAATCTATAAGTGTACACTAACAGAAAGATTTAAACTAAATAGGTGGCAGTAAAAATTTCTATAATACTTAAGATTTTTTTTCAACATAAAGTAGTTTATAAAACTGCTGATAACGTATTTCATGTTTCACCTTGGTTTTACACTGTCTCTCTCAAAGACCATGTCTTCTGACAACCCAGAATAGGGATTAAGCTCATTCTCTGACTAGTGGTCATCTTCTACAAGAAGACTGAAATAGATTCTGGGAAGCATTGCTGAAGTGCAACCTCTGTTGACTGAGAAGCTAAGAATCTCCCAACTCATCTGAAAAAATTCCGCTGAGAGAAAGCAATATAAAATAGTCCTGGTATATAACTAGGAAGAGAAGAAGACAGCTAAGGATCAAATTATTCCATTAAAAAAAAAAAAGATTCACTGATTGATCAGCTCTTCTCACTCACTGGCTAGCAAAGGGTATCATCATCTCAGAACAATGATCCTTTTTGGCATTTATTTTAGCACATAGGTGATTGGCTAGAAACAGGAAGAACAGCACTGTTCAACTAACAACTTATACCAGCAGTTGTATTAATGAGTTATTGAAAAACTTAAATTACTTAGCACATATGATTTCTTTCCTAGCACATACTAGCACTTTTACTAGCACTAGTCCTCTAAGAGTTGCTGACATGCAAATGAAGATGTTTTTGTTGAGTGTTCATTCAGCTGTGCACAGAAATCAAGCCAACATTGATTTGTTTAGACATTAACTACAGTGCCAATACCACCAATCTCCTCTTTTTGAGAAAGAAAAGACAGGCACAGATACAATAAGATGAATAATTGAATCGCTCCTTTGGATTGTAGTAAAAAAGTCTGGTGATGTTTTCATCCTTCCTTCAGAACTTTTGATAAAGATGCTATATTCTTGCATAACAAAATAAGAAAAACATATGAATGGGACTAATTAGCTCAGTAAGTTAGATTCTAGAATTAATGAGTTAAAGTTCACAAGTTCATGAGTGGGGGGCAATTAGCTTTCTACATCTCAGGCTGTACCTTTTTCCCTCGTCAACTATCACATAAATCAGTACCATTGGTCGCCAGGGAAATGGGCAAAAGAATGGGAGTAGATCAATGTAAAATTCATATCATTAACTACTAGAAAACATCCTTTTGAGGAGGTTCAGTAGCATCACCTTTGCAAATAAAGGGCCAAACAATGTTAGTAGATCAGTATGTGAAAATGACTTTCTTTTTTCCCCTTTTTAAAAATGTATTTTTTGTTTTTACATCACCTTATTTTTTAAAACTGTATCTCTTCCCTCCACATACCTAGCAAGTTTTCCTTTATTACACAGATTTTAAAAGAAAGAAAAAAAAAGTTCAGCAAAACTATTTAGCACACCAACCATGTCTACCAGTATATGAAATATTCCACATCCATGACACTTCCTTCTATTTATGAAAAGAAGAGAATGAGGTAAATGTTTTCTATTCTTTTCTTATCTAATCATTATACAACATTCAGTTTTTTAATGTTATCATTTCCACTTATATTATTGAGCATATTGTTTTCTTGGTTTTTGCTTCACTCTGCTTTAGTTCAACATATAAGTCTTACCATACTTCTCTGAATCGTTGTATCTATTGTTTCATAGACATAGTAATGTTTTCTTACATTCATAGACCACAATTTGTTTGGCCATTCTCCAATCAGTGGCTACTTATTTTATTTCTAATTCCTTGATCCAACAAAAAAAAATGCAGCATTGGATGTTTTGCTGGATATGGGATCTTTCTTTTTTGTCCTTTGACCTAGAATTTGTGTGCATTATTCTCCAGGCTCCACTGTTGACTTTCCAGACTTTGTCTACCTTATCCTCTCTCCCTCAATATTTTTTCTTCTCTTTCCTTATTTTCCCTCTTACATATATGTTGTGTCCCCTTATTAGCGCATAAGCTCCTTGAGGGCAGAAAATGTTTTTGTTCTAACTTATTTTTATATTCCAATACTTTGCTCAGTGTTTGGCAATATTGTGTGATTAATAAATGTTTCTTGACTTGACTTGACTCCATTCGTTGTTTTCCATTATCCCTTTGTTGACTAACCAATCCTCTGAGAACTGAATTCTCAAGAGAAGCAAAAACTACCAAGTACTATTGGCAAATGAGAGATTAGTTTTAGGCACTTCACAGACTATGAAAACAAAATGGTAGCTTATTGTAAAAATAGGACTCTTGGTGATAACTTACTCATATCTTTAGACTCATATCAGTGGCAAACACTAACAACAAACCAACCACCAACAATCTCAAACTCAACTTATACTACATGGAGTCAGGCCAATATAATTAAAATCTTAGCACTATCTAAATTAATTGATCAATTTTGTGCTTTTCTAATTAAACTACGAAAGGGATACTTTTTAGAACTTGACAAAATAAGAGAGATCTTCCATCTCTGTTGGAGGCAGAAGAAAGCAGAGGCAGAGGCTGAAGGACAGAACCTTTGGATTTGGAGACATCCGAAGGGCTCTAAGCCTCTAAACCGGTTGTGCCCTGAGAAGAACAAACTCCAACATTTGAACTCTAACAATTCTCCAATTGATAAATGGTCAAAGGATATGAATAGACAATTTTCACATGATGAAATTGAAACTATTACCACTCATATGAAAGAGTGTTCTAAATCATTATTGATCAGAGAAATGCAAATTAAGACAACTCTGAGATACCACTACACACCTGTCAAATTGGCTAAGATGACAGGAAAAAATAATGATGAATGTTGGAGGGGATATGGGAAAACTGGGACACTAATGCATTGTTGGTGGAACTGTGAACGAATCCAACCATTCTGGAGAGCAATCTAGAATTATGCCCAAAAAGTTATCAAACTGTGCATATCCTTTGATCCAGCAGTGCTACTACTGGGCTTATATCCCAAAGAAATACTAAAGAAGGGAAAGGGACCTGTATGTGCTAAAATGTTTGTGGCAGCCCTGTTTGTAGTGGAAATTGAATGGATGCCCATCAATTGGAGAATGGCTGGGTAAATTGTGGTATATGAATGTTATGGAATATTATTGTTCTGTAAGAAATGACCAGCAGGATGAATACAGAGAGGCCTGGCGAGACTTACATGAACTGATGCTAAGTGAAATGAGCAGAACCAGGAGATCACTTTACACTTCAACAACGATATTGTATGAGGATGTATTCTGATGGAAGTGGATTTCTTTGAGTAAAGGTGGGAATACAAGCCTTGTCTTGATTAGTTCTACTTAGTACCTTGTTTCAGGTTCTGGCCAAAACAACTTCTTGTAAGATTAGATCAACTCTAATTACTTAGCAGTTAGTAAGGATTCCAACAACAAAATTTATTTAGAGAAATGCAAGGCCTAAAATTGCAAAAAGGGAACATAGTACTGTTAGACCATAAACTATATTGTTCAATAATAATCATCAAAAATTAGTTGCTATTGATTTTAAAAATAGAAAAATAAATTAATGTAACAAATTAGATAGGTATTTGAAATAGTAGTTTAGTGTTTGATAAAGTGAAGAACATAAATCACTATGAGAAAGATAGAACTTTTAATAGAATTGTTAGGTAAACCAGAAGGCAGTTTGTTAGAAATTAGACTTAGATAAGCATTTTATACCATATACCACAATAAGCTCCAAATGAGTGTATGAGTGTATTTAAAACATTATTTGACTTAAGAAAATAAAGGAGAATGGGAGATACATTTAATAAAAATAGAGGGAGAATTATTAAGAAAAATGGGAAATATAAAGATAAGACTGACGATTTTGATTTGATTACATGAAAAAGCTTGCAGACAAAATCAAAGCCAATATTATAAAGAATAGAAATCAAGAGGTAAGGGGGAAAAATCTTTGCATCAAACATCATTAATAAAAGCTTGATATTCAAGGGAATTAACACAAATATATAAGACCAAGAACTATTTTCCAATAGACAAGTAGTCAAAGAATATGAATGATAATAAATGAAAGAAAAATGAAAATTCTAAATTAGTTTTACTGTACATACAGAAAAGTTGCAGAGCTAAAAATGGCAAAAGTCAATGTTGGAAGGGCTGATGGAAGAGAGTTGTGAATTAGTCAATTTCAGAAAATGAGCTTGAATTGAGAGAGGAGAAATTACTAAAGTCTATATTCTTTAACACAGTAAATTCATTATTGGTCATGGATCACAAGAAGGTTAGAAATGGAGCAAAACAATCTTTCATGTATACCAAAAATATGCATAGTAGTACTTTTTATTATAGCAAAAAATTATGAATACAATATTCAGAGAAAGATTAAAAGATTGGTCTGCACTGATACATTGTGGAATCAACAGAAGTTGGAGAACAATGTTTTACCATTGACTACAAGAGTAAAAGAAAAGAATAGTAAAAAGCATGTTGCTTCCCCAAAATGAGAGTAATTGTATAACTCCTCTGGGTTCAGAAGAATAGATAACATATATCTCCCTCCTTTCCAGAGGGACAAGAGTCTATAGGGCCAACTGTTACCTATGTTGTCTGAAAGTGTATTGATTGGTTATTCTTCTTTAACTGTTTGTGTACGTTGCAAGGATGAGTAAAATTTAGAGCACTGAGCAGAGAGTAGATTTAGAAATGATGATGGTGTAATTACAAAAAATATTATCAAAGCAAAAGGTAGCATAATATAATTTTAAAAGCTTTCATAAGTCCTCCTGTTCCCAGGGGGAAAATGTTTGCTAAGCCAATACCAGACCAAAAATCAGGATAGATTCTTTTCTACAAGATCCTAAAAACCACACAATAGAGTGCGCTTCTTATTTAGAAGAATCAGTGCAATGTAGTGTAAAGAATGTCTGACTTTAAGTCAGAACATCTGAGTCAATCCCAATTAAACCATTAATTTAGTCTTTGATCTTGACCAAAGCATATCATCTTTATGGGCCTCAGTTTACTCACCAGAAAAATGAAAGGATTGAATTAAATAGCTTTTTAGCTCTATAATTCCTTCACAACTTGATCATTGATATCTGATTTTTTTTTTTAATAGGGAGTGAAACCATTAATTCCATCACTTCCTTAAGTATAAAAGGGCAGCTAGACGGTACAATGGATAGAATATTGGCCCTAGAGTTAGAAAGACATGAGTTCAAATGTGGCTTTGGGCATTTAACATTACAGTGTGATCCTAAGCAAGTCACAACCCCAATTGCCTAGCTCAAAAAAAAAAAATCAACAGAACCATAAATCATTGCCCTGACTTGTAGCATTTGTCAATTTCCAGGGTCTAAATGCCCACACATTGAAAATTCAGTGAGCAACTTTATTAGCAAGTTTGTTTCAATGATGTTCAAATTTTTGTGATCCCATTTGGAGTGTTATTGGCAAGGACACTGGAATAGTTTGCTATTTCCTTTTCCAGATCATTTTACATTTTACAAATGAGGAAACCGAGGCAAACAGGATTAAGTGGCTGGCCCAGAGCCACATAACTAGTATCTGAGGCTGAATTTGAATTCAGGTTTTCCTAGGCCCCATGCTTTATCCACTGTGCCATCCTAATTGCTCTGTTGGGAAAGAACCATTGATCAAATCAAAACAACAACAACAACAACAACAACAACAACAACAACAACAACAACAACACAATACCTTAGGTGCTAGAAAAGCCTTGGTGCAAATGAAATGGAATTTTTAAAAAGGCAAACTATGTATACATGAAACAGACTAAAGATAATTCATGTTTTTGTTATGTCAGAATTTCATCATATACTGAAATAAACATTATTAGTTATAGACAAAGACTTCATGATATTTTTGTCAATTATATTCTCAGCTTCAAGTTCTGCAATGATGCATTGAAGGACAATCATAGGAAATAATTTCATTTCTAAATGAAAAGGAGATGGGCATGCTTAGAATGGAATATCTGATAGCATAAAATTAACTAATAGATCAATTATACCAAAACAAAAGAATTCAACAGAGCTGGTATCTACTATCACCAGAATGGATAACGGCATCTTTGTACAATATTTGCTTGCCATGGAGTATAAAAACATTTCAGGACCTTTGAACAAGAGTACAAATTATTGCTCTTATTATGGTAAGAACTATTGAATGAAAAGTGGAACTATCTAGAAATATTCTTAAGTTTGGGTATCAAACATCAATGGCTTGAGAAGACCATTGAACAATTTGGAAAAACAATGGAAAATTACTTCAATATTTTGTTGCCAGATATAATAGAAAATCTGAATATCATTTTACCTGGTTAAAAGCAACAAAATAGAGACAAAAAGAATCTGGAAAAATATGTAAGAAATTATTGATAATCTTAATCAACAACTAATAGTTAAGTTCAAAAGGTTAGGATGATATTTAAGGATTCAAAATAACACAAAAAATTTAAACCCTAAGCAAAAACTATTCATAGTCAAACTATAGGGTCAGTCAGCAAGCATTCCTTAAATATTTATGTGTCAGGCCAGTATATTAAGCACTGAGGATATAAAGAAATGAAAAAACAAACAAAACCAATTCCCTGCCATCAAAGAACAAAAGAGCCAACTACAAAAAATTGAATATATAATAGAGAGAAAATTAGAAGGTAATCTCAGAAGGAAGGTACTAAGGTGAAGTTTGAGTTGGGTCTTAAAGGTGAGGGGAGAAAGACAGAGAGAGAGAGAGAGAGAGAGAGAGAGAGAGAGAGAGAGAGAGAGAGACAGAGAGAGACAGAGAGAGACAGAGGGAGAGGGAAGGAGGGAGGGAAGAAGGGGGAGAGGGAGAGAAAGGAAAAAGGGAAGAGGAGGAGGAAGGGAAGGAGGGAAGGAATGAGAAAAGATGAGAAAGGGTGAGAAAAGAAAAGAAGAGAGAGGGAAAGGGGGGAAGGGAGAGAAGCAGGTAAGAGGGGAGAGAGAGGAAGAGGGAGAAGAGGGAGAAAGCTGGGAAGAGACCACCAGTGCTAAGGCACAAAGTTTGAGAAAGATTGAGTTCAAATCTGACCTCAGATATTAGCTGTGTGACCCTTCAAAAAAAATCCCAGAGGATGTAAAGAAAAATTTATAATTTATTCAGTGATTATTGCACCAACTGCTTGGAAGTGCTGCAATATTTGCAACATCTCAATTCTACACTCATGGCTTCATCAGATTTTGCCACTATGTAAAGTAAATTTAAGTGCAGTAAAAGCACTAGTGTTTGGTGTCTATATAGAGAATTGTTCTTCACCTAAAACCTGCCATTAACACAATAACATTAAGAATAATGGATATAAAATATGGTATGTTTCAGGGAGAGAATATGAACTCTTTATACTGATAACTAAGTTGAAATCTATCATCTCTCCCCAAAAGAACTGAGTATGGCTTTCTAGTAAAAGAAGTAATCACATCAAAACATTGTATCTGTACCTTGCTTTTCATCAGTACAATGATAACATTAACTTGTTTTCCACCAATGAAAAGAATTTTAAATGACTACTTCTAGTAAAAGTTTTCTCCAAAGATGTAAAAATATTGTTTGGACTTAATAATTATACAATTTTTAATATATGCTCAAGAAAAATAGAGACTAAAGCTTTGAATTTGAATCCACAGGTCAAAATGAATGAAAGTGATACTCATAAATAATTTGGTTTTCTCTAGCAAAATACATCAAGCCTAAGAATATTAAGGAGATAGTTGTATATGTCAAGATAAAATCCAAAATCCTGAAGTCAAAGCTCAAGAGGAAGAACAATTAGTAAACACCCATTTGACACATAAGATATATTTTGGCATGGTTCCTCATACATGGTTTTCCCCCATGCCTAGAATGTAATCTCTCTTCACTTCTGTCACTTAGAATTCCTAATTTCCTTCAGGGCTCAGCTAATAATGTCAAGAACAATGGATGTAAAATGTGGTATATTCCAGGGAGAGAATTTAAGCTCTTTATGCTGCTGACTAGGTTGAAATCTATCATCTCTCCCCAGTAGAACGGGGTATGGCTTTCAAGTCAAAGAGGAAATCATACCAAAACATTGTAGCAATCACTTTCTATATGAAGCCTTACCCACAATTTCTCCAAACTTCTGGCTTCTCCACTCCAATTATCTTTTATCTACATAAACTTACAGTTTAATGTGGGAACATAGACATGTGTGTCTTATATTTTTAGCATCTAAGATAGTATCAAGAATATTGTTATTCAGTTGTTTCAGTCGTGTCCAATTCTTCATGACCCCATTTAGGGTTTTCTTGACAAAGATGCTGGAGCAGCTTTCCATTTCCTTCTCCAGTTCATTTTACAGACAAAGAAACTAAGGCAAATAGGATTAAATAACTTGATGGGGATACACACTTAATAAGTGTCTGCGGATAGAATTGAACTCACAGGTATCTTTCTGATTTCAAACTAGGACCTCCATCCACAATGCTACCTGGAATATAGCAGCACTAGATAAATGCTTGTTGATTTATTGATTAATGTTTGGCATTCTCAAACAGGATGCTGATTGCCCTATCCCAGGTATAGTTCTGTGCTTAACAAATATTTATTAAATTGAGTTGATCCCATTTGATAATTAATATTTCTGTGAGTTAAAGCAAAGATTATCACTGCTATTCTATAAATTCCTGGTGTAACAATAGAAAGATGGAACTAGAAAAAATTAAATTAAAATAAAAATTATTTATTCAATTGTTTGTTTTTATAGGCAAAGTTCCAAGAAGCAGAAGGGGTTTACCTAAGGGTATTCAGAAAATTAATATCAGAGAGAGGATTGTGATCTCATTTCTTGACACCTATCCCCAGAATCTTCACTAGACCAAACTTCCTCTTCAGCTCCATGGACTGGAGTCACATTTACCAGGTCAGATCTGAGCTGGAAGCATTCTGGGGAAAATTGGAAAGATTACTGAGTAGTATATGAATGTCACAGAAATTAAGGTATACACCAATATTGAGAGCTTCTAAGAGCAGAAGATCACCAGACTGAAGGAGCAAAAAGCATCTCATGTTGAAAATGGAGTAAGTCAAAACTTCCATGGAATTGGTCCATGAGTGGTCGCTGTACTTTTATCATCAGTGAAATAAAGACCCATTTCCAAAAACAAAACAAAATGAATATCTTTTAAAGATAAAATTGTAGCCAAAAGAAAGTTATAGTTTTATCTATACATTAAAATAGAATTATTATCTGCATATAATTAGAAGCAACCAGGTGGATAGGTCTTTGTGCCTGGAGTTAAGAAGTCATGTTCAAATCCAGCCTTAGATATTTACTAGCCTGTGACCTTGAGTAAGTCACTAAATCTTTGAATGCCTCAGTTTTCTCAATTGTAAAATGGTGATAACAATGGTATCTGTACATCCCAGGACTATTATAAGGATCAAACGAGGGATTTGTAAAGTGCATAGCCAGAAATTGGCTCATGGCACTATATAATTCTAGCTATTTGAATGCTTGTTTTTTGCTAGAACTTTAGCATCTTACATGGTTAAAATCCTGGGAAATGTATCACAGAAAAATGAAAGAATTTGATATAGATTATACAATGGTTGGTAGTAAGGTCAAGACTTATCCTGTTTCCTGACTTTCAGGCCAGTCTTGTTCTTGTTGTTCTAGACTTGTGATTTCAATGATGAGGATTTTTTTTCCTACTTTGATGCTCTTTTCTTTTTTTGGTTATTCAATGGTAATTTATTTTTCCCACTACATGCAAAAATAGTTTTCAACATCCACTTTCACAAAACCTTATGTTACAAATTTTTCTCTCTTTCCTCCTTCCTTTCTTCTCTCAAGACAGCAAGCAATCTGATATAGGTTAATCTGATATGTGCAGTTCTTCTAACCATCTTTACATATTTGTTATGCTTAGTAAAAAAAAAATCAGATCAAAAGGGAAAAAACTATGAAAAAGGAAAAAAGGAAACAAGCAAATAGCTACAGCAACAATATGCTATGCTTTGATCCACACTCACTCTTCATTCAGTTCCACAGACTTCAGTCTCTCTCTGGATGTGGATGGCACTTTCCAATCCAAATCTATTGGAATTGCCTTGAACCACATCATTATTGAAAAAATTCAAGTCCATCACAGTTGATCTTGTTGCCATTTTCTCTTGGTACTACTCAATTCACTCAGCCTCAGTTCATGTAAGTCTTTTCAAGCTTTTCTGAAATCAGCCTGCTTATTACTTCTTATGGAACAATAATATTCCATTACATTCATATATCATAACTTATTTAGTCATTCCCCAACTGATGGGCATTCATTCAATTTCCAGTTTGATGAGGAAACTCTTTATGTTAATGAAAATCCCAGTTACACAAATGGGAAGTCAAGTGATTTGTACAGGATCACTCAATATAGTTTATTTGTCCAAAAAGTAAATGCAGAGAACCCAATAATTTTTTTTAGGGGCTTCCCACAAATACTACACTTTTCAGAGCCAGAAGTGGCCTAGGTCCCCAGCTGTGGGAGGAGAGGAGGAAGAAACATACATATGTGTATTTATGTATAATACATATATATGTATGCACATATGTATGTTTAGAGTTTCAGTTAACAGAGGGAGGAATCCTTACATTTGGTATAGATCTCATGTTTTAATGGTATGAGAAATTCTCTCCAGTGATACAGAGGGGCAACTCCTTTGTAATTTAGCCTTAGAGAATGGCTGGCGGCATTAAAAGATCAAGTAATGTGTCCATGGCCACAAAGCTAGTACCAGAAGCAGAAATTTTGAACCCATGAAAAGACTATTTTCCATCTACTATGAATGTATCTTATTTGTATCTATTTCTATTCAAGTTCTCTCTTGTATTAGAAAGTAAGCTACTTGAGGGCAGGGATTGTTTTTGCCTTTTTTTTTTTTTTTGTATCTTTGCCACTTAAAAAAGTGCCTGGCACATAGTAGGAGCTTAATAAATTCTTGTTTATTCACTGATCAATAAATTGTTGGTTGAGAGCCCTGTCCCCCTTACACATATATGCACAAGGGGAGCATCTTGGCTGCTCTCTGACACTTTTACTCCTACTCCTGCATGTATTAAAAATATTCTTTGCACTTTACTTTAGATTACTGCTGAGGAAAATAGGAATCTGGCAAGGGTCTGTTTGAGCCAGGCCCACCCCGAGAGGAGAAAGTCAAATTCAATCTGAGGACAGAAGATGGTTCACATCCTGACAGCCCTGTCGGGCTCTCGAGGGATCTGGAGCCCCTTATACCCATGCGTCTAGTGCTTCAGCTTTTGATCTCCTTCTGCTTCAAGTATGACTGGAGCTGAGCCAGAGAAAAGGGACTCCAGAGATTATCTAGTCCAACTTTCTAATTGTACAGAGAATAATAGTAGCTGACACTAATCACAGCTTGAGATTTGCAAAGCACTTCACATCCATACTCCCATTTGATTGTCATCACAAATCTGTGGGATAGACATTATTACTATTACATTATTTCCATTTTACAGATGAGGAAATTGAGGCTTGCTCAAGGTTATTTAGCTAGTCGGCACAGAGATGGTATTTGAACTCTGATCTTTAGCCAAATTTAATTTATTCCATTATACCAAGCTGCATCTCCAAGAGCATCCATCATCATGCAGGGCTGGTTTCTACAGGAACCTGCCCAAATGCCTCCCTCCTTTCCTCCTCCCCCTACTACATAACCCTGAAATTAAACCGTATTCATTAATCCAATCTTAAAATCTCAAACAGCTCCTGCTTCGAGTGGTAATAAATATTTCATGCCCAATTGTGCTGCGTTCCTCGCTGTGTTTATTAAATGGAGTTTCTCATAATTCCAGTTATTCATTTTAATAGGTCAGGACTTGGCTGTGATTTAAACAGACCACTGAGGAAACAGCCGTGGTTAAACATTGTAACAATATGGATTATTAATTTAATTGGCCGGCTATTACTTGTTTTGACTCTGTGCTAACACATTTAGTTCAGTCTCTGGTGGCCCATAAACCACAAAGGTCATGACTTTAACATTCAGAAGAATGGGGAAAAGAGAATCCAGGCTGAGATTATAAGGGAAAATAGAGAAACGGCATGCGGAAGACAGAATGAAGGAGCTGAGGGCTTGCTGGAGGCAGCATAGGGCAAAGGGGATTCATTTAGCTGCTCCACATTAGAACATTCGCTACAACCACTAGCTGGGTTGGCAACTGCCTTCAGCCAACATCCCTCTGAGATGATTTCTGAAAGGTCCTTACCCTTAGATATGGTGATGGGAGCACCACACAGCGACTAACACACTTGGTTTGTTTCTGTATGTTGGGCTGTTTTGAGAAGATGGAAATAATCAGCTAAAAGCCACAAATCAGTAGCTATTGAACAGGTTTATCTACGCATTCATTCAACAGTGTAGAATGTAAGCTCCCTGAGGGTAGGAATCATTTCTTTTCTTTTTTTTTGTCTTTGTATCCCCAGTGCCCAAAAACACACACACACACACACACACACACACACACAAACTCATACACACAAAACCAAGCAAGCAAACAAAATTTGAACCTTACCAGGACAACACCCTTACTGCAATGTATAACAGCAGTTGTCAAGGTGTGGTCCAAGGACCAGTGGGGGTCCCTAAATCCTTTGAAGGGGTCTGCAATGTCAAAACTATTTTCATAGTAATACTATGATATTATTGCCTATTAAAATATTCTTCCCTCTTCCAACTACATATCTGTGGGAGGCCAGTTTTCCTCATATATTTCAAGCAACACAACAGATTTAATGCAAAAGCAGATATAAGAATCCAGCTGTTTTCTATTAAGCCAGATGTTAAAAAGATTTGCGAAACTTTGTAAAACAATGCCACTCTTCTCATTAAATTTTTTGTTTGTTTTGGAAAGTACACACTATTTTTTCCTAAAATTTGTTACTTATGTTAACATGGAATGGGTTTATTGTTGTTTTAAAATAGATTAATAAATATTTCAAAAGTTTCAGTTTTAATTTCAATATTATGAATATAAATAGATGCAACTCACATAAACAAAAGTTCTTTGGGGTTCTCTATAATTTTTTAAGAGTTTAAAAGAAGTCCTGGGATCAAGGAGCACTTTATCAAACTTAAAATTCTCTATAAATGCTCCCTATTATTAGAGAGTTCATTGGCTGGGGCACTAAGAGGTTAAGTGACTTTTCCAGGTTTTCTTGGTCAATAATGGAGCTCGTAGTATAGTGGCAGGATAAGTTCTGAAGTCAGGAAGACTCTTTATGAATTCAAATCTGGCCTCAGAAAATTACTAGTTATATGACCCTGTTTGTCTCAGTTTTCTCAACCATAAAATGAATTGGAGAAAGAAATGGCAAAACACTTCACTATCTTTGCCAAGAAAACCCCAAATTGAGTCATGAAGTTTCAGACACAACTGATCAACAAAACAAATATAGAATACATTATAAATGTGTTAGTAGAGTAGAAAAATGCTATGCAAGGAGGCTGGGAAGAGAAGTCACATTTGAACTAGATTTCGAAAAGATGGGCCAGTATTGAACAGCCAAAAAGGCAGGGAATTCTTTAAAAGAAGTTTCTCAGAAGTCATTTAGGCAACCTCTAGTTTACAGATGAGGTAACTGAAACCAAGAGAAATTACAGCATAAAGAAGCAGAGCTGGGATCTAAGTCCATACTGTCCAACTCCCAAATCCACTGCTTTCTCTACCATATTATAATGTGAAATATACATCAAGCACCCAATATGTATAAGATTCTATGCCAACCTCTGGGAATACAAAGGTAAATGAGTCATGGTTCCTGCCTTCAAGGAGTTTTTAATAAACCAGAACAGATCCAATATGATAAATACTTTAGACAGAAATGATAAGTACATGATAAGTATTTTATATACACAGATAAGTGAAATGCAAATTACAATATGCGGAAAGGAGAAACAGAAAGAAGAGATTCCTTTCGACTTGGGAATCAGAGAGAGTTTTATTAAAGATGAAGTATTTGAATTGGATTTTGAAAGAAGGGAAAAATGACAAATGACAGAGAAAGGAGGAACCCATTTCACATATGAAAGAATGCTGCTAACAAATGATGTACAAAGATCATCAGAAAGGATACAGATAATAATTAATAGTACAATTTGGCTCAGATAAAGAATAAGTGAAATAGAAGGCATGTAATATAAGGACTGAAAGTAAAATTGTAGTAATATTAATTAGTTAGGGAATTTTTTCTAAAATGTAGATCTGATTATGTTTCCCCCAACCTCTCCACTTCCCCTGCTTAATGAGCTCTAGTAACTTTTGATTACTTTGAGAATCAAATATAAACTTATCTGTTTGACACTTAAGCATTTCATAACTTGGCTCTTTCCTACCTTTCCAAGTTTCTTGTCTTTTATTACACTATTAGATTGCATCCTATATAGCTCAACCAGATTGATCTACTTGCCATTTCCCATCTCTGTACTTTTGCACTGTGTGACTCCATATCTGGAATGCTCTGGCTCTTACTTTCCTTTAAAGTTTTCTGGGCTATCTCAAAAACTCAACTCAAATCTCATATTCTGTAGAGAACTTTTCTTAGGTTCCCTCCTTCCCCCTATCCCCACAGCTAATGCCTTTTTCTTTCCGATTACTTTCCATCAACATTGTGTATGTAAATATACCTAATTATCTATGTGTTATCTTCTTTAATAAAATGTGAGCTTTATGAAGGTAGGATTGATTTTGTTGTGATGATTATTGTATGTATGTGTGCATGTATGTGTGTATGTGCGTGTGTATGTGCTATTTTTATCTATAACACTTAGCACAAAGCATCTGGTATATAGTAAGTATATAATAAGTACTTTTTTGAGAGAATTGATATTTATTCACCATCCATAATGGAAGGGATTTTTTGTCATTCTGTAGAACAGATTAACTATAGTTCTGTTAGCAAGGACCATTAGTAATTTCTGATATTGAGAACAAGCATTGCATTATCCAGAAACATTTATGAACAGTTCTCCTTATATATAAGTTCACCATTCCTTAGATTGATCTAAAGTTTTATGCGTTTACCAATAGCTAAACTTTAGAAAGGAGCAGAAAACATTGCTTTAATGAATTTAATAAATTTAGAATTCTTTCCCTTAGGTTTTTCACTAAACATGAACATTCAAATTAAGTCATTAAATTCCTATTCTATCTAAGACATTGAGAATACAAAGACCAAAATTGTGTGGTTCCTGTCTTCAGGGAGCTTATATTATTTTGGGGGTAGATAATAAATATAACATGTATATAAAGAAGCTACGCTAAGAAGAGACATTAAGCGTATGAAGAATATTTGAGGAAAAAGGATATATTTTTAGATAAATGATCAGGGAAGGAAAAGGTATCTAAATTGACCCCTGAAGAAAAGGCACCTAAATTGATCTTTGAAGAAAAATGTGAATGTTGATAGGAAGAAAAGAGGAGAAGCTGATTTTCACTCATGGGGAACAGTCTATGCAAATACTTGAAGAAAGTAGATGGTATGTTAAGTGCAAGAAACAATCATTAATCTAGTTTGACTAGAAAGTAGATTGTAAAGGAGAGTAATGTGAAATAAAGCTTGAAAGTTTGGTTGGACTTAAAAAAATATAAGAAGGTTAAATGCCAGGCTGATGAGTTTGTATTTTGTCCTAGAGGTACTAGGAAACCACTGAGGATTTTTGAGAGAGAAGTGATATAATCAGATTCCTTCTTAAGGAATATCATAAAAGATACCTTAATTTATTAATACATCTGCATGTATACAAAGTTGATAGAGAGTAATCTGTAATAGAAAGGCATTAGCTGCAGGGAGAAGGGGGGGAACTTGGAAAAATTCCCTACAAAATATAAGATTTGAATTGAATCTTTAGGGATATCCAGAAAACTCTGAGGTGAAAATAAGGAGGCAGAGGATTTCAGTCAGTGCATCTGCATGAGGTCATGCACTGTTTAGATAAAGGAACCCCAGACTTGTGAACCAATTATTGGGGAAAACCAGGTTAAAGAAGTGGAAGAGACAGGTTTCTAACTGCAGTGAGGCTTGAACTGAAACAGGCTATTCAAGGCACCGTTTCAGTCAGAAAAATAAGAAATACTGCAGTGGTTTGCATATACACAGGGGTTTTGAACAAATCACATCAAGGTGAGTGGGATGGATTCTGACTCATCTTGAGACACTTGAACTATGCCTCTGAGATTAGGAAGACACACTTTATACTGCCAGCTTATTCTACTGACAAAAATATTGGGAATGAATCATTGTTTCTTCTAGTAGGAAAGATAGTTTCCAAATTACAAACAGATGAATTGTGGTTCTCTGTCTCTGTCTCTGTCTCTGTCTCTCTCTCTCTGTCTTTCTTTCTCTCTCTCTCTTTCTCTCTCTTTCTCTCTCTCTCTCTCTCTCTCTCTCTCTCTCTCTCTCTCACACACACACACACACACACACACACATACATACACACACACACACACACCCTGAGTTGTCCAATGATGGAAAAAGCTTCCTTTTCAAATAGTGAGCTCCCCATCATCTATACATTCAAACAGAGAAATTAGATGACCAGATTTAAATGGATCCATTGAAGGGTATTCTTGCATGGAGTGGGGAGGTTGGATGAGATGGTGCCTGCAGTTCCTTCTAAGTTCTGAAATTCTTTGATTCTACATAGAAAAATTGAAATAGGAAAAAGCAGAATGGCAAAAAACCCAATGAAGATGAAATCTCATACCAGATTCTGCTGTTAGGAGATCATCTTGTCCATGACACACCATTTTGTATTGCCTTGTTATCTTGCATCATAAGGAGCAAAGGCTCCATTTCCTATGTCCTGGGTTTTGGTATCTTGTGCCATCAGGGCCACTGGTGGCAGCAGTGAGAAAGGCCCCTGTGCATGGGTATCTCCGGGTGTTTATTAGGTTTTCCTATTTCTTTGTTTTAATTGGTTTCAGATGTGAGGGTGCCCAGCAGAGGCCCAGAATAAATAAAACAGATCATAAAATGTAGCCAAGCAAAATGGGAGTGAGTACTCCCTGCATGTATGGAAATGCAGTCCCAGAAAGGGCTCATAAATAATGAGGTGGAAACAGTAGTCTATTTTCTCTTTAATGGAAAGCCAATTAAGGACTCTCTCTGGACTATAGTGAAGTGGTCAGATTTCTTTGTTCTGCATTATAGAAAGGGGAACAACACAGCCACAAAGACTGCCGGAGAGGCTGGGAAGAGAGAACTCTGCTGGTCATCATTTCTGAGGTTTGTAAAAGAGTGAATCAGCATGTTGGAAGCCAATATGAAGTGGCTTCTGTTACAGATTCCACCAGTATCCAGAAGGAGAGCTTCTCATCAGAACTGAGAATGTAGAGAGAGAGCAAGAGTAGCAGAAATGTAGAACCTCAGTATCCTTACCAAGAATGATTCTCTGGAGTCATTGGCCTAAGCACATGGAAAATGACTCAGCATTGGCTAGAGCTTCAGTCATTCAACTTTGCAAAGGGCAGCAGAAATCAAGACTCTTTGAGAACCTGAGTAATAGTTGATTTTGATTAAATAACAGATTCAAGACGAGCACTTGAACTCTCTTCCCACCAGATAGGGATACCTAGAAAAATCATCTACATTCCAAGACTCTAGAGTGGTTTGGTCTTTATACCTTATGATTCCTTAATAATCACCTCCTTTCTTTATAGGATGACTTCTCCTTTTGTATATATTTTTCCCATATACTCATCATAATCCCATGATACTATAAGTATGGGAAGGATTATTACTCCCATTTTATAGATGAAGAAAATTTGATATAGAGGAGATAATGAATCTTAACAGGATTACACATGTAGTTAGTGGAAGAGCCACAGGTAGGGCCCAAATGTCCTGATTCCTGAATCTGTTCAGTGTTGTCTCTACTTTACTTTAGGGAAACTGTAGCTTACCTAAAATAATCTTCATTTGGCATCTATTTGATAATAGCCACATGAGACATATGGTGTTTTTTTAACAGCTTACATTGGGTAAGCAGCGTGCCTCCAAAGACTTGGTGTTTTCTCCAATAAGATAAGTTCTAGATACCTCAGGAAAGCCTGGGGGTGATGGCAGTAGGGCACTGATAGTTTGACCAGAGACTTGTGCAGTATCACTTGGGCAATTACATGACAGAGATTCATTTAGGGTAAACAAGATCCAGAGTTAAGATTTTTCTGACAAGGGAGATCCATAACTCAGTTTCCAGGTAACTAGTGTCAAGAAGTGAAGGAATCAATTACAAGCAAGAAAAGAGCGGAGAATCTACCATAGTTTATTTGCGGGATGTGTCTGGATAGGTTCTGGAAGCTCTTGGCTATTCTATGTGAGCACAATGCACCCTCCTGTGTCTTGGTTAATTAATCCTCAGCACCTTCTATGATGGTGATTCTGAAACAAAGAGCATCATGGTATAGGTTCACAAAAATAGTCAAGGGACACAGGTTCTAGTCCTAACTCAGATGTGAACTGATTTTCTCACGTTGGGCAAATCATTCTTCTTTGGTGGGATCTGTATAAAATGGAGATTGTACCAGATGATTTCGAAATTGCCCTTTAACTTTAAAAACCCTTTGTCCTATTTATCTATTGCAGAGAATATGCCAGTAGAGCAGAACCAGGACCCTTTCTTCTACCATTGATGGGATAGAGGGGGAATAGAAAGTACATGTACAGAAAGCATTCAGAGGAGTTAACAGGTCAATGACCATGTGAGATGTGAGTGGGTTGGGGTGCCATGTGAGAAGATGGTGTCTCTGGCAACAGAAATTCAGGGAACTGTGCTGACAGAGCACGGGAGTAGGACCCAGCATGGAACAGAGGAAGGCGGCTACATAGACTGCCTATGCAGACTGAGGGATTCCCCCTACTCTTAAACAAGGAGCTTTTGCTGAACTCAAGATGCAATCATACTCATTAGATATCCAGAGCATATCAGAGCACAGAGAGTTCAGAGAGAAGGAAGCAAATAGCAAAGAAGGCCCTGAAAAGGTCTTGGGACCTGCAGTATGAGGGCATGACACATGGACTTTATGAAATGGCAATTTGAAAGGATTGAACCAAACCTTTAGGGAAGGAAACGCTCAGCTTGGAGATAGGAAAGGGTGCTAAATTTTTCTAAGGGCTGGATATAAGTCCTCTTGTATTTACTACTGCTTTAAATATACTGTGTTTGTGTGTGTATGAGTGAGTGTGTGTGTGTGTGTGTGTGTGTGTGTGTGTGTGTGTGTGTGTGTGTTGTTTAAAGTACTTGGTGTCCTGATGTTTACATGGGATGTTGAAGGCCATGAGAGACATGAGGCAGATGCTGATATTCCCAAGGGATTCTGGGGTGGAGATATCACCATCAAAATTGCTATTAGAATGAAGCCCCTGAAACTAAACCTGATCTGGAAGAGGTCAGGGTCTGGCCGTTCTTTGGGTTTACAATGCTCTCCGGAAGCCTGTGTTCTTGATGGGCAACTTGATCCAGATCTCCAGGCAAAAATCTCAGGCTTTTCCACCTTGGCTTGAACTCAAACCCTAGCTCAAAATTAGTTTTAAGCAATAAGTGTTGGCTGTGACCGAAAAACATAGAGGCCAAGGGGGTCTGGAAAAATATTGTCCATTGGTAGGTGCTGATTTAGGCACCACATCCCTGACAGAACAACTTCCCATTCGCACTCCACACCTCGGCCTGTGCCCTAATCTACTCATGGACTATGGGACAATTCAAAGGAGGAGCTGCCATAAGAGGGGAAGCAGATGGCAGTAGCTTAAACAACACATTCCATCTGAATGTAATTAGCTACAGTTGCAGATGGAGCTGAATCAATTGACTACAGTGGCATTGTCAGAGAGGGATGTAGTCCAGGGGTTACATCAGGGTGGGAGTTGGTTGGCAAGATTTCTGGGCCAAATCCTCACAATTAAGTGGCAAGACATTTGTTCTTGGGGACATAATTTAATACTCCCTTTAAAATGAAAATATCACCAACCATTTCATAGGGTGGTCATGGTACTCAGCTACATCCCTATCTATCTATCATCCATCTATCTTTCTGTCATCTGAATGTCCATCTATCTATCTATCTGTCTATCAACTATCTATTTATTCATCCACCCATCTATCCATCCATCCATCCATTCATCTATGTATCATCTATCTTCCTCCCTCCCTCCTTCTTTCTTTCTTTCTTTCTTTCTTTCTTTCTTTCTTTCTGAATAAGATAGTACACTGGGAAATACTTAGCTTTGCCATGGGTATATATATGAACTGAATGAGTTATACATATTTTTTGCTTTATTTCTGGTACAGGGCTGACTATACCCACTTCCTAGCTTCAATTGGGTACATTACTGTCCACAAGTCTTAGTATTGACTTTTTCCTGCCTCTTTCTCCTTAACTCTTCCTAGGTCATGGGTATTGTCTAAATAGGGTTCATGCCCCCATTTAAGAGAATATCTGTGCTAGGGAGAATAAAGAGGAAATGAAAGAGAACTGGAAGCATTTTAAGAATAAGCAAGTGCCAGGGAGAAGTAGGGAGGAGCTGTGGCTTACTCAACATGGGAAAGCTACAGGCCAATAGGAAGTTCTGTGGGGGAAGGACAACCAAATTAGCCCAGAGATCAGATGTGGGAAAGAAGCTGTTACATGAGAACTGTGAGGAGATTGTTTAGATGTTTTATAGAATAACCTGCAAGTGTTAAAAATTGAAAAGATAAAGCAGAAAATTATGGGCAAAAGTGTGCTGGTAAATTCTTAACAATCAGCTCTGCTAAAATGTACACCTAACATACTTTTAAATTTCATATGCGTTAATAACATTTTTCTTTATCACTTTCTTAAGTTCAGACAATGAATGAAATAATAAATCAAGTCCTGATTTGTATCATTTGCTGATTTCTGAGGTGTAAATGTTCATAGTGAAAATTTAATTATTAATTGGCTCCAGAATGCCCCTTATTATGGGACATTTAGTATCTGTCTCATATGCTGGCAGAGCAAGTGACTGTCTGTGGAGCAAGGCAGCATCCTGATATCCCAGTGTCTCACACTGCAGTGATAGCTGAGATTCTCTTATCTGGGGATATGAAACTCTCCCGCAAGAGTGAAACTCTCACTGAAGAACTAGTGACTGATATCAGTGCCTTTCTTGGGAGCAGGAAGAGAAGGACTCTGAGTCCAAAAGATAAAGGAGTCCCAGTGAATGAAGGAAAAGAAATTGAACGACTAGCTTAGCCTGTGAGAGGGGTATATGGCAAGGAATTTAACCTGATCAAAAATTTTGTCATATTCTGGACTCTATTGAAAGAACAGGGAAAACTGGAATAAATATAATATGTGGACAGTACAATGGTTGGAAGACTTTGAAGTCATGGATGTTGCAGCAAAAAAAATGCATGGAGTAGATGAAATAATGTTTATATATATATATATATATATATATATATATATATATATATATATATATATGTTTTGTGTATGTGTGTGTATTATATTTAGTGAGTACTGTCTGGGCTCATTTAGTCTCACTATCTTTATATCCCAAGATGGCATTATTGTCAGAAAAGTCCTCATTTCAATCACTGCTGGACTGTGTTCCAGCATTTATTCCTTTTTCCTTGGAGAATACAAGCAGGGTTGTCTGTAAAATCTCTATTAAGAAAATACCAAGCAGGTTCATGGAACTAACATAACTAAACAACCTCAGATAAGGTCAGCATCCATACTGTTATACTCCAATATAGGAGTGATCTTCTTGATGTGACCAATAATGTCCCATAGATTGTCAATTCATGCAACTCTTTTTTTTTTTCTTTTTGTTTTTGTTTTTGCTGAGGCATTTGGGGTTAAGTGACTTGCCCAGAGTGACACAGCTAGGAAGTGTTAAGTGTCTGAGGTCAGATTTGAACTCAGGTCCTCCTAACTTCAAGACTGGTGCTCTAGCTGCCCCATTTCATGCAACTCTCAACCATTCATCAAGTTCACTCTGTGATCTACTCAGAATCCTGAGGACCTTTCTCCATTGTCAAGATGACTTAAGGATGCCATTTAGTTATCCCTCACTCTCTCCACATGACCCACCTATCTTTATACTTTTCAGATTCCATTTACCTTTCATTGACATCACTTCCCAGGTGTGTTCACTGTGTACTTCTACATTGTTTTTTGGGGTAATCCTTTCACAATCACATAAAAGTAAAAAAACACTGATATCCAAAAGATGGACCTCTTCTGGGGGTGAGAAAGATGGAGTCATTTAAAAGAACATTGAATTTTTTCAAAATTAATCTAGCACTTTCTTCTCCTCCTATTCAAATATCAGCCCAAATTCACTGGTAGATGAGCTATAGAAGTTGCTTGTCTAACTTCATGACACAGGTTGGACAAGAGGCATTCTTCATCTTTTTTGTTTACCTCTTAATGCAGAATTGATGGGTTATCTTTTCATTTAGTTAAAACTTCATTTTGTCTCCTGACTTTTTTTAATATAAGGGTGTCAAGATTAAAAGATTAAATTCTTAGTTACCATAATATATAGTGATACTTGTTGATCACTGGATAAGAATCTCTTATTTAGAGTACTACCAGTTAGGTTAATATTTGTAGATGGTCTACATACTTTGTGATTCTTAGGAGCCTACTCTCCCTTTTCTTCTGCTTTGCCTGACTCTATCACTGAAATAGTAAAAAGAGAATACAGAAGTGACTGTGGTCTATTTTTGTATTTTTCTTAGTTTTATAGTGTGCCACGGTCAAAGAATTCCTCACTATATGACCAGACTTTTGGTGATATACTTCTTTGTCTTTAGTTAGGCTGGCCCTCAGAAAGCAGTTAGTCTGTTGTCAGGATTTTTCTAGTATGGTATTTAATAGAGTTTGTGCTCTTGGTCACATTTGGAAAAAAAAAAAAAAGGACTAATAAAGTGCAAGATTTTTTTTCTACCTTTTGCATTTTCCTCTCTTTTAGATGCTTGAGAATTTCTCAACATACCCCTGTAGAGAATAAGCATCTCATTCATAACACAGTGAGACATGAGTGGGACTTAGTAGAGTTCTCATTATTATTATTCAGAGAAAAAACTTCAACTGTCCTGTTTAGAGGTTGAACCAAGTTTAAAAAATATAGATATGAATCATTAATCTTATTCCTAATAATAATTCCTTAACTTTATTTCTTTGCATTTAAATCACTTGCTTTTCTGAAATGGAGGGCCAGGAAATTTTTGTGAATATCCCCTCCCCCAACAAGCCATGGCTCCTAACCCGCCCCCCCCCCCCCATCTTCCTTCCTGCTTCTATCTTACATTATCTCAGCTTCCTTTTCCAATGGATACATTTAACATTCATAGTGTCTTATAATACTAAGTGAAATCAGAAGAAAATATGGTAATTAATCCATTGTGCATTCAAGGATTCAGGCTTAAGCAGCAGATGGGAAAAGTTGTGGATCATAACCCCATGCAATATTTGACAGAATATCAGTCAAATATAGTTCACATATCTTCATGTTTCTGTCAGTCCCTCTTATCTAAAGTTAATTTAAAGTGACAAGAAGTACATTAGCACTTTTCAAAGAGTAACACCCAATCGCCTGGAGTTTTCAGTGGTTGAAAGGAACCCAATTTGGTTTTGTTAAGCTGTATTTGTTCTGAACTCAGACACTTAACACTCAACACTAATTAATCAAAATTAAGTTGATCAGTCCCCTTTCTATGTAGGACCAATCCCTTTTCACCATATCTAAAGTTATTTCTGATGGAGGAATCAGGATTTGTACCAGCATCATTTTCCCAGAATGCAAGTTTTACAACAAAGTTCCATTAACATCTATAAGGGTTCCCAGTGTTTGTTTAGTCAAGTTAAATAGGAAGTACTGTCAGCTGGTGAAGACTTAGGTTATATACTGCATGAGGAGTCCTCTAGTCTATAGGTGGAGCTTCAGGGTCATTAGTCAGCTAGAGTATCAATATTGGACCTTTTTTTTTTAAACCTAGTTTGTGTTTTTTTGTTTCTGTACTTGTCAACAGGTAATCACAATTTCATGAAAATTAAGTTTATTACAAGAGAAATGAACATGCACATGGAACCTGAAGAATTCACAATCTCTACAGAATTTACATATTTATAGCAAAGGAAGGGGAGATATCAGAAATCTTTATCTGAGTGGCTAGGGCATGGGAGGGGGGAAAGTTGCAGTAAAGGAAGGAAAAGGACAAAACCCCACCTGAAGGGGAGAAGCAAGGCAATTGGCAAAAGCCACATTCTTATCCCTTGGAAACTGCTAGACTATGAAGATAGGATGGTCTACTTTATCTACAAGCACAAGCAGTTTCTCAGCCTACCCCAGACTGACTGGTGCCTGTCTTGACTCCCAAGGACACACAGGGAGTCTAGTTTGGGATGCAAACAACAAATTATGCCAGCTCAGAGGGGCCTTCATCTTTGACACATTAAGGGCCTCCTCCAATACTCTGGGTCCAGTGTTTCTGGAAAATATGGCAACTCAAAAGACAAGTTAAGGGGACCCTTTAAGAGTCCTTAACACACTTTAAAATTAAAATTAAAATTGCTTTAAAGCAATCATATTCAACCTGTGCTAATTAAACATCTACATGTGTAAAGCTTTATAGTGGTGGGCCAGTAGAATGACTCTTGCTAGGGATTGGTGATATCCAGACTCCTACTTTTAAGAATGTAGGATTTTGTTTGTTCCTTATTTTTTTCTTTACTGTGCCATGTTGACCTATACTGTCATATAGTATTAAAGGACTCTAGGAAAACCTAAGACTTTTGGGAAACTGATTTTTTGGGGGAGGTCACATTAGAAGGCACAAAAAAAATTGGCACTGAGGGGCAGAGAAGTTTTAATGGTTTTGTGGGGAAAGATGGTAGAAGCGAAGAGGAAGAATAAAGTAGTAGAAAGAGTACCAAGTGGGACACAGTGAATATGTTCTACAAAAATGGGGAACCTTCCCGTTACCATCTAGGTGTGGGCCTCTATCCCATCTCTGACCTGGAGAGGAGAGAAATGTGTTATCTGATACTTTCTTAATGACTTTGGAAGTGTAATTGCTTTTTAAAATTAATTATTCTGATTAACTAGGTGCTAAAATCAGTTTTTGTATATTGTTGAGAGGTCCATGTCATAAGAGCCCTCTAAATTTTGGTGCCCTAAGGCAATACCAGTTGCCTTGCCCTAGTTACAGTTCTTCGGGGAAGCCTGTAAAATTTACCAATCTTCAGGTCAGTCAACAGAGAAGAGATATTACCATCAGGTAATATGTGGCTGATGACAAGTAGGTGGAGATGGGTAGCTATAGTCTGCCCAGAAAACATTACTGTCCAATGATTAATGACTATAACCAACAATAGCTTACTAAGGAAAAAGAATTGATAGTTGTTGGCATTACTCAACTGGAGCTTTCTAATGATTAATTAATTATCCCTCACCACACACAAAACTGGTTGGGCAAGTGTTTGCTGTTGGACACAGACTCAGAGCTGGCACAGTTTCAGGAAGGTTAGGCTTGAGAGGTGAGTGTAAAGGAAACAAAAGAAAAGGAAAGGAAATACAAGGTCAATGTTTGTGTCAGGAATGGTGGTGGGAAGGGTTGGTCTTAAGAGAGAACAAAGGGAGCTTGTCTCCAACCTACCTGAGATGCCTCAAACAAAACCTATATAACAGGGCCACCTTAGACTGGGTGCCCTCACATTGCAGAGAATGTGAGTGAGAAGAGGAGAGAGGGAGGAAATGTTCCAGAGAAATATACATAGTAAGTTGGATCAGAACACTGGATAGGGCCGAAAAAAAGGATTCAGATACTGCATGTGTAGTTACATTAACAAAGGAAGAGTATTGAGAACAGGCTAACCCTGATACAGTCTGCCTTTATCTGTTTAATATATCTCTTTCTCGGCATCAAATATATATTTAAAAAAAGTTTTATTGATGCCTTTGGCTTTTACACCACAATCTTTTCCTGTCATATCTCCTTCCCCAAATAATTGAACCCTCCCTTACAATAAAACCATCTAACACAATGATCGTGTCTGGGTAGTATTCAAAAAATACCCTGCACCTGAAGTCTTTTACTTTTCCACCAAAAAAAAAAAAAAAAGAAAAAAAAGAAAAAAAGTTGTGTTTCATCATCTGATCTCTGAGACTGAGAATGGTAATTACAATCAAACTGACACTGGCTGCCTTACAATGTTTTTTCCATTCACATATTGTAGTCATTCTATGTATTGTTTTCCTGATTTTGTTTACTTCATTCTGTTGTCATTTCCTATACTTCTTCACATGTTGTTTATTAGTTTTTCATAATATTTATCTATTACCCTCATTTGTTTCAAGATTTTGGTTTTTAAAAATGCCATAAAAAGTGTTGCTATGAATATTTTGTTATATATGGGGACTTCTATTTTTTTTTTTTTTTTTGCCAATAATAGCATTTCTGGGTAAAAAGGGAAAAATAGCTTAGTGACTTTTTGGCACATAATCATAATTTTTTCCAGAATAGTTGAACTGATTCAAAATTACATGTCAATGTAATAATGTGTCAATATTGAGAAAAAAATCTTGCAGCAAGTTTCTCTGAAAATAAGTTTCTGAAAATAATCCATAACATATAAAGAAGGATTTAAATATATAAGAACAAGAACTTTTCTTCAATAGATAAATGATGAGAGGATATGAAGAGATAGTTATCAAAAGATGCAAATTTTTAAAAACTATATAAAATGGTCCAAAACATTAATAATGATACAAATCCAAATTAAAATAACTCTGAGATCTCACCTCATGCCAAGCAAATTAAAAAATGAGATTAAAAGGGAAATTGATGGTTAGTAGAGGGAGCATAGAAAATTGATTTAGCCATTCTGGAAGCAACTGTACTTCCAAAATCATTAAGCTGTGTTTATCCTTTGACCCAGGGCTTTCACTCTCTAGGCCCCTAAGAGATCAAAAAAAAAAAAAAGAGAAAAGGAACCCATATGTACAATTGTGGTCACAGAAGCTCTGTTTGTTTTATCAAAGAACTAGAAACTAATGGGATGTCCATCAGTTGAGGAATGGCAGAACACATTAATGAGCTTCTATTGTGTCAAAAGAAATGATGAAAGGGATGGTTTCACTTTTGATGATTTGTATGAACTGATGCAGAATAAAGTGAGCAGAACAAGAAGAACAAATTAGGCAGTAACAACAACATTGCAAAGAAAAAACACCTTGAAAGACTTAAGTCTTACAATGACTATGATTCCAAAGGACCAATGATAAGGTATGGTTCCCTCCTCCTGACAGAAAGATGATGGGTCAAGATGCAGAATGAGATATACATTTCCATATACAATGTGGAAATCTGTTTTGTTTAATCATGCATGTGTTACAAGGGGTTTTTGTTTTCTTCACTTGGGTGAGGAAAGTGACATAAGAAAATAAAGGGCCTAGTCATAGGGTTGTAACAAAAGAAGAAAGAAAAAAGGAAAGTAGACCATTGAAGCATTTTTTTAATGCACAGAAAAGAACAGAAAGAAATCAAGAAAGAAACACAGACAAGTGGATAGCTTTGAGAGTAACAAGCTGAATTTGTTATATCCCTAAAAGAATCATTTTTTAAAGTTTTAAAATATATTTTAAACTTAAATTCAAAAAAAATTGCCACATACACAGCAGAATATAAAAGAGAGGATTTAATATAAAGCAATCAATTCTACAATTTATTTTCAAAACTGTCTTTTCTTTGCTTCTTTATAGGTTTTCTTTTGATATCTACCGTATACTTTTTGCTTTATCTTTCCTCTCGCACCATATCCCATCCCAAGAAGGAAGCAATTAAGTGCGTGGACACACACACACATACATATATACGTATACATAGATATCTATGAATATATACATACAATACCATACTATGATTATTTTTACTTGTCATCTGTTTCTTAAAAAGTGAAATTCTTTTGTAAGTCCAAATCTTTTCATGTTTTTCTCATCATTTTCTACACCATTTCAATATTCCAACCCAATCACATTTTATCTGAGAGATCTATGAAAGTCTCCCCTACAATTTTTGCATTCTTTCTATTTTTAATTGCATAGATTTTATTTATGCAAGAAAACTTTCATTTAAAAAAATCAAAATTATTCATTTCACACTTCAACAATGCTCTCATTTTATAATATGATTTAAAGTCTGTTATTACTGCTTCCTTTGTGTCTTTGTTCTTTTGGTTTCTTTAAAGTTTCTTTCTGATTTTTTGTTCTTCCAAATGAAATTTGTTATCATTTTTTTCTAACTCAGGAAGATAATTTTTTTGTAATTTAATTGGATTGGATTATATAAATATATTGGTTATATAAAATTATCATTTAAATGTTATATTGGCTTTATTGGCTTTACCAATAAATATTATTTCAATTATTTAGATTTAACTTTATTTGTATAATAAGTATTTTATGCTTATATTCATATATATATATATTTTGGCAGGTATACTCTCAAGTATTTTATATTGTTTAATCACTTAAATGGCTGAAAAAAAATTGAATAATATGGCTGACACATTGTGTAGTTTCCCTATTTTCTCTTTTGATTAAATCTATTTTAGCTTTAAGTTTGTCTGAGATCATGATTACTATCCCTGTTTTTTTTTTTTTACATGATAGATTCTACTCTTAACCTTTATTTTATGTTTGTGTGTATATTTCATTTTTATAGCATGTCCTGAAAGCAATATCTCGTTGAATTCAAATTTTTAGTCTGCCATCAGTTTCCATCTTAGGGATAAATTTATGCCATTCACATTTTAAGTTATATTTACTTGCATATTTTCCTCCTTCCTAGTTTTCCTTACTATTCTTCTCATCCTACTCCTATTCCTCCTTACTCTTCTGCTTTATTTCTACCAGCTACTATTTCTCCCTATTTCTTAATCCATCCACCCCTCCAAGAATCCCTCCCTTATTCTCCCCCTACCCTATCTCCTTGCCTTCATTTTTTTCTGAATTTAGAAGAATTTTATATCCTTCTAGATATATGTTATCCCCTTTTTGAACCATTCCCAGTGAGAGTGAGGTTTCAGCACTACCCATCCTCTCCCCTACTACCTTCTTCTGTATCATTTTTTTCCCTTTTTTTGCCTCATTTGTATAAAATAATTGCTTCTTTTTATCTTTCCCTACACAATTTTATTTTTTTTTATAATCACCCCATTGTGCTCACTCAGCCTGTCTTTCTTTCAAACTACCCAAATGACAGTCATAAAAGAACTGATAATATTTTCATATGTAAGAGGTAAATGATTTGATGTTATTGAAATCTTATAGTCTTCCTTAATATTTACTTTATATTTCTCCTGTATATACGTTGAATTTCCCTTAAATTCTGCTGCTTTTGTCACAAAAAAGTCTTTCAGTCTATTAAATGTCCATTTTTTTACATTTAGAATCATATTTAACTTTGCTGAGTAAATTAAGCTTGTCACAAACAACTCTTTTGCTACAGAGAATATAATATTCTAAGACCTATGATCCTTCACATAATAGCTGCTAGGTCTTGTGTAATCCTTATTGTATCTTCATGATATTAACATTTTTTTTTCTTGTTGCTTCCAATATATTTTTCTTAATCTGGAAGCTTTGAAACTTGACCATGATATTCCTGTAAGTTTTCCTCCTGGGAATTCTTTCAAGTGATGATCAGTGAATTTTTTTCTATTTCTGCTTTGCTTTCTTGTTTTAGAACTTCAGGACAATTTTCCTTGATAATTTCTTTTAATATTGTATTAAAATTATTTTATCATAATTTTCAGACAGTCCAATTATTCTTTTATTATTTCTCCTTAATCTGTTTTTCAAATCAGTTAGTTGTTTCTCTGATGAGATGTTTCACATTCTTTTTTATTTTTCCATTCTTTTTGTTTTGTTTTGTTATTTCTTTATGTCTTAAAGCATCATTACTTTCCCTTTGTCCAATTCTCATTTTCAAGGAATTATTTTATTCCTTAAATTTTTGATTTTCAGTTTTGAGTTGGTTGACTTTCTTTTCATAATTTTTGGGAATTGTTCTTATTGCTTTTTGGGGGAGGGTAATTTTCCCTCCATCTCTCTTATTTGATTTTGAAAGTTTTTAAGTTCTTCAAGAAATCTTTTTGTTCTTGGAACTATTTGATGTTTTTCATTTTATAAAGAGAGGCTTTTTTTTTTTTTTTTGCTTCCATTGTCTTCCTTTGAACACGAACCTGAATCTCCCCTATCTCCATAATAGTTATCTATTGTTGCATCCTTTGTCCTTTGCTTGCTCATTTTTGTTTATTTATTTATTTTTATATTATTTTAGTATTAGCAGCTATAATTCGGCAAGGTATAGGGAATAATGCTCCAACTCTCATCTCCTTCTTACTGTTATTTTCTGTCCTGGGACTCAATGTTGGATACTCCCCTCCACTCTTAAGCCATGGGCCAGAACCCCTGACTCAACAAATGATGTTACTCTCTTCGATCCTTCCTCTAGCTACAAATTACAGTTGTCTTCTCTTCCCCACGTGCCCACAGCCAGTAGGGTCCCTGTCCTCTTGCTACTGGACTCACCAAATGTGTACTAGTTTTTTCCTCTCTCTCTTGCTCCCCCAACAGTGGCAGTTCAGTCTGGGATATGTTTGGTGAACACAGCCCTGCTTGGCACCTCTTGGTAGTGAAAGGTCCTTCAATCTTCTACTCTGTTGTCAGACACAGATAGCATCCATGACTTGAAAGGTTCTAAGGCTGAGGTTGCTTCTCACCTCCAGTTGCCCCTAGGGCTTGTTGCCTGTTGACTCAGCAGAGTTGACCAAACCTTTGCCTCAAGTAGTTGGTCTTTTCTGGGGTCTTCTTAGGTCATGTGAAATGGAAAAGAATTGGAAAGAAGACTGTATATGAAGCCAGAAGACCTCAGTGCAAATCCTGGCTCTGCTAATAACTTGATGAATTTAGGTGATTTGTCTTTCCCTGTTTGACCTCTGTGATCTCCAGTACAAATTAAGAGGATGGGACTAGATTATCTCTAGGTCTAAAATTCTATAAATCTGTTAACAAGGTTTTTCGATTCTTCTGAAGCCTATTTCCTATTCTCATTTCCAGTTGTTGGCTCTGAGACTGGAAAAGGCATTTACTACTCCAAAAATTTCTGTCATTATTTACCAATTGTCTTACAAGGACTTTGTAGCTTCCTCTTTTCCCTTTATTGAAGATTTCAATGGATCCAGCTTCCTTGACAATTCTACCTTCCACACCATCTTCTTATATGAGGAAGGCATTTTTATACCTAATCTCCAGAGATTCATCATTTGCCTTGTGGGATGATCTTACACCCATTCCCTTCTTTTAATTTAATATCCTCAAAAAAATAGCTCTTTGAAAATTCAAGCCCAACTTTCATTGGGTCCTTTTTATCTTTGTTAATTTGCTTGAAGCAAGATTAAAGTCAGTTGTCAAGGCTAGTCCTAATGTCTTGATGAAGCTCATCTCTTGAAATAAATTAAATTCAACAAAAATCTATTTATTTATTATATATATGTATAGCTTTTTATTTACAAGTTATATGCATGGGTAATTTTACAGCATTAACAATTGCCAAACCTTTTGTTCCAATTTTTCCTCTCCTTCCCCCCCACCTTCTCCCCCCAGATGGCAGGTTGACCAATACATGTTAAATATATTAAAGTATAAGTCAAATACAAAATAAGTATACATGTCTATAGTTATTTTACTGTACAAAAAGAATCGGACTTTGAAATAGTATACAATTAGCCTGTGAAGGAAATCAAAAATGCAGACGCACAAAAATAGAGGGATTGGGAATTCTATGTAATGGTTCATAGTCATCTCCCAGATTCTTTCACTGGGAGTAGCTGGTTCAATTCATTACTGCTCCATTGGAACTGATTTAGTTCATCTCATTGCTGAGATATAGTATTGTTGTTGAAGTATATAATGATCTCCTAGTCCTGCTCATTTCACTCAGCATCAGTTCATGTAAGTCTGTCTCTCCAGGCCTTTCTGAAATCATCCTGTTGGCCATTTCTTACTGAACAATAATATTCCATAATATTCATATACCACAATTTATTCAGCCATTCTCCAATTGATGGGCATTCACTCCGTTTCTAGTTTCTGGCCACTGCAAACAGGGCTGCCACAAACACTCTTGCACATACAGGTCCCTTTCCCTTCTTTAAAATCTCTTCAACAAAAATTTATTAAGCACCCTACTATGCACTAAACACCATGCTATTCTCTAAAGATAAATAAATAAAAACATAACAATCCCTGCCTTCAAGAAGCTTACATTCTGTTGTGGCAAACAGATGTGCACAAATAAGTAAATACAAAATAAAATAAATACAAAGTAATCATATGAAAAGCACTAAGGAAAATCCTCTTATAGCATACAGATTTACTTCTTTAGGGCCCACATGCTCTGTGGCTTGAGGTTCTCTGTGGTGATTGTCTTTCCCATGACTACTCTCTTCAAAAGCTCCCTATAAACTGAACTCCTAAATCACCTGTTGGAACTCCTACTACTTTTCCTATTTTTATTCTGGGAATGTTTCCCAGGTCACTTAAAGAGTTGGAATAAGAAAAGAATGGTCATAAGCTTAGTGAATGATAACAGCACAGGTAACCCACTTTCTAAATATTTTTTGATAATTCATCTCTCTGGAGTTTTCCTTCTACCCCAGATAGATTCTAGAATCTATGTTTCCAATTGGAAGTACTTGCATAGTAGTAGTGATAGAAAATTTCTTACTCCACTAAGAGGTCATTTTCCAACAGAAACTAGATCTTACTGGGAGCTCAGCTTTTAGTTTTCCCTTATATTATCTGAGTAATGGTACCAGTGGTCAGGTGATAGAGATGTTTTTAGAGTTTCTAGAAGCTACTATTCTAGCTTGTGTATCCAAATGGAGGGCATGGATTGGAAAGGAGATCTGGCTTCAAATCTTAGTTTTGTTACCTTCTACTATAGTAGGAATCATAATTTGATCTTTCTGTAATTCACCTTTTTAATGTATAAAATGAGGTAACTTGATTAGATTATATTTAAGGTCCATTCTAGTTCTAAATCCTACAAATTCACATATCCACCAGGGTCTTCAAGCACTCTTTGAGAGCATAATCACAGAATCACAGAAATTTCAAAGTTGGAAGAGATTTCAGATGCCATTTAGTCCAACCCATAACTGGAAAATAGAATTCCTTCTACAACAGACAAAGGATCTTCTAATCTTTTCTTGAAGATTCTCTAGTGAAAAGGAAACCACTGCTTCTCCAGCTAGTCCATTCTACTTTTATGTAACTCTAATTATTAAGAAGTTTTTTCCCCTCACCACACCAAGCCTAAAGTAACTTTTTTGCTACTTTCACTCCTTGATTTTCTTTTTGTCTTTAGGGGGCTATGCAGTTCATTTTTTCTTCTTAACAACATTCAAAAACTTGAAGATAGCAAATGTTCCCCCTTATATCTTCTTTTGTCCAGACAACATCAGTTTAAGACATTTCCCCTTCTGTTTGCCTTTGCCTTTTAATTTGCTCATAGTCCGGTGGTGTAATGGGAATATCACTGCCACCATTACCACTACCTCCACCCTGTACTGAGAGCCCCTAGAGATGAGTTCTGGTCCCAACTCTCCCAACACCAAGTAGCTGTATATAGACTTCGTCTATGAGAACCATAACCCCTGCTCTCTTTCTCTTATGGGATTATTATGGGATGGAATTAAATATAAGGAATTGTTACTATTTCTGCCCTATTTGCATCCTTTGCATTTATAATAGCTGTCATGGCTCTTTAAACTTAGAGGCAAGTTCTCAGCAGTTTAAAAGAATAGTCTGGGAATTTTAAAAGTGAACAAACAAATCAAGGCTCCTAAATTTGATCCCTGTTTTGCCTATCTTCCTGTTCTCAACTGTATCTTTCAATTTGGTATCAGAATCCAGGTTATAGATTTATTTGGAAAGGATCTTAGAGAATAATGAGTTCAACTCCCTCATTTTGGAAGAAACTTAGATGCATAGAGGTTAGATAATTTGCCAAGGGTCATGTGGCTAGTGAGTTTCTGAGACAGAATCTGAATCCAGATCTTCCTACCTCCAAATCTAATGACTTGACCACTAGCCTCCTTGGGAGTATTAGTTGCCTTCTTATAACATCACAGATATAAAACTGGAAGGAACTTCAGAGACCATTAAGTTCATACCTCTCCTTTTCAGAAAATTCAAAGCCCAGGTGAAGCACAGGACTTGCTCAAGTTAAGACAAGTACCAAGCATCAGAGATAAAATTTGAATCCTGATCAATTGGTCTTTCCATTGTACCTTGCTGCCTTAGAAACAGACTTTCTTTAGGTAGATGATATGCATTCCTTCAGCTCCTAAGGAGAGAACTTTGTTGACCCATGACTTCATAATGAGCTGTCTTGTACTGCTACCTAGCCAATACTCTGATCAAATTCAGATTCTACAGCCCAACATGGAGGCTAGATAGGTTCCCTTGCTCTGAGTGGAACCAGGAGGAGTCCCTTTAAAAAGAGGCAGTGTGGTATAAGAGAAAGAGCACTGGACCTAGGGGGTTGGGAATATTGGGGTTCACATTCTGCCTCAGACACAATCTATGTGGGCAAGTCACTTACTCCTTTGGGTCTAGTTTCTTTTGTCTTAGTTTCTTTAGTAATATGAGGTAGATTTGATGAGATCTGAAATTCCTTCTAGCTTCAACTTTCTGATGCTATGAACCTTCCAGAGCCAGAAAAAAGGGGAAAACTTCATATGAGGGTGGACATGATCCCTTTGTGTTCAAAATGCCATTGATAGATGTCTATCTACCACACACTGCTGTAGTCTGGTCCTGCTAGTGACCATATTCTTGTCAAAAAATGGCAAGATCAACTAGGTAAAGGACCCATGGGAAGAATGATAAATGTCTGCTCCATACTCTTCCTTCATTGTAAGTCCAATTACCTGTGAGGCTACTTGACTTTTCAGTGAGGCAGTCAAGACATTAAAAGTTAGATGTCTCTTGTTTTAACTACCCACTCTTGGATGGCTCTGATCATTAATATCCTTTTCTCTCAGACGGGGAAAAATGAGCATCTATTTTCCTGAATGGGCATATTTTCTAGCTGACTCAGATTCTCTTTTAGAGCGCAGTACTAGTAGGAACTATGTCAAGTCCCGCAGAGGGAAGAGGAACAAAAGGACTTCTATTCCCAGAGCTGGAGCCCAGAAATACATTTTGAGGATAAAACCAAGTTCAGTGGTTTTCCCCACCTTAAAACAAAACAAAACACTCATCTCTTATAATATTAGCACCTGGAAATACCATGGTGCCTTTTGGCCACAAAAGCTCTATGAGACTTGCCCATATTTGATTTATCTTTTTTTTTCTGGTTTTGTTATAGAACATTGCATTGTGCAAAATAAAAACACATATATACACATATACTTAGAGGAGATTTCTATTACTAGTTTTGTGATTTTATATTTTTTTATTTTTGTTGCCTGTGCCCCAAGCAAACCCATGTCCTGCCCTCTCCTGCCCCTCAAACCTCAACACAACATACTAGAGTCATGGGCAAGGTCTTTGGACTTATTTTCTAAGGAGATGGAAGAGAGAAAGAAGGTAGTGATCTCACACTATTTCTCTTCATATATTCTATATTTCCAGCTATGTTGAGCTATAGTCAGTTCCCAATTAGTGCAAATAAAGGATTTTCCTGAAGTGATTACATTATTTGAATTGTACTACATATTGCTGTTGGGCTGGAGACAACCATATTTCACAGAATTTATAATGTCAAGTAGAGTAAACATATGACCACTCCAGGGAGTCATTATTTGCACTAATTGGGAAACCAGTTATTTTCACTTTCACCTGCTCTCTTCCTGTCCTCTCCTACTTCTATGTCCCTACTCAGATTGTTTTAGCTCCTAGAGTGTACTTTTCTACACTTAGAGTCATGGAAAAAGCATTTGCTCCCCCCATCTTTCAAAACACTTTCCCCATGTCTCTTTTTTGCACTTATCACATTTTCATTTGTATCATACTTAACTTGAGTGGATGACTTTTCTCCCCTTGAATCCTAAGATCTTTGCGAGCAGAGTCTGTGTTTGACTATTTTTGTATCCATGTGACTTATAAATATGGCAGTCATGTTATAAATATTTGTTGAATTAAGGTAATTAGAAAAAAGGAAAAGAGAGAACACAGGTATTTCTATAGAATATTATATGGTAGAGAACCCAAGAAATCAGAATTGGCTTAGAGAGAAAAATATTAGACATATTCGATTTATGGTGAAACTTCTCCCACCTCATTGAAAAGTGGGAGGGGGAAAGTGAAAAGGGAAGGAGTAAGCTAAGCAGAAGGGAATACAGAAATTGTGAGGAAAAGGGGTAAGATAAGGGGAGGAACCCTAAGGTGAGGGGAGGGATACTAAAAAGGGAGGGCTGTGAGAAGCAAGTGGTGCTCACAAGTTTAATACTGAGGAGAGTGTAAGAGGGAAGGAAAGGAGAAAAGCATAAGCAAGGGTTAACGAGATGGCAAGTAATACAAAATTGGTAATTTTAACAATAAATGTGAATGGGGTAAGCTCCTCCATAAAGAGGAAGCGGTTAGCTGACTGGATTAAAAGCCATAACCCTACAACATGTTGTTTACAGGAAACACACTTGAAGTAGGGTGATGCATACAGTAAAAGGTTGGAGCAGAACCTACTATGCTGCAGGAAAAATCAAAAAAGCAGGTGTGGCCATCTTGATCTTAGATTAAGCAAAAATAAAAATTGATCTAATTAAAAGAGATAAGGAAGGGTACTATATCTTGCTAAAGGATGGCATAAATAATGAAGCCATATCAATATTAAACATATATGCACCAAGTGGTGTAGTATGTAAATTCTTAAAAGAGAAATTAAGAGAGCTGCAAAACTATAATAGTGGGGGATCTCAACCTTGCACGCTCAGAATTAGATAAATCAAACCATAAAATAAATAAGAAAGCAGTCAAAGAGATAAATAGAATACTAGAAAAGTTAGAAATAATAGATCTTTGGAGAAAACTAAATGGAGACAGAAAGGAATACACTTTCTTTTCAACAGTTCATGGAACCTATACAAAAATTGACCATATATTAGGACATAAAAACCTCAAACTAAAATGCAGAAAGGCAAAAATAGTAAATGCATCCTTTTCAGACCATGATGCAATGAAAATTACATTCAATAAAAAGCCAGGGGAAAATAGACCAAAAATAATTGGAAACTAAATAATCTCATACTAAAGAATGATTGAGTGAAACAGCAAATCATAGACATAATTAATAACTTCACCCAAGAAAATGACAATAATGAGACGTCATACCAAAATGTGTAGGATGCAGCCAAAGTGGTAATAAGGGGAAATTTTATATCTCTAGAGGCCTATTTGCATAAAATAGAGAAAGAGAAGGTCAATGAATTGGGCTTGCAACTAAAAATGCTAGAAAAGGAGCAAATTAAAAACCCCCAGGAAACACTAAACTTGAAATTCTAAAAATAAAAGGAGAGATTAATAAAATTGAAAGTAAAAAAAAAAGTATTGAATTAGCTAATAAAACTAAGAGTAGGTTCTATTAAAAAAAACCAACAAAATAGATAAACCCTTAGTAAATCTGATTTTAAAAAGGAAAGAGAAAAATCAAATTGTTAGTCTTAAAAATGAAAAGGGAGAACACGCCACTGATGAAAAGGAAATTAGAGCAATAATTAGGAATTACTTTGCCCAGCTTTATGCCAATAAATTCGATAACTTAAATGAAATGGAAGAATACTTTCAAAAATATAGCTTGCTCAGAGGAAGAAGTAACTTGGTTAAACAGTCCCATCTTAGAAAAAGAAATAGAACAATCTATTAATCAGTTCCCTAAGAAAAAATCCCCAGGACCAGATGGATTTACATGTGAATTCTACCAAATATTTAAAGAACAATTAATTACAATGCTATATAAACTATTTGAAAAAATAGAGATTGAAGGAGTCCTACCAAATTCCTTTTATGATACAGACATGGTAGTGATATCTAAACAAGATAAGTTGAAAACAGAGAAAGAAAATTATAGACCAATCTCCCTAATGAATATTGATGCTAAAATCTTAAATAAAATATTAGCAAAAAGATTACAGAAAATCAATTCCTGGATAATACACTATGACCAAGTAGGATTTATATAAGGAATGCAGGGCTGGTTCAACATTAGGAAAACTATTAGCATAATCGGCTATATCAATAATCAAATTAGTAAAAACCATATGATCATCTCAATAGATGCAGAAAAAGCATTTGATAAAATCCAACATCCATTCCTAATAAAAAATACTTGAGAATATAGGAATAAATGGACTTTTCCTTAAAATAGTCAGGAGCATATATTTAAAACAATCAGTAAGTATCATATGTAATGGGGATAAACTGGAACCATTCCCAGTAAGATCAGGAATGAAACAAGGTTGCCCACTATCACCATTATTATTCAATATTGTATTAGAAACTCTAGCTTCAGCAATGAGTTGAGAAAGAGATTAAAGGAATTAGAGTAGGTAATCAGGAAACCAAATTATCACTCTCTGCAGAGGATATGATGTTATACTTAAAGAACCCCAGAGATTCTACTAAAAAGCTATTAGAAATAATTCACAACTTTAGCAAAGTTGCAGGATAAAATAAATCCACATAAATCCTCAGCATTTTTATACATCACCAACAAAATCCAACAGCAAGAGATACAAAGAGAAATTCCATTCAAAATAACTGTCAATAGCATAAAATATTTGGGAATCTATCTACCAAAGGAAAGTCAGGAATTATATGAGCAAAATTACAAAACACTCTTCACACAAATAAAGTCAGATTTAAATAATTGGAAAAAATATTAAATGCTCTTGGATAGCCTGAGTGAATATAATAAAGGTGACAATACTCCCTAAACTAATCTATTTATTTAGTGCTATACCAATCAGACCTCCAAGAAACTATTTTAATGACCTAGAAAAAATAACAACAAAATTCATATGGAAGAACAAAAGGTCAAGAATTTCAAGGGAATTAATGAAAAAAAAAATCAAATGAAGGTGGTCTAGCTGTACCTGATCTAAAACTATATTATAAAGCAGCAGTCACCAAAATCATTTGGTATTGGCTAAGAAACAGATTAGTTGATCAGTGGAATAGATTAGGTTCACAGGACAAAATAGTCAATAACTATAGCAATCTAGTGTTTGACAAACCCAAAGATCCCAACTTTTGGGATAAGAGTTCATTATTTGACAAAAACTGCTGGGAAGAGTGGAAATTAGTATGGCAGAAATTAGACATGGACCCACACATAACACCATACACCAAGATAAGATCAAAATGGGCCCATGATTTAGGCATAAAGAACGAGATTATAAACAAATTAGAGGAACATAGGATAGTTTACCTCTCAGATTTGTGGAGGAAGAAGGAATTTGTGACTAAAGATGAACTAGAGATCATTATTGATCACAAAATAGAAAATTTTGATTATATCAAATTAAAAAGCCTTTATACAAACAAAACTAATGCAAACAAGATTAGAAGGGAAGCAACAAACTGGGAAAATATTTTCACAGTTAAAGATTCTGATAAAGGCTTCATTTCCAAAATATATAGAGAATTGACTCTAATTTATAAGAAATCAAGCCATTCTCCAGTTAATAGTCAAAGGATATGAACAGACAATTTTCAGGTGATGAAATTGAAATTATTTCCACTCATATGAAAGTGTTCCAAATAACTATTGAGCAGAGAAATACAAATTAAGACAACTCTGAGATACCACTACACATCTTTCAAATTGGCTAAGATGATAGGAAAAAACAATGATGAATGTTGAAGGGGATGCGGGAAAAACTGGGACACTGATGCATTGTTGGTGGAGTTGTGAACGAATCCAACCATGCTGGAGAGCAATCTGGAATTATGCCCAAAAAGTTATCAATCTGTGCATACCCTTTGATCCAGCAGTGTTACTACTGGGCTTATATCCAAAAAAGATACTAAAGAAGGGAAAGGGACCTGTATGAGCCAAAATATTTGTGGCAGCCCTTTTTGTAGTGGCTAGAAACTGGAAAATGAATGGATGCCCATCAATTGGAGAATGGTTGGGTAAATTGTGGTATATGAATGTTATGGAATATTATTGTTCTGTAAGAAATGACTAGCAGGATTAACACAGAGAAACTTGGAGAGACTTACATGAACTGATGCTGAGTGAAATGAGCAGAACCAGAAGATCATTATACACTTTAACAACAATACTGTATGAGGATGTATTCTGATGAAAGTGGATTTCTTCGACAAAGAGAAGATCTAATTCAGTTCCAACTGATCAGTGATGGACAGAATCAGCTACATCCAGAGAAGGAACACTGGGAAATGAGTGTGAACTGTTTGCATTTTTGTTTTTTTCCTCAGGTTATTTTTACCTTCTAAATCCAATTCTTCCTGTGCAACAAGAGAACTGTTAGATTCTGCACATGTATATTGTATCTAGGATATACTGTGACATATTTAACATGTATAAGAATGCCTGCCATCTAGGGGAGAGGGTGAAGGAAGGGAAGGGAAAAGTTGGAACAGAAGTGAGTGCAAGGGATAATGTTGTAAAAAAAAATTACCCATGCATATGTAGTATCAATAAAAAAGTTATTAAAAAAAGAAAAGTCAAGAGATATAAATATAAACAGAATAAGTGAAACTACTTTTGCGAGAAATTTAATGGCTGTCCTTGCACACTTCTTGGATTATCAGTTTCTTCATCTATAGAAGGAAGAAGTTGGATTAGAACAGGTTTTCTTAGCTTTTTTATGGCTGGGACCTTGCTGCATTCTGGTGAAGCCTATGGACCTTTTCTCACAACACATACAATGTAATATATAGGATTACAAAGGAAACCAATTAAATTGAAGTGCAATTATAAAAATATATTTTGTTTAAAAAACATGAGTTCATGGATTCCAGGTTAAGATGATCTCTATTCAATTCCATGATTCTAGCTATGAAGAGCTAAAAACCTAAATGCTGAAGGCAAACTGATTTTACCATTTACCAACCATTTTACTTCAGCAAGTCAATTAATTTCTTTGGATCTCAGTTTCCGTTTCTAGAAGTTGAGGGGATTGAATTTGGTGTTATTTAGAGGGCAATCTTACTATGACCATTATCAGATGGGTAATCATTAGCAAAGACTTGGAGGAAAGCTTTGCAGATTAATCCTTTTTTAAATAGCTTTTTATTTTCAAAATATATTGACCCTTGCAAAACCTTGTGTTCCAAATTTTTCTCCTTCCCTTCTCTCCATCCCCTTATCTAGACAGCAAGTAATCCAATATATGTTGAACATGTGCAACTCTTCTATACATTTTTCCACAATTATCATGTTCAGATTAAACTTAGATCTCTATTTTACCCTATTCTCTCTTGAGCTTCTTTCCCACATCACTACAGATCACATTTCCTTAATTAATTCAGTATATTCTTATGAAAAATCCTTTTTCAGGATGCTCAAATGGGCCAAACAGGTCCCTTATTCTGCAGCACACAAATGAAACACTAGGCATGAGGTAGAAGCTAGGTGCTTGTGATTCATACTTTCCTTTGTTTCAGCAAGGCTAGCTTCAGGAATAAATTCCAATTCTGACCCTTAAGTATTATAAATTGTCATAGAACACAGAATGTCTGAGCTTCAAGGACCCTTCAATATCAGTTCCATGTCCTCATTGTACAGGTAAGGAAGCAGCCTCTTCTTATCATCTTCTCTTTCATTCTCCTCCTTCTTGCCCTCCTCCTTGTCCTCTTCTTTCTTCTGTTTTTCCTCTTCCTCTTCCTTCCATTACTCAACTCAAAAGATTATAGTAAGAAAAGCAATTTGTGAATTGTAAAGTAACACAAAAACATGAGCTATTTTTTCTCCCTCTTATTAACAATAACACACAAGGTCTTGATATCCCATTTTATTTTTAGTCAGTTCATAAGTTTTTATTAACTTCCTACTAAGTGACAGGCATTATATTAGGCCCTGGAGATACAAAGACAAGATAAAACAATTCAATTTAAAAAAAAAACATATATTAATTGCCTATCATGTTGGGAATTGGATACACACAGATACACAACAGGTAAAAGGAAGTCCCTGATCTTAAGGAGCTTACAATTTAAAGGGGGAGATAACATACAAACAAATATATATAAAGCAAGGTATATACAGGATAAAGAAGTAATAATTTTCAAAGGTAAGGGACTGGATTCAAGAGTATTTGGGGAAGGCTTGTTGTGGGAGATGGGGTTTTAGTTGAGACTTACAGGAAGTCAGGAGGTTAGTAGTGGGGAGTGGAAAACAGTATTCCAGGCTAAGAGAATTCCAGAGAGAGTGCCTGGAGCTGTGATATGTAATGCTTTCTTTTTGTGGAACAATCACTAAATTGAAGAGTAGGTGTTGAAGACTAAGGTTTAAGAAAAATGGAAAGTAATAGGAAGTAGGTTATGAAGGGCTTTGAATGTTAAACAGAAAATTTTGTATTTGTTCCTGGAGGCAAGAGGGAGCCACTGGAATTTATTGAGTTGGGGTGGAGGGTATTGTGACTAGAACTGAGTTTCTGGAAAATCACCTGAAGTGCCTAAATAGAGAATGGACAGGAGTCGGGAGAAATGAGAGGCAGGCTGACCTACCAATCCCTGACTTGAAGTTTCCAGTGATCAGTGGTGAAATCTGATGGCTTTTTCTTTATCCTCATCTTTCTTAACTCTCTCTGTAGCACTTGACACTGTTGAACAAACAATCCTCTCTCCTGTCTAAGCTTTCATGACACTGATCTCTCTTAGTTTTCCTCCTGGCTTTCTGATCACACCTTAGTCTCTTTTGCTTGATTACCATTCATATCATACCTCCAAACTCAAACCCCAAGGCTCTATTGTGGGTCCCCTTCTTTTCTTTAAACATCTCTCTTGGGGGTAGATGGGGTATTCAGGGAGAATCAGCACCTCTGGTGTGAGGGCTTGCTGAGTCCCCTCAGGGATGGATGAGCACATCCACTGAACTCCCATCAATAGCATGTGCAATGTTCTTGGCAGATGGGCTAATCTGGATTGATGATAAACTGACAGGCTTCAATCCATTGATGAATTAGGGGAATGACTACTCTAAGCATGTGAAGAAAAGCCTTCGAGCAGAATTGTTGGAATTTTTTTTTTAAATAGATAGGGTAGATAAAAATTTCTTCCAACTGCCATGAAGCTGGCTGAAACAGGCACTGTGGAGTGCTTAAAGCTTGGTCCTACACTGAAGGTGCCCAGGTCATCCATCATGTCCTGGGCCATCACCAGTTATCTTGGCTTGTCTTGCCACTGGACTTTATTGATTCTGGAAGAGATTGAGCTAATGACTGTGCCTCACCTAAATCTAGTTCATGTGCAAGTCAAGACATTACCTCATGATGTCATGGGTCCTCTTCAAAAACAAAGGATGAATAATAAACCATCTTATTCCATGACTCATCAGCAACTATGAATTTCTCTCCAGACCCATATGGTCAGCCAGTTTTCTCTCTTGAGCACCATTCTCATATTTCTAACTATGGAATGGACATATCAAAGTGGATATCTCAGCAATAACTCAAGCTCAGCATGTCCAAAATAGCTCATTATCTTTCCTCACCCTGTTCCTTGGAATGTCCCTATATCTATTAAGCATGTCTCATTCATTTTATTGGTTGATTGACTCAAAGAGTCAATTTTATCTTGAGGGGATGGAACTTCAGACCACTTGAGTATTTTATTGAGAGTATGTAGGGCCACTAGACATCTTCATCTCCGTGAGAAGAACAACTGACCTGAGAGAATCTCTAAATGCTGAGTTTAATGTGCTGGAACATGTTGAGTAGGGAAGTTTAAGGGGGACTCTGACAAGCTACCCATGGGAATGGCAAGAGGGTTTCTTAAGAGAGGAAGTGGCCCAGCTTTTTTGGCAAGCCAAGAAACAGGAACAGGCTGGAGCTGGGGGCAGGGTGTCAATTTGAAGCATTAAGGGTCAGTTTCTCTGTGTGATCCCACTTCCCCTCTCATGCCCCTCTCTTACCACCAATTTCTTTAGTTCTCTCATAAATGTCTTCTTGAAGTACAGTAGGTCAAGGGTAGTGTGGTATTGTGGAAATAAACCTAGGTTTAAGGACAGATTCACAGAATCCAAGATAGAGCCCTTCAAAAGCCACTTCAGTCAATCCCTTCATTTTACAGAGGCGCCCTGATGTTAATTAAAATGACTTACTTGCTCAATATCACATAGATAGGTGATATCTATGTGCACCTGAGATGGTAAATGACTATTGGGCATCTCACTGCTCCTCTCTGGGACTCTTTTCCTCCTGTGATACCTTAGAGAACTGCAATAAAGCTTAAAAGATGGAATATTTGTAAAGACAATCTTCTACTTGTAGACTGCTTCAAATAGTTCTCCTTATGCTCTTCCTTTTGAGTCTGTTCATTGGAAGAACCAGGGAACAGATTTTGGTGCTTTGGGGAAGAAGAGGAGGAGGAGGAAGAGAAGAAAGAGAAGGAGTAGGAAAGAAGGATGAGAGGTGGGCCATGGTCCTGCTCACAAGCAGATGAGACAGGGAACTAGAGAGTGGTCAATATAGATTCATTTTTAATATGCCCAAGGAGAAGTGGAATTAGGAGAGTTAAACACACACACACACACACACACACACACACACACACACACATGCACACGTCCCATCTCAAAGAGACAAGAAGACCAAAAAATATTATTTCAGAGTCAGAAGACTGGGACTCAAGTTCTATTTTATTTATTTGCGGTATAACTGGGAGATTCCCTTCCCTTCCTTTAAGCCTAAGTTTCCTTTGTCTGTAAAATTTGCAATACCTATCCCAACAAAATTGATTTCAGGATCAAATGAGAAAATGCATAAATAGCTTTGCATAGACAACAGTTGTTGCTATTTCTTTCTTTCTTTCTTTTTTTTGCTATTTCTTTTTTTTTTTTTTAATCAGCCAAATGTCTAAAAGAAGAGTTGACTCTCTCAAGCAGTTCAACCTTGGTCTAGTTTTGTTTTGAAGTTTTGAAGTATAAGTTCTGTTTGGGGGTTAGTGAAGGGAAGAGGTGAGAAGAGGACAAGATTAGTTTCATATTATAATGTCCTGGTCCGGCCTTTAAGCAGAAGTCCAGCTCCCATTGAGAAAGTGATTCTTTTCCTGGGTCCAGGAGGTGACCTGATGCTGGCACTATTACAAGCCGCACCCAGGGCCATGTGCCGAACGGTCATACAACCCAGTTCCTGAACCACCAAAAGCTTCTCTTGAGCCAGGCCTTTCAGATGTTTATTCAGGCTGGAGCTTCTTGACCTTTGGCGGCTCATGTGTCATTAGTGGTTGTTTCTGATCAATGGAGAACAGTGAGATCAACAAATAATAAAGTCCATTTGCTAGCTACTCACTCATTTGTGACATTTAATTAGAATAATTGACCTAAACTGTTTTTTTTTCTCCTACCTGAATTCAAAAATACATCAATGCACCCCAATGCAGGGAAGGCATTGTCTTTTTTTATTTAATGAGGTTTTAAGTAAAGCCCAATATCAAAACACCATATAATACTTTTATCTCATTGAAGACATTTCATGCTTATTAAAATACTATTGCTCTAAGGCATATTTTGATTTTCTGCTTAAGAGTGTGTGCAGAGACTTGCTATGGAGTGAATAACAAAGGAACCTTAAATGTGAAAAAAAAAAAAAACCCAACCCTCACACACACATGAAAGATAATATGTTGGCTATTAGTCTCAGTATCATTTCCCCAGGATTATGTCTTTCCAAATATAGCATTGGTTTATAAATAAAAAGTAGTGTACGGTAATGGAACACCCTCCCTTTACTTGAGGTGGAGGGGCCCTGTGAGTATCTGGCATTGGAGAATAGCAATAGGTGCAGTATCTCCCAGCCTAGCTCTCCCTCAGTGCCCTTATTACAGCCTACTGACTTTCCTGTCCCATAGCCTGGGCCAGGGATGCTTAGACCTGAGTATGTGGCACTTCCTCCCCGAGTTCTCAAAAGGTGAGGAAAACATCCCCTTGGACTGTTTTTCTCCCCGAGATGAAAGCCTTGAAGAAGCTGAGGAGCAATCTCATCCAATTGGCAGATGATTGGCAGCTTTTTGAAATGTGTCCTCTTGTTGGATGCCTTTGGGTCAGGGGCACAGAGAGCAGGAGGGGGAGGCTTTTTGTGTCTCTTAAGGCAGATTCTTGTCTCCATTTATGGTCTCCCACAGATTGCAGAGAGTTGCTAGACTGTTGCTTTGGATGAGGAAAATTGCTATCAATTGGGAAGGCCACTCGCAATAAATTTAAAGTCTTTTCAGGTGGTGAAAAAATGGTTGGCCCAGAAGTGCAATTTAAGTTTTATTGAAGATAATCAAAGCCCATTCTGAATTGATCCTCATAGAGTGAGATAACACTTTCTAGTCAAGAGAGAGTAAAACATTTACATGAACAGAATAAATCAGGTGGAAGCAATGAACAATCCCCACTGATTCATGCAGGCCTGGAGCTGAGAACAGCCTCCTGGAAGAGCCTACAGAACTATGGAAAGCTGCTGATTTCTTCCTTGTTGCTGTTTTTTGAGAGGAGAGTCCATTTATGTTTTGCTTAGACTAATGAGAGCTAGTTTTATTACTACCACATAATAGTGTGACTATCCCAGGCTACCTACAAGCATTTCACTGAATCACAGAATCTGAGGCGATGTCCTTTTCATCTCACACCTATCAAATTGACAAAGATGAGAAAGGGAAAAAATAGCAATTGTTGGAAGGGATGAAGGAAAACAGGCTCACTAATGCACTGTTGCTGGAGCTATAAATTGACCTAGGAGATATCACCACTAAGCCCATAAACTCAAAGAGGTCAAAAAAAAGAGGAAAAATATTTATAGAAATATTTTTTTCAATGAGCACAACTTTCTTTTTTCCCCTTTATCACTCACCTTGGAAGAAAAAAAAGGAAAAAACAAAAGTCTATAATAAATATGAATAGTCAAGCAAAACAAAATTTTCCATTCCCTCCATCCTACCACTACACAGTCTCTCTCTCTCTCTCTCTCTCTCTCTCTCTCTCTCTCTCTCTCTCTCTCTCTCTCTCTCACACACACACACACACACACACACACACACACACACACACACACACGTCTTGAGTTCATCAAACTACAAGATGAGTAGTGTGTTTTAACATGGGTCCTCTGGAATTATGGCTGGTCATTGAATTAATCAGAATACTTAGGTCTTTCAAAGTTGTATTTACAATATTGCTGTTACTGTATAAGTTGTTCATTATTAGTCTTTTGGGATGGTTTTAGATCATTGTGTTGCTTAAAATAGCTAAATCATTCATGTTTCTTCATCAAACAAAATTACTGTTATTGTGTACAACATTGTGGTTCTGTTCACTTCACTAAGTTTTAGTTCATGTAAGTCTTTCCAATTTTTTCTGAAATCATCCTACTTGTCATTTCTTATAACACAACAATATTCCATTACAACTATGTACCACATCTTGTTAAACCATTCTCTAATTGATGGGCATCCCTTTGATTTCCAGTTCTTAGCCATCCCCAAAAGAATTGCTATAAATAGTTTTGTACAAATGGATTCTTTTCCCTTTTGGAGGGATGTCTTTAGGATATAGACTAGTGGTGATCTTGCTGGATCAAATGGTGTGCACAGGTTTATACACCTTTAGGCATAGTTTCAAATTGCTCTCCAGAATGGGAGGATAAGTTCACAACTGCACCAACAGTGCATTAGTATTCCAGTTTTCCCACATCCCCTTATGTATCCAATATTTTCTTTTTTATCATATTAGCCAATCTGAAAAGTATGAGGAGGTACTTTGGAATTGTGTTCATTTTTATTTCTCTGATCAATAAGTGATTTAGACCACTTTTTACATGACTATACATAGCTTTGATTTCTTTGTTTGAAAACTACTTGTTCACACCCTTTAACCATTTATTAATTGGGGAATGACTTGTATTTTTATAGATTTGACTTAGTTCTCTATATATTTGAGAAATGAGGGTTTTATCAGATATACTTGTTACAACCCCTTAGTTCTCTGCTTTCCTTATAATTTTAGTTTTGTTTGTGCAAAAACTTTTTAATTTTATAGAATCAAAATGATCTCTTTTATATTTTGTGATGCTCTATTTTCTTCCCTTCTTTATAAATCTGACAAACTATTTTATGCTCTCTTAATTTGCTCATGATATCAACCTTCACATATAAATCATGTACCTATTTTGATCTTATCTTGGCATATGATGTGAGATTTTAGTCTCTACTTAGTTTCTGCCATACTGTTTTCCAGTTTTCCCAGCAATTTTTGTTAAATAACAAACTTTTGTTCCAAAGGCTTGGATCTTTGGGTTTGTCATATACTAGATTACTATGATCATTTCCTATAGTGTAATTTGTACCTACTCTATTCTAATGAGCTACCATTCTATTTCTTAGTCAATACCAGATTATTTGATATTTACTGCTTTATAATACTGTTTGATATGTTATAACTAGACTACCTTCTTTTACTTTTTTATTGATTCCCTTGATCAACTTGATCTTTTGTTCTAGATGAATTTTGTTATTTTTTTCCCTAGATCTGTAAAATAATTTTTATGTAGTTTGATTTGTATGGAATGGAATAAATAGATTAATTTAGATTAAATTGTCATTTTGGCCTACCCATGAGTAATTAATATCTTTCTAACTGTTTAGATCTGACTTTGTGTGCAATGTTTTTTAATTGTGTTCACATAATTCCAGGGTACATCTTGGTAGGTATATTTTCTAGTGATTTTAAGCGGAATTTTTCTTTCTTTCTATCTCTTGCTACTGAGCTTTGTTGGCAATATATAGAAATGATGATTTATGTAGGTTTATTTTATATCCTGCAACTTTGCTAAATTTGTCAATAATGTCAGGATTTTTTAAAAGCTTTAGGATTTTAAAAATATACCATCATATCTGCAATTGTCTATTCCAATTCCTTTAATTTCTTTTTCTTCTCTTCTTATTATAGCTAATATTTCTAATACAATATTAAATAATAGAAGTGATAATGGACATCCTTGCTTCATTCCTGTTTGTACTGGTTCTAGATCATTCCCATTACAGATAATGCTTGCTGATGGTTTTAGAAAAATCTTACTTACCATTTTAAAATAAGTTCTGTTTATTCCTCTGTTCTTTGGTGCTTTAAATAGAAATGGTGCTGTATTTTGTCAAAGGCTTTTTCTGCACTTATTGAAAACAGATAACCATATGTTTGTTGAGATAACCATATGATTTTTGTTGATATTATTATTGATATGGTCAATTATGCTGATAGTTTTCCTAATATTGAACTAGTTCTGCATTCCTGGTAAAAATCTTACCAGTGTATGATCTTTATGATATATTGCTGTAATCTCTTAGCTGATATTTTATTTAAAATGTTTGCATGAATATTTATCAAGGAAATTGGTCTATAATTTTATTTCTCTGTTTTTATTCTACCTGATTTGGGTATCAGCATCATATTTGTGTCATAAAAGGAATTTGCTTATTTTTCCAAATAGTTTATATGATATTGAGATTAATTGTTCTTTAAATGTTTGGTAGAATTCACTCATGAATCCTTTTGGTCCTAGAAATGTTTTCTTATAGAGTTCATTTCTGGCTTTTTCAATTTCTTTATTGGGTTATTTAAGTATTTTATTTCTTCTTTTGTTAACATGGGTTAAACTGGGTAATAGATATTCTTTCATTTCATTTAGGTTGTCAAATTTATTGGTATATAATTAGGCAAAATAGCTCATAACAATTGTCTTAATTTCCACTTCATAGCTGGAGAATTTACCTCTTTCATTTTTGATATAGATAATTTGATTTTCTTTTTTCCTTTTAAAATCAAATTAACAGTTTATTTATTTTATTTGGAGTATTTTTAAGAGTGTTTGCATATGATTATTGATAGTTTGTATTTCTTTCTCTGTAAATTGTGTACATAGTACTTTTATGAACTGTGAATTAGAGAATGGGTTTTATTCATAAATTGAATTGGTTTTCTCTATATCATGGGAATGAGACATTTATCAGAGAAATTTACTGCAAAGATTTTTTTCCCCATTTATTTCTCTTCTAATTTTTGCTGCACTAAAAAGATTTTGGCTATGCAAAATCTTTTTAATTTTATATAATCAAAATTATCCATTTTTGTCTTCTGAGAGCCTCTCTGCCTTTTGTTACAGCAAAGAATTAGGGACTATCAGTTGGGGAATGGATGAACAAATTATAGTATATGGAAACAATGGTATACTATTGTACCTTAAAAATGACAAAATGAATAGTTTCTAAGAAATCCGAGAAGACATGTGAATTGATATCCAGAGAGGTGAGCAGAACTAGAAGAACAATGTATTCAATAACAATATTGCAAAGAAAAGCAATTCCGAAAGATAAGAATTCTGGTCAATATAATAACCAATCATAATCCCAGAGCACTGATGATAAATAGAACTGATGATCTAGGTGGTAATGGACTCAAGGTGCAGAATGAGATGAGACATACATTTTTGGACATGAACAACACAGGAAATTATTTTGTTTGATGATGCCTATTTATTACAAGGATTTTTATTTTATTTTTTTAATTGGGGTTGGTAATGTAGAAGGAAGAGAGGACTGGTGGCCAAGAGAATAAAAAATAAAATAATGAAAAGAGGATTATTGAAACATTTTTTAATGCATAGGAAAGAATAGCAGGAAGGGCAACGGGAAACACAGATAAGCTGGACAGCTTTGAAAGTTATATGCTATGAATGTAATGGGATACTATTGTGTCATAAGAAATGGCCAGTAGACAGATTTCAGAAAAACCTGGAAAGACCTACATGAACCAATTCTGAATGAAGTGAGCAGAATCTGGAGAATATTATACATGCTAATAACAACATTGTGTGATGATCAACTATTATATACTTAACTCTTCTCAAAAAGTTTAATGATCCAAGACAGTTTCCAAAAAGCTCATAATTCTATCCACATTCAGAGAAAAAATTATGGAGTCTACATGCAAATTGAAACATTATTTTAACTTTTTTGGGTTTTTATGTTTTTTCCCTTTTGTTCTGTTTCTTCTTTCACAACATGACTAATATGGAAATATGTTTAACAGGACTGCATAATGTATAATGTATCAGATTGTTTGGGGATTGTCTTGAGGAGTGGGGAGGAAAGAGAATGAGTGAGAAAAATTTGAAACTTAAAATTATAAAAATAAATGTTGAAAATTATCCTTACATCTAATTGGAAAAGAAATTAAGGACTAATTACAAAAAAAGTTATGTGCTGAATTTGTCTTATACTTGAAGAAAAAAGAAACCCTACATAATAGAGATTCACTGTATCATATATAATTCTATTTTTTTCTCTTCACTTTATATATGGGAATTCCTGTTTTATTTAATATTTAAGTTTAAAACAGAAAAGAAAATTAAAAGTAAAGACTTCAATAGTCAGACAGATGAACCTGTATGGACTGTTATTCCCTTTGAAAGTATTACAAAAAAGAAATATCTAACTTACTGAAAACTTCCAGAGAGTGAGGCCTTTTTTCTTTTAAGATACCTGGTTCTGCTTTTGAATAGCTCTATTTATTTGGAATTTTTTCTTTACATCAAGCCCAAATTAATATCCTAACAATTTCCACTCATTTCCTCCAGTTTTCTGTTTTGGGGAACCAATAAGAACAAGGGTAATCCCTCTTGTACTCAGCAGCAGTACCCAAAGAGACTCATATTCCCATCTTCTCTTCTCTAGGCTAAATATTTTGGGTTCCTTTAACTCATTTTGTATGATGATCCTCTCATACTTATCTATTTACTAATCACCTTTGTGTAAAAGACCAGTGGTGATATAGATGACATGGAAAAGGGTCCTTCCTTTGAAAGAATTTAAAGTATAATTGGGGAGATAAGACATTGGAGACAAGATAACTAACATACCAGCTTGTTTGTGCTAAGTGGTATAAATGGATGAATTATAGCACTGTCTGTAATATAGGAAGGAGAAATTGTTGTCTTACAGTTTTCAGGAAAAGTTCATGGAGCAAATGGAGCTGCAAATGAGTGGGATTCAGATGAGTGGAAGAGAGCAAAGAAAACTTTTTAGACAAAGGCAATATAATATGAACAAAGTGTGCATAGATGAGGAGAGGAATAGTATGATATAGAGGAAGAACCTGGCTTCATATCCTGATTCTGATCCTTACTTCTTGTGTGATCTTGGGCCAGTCACTTTTTTTTTTCCTATGGGGAGAATTCAGTCTTCCTAGTTGTAAAATGAAGCATCTGGGTGCATCTATTAGGTATCTTCTAGTTCTAAATCCTGAGATTAAGTGATTTATTTTTAGAAAGTTATTTTTAGAAATTTAAAAGCTGGTCATTAGTTTTAAACATCATTAATTGACTGATTTTTTAAAATTAATGTGAGATGATTGGATTTTTTTTTGGTTCATCCAGACTTATTATATGCAATAACATTGGACAGATTTCCTGTACACTCTCCACCAGGCCCACCTGCTGCCAAGTAACCACCTACTGCACATTGCTATGGAAGACAGCAAATCTAGTAGTTTCACAGAAGTATGAGGGCAGATAGAAACTCAGAGGCCAAGTTCCTCAGGCCCACAGAGGAGAGGCACATATCACTTGCATTTCAAATTTGCTCCAATGGCCACTGTCCAGAGAAACTTTATTTCTGCTGAATAAGAACCATTAAGGATTCTCTATTCCTCTTTAATGAATAAGGGTCTCCAGGAAACATTACCATATTGGAAATGGGGACGGTCTGAATGATATAAGTAGATGGTCTAAAAGCTAGAGGTTATGACTTAATGATCTAAGTACCAGCTTTGAAATATTTAAACTCCCCTGGAACTACCTAGAGTCAAGGAAGAGAAAAATGACTTCTCTGAAACAGACGCCTTCTGCCAGGTAGCATGGAATAACTACAAGGGTTCTTTTGAGAGGTGCTAAGAGGGTCCCTGAGGCCCCCGAGGCCAAAGGTTCCAGGGCTTCCTTGGAGAGGTCCTCCACAGAGAACTTTTCTACAGCCTGACATGTTTCAAGCAGTCTATCATTACCGCATAGTATCAGTCTTCACCATTTCTAAATCCCAGAGGGCTTTCATCCCCGAGGGAGGGAAGGGGGTGAAACGTGGACCTTGAAGTAAGCTGGCTAGAAGGAAAGGAAGGAATTAGCTGGCTTTGTGGTCCATTACAGTTTTTACATATTACGTTTCTCCTTTCCTGGTGAATGTAATCTGACCCACCAGGATGTGAGACTTTGGGGATTTTTGAACCTGCCACACATCAAATATGCCTTCCCCCTCCACTCCTGAGAAAACTAGAGCTACTTTGCGGTAGACTTGCCCAGCATTTGATTGTATGAAACACATCAAACAACCCAACTCTCTCTTGTAAAAGTTTTACAAGAAAATCATAGAAGACCAGCGGAGCTATCTTTTTTTCTCTCTCCTCCTTCTTAAATTCCAACTTCCATTCGATATTCTCGATTCCCACACTTTAGTGTTGGACAGGCGAAAGCACCAGCCTTTTCAGCACGCACTGGTGGAAGCAACAGCCCCTGGATCATTAGAATTGCAGTCCACGGCTTGTGGGATCTAGTGATTTGGACATATTTTATTTAACCAGCTTAGTAAAAGGTAATATTCAGCAGCTGTGATCTATAGCAGAATTACAATTTTCAGGGTCAAGGAGGGATTTTGATATTAGGAGGTTGGGCAGAATTGCTGCAAAATCTCATGAGCTGTCGTTAAAAATAAATGAGAAAATAGGTTATCCAAGAGTCATTGTAAGGGAAAAATCAATAGGCAGTGTCTATTCACTTGGGCTATCAAAATCCTTGAAATTTGAACAAAAGTTTCACGTTTAGTGTGCTGTAGGTTTTGAAATATCAGTGCTGAAGGCTCCGTGGGTACAAATTCATTGTGCTGTGCATTCCAACGAGGGAAAGCTTATGAAGTTTCTCAGCTCCCTATTAAGATGGGAGAATAACTCAGTGACCAAATCAGGCAGGTAAAACATAAGGGCCTTTGCAAATCATTTCAGCTAATTCCACCAGGCAGTCAATAAATACTTATTAAGCTTCCCCTATACCAAGAGAACCATATTTACACGGTGAATTCTACCACAGCCTCTTTGGTTTCCAAGGGACCTGCTCCTGTGGTGTTAGAGGAAGACTAGGGATGGGAGATAGTACAGTGGAAAGAGCATTGATTTACAACTTTATGGACTCATAGATTGAGACCTGGAAGGGACCTCGGAGCCCTTTTCATTCACCTTTCTCATTTTAAAACAGGGAACCGAAGACTAGAGAAATTATATGATTCACCCAAAATCACACAGATAGTAAATGACAGGGATGGGAGTTAAACTTACAGACTGACTCCAAAACTTTTGCTCTTTCCATTGTACCATGTTGTCTCTCAAGGTTGAGGTCTGGCTGACCCGGTCTACCACTATTGACTATATGACCTTGAAAGAATGAATCGCTTCTCTTGTCTGAGCCTTCCTTCATCCATAAATAGCAGGGTTGAATGAAATGCTCCCTGGGACCCTTCCGGTCTTGACATCATGAGAATCTAAGTCAAAAGATCATCCCTTCTGCATAGTTTCCAATACTTTCATCCAAGAAATTATGGGAGCAAGTCTTTATATAACTTGAGGGTCACAGATGATAGAAAACATTTTTTTTTTGGCCAGGTTAGTCAGAAACTATGATTTCTTTTTTTGTTCTCATTCAGCCTTTTTTAGTCATATGACCGCATTTGGAATTTTCTTGACAAAAATACTGGAGTGTTTTGCCATTTACTTCTCAAACTCATTTTATAGATGAGGAAACTAAGGCAAAATAGGAACACATAACCTGTAAGTATCTGAAATCAGAATTCAACTCAAGAAGTTGAGTCTTCCTGACTTCAGGCCCATGCTCTATCCGCTGTATCATTTCAACGAGGGGAGATGAGATCTTTGGGAAATTCCCAACTTGTCTTTGCCTTAATTTCTTTGTTGGCAAAATTTATGAATAAGGTAACTTTGTTGATGTGAATGAATCTCATTCATCTATCTAGTTCTCAGATACATTCAAAAGTAGACATTGTATTGCTAGCTTATATTTCAATGGCCCTCACTGCCTATTGACTAAATTACGAGCTTTTTAGCTTGGCATTCAAGGCCCTTGACAATCTATTAACAATTTTCCTTTCTAACAACATCCCATAAGCTGCCTTCTCTGCCTTTTTATTCCCTCTTCTTTATAGTTAACTCAGGCCACACTGCTTCTTATTTTCATCTTTTTTGTCCCTCTGATGGAGGCCTTTGCTCAATCTACCCTTTGAGGTTCCATTCACGTGCCTTTCCATGAAGCCTTTCCTGATTCTCTTCTCAAATTTTTATAGCACCTTGCACACCTGTCCTATGCCATTCCAGTCAGTATTACTATCATCCATGATGGTTTTTTTTCTTATGTGGTAATTGATAAATGTGGGGAAACTTGTCAAAAGTTGTACACTTAGGATTGTATATTTTAGTCTTAAATGCAAAGGTTCTCTCATACATGTCTCCACCCAGAGGCACAATCTCAGTTCTGACTACCATTATCTCTTGTGTGGGCTAGCATAATAGTCCTATAACTGTTCTTTCCTCTTCGTCTCCCTACTCCAATCCTTTCAGTTGCAAAGTGATTTTTCTAAGGCATCTGACTATGTCACCCTCCCTGTTCAATGAGCTCCCATGGCTCCCTATTACCTCCACAGAACCAACTATTTGTAATATTTTGGTAACTTTGGGAGATTTAAAACTCTTCATAATATGCTTTTCAAATTTTACACTTGCCTATCTGTCACACACACAGATTCAGCTATACTGACCTACTTATAGTTCCTTGAACACATTGCTCCCCTTCCCATCTTTGCAATGACTGTCTCTCAAATCTAGAATACTTTACCCATTCAACTTATTCCTCTTAGCTTCTTCTAGACTCAGTTCAAAGTCCACCTTCTACAAGAGGCCTTTCTTGGTACTACCTCCTCCTTGATTGCCATCCCAAATTCTAATTCCATCTATTCTATATATATCTTGTAATTAAACAATCATGTACATGTCTCCTCCCTTAAAGGATATGCCTTCTGAAGATAAGGGCTGTTGTCTTTATCTCCTCAGTGACTAGCATATGGTAAATAACTGGTGTCAGAGATGGCAGACTCCATTTGCTCCCTTAAGTTATTAGGAGAGAGGGCTAGAAACAATCCTGGCAATGGGGGACCCCTAAAATACTGAGCATCTTTGTTCCTGGGTTGTTGGCTTTCCCCTTGAGAGTCTGAGATAAAATAGTGGTTGAGATGGTTGATGTGGTTTGAACTGCATCACATACACTACTTTTTTCTCTCTCTCAGGGTGCTTTACTGCTTCAAACTAGTCTGTGTTCCATGTCCCCTTAGTAACAGTTGGTTGGCAGCTGGACATCCTGTATTATTTATTGAAAACTGAAATTTTTTTCCCATCAGAGTCCTTTACTACAGTCAGATTCCAGGATCTCATTATGGTTTTGGAGTTGAACTGAGGCTCTTGAAGTCTATGTTAGGAAAGTCTAAATTCTACTAAGTTTGTCTTCAGAAACTAGGAATCTAGGAATACAGAGCAGGCAACGGACAGGCATCCAAGACAACAACGCTGGGGTCATCTTTAATATCTCCGTCCCACCCTCTCCCCATGGATATATTCTCTTGCTAAGCCCTGTCCTTTCTATCTTTCCAACATCTCTTGAATACATCCCTTTCTCTTCACTCATGCCGTGACCTTCTAATTGCCATGGCCTATAATTCTTCTACCTCCAGACTCCCTTTTCTAATTCACCAATGCAGATGCCAAAGAGCTTTGTTTCTAAGGCCCATCTGACCATACCCCATCCCGAGTTCCTGTGGCTCCCTATTACATCTCCAGAACTAAAAGAGAAATATTCTCTTTTTAGAATTTAAAGCTCTTACCTGAGTTTCAATTGATAAATGACGGACAAAAGCAGCTACACCCAAAGAAAGAACACTGGGAAACGAATGTGAACTATCTGCATTTTTGTTTTTCTTCCCGGGTTATTTATACCTTCTGAATCCAATTCTCCCTGTGCAACAAGAGAACTGTTCAGTTCTGCAAACATATATTGTATCTAGGATATACTGCAACATATCCAACATATAAAGGACTGCTTGCCATCTAGGGGAGGGGGTGGAGGGAGGGAGGGAAAAAAAAATTGGAACAGAAACGAGTGTCAATATAAAGTAATTATTAAATAAAAATTAAAAAAAAAAAGAATTTAAAGCTCTTTCTAACTTGACCTTGACTCCTTTCCTCCCCTTTACAGATTCAGCTGTTGTCATCTTCTCAGTTCTTTCTAACATTTCTTCCTCTCTCTCCTACCTCAGGGCCTTCTCACTCTCTATCTCCCATGTCTGGAATGTGCTATAGCCACTTATCTTCTCTTAATTAACTTGGCTTCCTTTAAGACTCAATTCAAAGCTCATATTCTGCAAGAGGCTTTTTCTAGTACCTCCTCTCACTCCTACCAGCTGCTAATATTTTCCCTTCTAACAACATATAACTAACAACAATAACTAATATTTATATAGCACTTACAGTGTGCCAGGCATCGTGCTAAATATTTTACAAATGTTATTTTATTTGTTTCTCCCAACAACCCTAGCAGGTAGATGTTATTATAATTCCCATTTTTCAGATGAGGAATTTGAGGCAAAAAGAGGGTCACTAGCCAGTTAGTAAGTGTCTGGCGCTGAAACTGAATTTAGGACTTCCTGGCTCTGGGACTGGCGTTCTAACCACTGACCCACCTAGCTGTCTCAAGTCTACTCTAAAGATAGCTTGTTTACATGTTATTAAAAATGTATGGTCCCTGAAGACAAGGCTATTTTTGTCTTTGTTTGACATATATAGTAAGTATTTAATAAATATTTGTTGACTGATTCGCAGGATCATCCATGCAAGGGCACAAAGGTAGGATCATCATGCTTTGAGCTATTGCAAAGAAAAACTATTTATAAATTATAGAGAGGTAAAGAAGTATGAGTTATTATCTTCAAGGACGGCCCTGAGGACAGCCCAAACATGACTAATCATCCCAGACTTTAAGATCTTTTAGTGAATGCATTTCCCTCTCATTCCTCAAGAAAATGGAGGCCCGGGTATTGGTTCAGCCACTTTCTTAAATTGTGTGACCTTTCCAAAGTTGCTCTTTGTGAGTACATCTGTTTATAGAGAAGACTGAATACTATCATCGAATCAGAATGACAAAGATGGGGAGGACATTAGAGATCAAATAATCTTCAATCTTAATTTTCCAAGTGAGGGCTATGTTCATGCTCACACTGTATATGAATGCTATGTACAAGCTTACACAGCCAGTTAGTGGTTGAGCCAAGATTGGGTTGGTTTTCAATTCCTGGCTCAGTGTTCTTTTTCCTATATTGTAATTGCCTCTTTTAGGTGTCTCCCCACTCAGACTTACTGTAATTCAGAGACTAGCTAAGAAATTTTCAAATTTGGACAAGTTTCCTTTTATGTAATTTCAGTCTATCTTACTTCGATCTAAGTACCTCACTATGCCCATTTTACAAATGAGGTTATATACAAATAAGGTTATAATATTCTTAGAAGTCAAGTAACACTTATTAAGTTAATAATAGGATTATATACTTTTAGCTAGTAGGGACAGTCAACTTGATTTTACAAATAATAACAATAATAATAACAAAAATGATAGCTCACATTAACAGCCTGCAAAATACTAGTCAGAAATTTTCTCAATTGATCTGTACAATCATCCTATGAAGTAGATAACATATTATTATCTCTGCTTTATGTATGAGAAAACTGAGACGCAGAAGTGAAACAATTTGCAGAGGGTCATACAGATAAACTGACGTTGGATTTGAAATTAGGTTTTCCTGACTTCAACTCCAGCAATGCCCTATTCTATGTCACACCTCTCAATAGTCATACAGGAGAGCTCCCACTAAGAATTACTCATTCAAAAATAGCTTATAGCAGAAGACTTACAAAAATGACCGACTTTTCTTTTTGTTAAATTTTTTTTATTAAAGCTTTTTATTTACAAAGCATATGCATGAGTAATTTTTCAACAATGACCCTTGCAAAACCTTCTGTTCCAAATTTTCCCCTCTTTCCCCCCACCTCCTCCCCTAGATGGCAAGTAGTCCAGTACATTAAATATGTTAAAATATATGTTAAAAGTGATCAATTTTTCAATATGATCCAAAGCAAACTGGCAATATAAAATAAAAAATGGAATTATTAATAAAAGGGGAATTTAAAAGTCCTTAAATCAGTTTGTTTGGGTATATCTTTTTTCTCCAAACTTAAAACAGGGAAAGAGGTAAATGAAACATTTGTTTATTTTATTTATTCATCTATCTGTCCATCCATTATTTATTTATTTGTTGAGACATTTGGGGTTAAGTGACTTGCCCCCAGTTACACAGCTAGGAAATGTTAAGTGTCTGGGGCCAGATCTGAACTCCGATGTTTATTACTTCAGGACTGGTGTTTTATCCATTGTGCCATCTAGTTGCTCTAGAGAAACATTTGAAAATGAAAAGCATAATCATTGTTGTAATTTGGAATGAAGTATTTTATTTGGATCATCAAATAAAATAAGAAATACCCATTAGAATATGGTCCTAAGAACAATATGTAAAATAACAATCCCAGTATATTTAATGAAAATATATGCTTCAAGTAAATTAGCATATTGAATATAGCAAATAAATAGATCCTACAAACATTAACCTGATGATGACAGGGAGAGGAGAGAGGGTTAAGAAGGTGGGAAGAAGGTAGATTTCAGAAAGACTAGAACTTGAAACTGACACCCAAGTCACATAAAAGTCAGAGCAATATATTAATGAAAATTAGAAACATACATTTTCAAACTCTTCCTTTTTATTTTTAGGGTTCCAGAGGGATTTTTATCCTCTTAAATCTCATGTAACCATTTCTGAACATTGCTTATGTCACCCATAGCCCAAGTGATCCAGATAATATAATCTAGCCATCATTAGGAACCATGAAATTGCAGTCCCTCAGGGAAGAAGAGCAAGCTCTCTGTTCCATACGGAAAAGCCATTAATTAGGAGATCTGAGTGTTTAACATGATTGTGTACTACACTGATTCCAATCTCACCATTGAGCAGCTATCATTGTTAATGAATTATTGGGGACAAAGTTGACTTAGTGCCAGAAGACATCACTTAAAATTAAAAATGATTCACAAAATATCTAGGAGCTGTGCTTCAAAGTCTAAACAGAAACGTCTCACTTTATCACCTGTCGGCAAATCATTACAATCATCATTGCAAAAAATATCTCCATTTAATGCAAATTTTAATTAAAAGTTGCTTTTCAATGCATTGTAATCGGCCAACAATCCATTTTATAGAAAATGATATTATTTTCTCTGATTCTATATAACCATCTGGTCACTTGGCAACCATTTCCCCAACTCTCTAGGCTAGATTGGTGTTTTAAGAAATCTCCCTAAACTACTGTTTAAAACTACAATAATATAGCCTTGAAAATTAATACAAAATATAATTTGCAGTGAAGAAATTGGAATCAGTGTTCTTGCTGCAGCATGGTGGAAAGGTCAGAGACCTGGGTTTGGGTAATCTTAGGCTAGGCTCAAAGACTGTTTTCTCATTTGTAAAATGGGCATAGTGATATTGGAAATGATCAGACTCGAATGGTTTGTTGTGTGAGTCAAAGAAGATTTAATGACATGAAGTGAAAATACTCAGTAACCATAAAATTCTTTATAAATGGAAACCATTATTATAATTATTGCTCTCCTTTTGTGAGCAGTGGTTTGTGATGCTAAGTAGCAGTGTTTCAAGGGCACTGGCCATACTTGCACACCAGTGATGTAGACCAGACTTCATTATTAAGTCTTACTCTGATGTTTTGCCATGGAATAAAGGTACTTCTGGCTTTTCTAAGCTATGCTAGAAAAGCTTTGAAAACAGGGATGATGTTACCACAGCTATTATTGAAGAACCAACTAAGTAGATTATAGAGAGGCTCATCATCAGAGAAAGCCAGCCATCCTGTGTATGGTCAATGAATGACAAATATTTTGACTATAGAAAGCCATGAAACTTGGATATAGAATTTAAGGTCATTTAGTAGATCATAACTTCCTTGAGGTCAGGGACTGGGTTCTTTTTGATCTTTGTAGCTCCAATGCCATGAACATTTAAAGATAATAAATATTTGTTGAATTTTTTAACACCTTAGATTTTTGGGGGGTAAATTTTTTTGTGATATTACAAACATCAGTAAACAATGAATTTTTCATCTATGAAGACTAGAAAAAGGATTGCATATGATTCCAAGAATCTCCATTATATACAGCTTTTTTTTTTTAAAGTTCATGTTATATTTAACATGTATTAGTCAACCTGCCATCTGGGGAAGGGGATAAGGGAAAGGAGGGGAAAAATTGGAACAAAAGGTTTTGCAGTTGTCAATGCTGAAAAATTATCCATGCATATATCTTGTAAACAAAAAGCTATAATAAAAAAAATTCATGTTAAAAATTTAATTTGGTATTTCTACAAGACTCTCTAATCCTTCTTTGAAGCACCTTCTCTCTTCTATGCACTTTTTTTCATATTTGATACTTGTTTTTATTAATTATATTACTATTTTAAACCTGCTTTCCTCTCAAAAAAGCCCTCCCATATTTGCTTTCTGTTTAGTAATAACATTAATATAATTCCTATGTGTGTTGTGAATAAACGAATAAAGCATTTATTAAGTGCTTACTATGTGCAAAACACTGTGCTAACTGAGTACTGTGGAGACAAAGATTTCTCTGGAATGAGAAAAATTCCAGCTCAAGAAGCTCACATTCTAATAGGGGTGACAACATGTAGCTTTCACTTATGTCTCATTGTTAAGGTCATTATTTAATGTCATTACTCTCGGGACTTTTAGGCTTGCTGCTTGGCTCTACCTTATATGCTTTTTGCCCCCATATACTCTGTAGTTATTGGAATGTGATTGTACACCCCACTGTAATCATGGTCTTTCCTGGTGAGCATCTAAAGAATACATGTGCATGCCCCCATTTCAAAATTTCATAAATGATCAATTCAGTATTTTTATAATATTGGAATTTATTGTGCTTTGATAGGTTCTTTTTTTCCCTTTGGTTTGTTCAATTTCTATTTAAATTCTGTATTTCTTGATCTGTTAATTTGGTTATTTTATAATTCTGTAAACATTTATTAATTATATTTGCTGTCAATTTTTTTGGTATTTAATTGAACAAAAGTTTCCAATGATTGTGTTTTCTCTTCATTTGTTATGAATCCTCTTTTCATTTTAGATTTAGGCAATCTGGTTTTCTCCTCTTTTGGAGGAGGGGTCAGATTATCCTGTTGTTTATTTACTTCATTAAAAAAAAAAAAACAAGTTCCTAGTTTTGTCAGTTCATTTTGGGGTTTTCAATTTTACTTTGATTTTCAGAATTTCAATTTTTGTTTTTAATTTTTTAAAAAATTCTTAAAAAAATTTTCAAGTTGCTTTCGAATTCATTGATCTATACTTCCTTTCTCTTTGTTGATGAAATTGATGGTGATATTGATCTAAGGATTTATGCCATGGATATAGACCAAAGGTTTTTAGCAATTGTCTCATTGATGTAACTTTTTGAAATTAGATATTTATGTGATTTTTTCGTTGACCCATGAATTCTTTCATGTTAAATTTAAGTTGCACTTAAGTTTCATTCATTTCTTCAAATGATCTTTACTGATTACATTTTTTATTGCATTGTGATCAGTAAAGAATGTTTAATATTTTTGTTTTTCTGCATTTGTTAATGAAGTTTTAATGTCATAAAAGTTTTTAGAACAGTGCTTTATAGAGCTGAGAATATGTGTACTCTTTCCTACTTCCATTCAATATCCACCAAAAGTCTATGTAATCTGCAAAAGATTTTATTCAATTTCTTTTTTGTTTTTTCCCCTCTAATTTGTGGTGTTTTGTAAGGGTCTCTTGATACTATAGTTTACTGTCTATTTCTCTCTACAATTCAATTAATTTTCCTTTTAAGTATTTGTATGCTATGTCATTGGTATGCCAACTACTAATATTTCATTTTTTATGGTACCCTTGAGCATAAAACCTTCACTCTACTTGTCTGACATGATTTCTTCTTTAGCTTTTCTAAATTCACCTGAAGCATAATAAATTCTGTTCTAGCCTTATAGTTTAACTGTGTGAATCTTTTTTTTTTTAAGTGTGTTTTTTATACACAATGTATTTTAGGATTTTGCTTTCTAACCCATTTTGTGACTTTCCTCCCTTTTATGGGTCAATTGATCTTAATTATCCTCATGGTCATAAATATGAATTATTTACTTCTTTCCATTATATCTTTTTTGGGGGGAGAGGAGGTTGGAGGTTCATTTCATTGTTTTCATTCTCCTATTTGCAAAAGAGGAGCTGGAGAAAGAAAAGAAATATGATTAACATTATTATAGTCTATTATTGAAGTGTTCTGTTCTTCAACCTTCTCTGGTTCTCTTTTCTTTACCTTCATATTCTTAACTTACATTTGATCTTCCTCTCTTTTTAATATCTTCTTTTATAATTAATCCTCTCAAGATGATGTTTGTATTGCTTACACCCATTTTCCCCTTGATTCTGCCATTCTTAAACTTTGCTCTCTTTTCTTCCCCTTTCTTCATTATCTTTTTCTTACTATATTCCTTTCTTTTCTTTTCCTTTTCTCTCTGAAATCATTTCTATGTTTGCATGTTACTTGATCCATTTTTGACTCTTGATAATAGTGAGATTCTAAAGGACACATTTTCCTTTTCTCCTCTTATTAGAAGTCAAACCCATCATAATCATTTAGGATCTTCTATGTGCTCATATATAGTTGCCTTTCTAGCTTTCCTTTCACTTCTGTATTTGTGCTTTAAAGTTTCCACTGAGCTCTTGTATTTTCATTGAGAATGCTTGAAAGTTCTACAGTCTATTAAAAATCCATTCTCTTCTGTCCCCAAACTTCATAAGATTATTCTTTTTGTATAAGGTCTTCTTGGCTACCAGCTTTTGCCTTTTGGAATGTAAATTCTAATTTAGAGTGTTACTACATGGTGTTAGGTGATCCTGACTAAGATTCCTGACTCTTTCTTTCTGATTGCTTGCAATATTTTTTCTCCATCTTGCAAGCTTTGGATTTTGATTATGATACTCTGGTGTTTTCAGTTTGGGGTTTCTTTCAGGAGGTGATTGGTGGATTCTTTCCATATTCACTTTCCCCTTTGGTTCCACTAGATGTGTACAGTTTTCCTATTTCTTGAATTAGGTACTCAGGGTTTTAGATTTGTCATGTTTTTCAGTAGTGATGATTCTTAAGTTATTTCTCCTAGATTTGTTTTTCAGGAGAGTTGTTTTTGATAGTAACTATCTTTTATTTTCATCTATTCCCCTCTCCCCCAATTTTTTTTTACTTTGAATATTTTTTATTGTTTTATTCTATTTTATTTTTAGGTAAACTGCTTAGGCAAAATTCTCCACTTTCTAGCCTGCTTCAAGGTTAGAACCCCTTTGGGGTACTTATTTAAATTCTAAGTTTATTTTTACCTCTAATTTTATTTTTTCATGAATTCTTGTGACCAAGTCATTTTTTCTCCTCATAGGCTATGTTAGACTATATTGTGGACATTCTCTTTATATGCATTTCAACCCATAGTATTTCTTCATTGTATTCGATTGTTTTTTTTTTTTTCTATTTATCTCATTTTCCCCCTAATTACTCATTCCAGCTAATACTGACTACTGAGATCTTTTTTTTTTCAATGCTGGATTATGTGGAGATGTTTACATTATTGAAAACATTTTTTTCGTTTACTATACAATGTTGAAATCAGAGTTAGAACTGAATTTGAATTCTGGGTAAGTCAATTAAACTTTTTGTGTTTCAATTTACTCATCTGTAAATTGAGGATAACGGCACTTATGTCACAGTGTCATTGTGAGGATCAAATGAGTTAATATATGTAAAGCATTTTCAAATCTTAAGTACTATATCAATGCTAGTTGCTATTATTATATTTGCTGGGGTATATGTGAAAGAGGTGTATTTGTTCTTTACAATCCTTCTAATCTTAACCAGAAGCATGGGAAGTGCTTTGTTTTTCTATCTCCATATGCTATTGTCACTGAGCAAAGAACCAGGGTTTTGAGTCTTTGGTATCTCAGTTGCTCTTCTTGATTAGATGGGGAAAGGGCAAATGACACTGTGAGGCCATAGGAGAAAAGACTCCATAGGGCCTGACAAGAAACAGATTGACTAACTGTGACTTATGTAGATTGGTTTGAGTGAGAAGGCTCCTGTCAGCTTTCCTCGAGATATCTCATCCCAGGGTACAACAATGAGAGGCCAGAGAGATAATAAAGTAGTACTAACCAGTTATCAAGCTGCCCCAGGCTGACTCATCTTTGGTCTTGGATATGGATGGTAATCATAGTGCAATTGGGGGAGGCATGAGGCCCTGTCTGTCTGATTTGTTGAATGAAATGGGCTGTGATCTATTTAATAGGAGCTCCCACAATAAACTATGGACCTTTCAAAGAATCAAAGTAAAATGAAAGCTTCATGACTCACATACCTATACCTATATCATGGCCTATTCATGGTAGAATTCAGATAATCCCTTTTTTGGAAGACAGTTTTATTTAAACTTTATTGGACTTCTGAGTCTTTGTTCTTTAGAATCCTCCAAATTGAGCTCTACTAGATTTTCATATACATAGAAACTAAGATGATTTTTTAAAATTTCGTAGTTACATTTTGGGCTCTTATATTGAGTGAAATTGAGAATTGTTTCTATGATAAATGCTATAAATATTGTCTTTGACAACAGTATTTAAATTTGAACAAAAGTAAATTACTACAGTTGGATGTCTAAGGATTTGCAATTTCATGGTATGTTTGGAGATGCTGGAAATACAGGGGGAAAAGTCTTATGCAAGGAAGGCACACTTACTTAAAAACACTGTGAAATGTATTTTCTGATTTTATCTTCATGAAATCTCTATGAAACAGATAGGGACAAATATAGTATTGCTGTCTCCAGTTTGCAATTTTGGAAATGGAAGTCCAGAGTGGTTAAGTGATTTATCCAATGTCACATAGCAACTTGTTATCATTGCTACGCTGATTCCCATGAATGAAATGTGAATTTCTTGACTCAAACTATATCCTGGCCCAGTAAAATATCTCTTCTTTGCCATGCTCTGTTCTGGCTTCAGCTTTTAGATGAGGTGGGGAATAGGGATGGAGAAAGTGGGAAAGAGGAAAACAGAAGTAGTAGGAGCTGTAGACAGGTAGATAGCCATAGCCATATACACATAATGTGGTGCAGCTCCTAGGGAACATGTAGCAGTGGCCTTGAAGCCACCTGGCCTTGGGAGTGATGTATTTAGGAATGATATATTTCTTCCCTTAGGCTAACCTGCCCTACTTTATTCTATATGGTCAGAATGCTAAGGCTACATATATTGCTGGCTGTTAGGTAACAGTCTGTTGGGCAGTGATAATAGTTTTGGAAACTAATGAGCAATAATAATGAGGTGTTTAAAAATTAATGCAGACACAGAACAAAATTGGGTGTCTGCTCCTTGACCTAATGACTTTCCAGGCCTAAAAACATACCTCTGGAAGGTTTCCCCATGAGCTCTGTCCAGAGAAGTATGGACACTATACTTGCGCACAAAGTCAGAACCAGACCACTCTTCAATTCCATCTCTAAGCCATAAAATTAGCACATCAGTGACATGAAGCACCTGGGTCTCTCTAACTTTTCCTTATAAATTTACTTTCTTGCTCCTGTTTTTTTGTTAACTTCTTTTGGAATTTAGCCCACTCTAATTGGCATTACAATTATAACAAGCTTTACTCCCTGAGATGGGTTCAAGCCTGCAAATTCTTTTGAGATACCTCATGATGCCAGTCTGGAACCCCAACATTTTGGGGATGTCCCTTGACCTCCCAACATACATATATATGCATGTATGAATATATGTCTATCTGTCTGTATTATATGAGACTGTACTCATTGGTAGAGCAGTATAGTGAAGAAGAAAAAGTGCTGGGTTTAGTCAGAGGACTGGCATTCAAATCTTCGCCCCGCCATTTACTAGTTTTGTGACCATAGGCAAATCAAACCTTTCTGCTCCTTAGTTTTCTCATCTATAAAATAAGAAAGTTGGTCTTAGACCTGTTCTGGCAATAAATCTCTGATTCTAAGAGCCAAGGAAGTAACTGGAGCCATGCATCTAGGACCACTGGTGCTGTTTCCTAGGGAAGAGCTAGTGTCTTTTTTATGACTAAATTAAAGGATGTCTTATGGCAGTGGGAGATAAAGGGCTGGATTCAAAAACTTAAGAAAACTGCTCCCAGTGTTTTAACACAGGGCCCAACAGAAGAGCTGGAGGAGAGATTCAGCCCTGGCAGAGAATGAGCTACATCCAGATCCATTGGATATTATATAAATTTATTTTTCCAGTTCATAGAATCCAGAAAAGGTGTCAAAGGAGGAATGTAAGAACTTGGTCATCTCCGTTACCACCTCATCATTTGGTATTGGTCAAGTTACTTCCTTTCTTAGCATCTGCTTCCTTATCTGCAAAAAAATGATGGAACCAGATCTCTAAGGTTCCTTTAAGTTTGAAGGTCTTTAGGTCTCTAAAGTGGGTTGGCTTTTGCCATGCTGTCAGTTCTATATTTCCCTTCACACTTCTACCCTCTCAGTCCTCTCTCTTTTGCTCTGCTGGCCCAGAGTCACTGAACATGAACGTCATTTTTCCCCTCATAAAAGATTTCAGAAACTTGTCCCATCTAAAGTAAGCAGTCCTTTTAATCCCTTTTCTGGACCCGAAGGTTTTAGATGAAAATCTCACCAGTCTAACTGTGTGAATGATAGAAGGATGGTTGGATAGAGGCAGCAATCGAAATGACCATTTTCTAGAATTTAGCTTCCTTTTTCTCCTTTCAGAGAAGAAAGGAGAAGAGAGAGAAAGATAAAAGTGAAAGTCTTAGAATACATCTCCAGCTTTATTTCCTGTGATTCAACAGGTTGGGTGGTGAGTTCATATCCATACTGGTAGGTAATTCTTAGCCCTGTGGTCAACTTTTTGATTGCATATCTAGTTAAATGTTTCTGTTTAACAAGTGGTTTAAAAAAATTCTAAGTCTGAGATTTATACAATTCCCTCATTTGAATAGGTTTTCATGGTCCCAGTTATATATAGGATGGTGTGTGTGTGTATGTGTGTGTGTGTGTGTGTGTGTGTGTGTGTGTGTGTGTGTGTGTGTGTAAACCTAGGATCTAATTTCCTTAAGCGAATGGGTTACCCATATAAGAATGGTGTCCCAACATTAGCCCAAATAGATTATTATCTAGACAAATCTTACATGTGAAGAATAAGTTCCAGCTTTTACCCATACTCAATTATCAGTCTTTTATAAAAACTTAAAGGACATTATAAGGGGAAAAAAAAAAACACCCAAGACTGTCCACTGGATTGTTTCTTAGTACCCTTCTCCAATGGTTTCATAGTGATATGGGGGCATTATTTTCCATTACTTGTATGATATAGGGGGTTCAGAGATTAGTAGGCTTTAAGAGAACTAATATGGACAAATGACTTATCTAGAGTAACACAGAAAATTATGGCAGAGTTAGGAATAAAAACAATGTCTCTGGGTGATCAATTAGTGCTGTTTGGTCAATTCTTCCTAGTGTCTGGGACCAGAATCAGTTTGAATTAAGAATAAATCTGTCCCACTGTTATTGATTTGCGTTTTTAAGAGGACTGGCGAGACTTACATGAACTGATGCCGAGTGAAATGAGCAGAACCAGGAGATCATTATATACCTCAACAATGATACTGTTTGAGGATGTATTCTGATGGAAGTGGACCTCTTCGATAAAGAGAGCCTTAATTGATCAAAGATGGACAGAAGCAGCTACACCCAGAGAAAGAACACTGGAAATGAATATAAACTGCTTGCATTTATGTTTTTCCTCCCGGGTTATTTATACCTTCTGAATCCAATTCTCCCTGTGCAACAAGAAAACTATTTGGTTCTGCACACATATATTGTATCTAGGATATACTGCAACCCATTCAACATGTCATCTCGGGGAAGGGGTGGAGGGAGGGAGGGGTAAAATCGGAACAGAAATGAATGCAAGGAATAATTCTGTAAAAATTACCCTGGCATGCGTTCTCTCAATAAAAATTATTTTAAAAAAAAAAGTTGTTTCTTAACTAATAAAACAATAATGTAGAAGCTCCTGAAAGTTGCATTGAGCCCCAGTGAAGGTATCAACCTAGTATTAATAGACAACTTTACAATAATAGCTTGCATTTACACTACGATTTTAGTTAATAAAATACCTTACAACAAATCATAACAAATTTTATCCTCAGAACAATCCTGAGAGGCAGATGCTGTTATTTCCTTTTTACAGATGAAGAAACTGAGACAGAAATAGATTTAAGTGACTTGCCCAAGGTCATTGACTGGATTGTATCTGCAATAGGATTTGAACCCAGGCCTTCTAGATTCCAGAAGTAGCTCACTATCCAATACAATGTTTTCCTCCCTTTAAAGCAGCCTACTTTTATCATCTCTCTTTTGGAGGCAAATGAGAATACTGTAGGGATGGTTTCACATGATATAGAGACTGATCTAGTTAGGGGCTACCTGCTTTACAAATATAAAACAAAATATTTCAATAGCCTTACACTCTTCCTGATCTTTATCCAAGTGTTTTTTTAAGAGGAAATGCGATGAGTTGGAATCAATGGTTGGAGACATTGAGTTGTGAGTTTTCTGACTGGAGTTCCTTTACAAACCCTACTCCTATCCTTACCTAAAAAATGAGGAAAATGACCTTGGTCTGTGTAGGGCAATTATGGGGAGTTTCTTGAGAAAATCATCCCCTAGGATTTTGCAATCTCTCTTAGCAGTGCCAATTCTTGTTGACAGGCAGTAAGATCATTGTTGTTTTCCCCAGGCAGTCCTGATAGCATAAGATAGGTCACTGGTCAAAAAGATGTATAAGAACTTTGTATCAAGAAGTGGAAAGGTTTTGGGGACTATGCAGCATGCGAGATTGTTCAGAATATCCAAAATAGAGTACTAATTACATATATGTTAACGATGATGGGTGAGTAAAATCATGCAGGTCTGGCCCAACATAAATTCATATTGTAAAAGACTTTCTATTTTTTCTACCCATAGCCAGTGGGTAGAAAGCTCTCCCTTATCAAAACCTGCCTCTTTAGAGAGGATCTGAAATTTACTCACACTTACAGGTAAATGACTGAGAAGATTAATAAATATGTTACCTCACCTCTAAGCTTGTTTACATTTTAACACACAAAACTTTCATCCAAAGGATGACATTTTAGGCATCTTTCAGCTCCTGGGAGAGACCGAGGGCCATTTTGGTGTCCCTAAATTTCTATCACACACATAAGTATGCTAAGATCTCAGTCATACAAGCTGTCAGAATCACTCTAAGCTATAAGGCAGAATTTTGATGCAAGGATTTGGGGAATAACAAATTTCAAATGGAACTTAATTCCTAAATTAACACTGAGAAGGGCGGATGCCACCAAGAGACAGTCAGACTGGGTTTAAAGTTTATATGTAAACTCTTCAAATTTAGTAACCCACTACTCCTTTCTCCATTTAATTTCTCCTCTTCCAAAGATATACACAAATCATTTCTAAATTCCTCGCTATCTGTTCTTCATAAACCATAGGCTTAGGCATGCAGGTACCTTCCTAAAGAAGTGATATCATATATTCTCCATTTTGCTTTCTGCCCTGCCAGACTTTAGTTTTTCAGACTTTAAAAAAAAAGAAAGAAAGAAAAAAAGAAAGAAAGAAAAAGAAGAGGCTGAAAAGCAAAGTTGAGTTAGATAACATACTCAGTTCTCTCTGGATCTGTCCCCTATTGAACACATCTGGGGGAAGCTAGAGATGGAAGGCATACAGTGCTGAACTGTGCTGGTCATACCTTCAGGAAAAGTCCAAGTAACTATCAGTGGACTTTTTGTGAGCAACAGATCAATACGAAGCTTCATATCAGCCAAGCTATTATTCACGCCAAAGGCGGTTGTTTGGATGAAGGGAAGGACTGAGTGCACAAGTTCACTGAATCATACATAGTACAGAACTCTCCTTTTCGTTTTTTTCCCCCCTTTCTGTCGATGCCTTCATTATTTATGTAGGACAAGTAAAACACAGTGGGTTCAGGATGATGAAATATTTTTCTCTGTTGTCCCTGCCATGATTATACCAATATGGTTTTGTGTACATGTGTTTTCTTGGGTTTACACAAGATGTGACACCCAACCCGCCCCTGACAATTGGGTCAACAGAGACCTTTACACTGGTAAGAAAAAAAAAGGAAAGGGGGTAGTTAGCTGGAGAGCAGGGTGGTATTGTGCTGCCAACCATTGGCTCTTTTGGACATCTCACTGTAGACTTTTTCCAACTGAGTGAGCACTTTTTGGTGATATTTTCCCCTCTGGACTCTAGAATCTCATTGCTAAATTGAGGAACTATCACTGAGGCCCCTTAGGGGTTCAGCTGTGCCTCTGGCTACTCTACAAGGGGTCCCCCAAGATAGTTTCAGAGCCTTATCTGAGAGCTTTGCTGAAAACAACTGCTCAACAACCTGACCCATTTTCAAAAAGAGGAAGTCTCATCTGAAATCTTTATATCCACAAGATGAATACTACCTTCCCTGCTAGAGGGTCAGGTACTTTTTTTTTTTTTTAAACAGTGTCTAACATGCTATACAAGTAACAAAATAGTAAAAATAAAACTATATACTTTAGTCCCACTGAAAAGAAGACTATACTCTCCAGCCTCATCAGTACCACTAGATTGAGACCCATTAGCTCCAGAGGTTAAAAGCTGAAGATCAAGGGCCACAGAATGAAACTTATCCCCGACTTTTCCTTATGCTAGCCTCCAGGTGTATAAATGTTCTCATGGAATATCACTGAGTAGGAGAGCCTAGATTGCTCTGTGCAAAGTCAATCTTATATGGATTAAAGTATATATCCTATAGATGATGACTCTATGTATCTTTGTATACAAAAGATGAGGCATTATAATCTGAATATTATTTCTCATAGAGATCAGTGTGGTGAATTGGATTGAAGATCATCCCAGGAGTCAGAAGGGCTGGGTCTGAATTCTGCCTTGATACTAGTTTCTCCATGAGAACTGGGCCTGGTTTGGTTTTTCTATTTGAATCATCTTTGCCCAGCACATAGTAGGTGCTTAATGAATGCTTGTTGATTGTGTGACCACAAGTAAGGCAAAGTTCTAAGACTAATTAGCTAAGTTAGTGGGTGGGATATTACTTGGATTATGGTCAGAAAATGAAGAGGTTTCCCACATTAACATCAAAGCTCCTTGACATGCTGCTTCATGTTACTTCTTTTTTTTTTAGATTGATAAAAGAGGTTTATTATTAGATAAGCAAAGTTAAAGTATAGGAGAAGGTAGAGATAAGGAGGGCACTGGACAGAGGGTCCAGTGGACAGAGGGTCCTCACATGATAGCCATGTTTGGAATCTCTGCCCATGTTACTTCTAATAAATCGAACAATTCAATTCAAAGTTTATAGCATTTATATGACCATCTTATACCTCCAGGGTTCCTTTAGTATTTAGATAGTAGCAGAGCTTTAAGTTTTGGGAATGGACAATGTTTGCATCTAGTTCTTTGTGAGTGAAACTGGTGCCTTTATACCTTTTCAAGCATGGGAAGCAAAAAAAATGTCCTTTAATCTGAGTTTTGTCTTCCATCTTCTCTCATCCTCTTCTTATTGTAGCTTAGGCTCATATGGCATGAGAGAAGGGTTCCAAAAAGTTAGAGTTGTAGAGAGGTATCATGTAGAATCAGATTATTCCTTCTGGAAAGGATCTAAGAGGATATCCACTTTAACTCATTTTATTTACAGAAAAGGAAACTAAGAAGAGAATGCCTTTCCCAGGTTAATTGTATAACTATAAATATAATGGTGACTGGTATAAATAATAAATGGTATAAATAATAACAGAGCTGAAACTCGAACTCAATATTTCAGTCTGATGCTCAATATCTGACATCACACAGCAAACCATTCTACTACTCTGATGCTTTTTCACATCCCTGAGGGTAGCATAGCTCTGCTCATGAACTGTCAGTGTTTTGGGTCTTTTGGGTCCTTTGGGTCAGATCCCTTGAGTGCAAGTGGGCTAAGCTGGTGAGGTAGAGGAAATCTTTAGATACATCAGATCCCACTAGACAGTGGTTCTCTCACACCCTTTCCTCTCTCCCTCCCCCTTTCAGTAAGTTGCAGCAGTCAGAAAAAATGCCCTGGTCTTTGAACATAAATTGTTCTCTGATTTACCATGACGCAGCTTTTTATTCTTAGGCCCCCCAAAAGTATAGCACCTGCTGAAAGGCAGATCAATTCGTTGATAGCAAGTCATAGTCAAAAAGTGGCCAAAAGGTCAAACTCAGAAAAGCATTGCTCCTGTTACCCATTATTGAAACATTATTTGCAATCAGCTATGGTCGACTACACAGAGACACCCTCCCATCACGCCTGGCCCCAGACAGCCTTCTAAACAAAAGCCTGCCTTTCAGATTTCAGCACTTACTTCATTTTAGACCATGTTGCTCTAAATACATGTTTGGGCAGAGCAGCAGACAATTGAGCAACAAGGCTGTATAAAAGCACATTTCTCTGCAAACTAGCTCATGCTGCAGTCAGCAGCACTGGCCTAGGTTTTCCACACCTAACTCCTTATTTCTCCTGGGAAACTGTGGCCAGAGAGCAGTATTCAAGGTCCCTCCTAGGCTAGTCTTCCAAGACAGAAAGACAAGGAAATTATGGTTTGGACCCGAATGAAAGTGGTTAATTCACAGCTACGTCAGGAAATGGACATATGTTAAATGACGGGAAATTTCATTACTTAAAATCAGGCTCCAAATTTCCTCCCCAACTCCATGAAGGATGCCTGCTATACAGGTTGCAAATTAAGAACAATTATTTTCCTCTCTTGCACTTGAATCTAACTTACAGCTAAAGTCATTTAAAGGGGTTAACATCTACCTTAATTAAATATTAAAGTGTGCCTGTACCTGCTGCTATTGTTGCCCCTTCGAATAAGATATAACCTATTTTTGACAAGTTTTCATCTTTCTCTGTGGAAGACGCTACATGAAACCAAATCAGTGGCAAAGAGGAGGGTAATGAATAATCTATTCCATATTCCAACAGTACCCAGAGCTCTGAGTGGAAAAAAAATATTCAGTCAGATGATAGCAAGAGGCTGCCGAGGTACCACATGACACAGCTAATGTTTAAATAATAATAATAAAAAAACCGCGATAAACAAATCATTAGCCCTTAACAGTTGTTTAATGCAATTTGTTAATGAACGTAATGGTGGGGACTAATAATGAAAGAAAATAAAAACGTCTAAACAGGCGCCAAGTTGCCGGTGATGCGCAATTATTTCCTTGTCAAGTTTTTATGATTTAATGAGCTCCTCTGGGACTGACGGCTGTCAGTCAGTCGTGACTTTTTGACACCATTACAACTTCAAATACAGCAGCAGGCAGGCTGTTTTCCTCGGATTTGAAATACTGAAATGATCTGACAGTTTTAAAGAAAAGATGTGCAAAAAAAAAAAAAAAAAAAGGAGAAAGAGAGAGGGAAAGAGAGAAGACAGTTTCTGTTTCTTTCTTTCTTTCTTTTTTTCTTTTCTTTCCTTTTTTTTTTTCCATGGGGTAGGCAATCTTTGGATGCTGTTTGGTAATGAAAACCCAATCACTGAGGTCATTATCTGATGAGGTTTTTTGGACCGGGCAGGGTTTCTTCCTCTTTATTTCTTTACTTAATGATAACCCTCAATGGGTTTGCCCCGCATGGGATGGTCAGAGCTGCACAATTTTGTTCACCATTAATTTCTGCCTTTGAAGCTCGGGGCTCAGAAGCAGGAGCAAAGCAAACCCCCCACCAAGCTAGTTCCAAAATAAGACAATCCAGCCTGCCTTAAACAGAATAGCAAATGGCCTTCCAGCCCCGGGATGGGAACTGACGTCAGGCCCGCTGCATTTTTAGATATTTTCCCTCAATGTGGAGCATTTAAAACTCTTTAAAACTTAAGCGTCTTTAATTAAATTGCTTTTGATTTTGGATCAGGGTAACAGCGTTTTATTTATTCTGTCAGGGAAACGGTTTTAGTCTGCATGAATTTTACACAGTAATATACCGCACCCCCCTTTCTCCCATGCATCATTTCCAACAAAGGCAACCGACATTAGAAACATTCGACTCTTTGAGGCTTACATTTGTAAGTACTTAGAATCATTCACAGATCCAAGACCTGCTTCAAATTTGACAAGCTACTTCCGGCAAATGTGGGAATACCCAAATCTGGGGAGGGATGGGAGGTGAGGGAATATGCCCTCTGGAGGGTACTTTTCTTCTCAATTTTTCCAACATCTATTCAAGCGTCATGATGGGGGAGTTCAAGAGATCCTCCAAATCTACTTCATCCCAACTCTCCCCAGAGACAAACGGGCTTGCCTTACCACAGGGGGTCATTACAGGAGGAAGGGGGAGCTGGTGAGGCGTGTCTGTTCAACTTTGATACCCCTGTCCCAAAGTGCAGAAATGAAGTTTGGACAACAGCACATATTGACAGTGACATGGGCAAAAGGCAACTAGTCCCTGAAAAATTAGTACTCTATTCCCTCTCTCATAGCAGTGACTTCAACATGAATTACAGGTTTAAGGGAGATAGTTTAGAGCTTAAAAATCTGGATTACAAAATTGATTGGGCTCCCTTGGTGGATCCAGAAGCCACTGCTAGGTACTGGAGCATGCTTCGGTAACTAGATAAGTAGATGTATACTTTAGGATCAATAGATCTGAATGAACACTAGAGAGGACATGCTATTAGAGCCATACTATTAGCACTCCAAACAGAAAGAAGTGTTTTTTAAAAATGATTTCTATAATGTTTTTTTAGTGCTAACAGATTTTTGTAATCTGAATAAAAGATTCATGACCAGATGAATTCCTAAAGCTGATAGGAAAATTAACACAGGCTTCCATTCCTTCTCCAGGTCCCACTTCACTCCATCTTACTCCCTCACCATCATTCCAAAGGAGAGGCTGCAGCTTTATTTACACAATACTAAATGATTTATCGGAACACATGCATGCCCTAACCTGCTTAGATAAGTACCATTTCTCTGGTGAATTTCACCATCTTTGCATCCCTGCATTTCCTTTCTGAACGGTAATAGTTCTCTTCTGAGTTGGTTTGGGCGGAAAAAAAAAAAAGAAAAAAAAAAGAAAGCAAATGTTCCAGCCAGGTGACTGCTGGCCGGACACACAAGTTATTAAACATTTCTATGAGAGACAACAGGTTTGATTTCCAGGACTCTGAACCTTCCAAGTATATTCAAAGGCAGCCTAGGAAGCTGTAATAAAAACACCTTTTGCTTTGTGGCTGGGAAAAATACAACAACCTATCTCACAATCTTCGCTTGAACAACTTTAAGCCTGATTACAAATGAACTCATTTCAACTGCAATCCCCAGGACTTCAGAAAAAGAAATTCAAAATCACAAATCAAATTACAAATTTGAACAAATATCCAATTCAGGAAGGTCTTGAGAATATTGGTTAGTCAAAACATCAGCTAAACGATGCCTCTCCCTGACCCCTCCTTTCCCGTATTCTGTTATAATTCACTGTTTTCAAGGAGGCTAGTGGATGTTTCAGATAAAGTTTATTCAAGTTTTTCTTACTACAGAACATCATCATATTTATAATCACATTTGAAATTTCACACTAATGGAGTCATGTTCTCCCTCTTACTGAAATATTCATGTTCTCTTTACATACGGAAATGGATATGGAGAGAACCTTGTCAGACCTTTTACTTATACTAGGGGCTGCGCTTGGCAGCACAAATATTAAAACTGGAAAGATAGAGAGATGATTAAATTGGTCTGGAATGCCCAGGTCACAATTAAATGTTGAGCAAGGCCTCATCTTGCTAGTAAATATGAGGAAGTCTGAGCTCTTATGAAGCAAAGAAACACGTCTCACAGCCAGTAATGAAAGTTGTAAAAAGTAGATATTAGGCAATTTTAGTAAAAATATATTCAATAGAAAAACAGGGAAAGCTGTAGGTCAATTTACTACACAGCTCACATTCTACAGCCTCCTTTACAATTAAGCCAGAGGTTTGCTCCTTTTTCCTTCTCCTTCCTCTCTCATGAACTGGATTGGTTCTTAAGAGAAACTCACTTTCTTTATCACCTGGTTTCTTCTTCACTTGTACATCTGGACACCACAGAAAGGCATACACAACAAGAGTTCTGACAAACAGAACAAGGGTTCTGACAACCAACACAAGCTGACGGAAGCATTAAATAACTCATATCTGTGTTCCCCTCCCTTCTTCCCCTATTCCTCCAATAGTACCACCCCCTCCCCCATCCCCAACAACTTGGCCTTTTCTGTTTTCATAGGTTAGAGAAGGAATTTGACAAATACTATTTTGACCATTCAGTGAAATTTTTTCAAGACAAATTAAGCTTCCCAAAAAATATCTCTGTGAAGACATCAGCAGGAGAAGAAATCACCCCACATGCAATCAAGAATAGAAAACATCTTTTACACTCCTTGCACCAAAGTTGAACAGCGGCAAGAGTGGGGGAGGAGAAGGGGGCACTCGGGCCTGTCAGTGCAAAGGGATGATTCATGTGACCACTTTGTCTTAATTACTCAGAACAAGGCGTGTGGTGCTGTATATCAGGGAAGAGCAGATACATCAGTGTCCTTTGACAGAAATAAAAATAGCCGTCAGGATGGTGAAGACCACGATGATTGCCAAGATAACCACCAAAATACGGTTTTGGATGATCCTACAAAAAAGCAAAGGGAAAAAAAAAAACAGTAAAATCAATCAGAGAAACTGGAGCAACATTTGCCAAACCACACATAAAAGACAAACTTGTATAATCAAACAGTGAGGAGAAAATTGGTCCCTAGGTACCCATAAAAGACACACACACACACACACGTGCATGTACGTGCGTGTATGTGTGTGTGTGTGTGTGTGTGTGTGTGTGTGTGTGTGTGTGTGATATGGGACGATGTTCCTGAAGTCTGCAGTTTGGAGACTTCACAATTTACAATACAAATGAATAACTTCATAATGATTTCCATGTTGCACCAAGTGATGAGCTGCAATGATGACACTCAGAAACACTTGCTGCAAGCTAAGTAATACAAAAACTTTTCAGGGATCTGACTGCAATATAGTCTCTTAAGTGATCAAGGGACCCACATCATCTTCTCTTTTTAATCTAATATGTGAGACAAGGCTCATTTTTAACGGCACTTCTTATTAAGGTAAAAGATTCCAAGGAAGCACATGTCAAGGAGATACTTACCTGTACAAAAATACCCAGGGAAAAGTATAAAAGAGAGTTGGGGAAAAAAAGGACAGGGATAAAGAAGCAAGTGTCAAACTATGAAGCTTATGTTGTAAAAGCCTCATCTGTCACTGGAGTGTCACACACGTTCCATTATGCTGGAAGGGAATGTTCCATTTGCTTGGTAGCAAAAAGATGGAAATGAGAAATAATAATAAAAAAAGAGATTCTGGAAGTCCAAAAGCTGGGTATAACTCAGCATTTTTTGATAAAACTTTTATCCCTATGACTGCTAAACAGAAATAAGTTGAGAGTTTACTAAACAATGATCAGGCAACAAAGAGAAGCTAAATCTAGGTGAACAGAGACACTCCCAGTATGTCTGGAGAAAGCTTCTGATGAACTTATTTCATAATTTGCTATTTGGTTCTTAGAAATAGATCCCGATATCATTTTGTTTCCTGACGATAGAGGGAACTTTGTCAAACATAGTCTGAGATACTCCCACATTACCTCAAAGAAATAGAAAAGTAGGTATTTAAATTTTCTTCTCTGTCTCCATCTCACAACACATACACACACACACACACACACACACACACACACACACACAAGTCCTACCCTTTTCTAAATATGGTATTTTGAATATGGAATTTCACTTGAATATGGAATCTAGATGAATCCTCAAATTTGAGAAAGACAAGAGTTTTTCCATGCAGTCCATAAATATATCTGCTTGTGTAGATTCAAAACTATATAGATTCAGGATGAATGATTGTGTTGTGTGCAGCAATAAATTAAATTGTAGTTTTATACAAGTTCAACTCTCCCTTTTTCACCTCTGCCCCCCCACGACAATTCTACTTCCACCCCCCCTCCACCCAAGTAAATGGATGGATGAAAACTGTCACATCAGACAAACACACTCCCTTGTGACACTCTAAAAGGACTAGCTCTCTATCCTCCTGACAGGTTACAAAATGATCACATTTGCTGACACGTCTTCCGCAAAACTGCTTTAGTGCTTGTGTCCACTCTCCTCGCAGGAGATGAATGGCCTGTTTTGTCCTCATTTATCACTTAAAGCTCAGCCAAGATCTGTCTCGTTTATTTCTCCCTTCCCCACTAGAAAGGCTACGCCAAGACATTAATTCTTTGCGATGACAGCTAATTCAGACTTAACAGGACATATTTACTCAGCCAAAGGAAGGTATGAGGGATTCTTTCAAAAAAAATTTTTTTTCATGCCATAGCAAAGAGAATATGCTTTTATAGATATTGATACATGCAAGTTTGGTGGCTTAAATTTTCAACTGAACAGGAATTCTTCTCTTTTCTTCCTTGGTACATGTGAATATGCTTGGGAATACATCATTTCCCTTAGTCTCTGTGGGAAATGAGATCTCTGTTCTCCCAGAAAGTTACCATGTGGCTGGCTTGCAAAGGCAATCGGCAAAATTGGAACTCAGCAGTAAACTAGATTATAAGCATGAAAACGCTTTAAAATTCTGCCCTAAGTAATATACGGTAATGGGTCTCTTGTATAGTTTGGTTGACAACCATTTTATTTGTGGGTTGAAGGCCTCAAGGCATTCATGATGCTAATTTACACAGGATTAACTGTGGAGAAAACTTGTTTAATCTAAGCTATGTTTAGAAAAAATGCATGCACAGGAATGCTTATATCCTCACTTCTTTCCTGGACTATTTAATTGGGTATCCTCATTTCCAGCCCCAAAGAAGATTTCATCTAGAGAGTCCTTGTAATGTCTCACATGTTTTAATTCATTTAGGGAACACCTGAATTGAAGATGTATTCTCTCTGTAGGTTTCAGAGACTCACAATGAGACAACAGAACACTCAGCATAAAACTCTATATCTGTCAATTAGTACTTACTTCTATTAAAGAAAAGAGGAAAGGACATATAAATATCTGTCAATATCTATTATGTATATAATAGATATGGATACATATGCATTTCTCTCTCTCTCTCTCTTTTTATATATATATATATATATATATATATATACATACACATATACATATTTCATGGATCTGTGATTTTATCAGTATAGTTACTCCCTCCACTGACAGATCACTACCCTTCTATGATTTGGCAAATGGTCCTTAACAAAATGTAGGTCACAGCCCACCCATGCCATCCTACATGTCTCTTGTCCATGTCCTCCCGTAAATCCATTATTGGGGGGGTGGGGTGGGGGAGAGGTTTATCTAATATGCTTGAGAGCTTTTTCTAGATTCCTTGATATTATATAAGTATCACAGCAGGATGGAGGCTGTTTATCTCTTTTCTCTTGTGACTTGATGGGCCTGTTTTTTTTCCTGCCCATAGGTTTCTTAGGTGATATCTTTTACTTGTATGTATAAAACTGGTAATGTGCTGCCCCTTATTTCCATACATCTCTTCATTCCTCTTTTGGTGATCCCATATTTTGTCTCCTTGGATGGTGTTCTAATTAATGGCTTGTAATCATACAACATCTGGGTAGCCTAGAGGAGCAGCCAGGTGACACAGCAGATAGAATACTGGGCTTGGAGTCAAAAAGACCTGACTTAAAATCGGACCTTAGACACTTACAGGCTGTGTAATTTCAAGCAAGTCAGTTCACCTCTGTCTGCATAAAACTGGAGAAGAAAAATGCAAAACACTCTAGTGGCTTTACCAAGAAAATCCTTGGACAGTTGGTCTATGGGGATCGCAAAGATTCAGACAGGATTGAAGGACAAGAAGTAACCGCACATCAGTGGAAGGACCTCGAGTGTTAAGAAGGATTGGATGTTATTTTAGGTAGAAGTTTGCAAAGGGTTACACAATTTACTGGATGCTGTCTTGCAGGCTATATTCATTTTATTCAGTTCCAGGCTCAGCTTTCTATCCATTTGCAGTATCTATTCAAGACATATGTAATGATGGGCCATCTCTGTGGACTTTCCATTCAACTTATCTCATAGTTCGGAGAGCAGATAGCCATTTGTTTGTTTCTGGCACTGCTACACTGGGCAAACACTTAAGTGTTTACAGGAATGTCTAGCCTGTAACCAATGTCATAACAAACGGCAGTATCTTGATTACCTGCATGAATAGGGAAATCCCTTTTCTGTACTCGAACCTGGATATTTTTTAGGCAGGCAAATGTATTTTTTTCTAATACAACTTTTTTTTTGGCAAGGCAATTGGGGTTAAGTGACTTTTCTAGGATCACACAGTTAAGGGTTAAGTGTTTGAGGCTGGATTTGAATTGAGATCCTCCCTGACTTCAGGGGCAATGCTCTATTGTGCCATCTAGCTGCCCCTCCCCTCAGTGCAGCAAATACTTTTGAAGGACCATCCAGCTCCCTGTTTTTTATCTCATTTGGTGTTAATAATAAGAGAGTTATTAAACATTAGCTCTGTTGTTGTGTCTATCAAGGAATAAAACTGGTTTTATGGAGATCCCTAGCTGGAGGAAAAGTCTTTGTTCTGGCTTTCTACTCTGCTGAATAAAATGTTACCAAAAAAAAAAAAAAAAAAAAAGCCAAAACAATCCAGTTCCCCTCCCCCCAAAAATGATATGCACAATCAGATCTTCTATTATCTTCATCTCTAAATCAAGTGTGTGACTGTAAAGATGTAGTATGCTATAGAATATAATTTGTGGAGGCTTTCCTATATCTCTCTGATATTGTTGCTAAAGATGACATTGATATGGTATAAATGAATCTCAAGATGATTCTGTAGAATGGAGGAAAAAAAGACATATAGATGATTATTATTGATGTTTTGATAAACTTTTGGGCAATATTAACACAGATTTTTTCCCTCAATCTTCTGGCATCATCCAGTACAGTATAGTACAGTGGAAAGAATATATTGGCTTGGAATTGAGCAGGTTGGAATCCTACATCTGATGCTTACCTACTGCTTGGATTATTTGCGCAGGTCACAACTTCTGTGTGTTTCCATTTCATCATGGCTGGAAGGAGGAAGATGGACAAGACATGTGCCTTCCAGCTCTAAATCTATAATCCTAAAATATCTTGAGAATTTATTCCTTGATGCCTTCCAAGTGATGTCAATTCAGGTCAACATTTACTGTGTTTATTAAATTCAAACTATGGTGCTAAGTACTAAGGATATGAAGGTAAAAATGAAAACTAGTTTTTCCTCTCAAAGAGTTCCCAGACTAGGGAGGAAGTTGGCTCCTGTACCAACTTTCTCTCTCTATATATGGTCTAGTCCAGGTGCTCTTTTCCATTTTTTTAAATCCTCCTTTCTTTCTACAATTCCTCCTTCCCTCTCTCCTTTCTTTCCTTTCCTTTCTTCTTTTCTTCCTGCTTTCCTCTCTCCTTTCCTCCTTCCTCTCATTCTTTTCTTTCTTTTCTTCTTTCTTTCCTTCCTTGCTCCCTTCCCTTATTCATTTTTCCTTCCTCCCTCAACCAGCACATCAGGTTCTGTGATATAAAGAGTCCAAATATACCAACTCCAATGACATTGATGGATATAATAGATTGTTACAGAAATCTTGACACGACATACATTTTGAAGTTTACATTCTAGGAATCTGTAAGGGAGAGCCAGGATTCTTGTGTACAATTACTAGCTCCACTACTTACTATGTTTTTGAGTTGGAGCAAGTCACTTCACTTTTCTATACTTTAGTTTTCCCATCAGTAAAATGAGGTCAAACTGGATTCATTCATTTATCCAAACATTTATTATGCACTTATTGTGGATAGAGCTCCTGCAAAGTGGTGGTGGTGGTGGTGGTGATGATGGTGGGAGAGGTATAAGATAAAAAGATAAGGCAAAGTCTCTTGCCTTCAAGCAATCTGGATTCTTTTTAGTGAGATAAAATATAAACATCCAAAGTATTGCATTATTCATTAGAGAGAAATAAAACAAAAATTAACTTTATTTAATAATTCTCTTATTAGTGAGGGGCCAAGATGAAGGTCTTCCCCAACTTAGGGCATCAGGGAAAGAGTGATGGAAGATGTGACATTTGATTTGAGTTGGGCCTTAAAAGTGGATGACTAGGAGTAGCTAGGTAGTGCAGTGGATAGAGCACCAGTCCTGAAGTCAGGAGGACCTGAGTTCAAATCTGGTCTCAGACACTTAACACTTCCTAGCTGTGTGACCCTGGGCAAGTCACTTAACCCCAATTGCCTCAGCAAAAGAAAAAAGAAAAAAAAAAGGGTGGAGAATGACTACATGACCTCGAAATTGCTTCAAACTTGATCATTTTATGGTTCTAAAAGAAGACCATATTAAAAAGAAGGAAGTAAGCCAGAAAATGATGAATGCAACTAATTGGGAGGCCAACTTGTATTAGTCAAGGCCAGAAGAAATAATCTTTTTTTTTTTTTAAATGAAGGGAGGGAACATTTACATTTAATTTTAAACTAAAGACTGGCAAATATGTGGAGATTCTGGAATGTCAAGAAGAGATCATGAGTTAAAGCAGAGATACATGATAGAGTTTTGACTCGGGTCAGAGTTGTCCTCCAAGATGACCTTGGATATTAATAGTTTAAGTGGGAGCAGCCCTTCTGAAGGAAGCAAAACTGAGAATGGAGGGATCCTCAAAGAAAAAGAACAGTCTGACCAGCTTGGAGTCTGGAACAATGGTTGGCATTGGCAGTGCCCATCTGTAACAAAGCCCACAGTACGGTCACAGCCAGACACTGCCAGTGGGTATTGCTGTAGGCAAATCAGAAAGACATCTAGAATGGAGAGGCTGAAAAAGGGGCTTCCCTGGATGATGAGAAAGTGAAAGTCTGAGGAGGAAAATCCAAAATGACTGAGTCTCTATCTTAGGGAAGGGAGGAAGAACCTAAAATTCAACCAGATATTTTGAAAGAGGAGCTCCAATATACCAACCCTCCTTCCCCTTTGAAAATGCAAAGTATGTTTACCAAGTAAATAATTTAAGAAAGAATATATACTTGAAAGAAGACATCCATTGAAACAGCCAGGCTAAACTGCCTCAAGGCAAAAATTGGTGCATTTGCATGTTGCATTCTATTAAGTTAGCTCACTGTAGCTTTAAAAGAACGCAGAATCAAATTAAAAGGAATGTGTGACTGAAACATCAAGGATTCTCCAAGTTTACATTATGAATCACAGTGCTGTTGATACAAGATGAATTAACCATTTACTTTGAGGTAGCGCTCACTGAGTCCTGTGGAAAATACTGATCTCCGTGTGGAACTGTGGAATCTTTTCATTGCTATATTCTCTTCCCTACCTAAAAAACAAGCTTACACTGCTGCTAAAAGACCTGCTCTGGTTTGGGAAGTTCAGTAGTGAAGAAGCTATAGCAGTATTACCTATCAATTCTGCCTCTGGGAGTCCTACTTGTTTTAGGAACCTGAGAACTCAACCATGAGGTTCTTTCTGGTTTGAGTCCATTATTCTTTCCAAATCTGGCAAGAGCTGATACCCTTCCTTTTTTTGTCTTTGAAAACAAGGCTCTTTCCTCTTTGTTTGAAAAGCATTGACCTTCTTTCCTGACATGTTTGGTAATAACACCTAACCTTTGACAGCAGAGTGTCCAAAGCTCCCTTCAGAGGCATCTGTGTACTGATAAACCAGGTACTTGGACATTCATTCGCTTTCAGCAAATCATTTCCCTTCCTCCACATCCCTTGGTCCTAAAGTCAAGTTTCCTTTCTAAAAATATGCTTTCTTCTGATTTGGAGGCCTTCCATCCTCCAAGATATTCTCTATCTCACAACTCACTTTTTTATCCATGGACAAAGCCTGCCTCATTCTTTTCTTCCTGAGTTAGAAATACTATTTGTAGACAAGAAGCTATTTCAGCAAAAGCTTATTATCAAGCTTACATTAAGGATGCCAGTGGTGTCTAAACCCTTTTACAAGCTTGCATTCATTAGCTGCAGAGTGCACGACATCTATGCAGGTTCAATGCAATGTCTTGTACATGCCTTCCTGTCTGACTGACCAGCATTGAATAATGATGGCTTGCCATTTAGGGTCTGACAGCACCATAGCGATTATCATGAAAATGAGCAATCCTGGGGACAGGTTATAAGCTTTGGGGCAAAGGAGTCAGTACACATTCCTCTCTGGGTGCTTATCTAAAAAAAAAAAAAACACTATCTAGGTTCCAAACAAACTCGACAATGGGCATTGGTATCAGATTCACACATTGATTTCAATTCAGAATTGTCAAAGCAAGGCATCGGCATGATTGCTGTGCCGATTCCAATGTGCAGTACTTGCGAATATGTTGGCAAGATCTTCCATGACTTTATGGTTTAGATGGGGCTGTTCACAAAGCAGTCATCAGAATCAATGAGATGCTGTGGGGATGGAATGAAGTTCTTTAAATTTAGTCAATTGAGACCTGAGATGAAAATGAACACAATAGTTTCCTTTTAGATAATACAATGCTCACCCTTGCCAGGACCCAAGATGAAAATGAATACAATAATTTCCTTTTAGATAATACAGTGCTCATCCTTGCTGGGAATATCTATCTCTCTATCTATCTATACATATATATCTATCTATACATATATATATCTTTATCTCTCTCTATATAAATATTACCTACACCCAGGACAACATGGTAGTTATTATGCCTTAATTTTATCTCTGATTATATTTAGTATTTTTGCATAGATTCACATCTTCAAACTCAGTGAGTCCTTTCATGTCATCATTATCCTAGAAAGGGAGTGTAACATAGATTAACTCTTGGCTTTTGCCTGGGGAGCTGGCATTGCCACTTACTGGTGGTAGGGTCACCTTGGGTAAGTACCTAGACCTAGATCTTCACTTTTGGGACCTAGATCTTCACTTTTAACATAAGGAAGTAGGAGAAGTTGATCTCTTGGGCTCCCTTATTCTCTGAAGGTCTAAGTCTTCTCTAAAGCAATGAGAAAAGGGACAATGTCCTATGTGTTTTTGGGTCTTTATCTTCTCATAACAGGGCTTGGCACATAGAAAATACATTAGAAATTCTTGGCAATAATGGATAGTTTTCTATCTTATATCTGACTTCAATAATAACAACATTGGGGGCAATCATTTATATAGCTGTTTCATGTTTACAATGCATTATATATTTGATTTGATCCAGTACATTATTTTCTTTGATGCTAAGGAGATAAATGGGTTTGATAGGCAGGGTACAGAGGCTTGATGACTTGCTAAAGGTCACATAATTATTATGTAGCAGAATTGGGACATGAGTCCAAGTCTTCTGACTCCAAAGTCCAGAATTGTTCCTCATATTCATCTACCTGGGGCTGGGCTTATTTGTGCCTAGGTGGAATAAGAAGAAGCCCAAGTGGGTGATTTGAAAGGAGCTGAAAGGTCTCTGGCAGAGGATCACTGAAATTCCCACATTACTCATGCCTTTGGGTTATGACACCAAAGGACCTGTCAAAATGCAAATGTTACCATAGCAGTTATTAAGCCATTAATTAATCATTAATATCTAGCTCAAATTAGTTCATTAGGTTAGGTTAGGGCTCTGTGGGAATGGGATACAAGGCAGAATTTTGATGCCCACCCACGAAAAGGTCCCACAGTGGGGGACTGTGAGCAGGCAGGTTGGGGACACTCGGCTTCCAAAAAGAGGGAACAAAGCAAGCAGTAAAAGAAGAGCAAAGGGAACAAACTCCAATTAGTTTCCAAATTTGTGGAGAGCTCTCCCTCTACTATATGGACTGCAATTCCACTTTTTACAGAACAAAGACATACTCAGTCCCTGCCCTCTAGGAGCTTACTGGATTAGAAGGAAAAATCAGAATATAAGGGAACAACTAAGGTTATAATTATAGTCATTCTAATAATAAGGCAATTTGTTCTATGCCCATAATCCTGGATTTTCTGCAGTGTGACCTGGAGCAAGTCACTCCATGACACTCAGAGTTTGTTTCCTCCTCAATAAAATGAGCCGACTCACCTACCCACAGGGGAAGGAGGATTAACTAATTAAAGATTATAAAGCATTTTGAAAAGGCAAAGCCCTTTTAATACATATACTAATACCACTCTCAGAGAGGGCTGAAAAGAAAATGCCAGCTCAGGAATGGTAAGAGTCACAAGCCCTCTCAGGCTCAGGCCCAAGGAAAGCAATCAGAGCGTTTTATTTGTAGTGCTTAGTTGGGGGTGCCGAGCTGGCCCTTCCTTCTGCTGGGTGGGATACTCCCTCCCACAGATTGGCATCTGGGCTTGGAACTGGAGGAGTCTCCCCAGCAGGGCTGAACTTTCTCTGCAAGGTGGTAATAGCTACATCAAACAGGGGAGAAGACGCTTCCTATTGGTTGGAATTGATGATACCTTTTCAATCTGGGAAGGCAGCCAAGGAAGACCTGTCAGAGACCACTCCTAAGTCTGATAGGTTTTGATCAGGAATGTGTCATTCCATTATCCTGTACACTGCCAAATGTGTATTTCACATTTTAGTGCAGGTGCCATGGCTACTGTTGCCATCAGAGATGGATTTGAGAGTAGGGTGGCTTTGGAAAAAGATTCTTCACAGGACGGCCTTCAGCACTGCATTCTGGTGGGCTGACCCAATCAAAGATCTTGGAAGCTGCTTATGAATTAGGGATTTATAAATTTGTGGAATGTTACAAATGGAAATGACCTTAGAAATGGTCTAATCCAATCCCCTCATTTTTTCAGGGAAAGAAACCGAGAATCACAGAGGAGAAATCATATAATTAGATAACAACAAAGCTAAATAAGGAATCAAGGTTTGTTTTTAGCCCAACACTTTTTTTTTTTTGGTCATATATACCACAATACATTGATCATACTTCCTTGTTTTCAACCTGTACTTAAAAATGTAGTTGCCTTTGTGAATATATAACAGTTTGGGAGATTAGCAGATCAGGAAAGATTCCACTGATTAGTTTATCACCAATTGATCCCCTATTTATTAAGTACCTATTAACATAGAAGGCTTCACCAGATATCATTCATTCTCTTGAGGACCATCAAACCCACTAAATCTCTTTTTCCATGCAGAAAGGTAATTGTCAAAGACAATCCATTTCAAAATTTAATAGCTCTTCTTGTCAAGAAGTAACAGGAGTGATTTAGGCTTGATATAAAGTTTCTGAGTATGCATACCAAAAGAGATTTAGGAAGAATGGGTAGTTATTACCTTTGTGGAGGATTGGAAGTAGCATCTGGACGTATGATTTAATTAAGGTGAAAAATTTTTACTATAGAAGTTCCTTCCACTGATATAAATGGGCAATTCATCTATAATGTATAGTCTTAAAGACTTGTTCAAGGTACCATTCTATTAGGCTATTCCTTTTTTTTTTTTAAATAAAAATTTCTTTTGAAAATTTACTTTAAAATTAAAACATTTCTAATCATATGAAAAGATGCTCTAAATCAATATTGATCAGAGAAAGGCAAATTAAGACAACTCTGAGATACCACTACATACTTGCCAGATCGGCTAAGATGACAGGAAAAGATAATGCTGAATGTTGGAGGGGATGTAGAACATTGATAACATTGTTGGTGGAACTGTGAATGGATCCAACCATTCTGGAGAGCAATTTGGAACTATGCTCAAAATGTTTTTTTTTAATATTTTATTTTATTTAATAATAACTTTATATTGACAGAATCCATGCCAGGGTAATTTTTTTTACAACATTATCCCTTGCACTCGTTTCTGTTCCGATTTTTCCCCTCCCTCCCTTCACCCCCTCCCCTAGATGGCAAGCTTTCCTATATATGTTAGATATGTTGCAGTATATCCTAGATACAATATATGTTTTATGCTCAAAATGTTATCAAACTGTATAAACCCTTTGATCCAGCAATGTTATTACTGGGTCTGTGTCCCAAAGAAATCTTAAAGTAGGGAAAGGGACTCACATGTACAAAAATGTTTGTGGCAGCCCTTTTCATAGTGGCAAGAAACTAGAAATTGAGTGGATACCCATCAATTGGAGAATGGCTGAATAAGTTATAGTATATGAATGCTATGGAATATTATTGTTCTGTAAGAAACAACTAGCAGGATGATTTCAGAGAGGGTTGGGGAGATTTACATGAACTGATGCTGAGTGAAATGAGCAGAACCAGGAGATCATTGTATGTGGCAACAAGAAGACTGTATGATGATCAATTCTGATATTTGTGGCTCTTCTCAACAATGAGATGATTGATGCCAGTTCCAATGATCTTGTGATGAAGAGAGACATCTATATTCATAGAGGGGATTGTGGAGAAATGAATGTGGATCACAACATAACATTCTCACACTTGCATTTTGTTTTCTTACTCATTTTCGTTCCTTTTTGATATGATTTTTCTTGTGCAGCAAGAGAATTTTATAAATATATTTACACACATTGGATTTAACATATTTTAACACATATAACATATATTGGGTTGCTTGCCATCTAGGGGAGGGGGTGGGGGGAAGCAGGAGAAAATCTGAAACACAAGGCTATGCAAAGGTCAATGTTGAAAAATTATCTGTGAATATGTTTTGAAATTAAAAAGCTTTAAAAATTAAAAGAAAATTTACTTCAATCTGCAATGTTTTATAACATAAGATTAATATTGATAAGAAATTCATGGAAGGTCCTTAAGCAAAAGCCAGGGAATGATTTCTCAGTGATGTAAAGGATTCTTATTTATGTATATGTTGGACTAAAAACCTTTGTAGTCCTCTCCAAATCGATATAATCACAGTTTTAGATTTTTTTAGATCTGGGAAGAACAAATCTAGGTATGCATAGTATAAACTCTCATTTTACAGATAAAGAAATCAAAGCCTAAAGAATTTAAGTCACTTACTCAAGGACAGACAGGTTATATAAATAGCAGAGGTCAGATTCAAACCCTGGACCTCTGAATACAGATCCGGTATTCTTTCCGCTGTATCATAATGCTAAATACAGTTCGATGTTTGAATACAGTCTTCACTGCATTATTAGAACAAAGTCACATACTGCTAAATTCAGTGCTTTATTTTAATCTCAAGTCAAACAACTTCATATATCTGTACACTTCCTTGGGATGCAAACTGGTTTTTTTAAATGCCTGGGCTGGAAGTATTACTCTGATATCATTGAAACCCTGAAAAATATTCTGGAATTATGAAAAATTGCCAGTTTATTAGCTCTATTAAGGTCAGAAAGCATGTTTCATTCTTTGATTCTCTCCCAGTAATCAGTAGATTCTTATAATTTGTTGAATTGAACTGAGTAGTTGAAACCAACTTAGTTGAGGTTGAAAAGTCCCTGAAGTGAGTTTTATGTATTTATATATTCACTTCAAAGATGTGTAATTTAGTTGATGTGGGCACTCCCTCCACTGTAAGGGATTTCAAGCCCTCTATAATTTAGTTTCTGAGTGTCTGTGGCCCAAAAATTCATTTCCTTATAGCTGACTTGCTATGAGCCTCTAGGAACTTAGCTAGGCTGAATCTTGGACAACAGGACAGAATGTCAGGAAGAATATACCTAGACCCTTGATGGCTTAGTAAGACCTGCCCGGATTCACAACCTTTTGAAAAACACTTCTACTCCACATTATGGCATCAGTGTAAGCTTTCTGTGGAGGAAGAGATGAAACATATACTTATAATTTTCAATTAAGTAACATGTTTCACCTGCATTCTTCAGTCTCTATGTTCTTTGAATATTGCTGGTGATTTCATTAAACTATTGTAGCTTAACTCAAAACTATCAACTGGTCTTCACTCAAAATACTATAAGAGAACAATAATATTCTTTTCTAAATCTATTTCTGAAGCACCTGCAGACTAGTTTTCCAAATTAATTCCCTGTAATTTTGGCATGTTGTATTTGTGCAAGTATATATGATTTAAAGTATATTACAATAGCTAAAGGTATTGAGGAAAAAATATAGATGTTTCACAGGATTTAATAAATTGAATTCTTTTGGTATAGTACTATAGCTACTATAGTACAGTAGCTACAGTACTAGGCAGATAAAAAGACAACAGAATATGCCTCAATCCTTTGTTAGTTAAGTAACCTTGGGAAAAGACAAGGTACTCGAATTTACCCAACCATAAAATGGTTATAATTACATTGGTCCCAAACTTCCTCACATTTTCTGTAAACACATGGCATTGTTACAGTGGCAAAAAGTATGTGTTCTCCAAGTTCTAACATCATCCTGACCCAGAAAACCATACTTAGGGCAATGGCTACACACTGGGTGAATACCCAAGGAATATCAACTGGATTGAACTGGTCAGACGTTACAAAGAAAATGAAACTGGTTATGCCGATCAGTGATACACAGAGCACAGGGCTTGTCAGCCAGACCTTCCCGGGGTCTTTTGCCTTTGGGCAGCCTAAGTCATAGCATTCTTCTCCCTGACATCTTGCCTCTCTGGGATTTAAGGTTTAAAAAAAGATTGCCAAGAAAACTACAAGACAATATCATTGTGGAGCTCCCATTCTGTAATGAATATGGCTTCCAGATTCCCTACACAAAAATTGGACAATGAAACTGAAGCATCATGATAAGAAAAGGCTCCCAAATCACTGAATCATTCATTTCACCATGCCTTGACTCACTTGTGTTACTCACCAAATTAGTGGTAATTTAATAACACAGTTGTGGCTAGGGGATGGGCACGTTCCTTCTACCTCACCCCATGGATAGTAGGAGATCTTTGTTCAGAGCATTTAAAACAATTGCCTTAACGAGGCTGACCTCTTTTGTAAAAGCTGAAGGCATCTACAGTCAACATTTTTGCAAAAATCCTAGCTAGATCGTTACTAGGGCCACGGCCCTCCTTGAATGATAGCAAAGCATATTTGTGTGTATATATATTTGGTTTTCAGACACTATAAAGAAAAGAAAACAATCAGAGCTGAGGCCATTTCTGAGATGGCTCTAAAAGGACCTACTCAGAGATGGATAAAAATAATGAGAATCTTTCTGTCAGGAAAGATTTAGAAAATATCACTGGCATTATTAAAATTTAATTTTTTACTCGGCTTTTTGGTTCCCCTTTCCCAGTGATAATGAGCGGGACTGCACACCTACCTCCACATAGCTAGTACTTGTTTTGTGCAATAAATTCAGCCTTCCAGTCTGAAGACATTTCAGACAACAGTTTTGACTGCTATAGGCTTATTTTTCAACCTGTGCTGTGCTTTGAGTCTTCCTATAAAAACCAGTTCATGAGATAATTTTCCACAAGGCCAGTGGAACTAATAAAAATCAATTTTTGCCGAACTGGTTCAGAGAAATCTTGGGAATAGCCAAGGAAGAACAGCAAAAAAAAAGAAGGAAGAAAAAAAAGATCAATGTATTCACTTAATGGTTTACCTGATAAAGAACTATCAAATTAGCTGACAGGAGATACTCCGCTATAGTCATTTTCTTTTCAGCTTGTACAGTTCATCTAATTTTAAGGGGCCAGGGAAATATCTTTTCTTTCCAATGGTTGGAGACATTCCGGTATTAGAATTCTCTTTGGTGTCTGGATGATTGGTGAAAAAGAGAGGATGGCAACCCTAAGTTAAAAGGGTAGTATCTATCTATCTATCCAGGGCTTTCAAAGCTCTGTTAAATTAAGTCATCATTCCCATTTTACAATGTGTACAGTTGGGTTTTATGGAAATGTTTTGGAGTAATCGTATAATAAGGTAAATTTGGGCTCCAAATTGATCTGAGGATGTCATTTCTTTGAGGCTTCAAAGTGGTCTTCTGGGGGCAATTGGGGGATAGTGGCCAAAAACACTGGGCTTAAAGTCAGAGGATCTGTGCTGGAATTCTGGCTCTCCTAATTCCCTAGCTGTGGGACCTTAGGCAAGTCACTTTAACTCCCTCTTAGAGGGAAAAGTTGGCTTTTATTTGGATTCACAATTTTGGCCCCTAGCACAAAACTGACTAGGATTAAGGTGAGCAAAGCATGTAAAGGGCAAGCAACATGAAAGGAATTGTTAAATCAATTTTTTTATTTTTATTTTTTGCAAAGCAATTGAGGTTAAGTGACTTACCTAGTCACTTGGCTAGTAACATATATCTCATAAGTATTAAGTAAGGAGGACTCAAGTCCTCCTGACTCCAGGATGGATGCTCTATCCACTTCACCATCTAGCTCCCCCTAAATCAGTTTTTAAAAACAAATTTAGTTGGAAGAGACTGGACGATATTAAGTTCCAAAGAAGAAGCATGCCCATGGAGATGAGATAGACCACCCTCCACACACACACACACACAAAAGATCATGAGAAAACAACTCATGATGAGAAGGGAATATCTCACCAGGATTGTGCTATTTTAACTTATTGTTGTTAACTAGATGTTAGGTTCAGTCATTTCTATATGGCTGAAGGAATATGAAAGTTGGCAATGCCCTCTAAATTTTGATGCTCTAAGAAAAAACTTAACTATTATCCTCAACTCAGTTTTGCTACTTTGGTACTAGATGGTATATGAAATCCCTTCCAGCTTTAAATTCTAGATGTTTCTGCATCAATTTCTCATCTATGCAAATATAATAATATAATAATTGGTCATTATTTGCATAACTTGATAGGAAATAAGGATTTTGAGGGTTTACTGTTCTAATTCTCCAAAAGAGATATCCAATATAAAATATTTCTGCTTATATTTGTTACAACATAAATCTTTCATTGTAATGCAATTTAAAACTAGGTGAGTAGCTGCAGAGATAAAAATATACTAAATTCTCATTTATTTAGAATGTTTAGAGAATAGGAAAGGTTACATATTATAGTAGAAAGACTGTTAGGGAGTTTCAAATTTCACCTTTGACACTAACTACCTGTATGGTCTTAGGCATCTCATTCACCTTTACGGCTTTAAATTTTTTCATAAATAAATAAAGATATCACTACCTACCCAACTTTACTTCATAGGTTTTTGAAGAGGATCAAACAAGATACTATACAGGAAAGTGCTTTGAAGAATACAAAGTTCTATTCAAATGGAAGATACAATTAGCATCATCTTACTTATTTTGGCTAAGAATTACAACATATGACACCTGACCATATTAAACTAGGATAAAAATTATCATCTCATTGTGGATGACCTCACAATCTGTATCTCCAATTGCAGTCTTTCCTCTGTGCTCTACATTCACATTTCTATCTGTGTGATGGATAAATGCCCTTAGATGTCCTACTGGTACTGCAAAATTAGCACTAACAAAACTAAACTATCCTCCCCAAATATGCCACTCTTTTCCTAATTCTGTTGTGGATACCACTATTCATTTTTGCAATCGCCTAGGTTCAAAAACACCTTAGAGTCATGTGTGACTCTCACGTCATATAATGAATCACTTGCCAAGTTTGTGAAACATCCCACCATAACATCTGTCATATCTGTTCCTTTTCTTCCCCCCATTCCAACTGTGATCATATTGAAGAGTTAAGTGGGAGCCAGATCATGGATAGTTTTAAAATTATAATCTGAGGATTTTGCTTTTTATCCTATAGAACCAGGGAACCACTGAAGATTTCTGAGAAGACAATCTTATGGTCAACTTGTGTTTTAGGACAATGAATTTGGGTCTCTTGTCTTTCTCCTTTCTTCCTCCTTATAGGTTTCCTAGCTTTCTTCAAAGAATAACTCAGGAAACAAGATCTGAGTACCAAAGTATTTATAATAGGTTTTTTAAAAAAAATAATAGCAAAATATTGGAAACTAAGGGGGTGGTCCATCATCTGGAAAGGGCTGAATAAATTATGGTATGAGAATGTAATAGATTATTGTTGTAGAGTAAGAAATAGAAGAAATTGCCTCAGAGAAACCTGGGAAGGCTTATATGAACTGATGCAGAGTAAAGATAGCAGAACTAAAACTACAATCTATATGCCAAACACAACATTGTAAAGATAAACAACTTTGAAAAACAAAGAACTCTGATTAATGTAGTGACCAAGAATTATTCCAAAAATTTTCAAAGCTAAACAGAAGAATTTATATTTAACACCAGAGGCAATAATGAAACACTGGAAAATCACTTGGAGAGCAGTGTGGAGATTAGAATTAGAATAGGGAAAGGCAGGGAGAATGATTAGGAGGCCATTTCAATTTTCTAGGATGTAAGGGATAAGGGATTGAACTAAGGTGATAGCCATGTAAGTAAAAAGAAAGGATGCTAGAGAGATTGTAGAGGTAGCAAGGGCAAGGTGAAGCAACAGACTGGATATGTGAAGTGAGCAAGAGTGAAGAGTTCAGGATAACATTATGGTTATCAATCACAGAAACCTGAAGAATGGTGGTATCCTTGAAGGAAACAGGCAAGTTTGGAAGAGGGTTGAGTGTTTTGGGAAAGAGAATATATTTTGTTTTAGATATATTTGATCTGAGACATCTCTAGAAGTCTGAAGTGTCCAAAAAGCAGTTAGTAGTGTTAGACTAGAGCTAAGGAGCTAGATAGAGCTGTTAATTATCTACATAGTAAAATAATTAAATCCATCTGATCTTTATATCTCCAGTTCTTAATATATTGTTCTGTATTTGATTGTCATAATAAGCATAATGATAATAGTACTACTAATAATAATATAAAATTATTTTGCTCATAAAGGTTTATAAAATGTTTTCCTCATAACTTCTTTTCCAAGAATAATTATTTCCATTTTACACACGGGGAAGGTGATGCTCAGAAAGCTAATATGACTTGTCTATAATCACAGAATGAGGAAGTATCAGGATTGGATGTGAATCTAAGTTTCCTAGTCCAGTACACTTGTTCTTTCCAGGATAGCATATTGCTTTTCATTGCTTAAGTGTCTGAAGAAGTGAAAATAAGATACAGTTAACACTAAGACTAAACCAAACATAGTTTATTTGCATTTTGCTATGACTCAGAACGAGTTTCTAGGTCATGCAAAACATTAGAGTCATCAGTCCAAACATCAGTTAGCCTGTGAAACAAATTCTAGTTATTTGAGCTATGCAGTTTGAAGTCTGGCTACATAGGGGTTTGCTTAGAGTTCACTTTCATTCTTAAATCAGTTGAGATGGAATAAAGACAAACACAGATTGTCTTCTTGGGTATGATGGATCTGCTTACAGTCTTTGCCTTGTCTAGCTAGAATGTAAGCCACTAGGCAGGGGGGCAAGGATTATAAAAGCTATAAAGTATCATCTGTGTATGCACAAAAGGAATGAGATGACAACTGTGTCTGGGAAGAATAATGTTAACAGACTAATCTTTCTCCCTATGGGCTCAAAAATATACCTGACCTCTTATCAAAGTTTCTGATTATTAGTGAAGCAGACAATCACAATGGTTGGCAAACAAGGCTCATTTTGGATTTCAAGCACTATCACCAGAAGAGTTTATTTATTTATTTTAAGGGCATCTAATGTCATATATCATATCAGCATCATTTTTATGCCTTTAACATGATATTGTTGGTCATTTCAAAAGAAGAAACAGAAAAGGGCCCAAGTATAGAACAACTTCATAATTATTTGGCAGCCCTACCTCAAAAATTTATACATTCTGGAGAGTATCCTAGGGCCAAAGAAAACATCAGTCAATCCACAGCTAAAGGGAACTTGTTCGTACCACTAGTGCAGACCATCAGATGTTAACGTGGGGTGCCAACACTTCAGCTTAAATCAAGATGAGGACACATGACATCGACACTGCCTTTCAGCAGATCACAAACAAGCACAAATCTGGGTTTCTTGTACTAATCGGGGAGATTTCTAATTTACTTATGCTATCTGCCTGATATGGAGCTAATCTTCCCTCAGTGAACTCCTAATGCTGTCTGAAATAATCCGCTTACTGTTGGTCTGTCTTCCATACTTTACATCAAATACTATGAGCTCTCGAGCCACAGCCAAAACAGGAGGCAGCTGTACTTGTGCCCAGGTCCCACAGTCACCATGTTCCGGATGATTATTGGCAGATGTCATTACAGACACATGTAGTTTAGGCTGCGAATATGTCAGAGGATGAAATATGGGCTAAATAGCACTAATTAACAGCTAAAAGCATAATCTGATAGCTGTTTTGAAAAAACAGAAACAGATAATTTCACTTCCTCAGATAGGCAAAATATTTCAGGGTATTCATCCAACCAGTGTAATTATTATTGTTGACATTCAAACTTGCTATAAAATTTTTTTTCTAAATCCAGAGACATTCTGTGAACTCACATATACATTTAATGACATGGGCCAAAAACTTAATTGATATGCATACAGCAACTAGTTTCAGCATGATACTTTCCTTCCGTTATTTTGTTTTTATGCTCAAGAGGTACACAGAGAATTTTGGTGAATGGAATCTTTTATAGTTCATTTGCCAATGATATATAAATGCAGGGTGTTCAGGTGGAATCCCATTCTGGTTTAAAGGAAAATAATATGCAGAATGTAGTTGCTTGAGAATAGAGGCTTTATATAGCTTTCTTCTTTGCTTACCATAATACTTTACCTATAGTAAATGCTTAATCAATCAACCAATAAACATTTATTAAGCACTTACTATATGGTATCATACTAAGTGCTGTGGATACAAAAAGAGGCAAAAGACAGCTTCTGCCCTGAAGGAGCTTACAATTTAAAGGATATAACAGGCAAATAAATATATATATATGAAGCAAGATGTATTCAAATTAAAAAAGAAATAACTGAAACTGGGCATGCACTGAAATTAGGAGTAAGGAAAGGTTTTTTGGTAGATGGTAAGATTTAAGTTGGGACATATAGGAAGGCTGGGAAGTCAATAATTGGGAGTGGAGGGAGAACGTTCCAAGCATGAGTTACCAGAGAAAATGTCCAGAGTTGATAGTATCTTATTTTCTTGGAACACCTAGAAGGTCAGTGTCACTGGATGGAAGAGGATATTTTGGGAGTAAGTCATAAGAAGACTGGAAAGTTAGGGAGGGGCTAGGATTTGGAGAGCTCTAAATATCCAACAGAGTATTTGGTACTGCTCCTGAGGGAAATAGGGAATCACTAGAGTTTATTAAGTAAAGGGTTGACATAACTGGACCTGTTTTTAGGGAAATCACCTGGCTTGAATAGAACAAAAGCCATTTATGGAAGCACTGAGGTGGAGTGGAAAACAATAATAATAATAATTATTGTAATAATAGTTGTTATTTAAGGTTTATAAAGCACTTGATATACATAATTGTATCAAATTCTCACAAGAGCTTTGATAGTAATATTATGATAGTATTTTAGATGAGTCTGAGAGAGGTTAAGTGGCTTATCTAAGGCAACCCAGCTAGTAAATATTTGATGCAGTATTTGAACTCAGATCTTCCTGATTTTAAGGAATCTTTTTTTATATCACTGAGCCCAAGAGGTGAGAAAGTTGAATTCCATATTTAACTCTGCCACTAGCTGTGTGATACTGGAAAAAATAACATGTTTTAGGAAATTGAGTTTTCTTATGTATAAAGGAAGAAGGCTTTTAATTTCAGTTATAGGCTGGGGGTGGCAATGGATGCTATAGAAAAAAGTACTAAACTGAGAGGCAAGATGCCTGGGTTGTAATCTGGACTCTGTCATTAAACTGCAGTTTGACCCTTAGAGATTCACGTTATCTCTGGGAGCCTCAGTTTCTTCATTTGTAAAATGAGATGATTAGATGAAAAGAGCTTCAAACCCTAACATTTATTATTTTATGATTCCTAATTGATAGATCCTTTTATTATAAGGATCTAAATGAAACAAGCCAGCAATGGTGGTTCCATTCATCTCTCTCAAATCGTCCCCCATCTAAACAGAAAGCATTCTTCCAAAACACACACACACACACACACACACACACACACACACACACACACACACACACACACATTTTTGGAGTTTACTGAAGGGGGAAAAAGTTATACTGTTTTATCCGACTTTATTGGAGTTTGCTCTTTTATTAGAGAACAGACCCAGAACAGTGATCAGTTAGGTATACGTGTCCAAAAGGAAAGGTGGGGGAGGGGGCAAAGAAAAGAAAAAAGAGGCTGCCTTCAAGGGCCTTGTGGAAATGTAGAAAACAAGCAGCGATATAGTCCTTTGCCAAACACTGTCATAAATTTTTTATTTGGCAGCTAACATTCTCACTAGTTTTCTTGGCAGCAATTGGGACCTTTAGCAAGAAAGGTGCAGGAGAAAAATACCTTGTTTAGAGATGTTTTCAACACTTTCTGGGATTTTTCCGAACTTCTGCCTCCAGCACATTTTTACAACTACAGTCTCCAATCACCTGATGAGTGGGTGGTGGTTTTCAAACTTTTTAAAAAATAGACAGCTGCTTACTACCCCTCTCTGGTCTTCTGCTGAGTCTCTCTCATTCTCTTTTTGATACTATGTATTCCAGAGATACTCCTGAATAAAATACTGAATAAAAAACTGAAAGTAGTATTGGGATGTACCTTTTATTGGGCCTTACTCTACCCTGTCATATTGCCAGATGACAAAGATAAGTGGAGAGGCAACATGCTAACAGTTATGGTGTTTTTCTTTGGTGAGTCTTTCTAAAACATGGCTCTCATGCTATTCCTGGGCCATGTAGTGGATAGAAGATGACAAGAACCATGAGATACATTTTGGCATAGGATTTCCTCAGCCAAATATTGGGAATGAGGGTTACTGACCCATGTGGTGAGTTACACCATGCACTTTAGATAATAATATAGTTTGGGGTAGAAACCACAACAATTATGATACTCCCTTAGAAGCACTGGGAATGAGGGACCATACACACACACACAGAGCCAACACTATAGTCTTTCATATTTGCCAAGTTTGTAGACTGGTAGTAACCAAGGAGGAATACGTTATTAGATAAGGAAATCGATAGTATATGTTTAAGTATGATTCAAAATAGGAGGTTATGCCAGAGAGAGGAGATCGACATGAAAGCTGTCCTAGAATGGAGATGTGAGGGAAGAAAAATAATATAGCTCTACTGAAAAATTCAAAGAATCCAAAATAATACCAGTGGACAGAATTTATCTGAAAGGGAAGTTTTAAAGGGAAGATTAGTGGGGGGCAACAATTACAACTTTATGGTTCCAATTAGAATATAACATCCCCCCAAAAAAACCTGGCAACAGAGCCAAGACCCTATTAGATAGGAACTAAAGAGAACTGGAAGAGAACCCTTTGTCATACCCAGCTGTAATCATCACTTGAGCATAAACTCATCAAGTATGGGTGAGTACTTTGGGGTACTACTACTCTTTCTCCTAGCTAAATTTCATATGCTTATTCTAGATGTCACATATTGACCAATATACCATTCTCTCTCATATACCATTCCACCCGTTTTGATGGGGGAAAAGGAGGGGTTATGCCATAGATGATGAAATAAAATTAAAAAACAGCACTTGTATTTAGGGCTAGAGCTCTTTCTTTGCACAAGCTTGTTGCATAGAACTACAAAGAGAGCAAAATCAAAAATGAACATGATCCCAAAGAGAGAAACAGAGATCTGGCTAAATATTGGGCTTGCAATCATATAAAACATAAGCATTTGTTCTTTCTGTAGCATGAATTATTTTCAATATTTCCAGAGCATGATTCTGGATATAAGCAAAACAAAAGCAGTTTGGAAAACTTTCCTCTCTTCTTTTCCCTTTCCCTCTCCTCTCCTTTCCTCTCTTCTCCTCTCCTCTCCTCTCCTCTCCTCTCCTCTTATTTTACTTTTCATTTTTTAAGTAAGAAGGATACATGGGGTGTGTGTGTGTGTAATTTACGAAGCTAAAATCAAAACAAATATTCAAAACAATATTTTGTGATTACACTCTTAGAACTCCCTTGATTTTGATGAGAATAAGAATATGAAAAGTGTGTTAGAATTGGGAAGTATCTATTTTTACTCTCAAATTTAGTTCTACATTCTCTTGAGAGGTAGGGGAGGGTGAGTTAGCTGTTTGCTGACAAGAAAGAAGGCTTTTGTGAATAGCCCAAGTATATCATTGGCTCTCTTTAAAAAGTATCAAGGGCTATTTTAGGAGAAGATGTGGTCGAATGAGTCAAATTAGAACGCTGACTTATTGACCAATTTAGCAATAAAACATTAGAGCTTACAATTAAGACTACTCTGTTTGCTCTGAGTTTGTCAACATTCTGCAGGTATATTTCCGTTATAATAAACCTGAGAAATGGTCAAGAGCATTTTTTTAAACCACTGAAGTAGAAACTGCTGTGTCCATCAGAACACTGAAATTTGAGCTACTATCACATAAGCTGCCCCTTTCCTGTGAAGAGGAGAAGCTGGGTGTAGCTAAAGTAGTATATAATAGGTTTATTCTCATTCACAAAACAGGAATCACTAAAGGGCCCCAAAGTAAATCTAGCATAAGAAATGTACTAGCAGATTTGCTACAGCTGTGGATTGTGACACGTACGCAAGGAATCTGCTCTTAATCACATGAGAAGATTTCTAACGTTATAGAGCACAATTCAGATAACCATTAAGTTCAAGGTCTGAATAGATTAAAAAAAAAAAAAAAGAAACCTTGACAAAAGAGGGAATTATTGGACCCATGTTTGTGATTATGTTTAAATGTATCCCTTAAAAAGATCTCATTCATTCACTTTTCCCCCATTTGCCCCATTTTTATTTCAAGGTTTGTTTAGCTTTTGTTCAGTGATTTCCACTATGATATGGATGAAGTTCTTGGGGAGAGTGCAGCCTTTGAGCTTTCTCATTTACTGGACTATGACAAGAATGTTCCTGTTTGGGAGGGCTTAGATTCCATGGATGGCAGGAAATAGAGGAGAACAAGGTACAAATGTTCCAAACATCTCCTTTACCTAGACTCTTCTGCCCCTTTGTCAGCATATCATTGGACCTGAGTTCAGTGTGGGTAAGATGGCTATGGTAATTATACCATGGAAATGCGCTGCTCTGACAAAGCAATCAATCAAATTATGTCTTACAATTTCATTTCAAATCCCCCCCCCCCCAATTTTCCTTACCTTCCAAACCAGCTGGATATTATATTACTGAAGCTGTTGAAAAGGCGTAACACTAACCATGAAGCCAAAGGCCACTCAAACTATGCAATGCATAAATTTTTATTGTTTGTTCAGTATTGAAATCTCATTAAGGCTCATAATTCATCTGTTCACTGTGGACTTTTACATCTGCTGATCATGAGAACACTGGAGGAATGTACACCTTTGGCTAACTTGTTATGTATATTCTTAAAGGAAGACGGTTTGTGTGTACATTCATGCACACGCATGTATCTATTCATGTTTTAGTCACCTACACAGTGGCCAGTTAAATAAATGCTCCTTTCTAAAACTATTTCTAACATGAACTGCAAATATCCTTGAATTATTTTCATTTTGGCTGCTTTCATGCAAAGACCTACTTTTCTTAGAATATGGCTTAATCAATGTTGGAAAATTCTTCTCATTGAACAGTTGGTCTTAATGCAGTTTTATTACACTAATTATACCAGAATTATCACAAAGATTACATACCTTTCATTCAACTTTAGAAAGCATTTCATCTTTAATTTTGGCCTCAGAATCCTCCAGACAGAAAAGACACACTTTAACTACCTATAAATAACAAGGATGCCCGTGTTTGCATACTGTTTGTCCTCATGACTAACTTTCCTAGAGACTTTCATGCTTTCTATATTGGTATTTTCCAAACACACATACCTCTGTACACATAGACCCATGTGCACATGCATATATATATGTGTGTGTGTGTGTATACACACACACACACACACACACAGTTGGCTCCTAGTAAGTCCATGAATACTCAGAATGTCACATGCATACAGGAATGCAATCATTTTAAGGATGAGCTATGGCAGCAGCTGAAAGGGTCTTCCACTTAGCAGTTTAGGGCAGAGATGAAGAGAATACTATGATGAAAACTCCAGAGGGAATTTAGGTAGGCCAAATGTAATTCCCCAGTCTGACATTTGGCTTGGACATCCGACTTAACAGCCTTATTGTAATTCTCACTGATGGCAGTGACACCTTCTGATGAGAGTCTTGTCAACTACAAGCTGCTTTTTAGTAGAACTTCACTAATGCATTGTGATGGGAAAAATCCAATACAGATGTTTTCACTCAGAAGGCCTTGGAAATTCTCAAGTCCTATCTTCTCTTCCAGTGGAAAGTGCAAGCACTTCCCTGAGGAAAAAAGGAACCATCAGATTGTAATGTTGAGTAAAGAGTATTCCAAGGGGTATTAGCGCCAAGTTTTTCTAATATCCTTTTTTGGGGCAGTGAGGCTGGGTTAGGGGAGACATCCAGATTTGCGATTTCATTGGTGCAAGAAACTCATAGTGAGAAAATTCCTTTTACCAATGCAGATCAGCAAATGCTTTACAACTTACAATTTTAAATTAAAGCTTCTTAATTTTTTTTTTTTGAATTATGGATCCCTTTGGCAGGCTGGTGAAGCCCATGAATCTCTTCTCAAAATAAGATTGTTATATACATAAAACACATGGCATTACAAAGGAAACCAATTTTATTGAAATAAAGATGCATTTTTCCCAAACCCAAGTTCACAGACTTCTTGAAATCTATCTGAAGACTCCTTGGGCTTCTACAGAACTTAAATTATGAAACTCTGTCTTAGAGGATTGCCTGGAGCACTAATGGTTTCAGGTTGAGGTTCACATGAACAATATAAGTCAAAATAAAGACTTTCCTGATTCCAAAGGTTATATTATTAAACATTATATATTATAATCATATAACCATTATATATTATAATTATAATAATTAACCATTATATTATGCTGCTTCTCTCCATTGCACTTTTAGGATTAGCCCAAGACCTCTCAGGAAACAAGAGTTAGGCTGCTGTTGTCAGGCCAACTTCCAGGGGGTGACATCAGGGGAGGGCTGGAGAGTTGTTGAATAGATACTGTCTTAAGGATCCCTAAGTGGAAGACCTCCCCCACTGTGCTCGTTTAACAAGTGTGACAAATGGTAAACATGAAGTTACTTTTTAATGTGATTTTCAAAGCTTTAAAAAGATTTATTCTGGAGATAATTTGCATAAATCTCAAGCATATAGCAAATTGCAAACAAAATGATGCCTTCTTCCTAAGAACATTAAAAAAAAACAAGCCCCAAAACAAAAGCAACAAAAACAGGAGTCTAAGTTGAAGGGACTACTCATAGGCTATATTAATTGCTTATATTTATATATATATATATATATATATATATATATATATATGGTTTGCAATGACATAATTATTATGAATGAATCAGAATTAAGAAACTGCCATTATCAGAAAGCTAGTTTTTGAAAAGTGACTCAGTCAATAAATGTTATCAAGAATCTATTATTCTGTCTTAAGCATCTGGGATACAAAGAATGGCAAAAAATAGTCTCTGCCTTTGAGGAGTTAGAATTTTTCATAAGACATACAACTTTCACATGGGGAATTTGCTTTTTGAACCACATCACCATATTGAATAGAATATGAAAATCAGAACTCCCTGTTTTTCTACTTCCTGGGGCCATCTGTTTATACCAGAAATCTTTTAAAAGATGCCTTTTCTTAGATAATTGTTATTCATTAAAAAAAAAAAAAAGGCAACACATGAAAGGGAGCTTATACTTAAAAATATATTTAGACCTAGTATACTTATACCATGTATCAAACAGACAATTCTTCCTCAAATTACTCCATGTATACTAAAAAAATTTCATTTCTAAATTCATAATTCTAAGTTGCTTAATCATTCTTTAACAAATGTAAATATTGTTATAATGTTGTATTTCTGAAAATGGTCTTTGTTCAATAAACTGTCCAAATTGGTAATTGCAACTCTCTTTCTCTCTGTCTCTATCTCTCTTTCTCCCTTCCTCCCCCCTTCCCCCTCTCATTTGACTGTAGCTGCTAATTCTAGTATAGATCAATTCTAGTATAGAAAACCAAGACATTATTTTTAAGTATTCCCTAGGTGATTATCCTTTGGGAAAGTGGGTGAGTGGACCACTGGGTCTGATTTGGCGATACCATATTGTCAAGATTATGTGAAAAAACTGAAACAAACCTGGTTCCTGTGCTTTCATTCATATTTTTAAAAAATCAGTTATAGACAAAGACCACCCAAACACAAAGGAGAAATGAATAGGGAAGCCTCACCTGAACATATCTCTAGGCCTGTTTAACTTGTTTTCTCTGTGGTATTTTAAAAGTTGGCAGTCATTTCAAATAATGTCATGGCATCTTAGTGTGGTGGGAAAAAATGATTGATTTAGTCAAGGGATTTGAGTTTGAGTCCTGAATCAACTGGGGAAATTAGCTCTATAACTTGGGTAAGTCACTTAAAATTGTGAAGCATAAGTTTCCTTATTTGCAAATAGGATATACCTATATTAATTTGCAGGATTGTTTTAAACAAAGCATTTTATCAATTTTAAAGCACTATAAATGTAAGATCTTATTATTTTCACTCATGTGTCAAAATAAGGAACCAACTTTTTCTAAAAGAATAGAAAAAAAAGTTACTGTCCTGTTATATCGAACACTACTTTCTTTGACTTCTTAAGCATCTACCAAGTACAGATTACTATTATTTTCAGCTGTTTATCTCCTTGTTTGTTCCATTCAAGATGATTTTGACTGAGATGGACATTTAGAAAAGTGAATAATACTCAAACTATTTGGCTTTAACTTTTGGGAATCTCTGGATACCATAGAAATTATAACTAAAAGACTCAAAAATCTGTATATTCTTTGGTGTTTTTTTTTCCCTTCCTTGTTTAATATGTAACATTTGTTAAACAACAAAAAACTTGTGAGAGAATGTGAAGGTATCCACCAAATTGATTTCCTTAGGTAGCAACCTCTCCCCATCTTCTCTTGCATACTTCTATCCTCAACTATAAAATCATCTTGATTTGTCAAAAAGGGCTTGGGTCACAGAGTAGAACCTAAGCATACTAGACAAGAATTATTTTATTTAAATGGAAGGATATTTAACAAACTGCTACTTGTGTAGTCCTGTGAAGATGGGGAGAGGTCAATCTTTGCTCAAATATGTTTCTAAAATAATAATAATATTAGCATTTTAAGATTTGCAAAGCTTTTTGTGCATACTTTCTCATTTGTACCTTACACCAATCTTATAATGTAGGTGATGCTATTATTCTCATTTTGCTGATGAGGGAACTGAGACAAGAAAGAGATTAAGGTGGTTCACTCAGGGTCATACAGCTAGTAAATATCTCAGGCAGAATTTGAATTTAAGACTTCCTGATTCTAAGTCCAGAGCTCTAATACCACTATGCCATTTTGTCTAAATAAAAATTGATGTAATTGGTACCTGATTGGATTATTCGATGCTTTTATCAATAACTTTCATAGACACCAAGAGAAGGATTAGGATAGTTCATTTAAGAAGGTTTGGTTTTTCAACTCAAATATTTTCTTCCCCTAAACTTGTTCCATAGATTTGCCAAAGATTTTCTCAGAAAAGTACAAGTTTTAAAAAAGGAGGGGAGAGGGCTGTCATTCTCAGAATCCCACAAATTCAGTTTCTTTAGAACAGAACCTTTTAGGAAGCAGGAAAAAAAAATTAAATTCAAATCCAAATTAGTTCACATTTGAAAATGGTGTAATGTGTGGACAACATTTTGCACTTTACCATAGTTTGGATTTGTAGCCAGTCTCTTATCCAGAGAAGTGAATAGCAAAGGAGAAGCCTTGGAAAAGGAATTAAAATCACTTCAAGGAACAGCTTGACTTTATTAAAAATCTTCTGGAGTCCTTTAATCATTGCCAGAGAGACAACACATGCTAGGAAACCATGGCCTAAGTTTACTTCAGTGGCTCAATGATTAAGTGGCATGTTCAAATCACACAAAAGTCTTACTCTGATACCTCATCATGTTATGAAGGTAATGCTGGATTATCAAAGGCTAGACTGGGGAAGAAGCTCTAGCAGATCCTAGTAAACTAGGAAAGCTTTAAGCATGAGCCCTGAGACAAATGTCCTGTGTGCCATCTAAGGACTAGCCTAGTTAAATATAGAGAAAGTTAAATATAGAGAAACTCATTAAAACAATAGCTAGCAGTTAGAGTTTGCAAAGTGCTTTACAAAAATTCTCCCATTTAATCCTCATAATCCTGTAAGGAAAGTATAGTATTATTTCCATTCTATAACTAAAGAAACTGAAGCAGGCAGAATCTAAGTAATTTGCTTAGGGCCACACATCTAACAAGTATTCACATTTAAACTCAGGTCTTCTGAGTCCAGGTCTAATGCATTATGTCAACCCAGCCACCTTAGATTAGCCTCTAGATGACAAATTTTTGGTTCTAGTGATCCAGTAACTCGTACCTTGACCATGAGGAAGGACAAGGAAAGACCTTGTACCAACTTTGAATTCATTGTTCCCACTTCACCTCTTGCTTATAGACTGATAATCAAATCAACATTATCACCCTCACAGTACCAAAGCTCCCTTCCCATGCACTTTTCCCTTCTCATTTTGACCCCCATTTTTTACATATAACAATGCCATGCTCCCCTTACCCCTGTACCCCTCCCTGCCCTTCCATTATTCCCTTTGGGACTCTTACTGCTAACAAACAACTTTAATGTTAGATCTCTTTCCTTCCTCCAGAAATTATTTTGTATATATTTTGTATTTCATTGTCTAAGCACATGTTATTTTCTCCCAATAGAATATAAGCTTCCTGAAGGTAGGAACTTTTTTTTATTTTCTTTTTCCTTTTTCCTTTGTGTTCTTGTCATGGAATTCAGTGAATGGCACATAAAGGGAACTAAATAAATAGATATTTTTATACTTGAACTGAATGGTGACCTTAATATCAAGGACCACCAAATTCCCTAAGGAAAATATCTATAATGAAATTTGACAGAAAAGAAAATTTCTCTAGAATTCTATGACTTTAAAAGGATTTCAACAGATACTGCCACTAGCCACTTTTTGTTCTTCCTCTTCTCATACTCAAAAAACACCATGACATTACATAATTCATGTTCATAATTTTTTTCTGAGAGGTTGGCAGAAGACTCACTAGGTAGGAGGAAGAATGATATAAAAACAAACATCAATTGAATATTTTTGAAGACAGCCAGGAAGAGAAGTATTATGATGCCCATCTTCTTGGTGAATAATAAGATCTAATAAGATTAAAAGATTTGCCTAAAAATCAAATAAATCAGATAAGGACAGGGTTCAAATTCTGATTTCATGATGTCTTTGGCCAAGATCACTTATAACACATTATCATTATCTCTTTCGTGTGTTTTTGTTTTGTTTTGCTGAGATAAGTGGGGTTAAGTGACTTGCCCAGGGTCACATGGCCAGGAAGTATTAAGTGTCTGAGGCCAGATTTGAACTCTGGTCCTCCTGATTTAAGAGATGGTGCTCTTAACAGCTACGCCACCTAGCTGCCCCATACAGTGTGGTTGTTTTAACTTGATCATACAAGGGCAGGAGATTGAAATGAGATTAAAGCAGTGCATAAGGCTTTTTTGGGAGGAGGGGAGGAAAAGGACTATAAAATATTATTACTTCTTAAATTTCATATTAAAATCCTTTTTAAATGTTATTCTCTGACTTCTTCACTGGTTTTTATTCATCATTTCTTCTTTAATGTCTCCACCAAAATTCTTTTCTTGGCCCTTCTTTCTCTCTAAACTCTTAACTTGGGGACCTTACCATCACATTCATGACTGATTCCTGTGCGGATGATTCTAGATCTATATTTTGAGATTTGCTGATGAGCTTCAGATTCACATTTTCAATTTCTTATTTGACTCACAGTACCTTAAGCTCAAGGAGTCCGACACTAAAATGATCTTTCCTTTCTATATGGTTTCAACTTTCAACTTATCTATTTTTTTAAATGATATTCTAGGCCTGGAATGCCCTCTTTAATTATATAAGCTTATTGAAATGTTATCTTTCCTTCTAGATCCAGTTGAAAAGCTCTCTTTCATGAAACTTTAAGGTTTGATCCTCTGGATGGAAATAACTTCTACATTTTGGTATTGTTCATAACATTTTTGGGGGAAACATCTATTCTATGAATTTATTTCATCCTATTGTCTGTTATAATTACCTGTGTATGTTAGAATTCTTACAAGGTGCTAAGTCAGTGGAATTGATAGAGACAATGGTTGTTTAGCAAGGTGCTTAACAGTTTTCTAGATGTACTTAGTACTTATTAGAATTCCACAAGATTCACACCTTTAAGAGAGCATATAAAAGGAGGAAGCCCACTAACCCACAAGCCCACTCTCGGAGATGGAGTCAGATTCATTCCATTTTCCACCTTTGTGCTGGCTGGAGACATTCAGAGGAGGAGAGGCTGAAGTTGGCAGAGGCAAAGGACTAGCGGCAAGGGCTCTGGAAACCAAGGAGAGAGACAGGTCTCTAAGAAAGCTAACCTGGCCCAAGGAAGGAGACAATACTTGGAATAAGAAAATAAAGGATCTGGACTTTAACTCCTGGCTGCATTTGAGGTGATTATTGAATTGAACTGAAACTAAGGCTGCTTCCAGAAGCTCCTCAAGAAACCTGCTCCCAGAGAACATTATATTTTAGAGAAGAAAATATTATATTTGTATACATGCCTTTTCTCTTTTAGTAGTTCAGAAACTCCCTTTGTTATGCAAATTTCTATCTCCATCATTTATTACACTGCTTTTCATGAATATGGTAATTCATGAAATAAAATATAATAAAGAGTAATAATAACCAAATGGCTTAAGTTATATGGTTAAGACACTAATGCAAGCATTATTATATCCTTTAACAGATGAAGAAACTGAGAGATTTAAGGAATTCACCTTAAATCACATAATGATTTAGTAGTAGGACCAGAGTTGACTCCAGGACCCCTTGAAATAAGTGACATATCCTTTCCATTGAGCTATACTGCCTACTGGGCGTTTGTTGGATTTGAATTTTGTGACATTATTTTACACATTATAATTAATGCATATAATGATTTTCATCATGTTATGGGGGCCTTTTTGGAGAACATGTGTGAAAGTCAGACAGTGGAGAGCATTTGCACTAATGGAGAAAATACCTAAACAAAGGAGATCATATATCCTCTGAAAAGAATATGCATGCAAACAGGAAGGAAGAAAACATGTTTAAATGCTTATTATGTGCTAGGCACAGTGCTAGTATTATTTCATTTGATCCTCACAATAGCCCCTGGGAAACTGAGCTATTTTACAGATGTGGAAAGTAAGACCACCATAAATAAAATGATTTGCCCATGATCACACAGTAATCCATCTGAAGGTGGATTTGAACTCAAATCATTATCATTCCAGGCCCACCACTCTGCCACAAAGTAGCACATATTACATAGATTTACAACTAGAAGGGGCCTTAACAGTATCTGAAGTACTAACCACTGAGGAGGTTGTTCCTTCAGTACTTTATGTCAAAAACCTACATTTAAAATATGCCATACAAAAAAGAAGTTCAGTTTGTGCTATATCTCTTTCCCATTCACATAAGATTGCCGTTTATAACCTTAACCCCCTTTCTGCCCACCTTTCCAGTACTCTTACACCTCCCTACATAATCTTCCATTCAGGGACACTGGCCTTCTTGATGTTGCTCTAACAGGACACTCCTCTCAGCTCTGGGTATTTTCACTGGCTGTGCACCATTCCTGAAATACTCTCCTACCTCATCTTTGCCTTCTTCCTTTTGATCTTCCTCTCAGCTAAAATCTCACCTTCTGTAGGAAGCCTCTCCAATGCCTCTTAAATTTAGTGCCTTCTCTCTGTTTCCTATTTATTTTATATTCAGCTTGTTTGTGTATAATTGTTTTTGTTTCCCCTATTACATTATTAACTCATTAAGCTAGAGACTGTCTTTTGCCTTTTTTCTTTTATTTCATAGTACCTGTCACATAGTGTGCATTTAGTTAATGCTTATGGACTGACTTTGTGTCTATTCATAGCTATTAGATGGTGGCTAGCTGAATTATCAGTGGCAAAATACCAGATAGGTGAATTAAACTTCCCAATGGATTAACGTAATGTTCTCAATATTCTCAGTAGCTCAGTGATGGAACAGCCAGTCACAAGCACAAGGAACAATCAAGAGATCAATTTCCAAAGGCTGTACCTAGAAACCAGACCAACAACTTCATAGTTACACTATGCACATACATAAATTTCTATAAAGTACATGATTTCTCAAAAGACAAAGTCTTGCTTATATTGATGCGGATATTAAATTTCTTGCCTTTTTAATAATAATAAAAAACAATTTGGTGTGAGAAGAAAAGCACTGAATCTTTCTACCTTCCAGGTGAGAAATATATAAAGAGTTCTCTTAATTTTTTTTTCCACAAATTTTACCAATCAAGTCCCAAGAAATAATTTTAAACAGCAAACCAACACAAAGAGATCTAAAAAGCTATGAAAAAAAAACAAATATCCTGCTCCTCCATATGGATTAAAATAGCCCCCTCTAAAAAGGTTTCATAAAACACATGCTCATGGGCATAAGGAGAATAGCCTCTTGCTAGCATCTAACACAGATGAAATTAGACACATTCTCTGTACGTGGGCTGTCTTGCTTATAGGTCACAGACCAGGATGAACCACTTAATGCTACTGTGCCACTGTAGATTGGCCCAGAGAACATTTCTTGCACTAGTCGGAGTCAACACTGACTCTGAGCTCTCTGAGGTTGTGTTAGATGTTAAAAACTAAAGTTGAAACCCTTGAAGGCGTAATGATGGAGTTCACAGGGTTCATAATCCCAGTACCCCACCCCAATTCTCCAGTGATGCTGCTGAAAGCTTTAAAACAGTCCACAGCACTAACATGGAACAGAGCATGTTCAACATACTGATCTGCTCATGATTACTCTTTGCTGCCGTAAAACAATCTAACTCCTCAAGTGAATGGAGTCTGCAGCAACAATGGTGTTATTGACTTGTTGCTCCAGCTCTATTTAGTTATTACCCTCGAGGCCACAATCAATAGACTTTGCACCAAGTCAGCCTAATAAATCCCAGGCTTCCACTGGATCTTTGCCAGGACCAGCAAGAAAATCTATGGCAGTCCAACACTTAAGAGTCAGAGAGAGAGAAAGCTTCACTGACAGCTGTATAAATTAATTAACAAGGAATGTTCTGATTCTTTTAAAAAGATCAGATTTACACATTTGTCACTACCAAAGAAGGCACAGAGAGACCAGGAGAAAATTATCTAATACTCCCCCCAAATAACAAAGCTGCTCCCAAATAAAGAACGTTCCCCCATCCTTTCTATGGCAAGTGGTTTCCCATTTGATTACATCTGCAATTATTCAATGTATAAATTTGCTTCCTTAGTGTTGGTCTGGTCAGTCCATTCTATCCAGCTGTATTTGGACATTTGCAGCCTGCCTTGATAAGTCTTAAAGCTTGTAGCTCGAACAGCCTAATACAATCAAAATAAAAGGTTGATCATTAACAGCTTTGGGCAGTAGGATTTTTTTCCCTTTCTGCTCCTAGGAATTTGAATCCTGCCTGTTATGTTGTAGGGGCGTAGGGGGGCCCTCAGTGGCATAAGTACTAAAAGGTCAGTCACAAGTGAAGTCCTCCTGGTTATTTCAGCAGCTTTGTAAGTGAATTCCAGATTATTCCAGTTCCTTATGTAATAAGCAAATATTTTGCAGACTCAGCAAAGAGGGCCCTAAGTTCCTAGTATTCTCAGACACACGGAATAGACATGTAATAAGGGCTGGGTGCTTGCCCAAGAACAAAAGAATTCCTCCCCCCACATGTTGAAAACAAATGTATATGTACACTTTCAGAACTGCACCATCCTGATGGTATTTTCTAGAACCATTCATATTGTCTTAAAGTGTCACTGTTTTCCAAACAGAAAGCAAAAATGGATTTTTAAATAAGCCTTTCCTTTGGAGCCTGATTCTGTCTAAAGAAGTATATACAACCTATGGCTCAGAGGACATTCTCAGCAGTTTCATCCTACGAGTGACTGTACTTTTAAATGTGGAATTAGGAAGGTCCAGAAAATGGCCTTTATGCAGACATGAGGAAAGATGAACTCATTATCAATTAGTAAGCTGCTTTCAAGCTCAATAAAGTAAGTTGGTTGAACTTCTGTAAAGTACATGCCAGCTCTGTGATTCTATATCTGTGAATAAGTGACTTACTGAGCAAAGAACAATGGATTTGGAGTATGAGTGCCTTGGTTCAAATATCTTTTCTGCTACCAAAGTCATTGGCCCTATCAAATGATTGGATCAACATCAGATATTGATGTGGTTTCATCAGCGGAAATGACATTAAAAGAAAGTTACTGTCATCTGCTTTGTCTCTGCACCCTAAAGACCAAAAGATTTTCCCATCTGATCAGTAGCTCAAACCTTCCATCATATGTATTATCTCCCTCAGAGCTCCTTAAGAGCCCTCTTGCTTTTCTATTTGTGACCCAGTGTGAAACACAGTCCACTGCACATAATGAGTAGCATTCTTAATAAGTGTTTCATTCATTTATCCATTCATTCATTTTCTTCTTCTGCAATAGAAAAATAGAAATAGAAAGTAGATGATCTCTAAGGTCCCTTCTAGTTTTAAAGCCTATGATGCTGTGACCCTACTTCTATGGGCAATGCCCCGCAGGAATAATTCCCTGTGTGAGACACCTCCACTATTGTCTTTAAGCCATTAGGAGCTTAGTTCATTGACCAGATTTATTCCAGACCTCACCTCTTTTGTATATCTTCATGTGCACCTGGGCGCGCGCGCGCACACACACACACACAGTCATTTCAAATTGTCTCCTTTTAAAGCTGTTTAAATTGACAACACTCCCAATGGGACTCCTTCAGGCACACAGGTGCTTATGTTTTATTAGTGTATTGCTAATTGTGTTGTCTTGATTATTTATTGCCTCTTATAAAATGGTTTCAGGGTAATAAGATCTAATTGACTTAAGAGGCTTCCATCCATTGTAATTATCCCCTAATATTGTATATTTGGCTTTCTGAGCTCCTATCGTAAGATCAGTCTGCCACAGATAATGGGAGACCTTCCCCAAAATTCATAGACAAATCAAAATCCTGAAAGTCATTGCTAAATATGAGCGTCCACTTTCATATGAAGTTTTTTTTTTTTGTTTGTTTTTTTGGATATATTTACCAATTTCCATCCTATCAGGTGATATCCTTAGAGAGTGAAAAAAATCACAGAATTTTCTATCAGGGAGAAATCTCAGATATCCAAAGCCCTTAGTTAATTAACAAAGGAAGAAGGTGAAGCCAGAGAGGGCTACAGAAATCAATGTTGATGTTGAGAAGGGAGTAGTCAGGTGGCTCTTCAAGTGGGTACCTTTTCTCTGTATGCTCTTCTCCCCCATGACTCCTGTGCTCATGCAGTTCCCTTGGCTGCCCAAGAACATAGATTCATGGCATTGGAGCTGGATGTGATCTTAAAGGTCAGTGGCACCACCCAATCATTTTACAAATGAAGAAATTTCAACCCAGATAGGTCGGTCCAAGGACTTGCCTAGAGTTAGAGGTAGAGTGAGTACAGTGGTAGAGCTGGTAATCAGTCCATGCAGTGAAGTGGGGCCTTACATAAATGTTTAACTTGAACAAATTAAACTCTTTGCTTTTCATAAGGAAAAAAAAGAAAAAGAATAACTCTTACTTCATGGTAGATAAGCAATAACATCCAAGAGGAATGGTAAGTGCTCATGTTTACTGTTTTCCATTTTAAAAATTCTTTCATTTTTCTATATGTGTTTCTTCTATAATTAAAAATAATGTAAAACTGCATTTTGCATATATACTCTTTATTATATTATTGTATACAATATACATTATGTCATTGCTATGTCAGTAAATACACAAAATTATTGAGTAATTGATCAGTCAATAAACATTTATTAAATGCCTACTATTTGTCAAGTACTTCTAAGTTCTGAAGATACAAAGAATAGTAAAAGATAGCTCCTACTCTTAAGTCTCTCATAGTCTAATCAGGGACACAACATTCAAACCACTATGTACAAACAAACCAGAGACAGGATAAATGGGAGATCATCAGTAGGGGGGAGACACTGGAATCAGGGGGATTTCATGGAGAAGGTGGGATTTTGGTTAGGACTTGAAGAAAGTCAGGAGGCAGAGATGAATTTCAGGAATGGGGACAGCCAGAAAAAAAAACCCAAGACAAAGAGATGGAGTGGTTTGTTTGAGTAACAGCCAGGATGCTTGGATTATGAGTACATGGAAGTATAATGAGAAAGTTTAAGAGATGAGAATGAGGAGACAGGGGGTGGTGGGTAGGAGAGGAGGTTTTGAAAACCTTTGCACACCAAATAGGATTTTCTGTTTAATCCTGGAAGTGACAGGTATTCAATGAAATTTATTAAATGGGAATGGGGGCTACTCAGACCACTCTTCGTGGTGAGACTAATTCTTAAGGAAGATCATTTTGGCAGCTGTGTGGAAGACAGATTGAAATGGGGAGAGACTTGTGGCAGAGAGACCAACCAGAAGATAATTCCAATAATCCAGGCATGAGGTAATGAGAACAAATACATTAGAAAAATGGTAGGGACAACAGAGAAAAACATATATGTTATGAAGGTAAAATCAACAGGATTTGGCAATCAATTGGATATGGAAGAGTGAGATAAAGAAATGGAAAATAAAACCTAGATTTTGAGTCCAGGTTACTAAGAGAAATGTTACCTCAATAATAATAAGGAAATTAGAAAGAGGAGAGGGTTTAGAGAAAATTTCCGTTCAGTTTCAAACATGGTGAATTTAAGAGATCTAGAGGATATCTGGTTTGAGATATCCAAAGAAATTTGGGGATCTGAGAAAGGAGGCGGGGAAAATATATTTGAGAACCACCAACATAGAAACGATAACTGAATCCATGGGAGATGATGACCAAATGAAAAAAATAAAGAGAAGAGATGAGGGCCTAGAAGAGAATTTTATGGTAAACCCAGTTTGTGAGTATAACCTGGATGAAGATTCAGTAAAGGAAACAAGAAAGAATGGTCAGATAAGAGGAGAATCAGGAGAGTAGGAAGTACAGAGAACAATGTATCAAGGGAAAAGAGTGAATTCAGTGTCCAAGGCTACAGAAATATCAAGAAGGATAAGGACTGAGAAAAGGCCATTAGATTTGGTAAATAAGAGATGAAATTAATATTTCTGGAGAGAGATTTCTATTAAATACTGAAATCAGTCCACATTATACCAAATAAGTGAATGTGAAGAAAGGAAGTGGAGAGCTTTCTCAAGAATTTTAGCAACAAAGGGGAAAAGATGTGGGATAATGGCTATCCTGTATATGTGGATCAAGTGAGAGTTTTTTTTTTTTAATTTATTAAAACTTTTTATTTACAAAGCATATGCATGAGTAATTTTTCCAATATTGACCATTGCTAAATCTTTTGTTACAAATGTTTCTCCTCCTTCCCTCTACCCTTTCCCTAGCTGGTAGGTAATCCAGTACAGGTTAAATATGTTGAAATACATGCTAAATCCAAAATATGTATACATATTTATACAGTTATTTTACTGCACAAGAAAAATCAGATTAAGAAGGAAGAAAAACTGAGAAAGAAAACAAAATGCAAGCAAATAACAACAGAAAGAGTGAAAATACTATCTTGTGTTCCACACTCAGTTCCCATAGTCTTCTCTCTGGGTGTAGATGGCTCTCTTTGTCAATGGACAAGTAGAAGTGGTTTAAATCCTCTCATTGTTGAAGAGAGCCACGTCCATTAGAATTGATTGTTGTATAGTCTAATTGTTGCTGTGTATAATGATCTCCTGGTTCAGCTCATTTCACTTACCATCAGTTCATGTAGATCTCTCCAAGCTTCTCTGAAATCATCCATGGGATCATTTCTTCCTAATATTCCACAGTATCCATATACCATAATTTATTCAGCCATTTTCCAATTGATGGGTATCCATTCAGTTTCCAATTTCTTGCCACTACAAAGAGGGTTGCCACAAACATTTTTGCACATATGAGTCCTTTTCCCTCCTTTAAATTGCTTTGGGATATAAGCCCTGTAGAAACATTGCTGGATCAAAAGGTATGCACAGTTTGATAACTTTTTGACCATAGTTCCAAATTGCTCTCCAGAATGGTTGGATCTGTTCATAGTTCCACCAACAATGTATCAGTTTTCCCACATCTTCTCCAATATTCATCATTATCTTTTCTTGTCAACTTAGCCAATCTGAGAGGTGTGTAGTGATATCTCAGAGATGTCTTGATTTGAATTTCTCTGATCAACAGTGATGTGGAACACCTTTTCATGTGACTACAAATAGTTTCAATTTCTTCATCTGAAAATTGTCTGTTGTCAAATGTCCTTTGACTATTTATCAATTGGAGAATGGTTTGAATAAATGAGTCAATTCTCTATATATTTCAGAAATGAGGCCTTTATCAGATCCTTTGGATGTAAAAATGTTTTTCCAGTTTATTGCTTCCTTTCTAATCTTGTCTGCATTAGTTTTATTTGTACAAAAACTTTTTAAATTAAGATAATCAAAATTATCTATTTTGTGATCAATAATGATCTCTAATTCTTTTTTGGTCACAAATTCCTTCCTCCTCCACAGATCTGAGAGGTAAACTATCCTATGTTCTTTTAATTTGTTTATAATATCATTCTTTATGTCTGATCAAGAACCCATTTCGACCTTATCTTGGTATATGGTATTAGGTGTGGGTGTATGCCTACTTTCTGCCCTACTAGTTTCCAATTTTCCCAGCAGTTTTTGTCAAATAGTGAATTCTTATTCACTAAGACTGGGGCCTTTAGGTTTGTCAAATACTAAATTGCTACAGTCATTGACTATTTTGTTCTGTGAACCTAACCTATTCCACTGATCAACTTCTCTATTTCTTAGCCAGTACCAAATGGTTTTGATGACTGCTGCTTTATAATATAATTTTAGATCTGGCAAGCTAAGACCCTTTCATTTGCTTTTCTCTTCATTAATTCCTTTGAAATCCTTGATCTTTTGTTCTTCCAGATGAGTTTTGTTGTTATTTTTTCTAGATCATTAAAACAGTTTCCTGGGAGTTTGATTAGTATAGCACTAATTAAATACATTAGTTTAGGGAGTATTGTCATCTTTATTATATTCGCTCAGCCTATCCAAGAGCACTTGATATTTTTCCAATTGCTTAGATCTGACTTTATTTGTGTGAAAAGTGTTTTGTAGTTTTGCTCATATACTTCCTGACTTTCCCTTGGCAGATAATTGCCAAATATTTTATATTATCGACAGTTATTTTAAATAGAATTTCTCTTTGTATCTCTTGCTATTGGATTTTGTTAGTGTTATATAAGAATGCTGATGATTTGTGTCTATTTTGTATCCTGCAACCTTGCTAAAGTTGTGGATTATTTCTAATAATTTTTTAGTTGATTCTCTGGGGATCTCTAAGTATAACATCATATCATCTGCAAAGAGTGATAATTTGGTTTCCTCCTTACCAATCTAATTCCTTTAATCTCTTTTTCTTCTCTTATTGCCAAAGCTAGGATTTCTAATACAATACTGAACAGTAATGGTGATAGTGGGCAACCTTGTTTCAACCCTGATCTTACTGGGAATGATTCCAATTTATCCCCATTACATATGATACTTGCTGATGATTTTAAATAGATGCTCCTGGCTATTTTAAGGAAAAGTCCATTTATTCCTATACTCTCCTGTATTTTTAGTAGGAATGGGTGTTGGACTTTATCAAATGCTTTTTCTGCATCTACTCAGATAATCATATGGTTTTTGTTAATTTGGTTATTGATATAGTCAATTATGCTAATATTTTCTAATAATTCTAATTTTTCTGATTAGAAGTTCTAAAAAGAAATCTTAAATTTCTAATATTTCTAATAATTTTTAATATTGAACTAGTCTTGCATTCCCGGTATAAATCCTACTTGGTCATGGTGTATTATTATCTTGCAGATAATTTTCTGTAATCTCTTTGCTAATAGTTTATTTAAGATTTTTGTATCGCAGTTACTAAAACCATCTGGTATTGGCTAAGAAATAGACTAGTTGATCAATGGAATAGGTTAGGTTCAAAGGACAAAACAGCCAATAACTTTAGTAATATAGTGTTTGACAAACCCAAAGACCCCAGTTTCTGGGATAAGAATCCACTCTTTGGAACTTCCGGTTAAGATGGTGGAGAGGAGGCACACAGCTGTGTAAGCTCCACGCTTTCTCTCACTATCCATTTCATTACAAGCCTCTGAATTAATGCTTGACTGAAAAAAACCCACAAATAGTTACCAAGAGAAGCCATCCTTGAGATTCGCCAAGAAAGGTCTGTCTTTACTGGAGGGCTGGGACGGTTTTAGATCGGGCGCAGGCAGCGGGCAGCAGCAGTGAGAGCACGGGAGCAGACTGGAGAGGGGGTGGGGAGTGATCGCAGCCGTCTCTGCGGGGAGAGCTTCACTACAGGATTAGATACTTTGCTCCGGCAGCAAGTTAGCAGCCCAGCAGAGAAGCTAAAAACACCGGAGGTGAAGAATACAACCCCAAACAGCTGGAGTCTCTCGGGATCTGGCCGCCCCACCCTTCCCCCCCACAGTGACTCAGCACGCTCTGGGATCTCAGAGCGCAGGCGCAGCATAGTAGGGCTAGTCCCTCACTACTGCCCCCCGCAGTCTGGAGAGGAAGCTCGGTAACACACCCAGCCCCTCCTCCAAAAAAAGACTCCAGTTTTTTCTGTTTTTCTTTGCTAGTTTGTCTTTGATTATTAGACAGAATGAGCAAGAAACTGAAGAGGACTTTAACCCTTGACAGCTTCTATACAGATAGAGAGCAGACTCTAAATCCTGAGGAGACTAAAAACAGACAGTCCCCAGGTGAATCCCCAAAGGAGGAGATCATCTGTTCCTCAGCACAGATGAACCTCATAGAAGTAATTAAAAAGGCTCTCACAAGAGAGCTAGAAGAAAAATGGGAAAAGGAGAGGGAGGCTTGGCAAAAGGAGAGGGAGGCTTGGCAAAAGAGCCTGGAGAAGTCAGTTAAAGAGAGAGTGGATAAAGAAGTAAAATCCTTGAAAAATAGGATTGGTGAACTGGAAAACAAAATTGGCGAAATGGAAAAAAATTCCACAGAACAAACGAATTCAATGGGACAATTAGAAAAAGATTTTTAAAAAGTGAGTGAAGAAAATACTTCACTGAAAATCAGAATTGAACAATTGGAATTGAATGACTCGAGGAGACAAGAAGAATCAGTCCACTGAATCAGTGGAATCAGTCCACTGAAAGGGATCCTAAAATCAAAACACCAAGGAATATAGTGGCCAAATGCCAGAACCCTCAGACGAAGGAAAAAATATTGCAAGCGGCTAGAAAAACCCAATACAAGTATCAAGGAGCCACAATAAGGATCACCCAGGATCTGGCAGCATCCATATTAAAAGATCGAAGGGCCTGGAATATGATATTCCGAAAGGCTAAGGAACTTGGTATGCAACCAAAAATAACTTACCCAGCGAGAATGAGCATCTTTTTCCAGGGAAAAAGATGGACATTCAACGAAGTAAGCGAATTTCATCTATTTCTGATGAAAAAACCAGAACTTAACAAAAAGTTTGATCTACAAATATAGAACTCAAGAGAAATCTAAAAAGGTAAAGATTAATCTTGGGAACTATATTTTGACTATATAGATGTATAAAGAATACATGTATACCTTGTTCTAGAAATTGATGTGGAAAGGACATTGTACCAGAAAAAGGGTAAAGTGGGGGTAGTACATCTCATGAAGAGGCATAGGAAACCTATTATATCTGAGAGAAAGAATGGAGGGGGATGAATATAGTGGGTATCTTACTGCCTTCAGAATTGGCTTTAAGTGAAAAATCTTAAGACATAGTCAATCTATGGTGAAACTTCTCCCATCTCATTGAAAAGTGAGAAGGGAAAAGTGGAAAGGGAAGGAATAAGCTAAGCGGAAGGGAATACGGGAACTGGGAGGGAAAGGGGTAAGATAGGGGGAGGAACTCTAAGGCGGGGGGAGGGATACTAAAAAGGGAGGGCTGTGAGAAGCAAGGGGTGCTCACAAGCTTAATACTGGGAAGGGGGGGAAAGGGGAAAGAAGGGAGGAAAGCATAAACCGGGGTTAACAAGATGGCAAGTAATACAGAATTGGTCATTCTAACCATAAACGTGAACGGGGTAAACTCCCCCATAAAGAGGAAGCGGTTAGCAGAATGGATTAAAAGCCAGAATCCTACAATATGTTGTTTACAGGAAACACACCTGAAGCGGGGAGATACATGCAGGTTAAAGGTAAAAGGTTGGAGCAAAATCTACTATGCTTCAGGTGAAGTCAAAAAAGCAGGGGTAGCCATCCTGATCTCAGATCAAGCTAAAGCAAAAATTGACCTAATTAAAAGAGATAAGGAAGGACACTATATCTTGCTAAAGGGTAGCATGGATAATGAAGCACTATCTATATTAAACATATATGCACCAAGTGGGGTAGCATCTAAATTCTTAAAAGAGAAACTAAGAGAGCTGCAAGAAGAAATAGACAGTAAAACTATAATAGTGGGAGATCTTAACCTTGCACTCTCAGAATTAGATAAATCAAACCACAAAATAAATAAGAAAGAAGTCAAAGAGGTAAATAGAATACTAGAAAAGTTAGATATGATAGATCTCTGGAGAAAATGTAATGGAGACAGAAAGGAATACACTTTCTTTTCAGCAGTTCATGGAACCTATACAAAAATTGACCATATATTAGGACATAAAAACCTCAAACTCAAATGTAGTAAGGCAGAAATAGTAAATGCATCCTTTTCAGACCACGATGCAATGAAAATTACATTCAACAAAAAAGCAGGGGGAAGTAGACTATTTTACTCATTTTTTAAAAAGAAAGTTCAGATCTGCCTTTAGGGAGGGGAAGGTTTTCCAAGATGCCACAGCTGTGCTGGGTTAGTGCTGATTCACTACCAGTGCTGGGTGGGTGTGGCCGGATTCCATGAGATTTTGGTGGGTATGGCCAGATTCCTTGCGATTTCGGTGTTTTGGGGTTCACTATTGATCTTTTGTAGTTGTGTTGGATGTTTTATAACTTCTCTGCTGATCTACTGGCTTGCAATCAGGGCAGAATGGCCAAGCTTGCTGTGGATTCCTCCTGTAAATTCTCTGCCATGTGGAGTTCACACTGCCTTGGGACTCAGTGCTGGCATTTGTGCTCAGCTGCTTGTGCTAGAATCCTCCCTCCCATTTCCCATTGAAACAGAACTTTTCTGGCAATCTTCAAAATTGTCTTCTGCTGGTTATTTGTTGCACTCCCAATATTTGTGGGTTCTACTGGCCCAGAGCTTATTCAGAGGCTGGATTTTGTAATTAGTCTGATGGTTGTAGAGAAGATCAGAGAGAAATAAGTGTCCTCTCTGCCATCTTGGCTCCCTGGAAATTCCAAAGGGTTTTTTTTTCAAGGATGGGGAAGACATGGACATATTTGTAGGCAGTAAGGAAGTAGGTAGCATAGGAGATTAAATAAATGAGAGAGTGGTGATGATAAAGGAAGCAATCTGATGGATATTCCTGATGATTCAATAAGATAACTTGTTCATGATTATCCCAAAGGGCTATAAAACTGTACATACCCTTTGATCCAACAGTTTCACTACTGGGTCTGTATCATTAAAAAAGGGGAAAAATCCACATGTGCAAAAATGTTTGTAGCAGTCCTTTTTGTAGTGGTAAGGAACTAGAAATTGAATAGATGCCCATTAGTTGGTGAATGACTGAATAAGTTATAGTATAGGAATGTAATGGAATATTATTGTTCTATAAGAAATGATACGAAAAAAAAAAAAAGAAATGATACGGAGGATGATTTCAGAAAGGCCTGGAGAGACTTACATAAAATGATAATAAGTGAAGTGAGTAGAATCAAGAAAACATTGTACACAACAAAAATATGTGATCAACTGTGTCAAATTTGGCTCTTTTTAACAATGAGATGATTCAGGGCAATTTCAATAGACTTGTGATGGAAAGAGCCATCTGCATCCATAGAAAGGACTATAGCATAGATCTATGGATCAAAGCATACACATTTTCATTTTGTTGTTGTTGTTTGTTTGCTTGCTTTTTTTCCTTTCTAATGTTTTCCCCTTTTTCGATGGGCATCCACTTAATTTCCTTCTCAAGAACTTTAGCCACAAGAGGGAAGAGCTGTGGGTTGATGGATATCCTGTATGTGTGGATCAAGTGAGGGTTTTTTTTTTTTTTTTTGAGGATGGAAGAGATATGAGCAGATTATGAGCCCCTCAAGAACAGAAATCATGTCTTCACAGGTCCTATAAACTGTAACTTTTGAGACAAGCACATAGTATAGTAAATACTCTATAAATCTTTATTGCTTGACTGATTAACTATGTAATCTTAATTTGTTTATATATGGATCATCACCTTTAGAATATAAACTTTTTGCTGGAAATTGAGTGCATGCCCATTAGTTGGGAAATGGCTGATTAAGTTATGATATATTAATATAATGGAATATTGTTGTTCTATAAGCAAAATGAGCAAGCTGATTTCAGAAAAACCTGGAAAGACTTAGATGAACTGAAACTAAGTGAAGTGAGCAGAGCCAAGAGAACACTGTACATAGCAACAACAAGATTATGAAATGATCAACTGTGATGGGCTTGGCTCTTTTCAACAAAGAGCTGATTCAAGGCAATTCCAATAGATTTGGGATAAAAAGAGTAATCTACATCCAGAGAAAGATTTATGTAAGCTGAATGTGGAACAAAGCATAGTATTTTCACCTTTTGTTGATTGTTATTGTTTGGGTTTTCCCCCCTCTTGATCTGATTTTCCTAGTGCAGCATAACAAATCTAGAAATATGTTTGGGGAGGAGGCGGAGGGAAGGGAGAGAGAAAAATTTGGAACACAAGGTTCTGCAAAGGTGAATGTTGAAAACTATTTTTTGCTAACTGTGTAAATATGTACACATATGTGTATTTAACATATACTTTAACATATTTAACATGTATTGGACTACCTGCTATCTAGGGGAGAGAGTGGGGGGGAAGGAGGGGGAAAAGTGGGAACAGAAGGTTTTGCAAGGGTCAGTGTTGAAAAACTACCCATGCATATGTTTGCAAATAAGAAAGCTATAATAATAATAAAGAAACTATTTTTGCATCTATTTGGAAAAATAAAAAGCTAAAAGCTTTTTTTAAAAGCTAAAAAAAGGATAACTTATTCATGGAAAGGAGTTGCTTTGGCAAGAAAAAGAGCCACCTTGTTATAAGAGACAGGGATAAATGCAGAGATAATAATAGAAGGCATATGGGAGATGTAAATCAAGGAGGGGAGGAGAAGAGGAAACCCTTTATGAATGACCTCAGTCTTTTTCAGTGAAATATGAGGCAAGATCCTCAGGTGGGAAGATGGGGGTAGGGTCCAGTTGAGATTATGTAAAATAAATATATAGTAGATCTTGTCAGCAAAGTTTTCATGATTTTATTCACTTTTTTTGGCAGCTTGTAAGTAGGCATAATTGCAGTGGATACTGGATTAATCCAAGGCTGAGGCTTGGCAAGGCACGATTGATGATAGGATAGGGAAGCAAGGGATTGAAGAGAAGAGAACAACGTAGAGCTGAGTTAGCTTAATAAGATGTCAAGATGAGAAAAGTAGAGTATAGCTGGTATAGGGGAGATGACCTATATCGCTGAGAGAACTGAGAAGTTGAGTGTTTGGAAGTGGAATGGGGGGAGATTATGGACAGGTGAGAGTTTTCTAATCATTGTGGTAATGGTGGGGAAATGAGCATTTCCTATATCCCACCCCTTATGGGGTCTTATAACTGAATGTAGGGGTTGCAAAATCATGATTATCAGTAAATTATTTTTATACCTATTTTATATACCTACACACCCAAGGTCATGTAAAAAAGTAGTCACAAGTAGAAAAAGTTTAAGAAGTCCTGTCTTTACCATATTTTCTGCTCCCTAGAACTGGGATAACCCATTGAAAAGACTTGGATCAAGCTCTAGACCATAGACTTTCAGCTCCCCCTGCCATATCTTACTCTCCCAGTAGCTTCTGGTTTCTTGCCCTACTTGTTGAGGAAGGAGAAAAAGAGAGACAGAGACACAGAGACAGAGAGACAGAGATGCAGAGACAAAGAGAGAATGGAGACAGAGGAAGAAGGAAAGGAAGATCCAGACAGACAAAAAAAGAGAGATTTTACCATTTAAGATATGCAAAACTAAAATGACAAAATCTGATGCTATATCTTTTGGGTCATCATATCACTGAGGACAGACATAGCATGGCTAGAGGAAAGAGTGCTAGCCTTGAAAAGAGAAGACAGGTTCAAATACCTGGGCTCTCTGCCACTTTTCAAACACTAGGGTAGAGTCATTCATTTCTTTGAATGAACAAAAAAAATTAATAAACATTAATGCATCAAATACAGGTCCATAAATACAAAGGAAAAGACAATTCCTATGCTTGCAAAAATTTACATTTTAATAGGAAAAGGTTCCACATCTAGGGAGGCATATTCGTTTGAAAGTTACTGGGAAGGGAAGGAGAAGCCATAAGCTTCTTTTCAGGATAGTAAAAGAAAAAAGGAAAGGGTTGATTTGATTATATTTCTAGAATTGGAAGGGACACACTGAAGTGTGAAAAGACTTCGAGTAAGAAGGTGACTAGAGAGAAGGTGAACATTTCTAGAGGTGGTCCTAGATACGGGTAACTAAGGCTACCAATTAGGACAAAGACCCCAGAAGTTTTCTTTACCTACAAAATAGTAATAATATCTGCCCTAACTTTTGCAAATAAGTGTTTTACATACATACATACTTACATATATATGTATATGTATATATATAACTCAAATGAAATATGTGAAAGCTCTTTATAGCTATAAAATATTCTAAAAATAAAAGTCACTAGTATTATTTATTATAAACTAAGCTTCAGGAAGATAAATCCAGTAGATATCATCTTATAAAAGATGTGTTTTGGGAACTGCAAGAAGTAGAATTGTAAATGAGATGCAAGCTGAATTTTATAGAATTTAGTTCAATTGTATAAAGGCTTAGAGTGAGGTCCTAGATTATTATAAGATCTCAGTTTTAACCCAAAGGAACCTGAGAAGTCATGTAATTCTCAGCCTCCCATTTCTTCTTCAAAATGAAGATTCATAGTACTCATCTCATAGGGTTTTGGTGAGAATTAAGTGAAATAATGTATATGTTATGTAAATATGAGCTATTATGTTTGTTAAGTGATTTGCCCAAGGTCAGCCATCTAGCAAGAGGCAATGCCAGATTAAAGTTTCTGACCCCAAATCCAGCAATCTTTCTACTATACCACGCTTCCTAATCATTAGAACTGCATTTCATCTTATTTTAAGGTATAATTAAAGGCAGATTTCAACTGAATTCTTAAAAAGAAATTACCTTAAACAAAAATATTTTCCTTCTTTTTTTCTAAACCTTGCAGTTTTTAAAAAAGTCTATGTATGTATGTATGTATCTACCTATGTATATATCTATCTTAGTATCTTCAGTCTAACAATGCTAGAAATATTCCCTAAAAGAGCTCCACAAGTATTTTCTTTGAGGCCATATACTAAATTAAATGGAAGTAGAGGTGAAATTCTTATAAAACAAACCAACAAACCTTGACCTTATAACTATGTACAGAAATGGCTAGCCATTGAATTGTAGCTGTACACTCAGACTAGACAGAAGCTTCAATAATCACATCAGAAACCTAACTACTGAAAAGGGGAACCTAGAAAAGTTAAAATTGGTTTTTCATGAATTTATTGTTTCTAACTGCCAGGAGCCCTAGTTAGTCCTGTTTTAAGTGTCATAAATCTCTCCTGGAAAGGCATTGTTGTGCCCTAATTGCATTTCTAGGGGGTAGGGGCAGGAGTGGAGCTACTGTTCCTTCAGCCTCAAAGCATCACAAAACATGGGAATCATTCAATTATGACACAACAATAGATCTCCACATAGTTCAAACAATTTCCTTTAATTATGCAAATCACTCCACAGGGTTTTTAAAAAGCTAGAATCCATTATAGGTGAAAATAGGATGTGGGAAAGTATAGGTGGAAATTGGGGAAGTGGTTCTGGGAGGCTTGGATTTGTGGAAATGGATTGGAAATTGGAATGTGTGATTAAGCTTAGGGTCAAGAAAAGCATATGCTAGACAGAGATGTAGTCCTATAATTTGTAGTTTCTGTAATGCATCCTAAAATGTTAGGGTGAAAAGAGCTCCTAGAGAACATTTAGTGTAAATCCCTAATTTTACAGATGGAGAAAGTCAGATTTAAGAAAAAGGAACAATACGTCTCAGGGACACAAATCTATTAATGATGGAAGCCCAAGTCACATGGCTCAGAAGGGTTATTGAAAAGGCTGATTTTAAAGCCTGAAATTTCAACATTAGAAATAAATGAACTGGGGCAGCTAGGTGGCACAGTGGATAGAGCACCAGCCCTGAAGTCAGGAGGACCTCAGTTCAAATCTGGCCTCAGACACCTCATACTTCCTACTGTGTGACCCTGGGCAAGTCACTTAACTCCAATTGCCTTGCCTCAGCCCCCCCCCCCCCCAAAAAAAAAAAAAAAAAAGGAGACAGAGAAAGAGAGAAGAAAAAAGAAAGAAAGAAAAAAAGAAATAATTGAACTTGATTGGATCAGTTAGTCAAATCAGTCAACAAGCATTTACCTTGGGCCAAGAACTGAGGACAAAGAAAGACAAAAACAAGCTTTTCCCTCAAAGAGCTCACATTATAATGGGGAGAAAACATAAATAAGTACATATAAGATATATGCCAAGTAGATGAAAGATACTCTCCTACCTCAAATCTCCTACCTAATTAGGGAAAGGGAGGCAAGAAAGGTTTCCTGAGGAAGGTGAGATTTGAGCTGAGTTTCCAAGGAAACTGAGGAAACTGGCCATGGCAAGGAAAAGAACAATCTCTTCATCTATGACAGGCATGAAAGAACTTATTCTTGGGAAAGACAGCATATTAGTCTTAAATCCTGAATGGTACATTTATTAAATACCTACTATATACAGAGTACTGTGCTCAAGGCTAGAGGTAACACAGATATCACATGATCCATGCCCTCATTTATGTTCCAGTTTGATAAGTTTCCTATATCCATAAAAGTATCCATTTACTACGATATTACATCACAAATGTATCAGAGACTTAAAAATTCAGTGCTAATGTCATCAAGAGGATTACAAGGGAGGAAAGGCAACTCATTTCCATTGTTGTATTGACTGGATTATGAAAAGCAACATTATGCAAGAAAGTCTGGGCCTCAGAAAAAGCCAAAGTGGAAAGGAAAATGGAATGGAAGTTAAAAGACTTGGGTTCTAGGCTTACTTTTGTCAAAAGTCAGTTACGGGAACTTGAATAAGTTACAGTCTATTTCTGGGTCTCAGTATCTTCATCTATGCAACCATTTAAAGGAAAATATCAATTGTGGTTATTATTCTTTGAATACAATTTTTTGGATGGCCTCCTTTTTTGCATTTTAAACCCATGTGTGTGCGCACACACACACACAAATTGACCCCCGAAATATTTGATTCCAAGTTCATCTATATGACTTGATCCCCATTATTACTATAGTAATTTTATAGTAATTGAAGTACACTTTAAAGCTTGTAAAAATCTTTATGTATACTATCATATTTGAGTCTCACAACAACCTTAGACAGTTAGGATCATAGGTATTATTCCCATTTCATAGATAATAAAACTTAGATTTGATGATGTTAAATTGCTTATATAACTATTGTTCATATAATTCAGAGTTAGAATTTAAACCTAGGTCTTTCTGAGACATGATGTCTAATACTTTTCTACCATGCCATTGGCTTCTCCCATACCATGTGGCAGACTAAATAATATATATTGTCCTAGAAGTCCCTTGTTAGAATGCGCACATGGTCTAAGAAATTGAAGAGATGGCACTGGGAACCTTCTATAGCCGTTTTCTATTGGGCAGTAATTTATTGGATTAGTTAATTGTCACCTAGGAAGGCAGAGCCATCCTGGCCCTTCAGAAATGAAGTGTTGGGCAGCAGGTGATGGAAAAAGATGGGATTGGAGAAGAGGAGTAGAAAGTTGAATATGGAAAACCCGATGCAGTTTCCTTATTGAGACAGAGACTAAAAAGATCCAGGTGGTGATACCGAGGAGGGGAGTCCTTGGGGATAGGATGACATTAAAACACTAACTCTAAGCTCCACTGGTTTCTAAAGCTAGCATCAGATCACTCTGAGTATATAAGGCATTTACACATTAATGAGATGAATCAGCTCGCAAGTACTGAGTTACTCATTCACTTCTACTAAAAGAGATGTAGTGCCAGAGCTGTTGGTTGCCAACTATTGGACTAGATGAACTCTAAGATTTCTCATAGCTACAACATTACATGATTCTAAGTCAGAAGCCCCGTGAAATCAGCAAACCAGAGTTGCAAAGGTATTCAGATTCTTATTTCCTGTTGACCCAATATTTAGCAAAATCAGAATTTTCTTTGGTTTAACTTTCCTTATTTTCAGAAATGACAATCTATTATGGTACAACAGACTACAGTGGCATTTCTATATTCATGATGGTCACATTATAAGCATCTAAATTCAACAAACCAGTCTTTTTATTTCTTTTAAAGATCTTTGTCCACAATCAGGGCACACTGTCACAAAGTGCCACTGGTATATGAGAGATTAAAATGTTCTGCCCCTTAAATAGACATCTATTTTGAAAAGCAAGTTTACATGAAATTGCCAAGCAATCATATTATTAAGTATTCTACCTAAAGGGACCTACATTTCACATTTTTTCAAAAAGTTCTTGATTTTAATATCTGTTATTCCAATATGAATAGATGCAAATTGAATTCCTCCTTCCCTTTCCCTACTAAATGGTCTTCATAAGTTGCTGTGGGCAAAAATTTTTTTTTAAATCATTTTATGGCCCAACCTTCTGGTAACTAGCCTTTTGAATTCAGCTAGGTTGTTCTTCATATGAAAGACACTTCTGAGAACATAGGGCTATTTCCATGCAAATAAAATATTATAGTAGGTATTTAGTGAAGGTATTTGCTCCACATTTACACATGTGGAGCAAAATTGAAAGAAAAACACATTCATCATGTATTAATGAGAAAGATACCAAATTGATCATGATTCTTAGTTCTTTACCAATTTCCCCCTTATAATATTAAAGACAGACATTTTGGGCCTTTTTCTCCTCAGTTCTTGATTTGGTATTGAAACCTATAGATTCTGTGAATTTCTGGATTCTTTTCCTAAGTCCTTACAGTTTTCTTCACAGCTGTGAGCTAATTTTTCTACTCTAGTTTTCCCCTAACTTAACTACCTGAGGAAGAACTTCTAAGAATGACACAAGATATCTTGTTTTTAGCATTCCTTTGTGAGTACTGCTCCTTCTCCATTTAGCAGAAGTAACGAGAGACCTAGTTACATATTCCATGTATATCTCTTTAGATTAGATTATATACATAAACATATATACATGTCTGTCTATCTATCATCCCCCTTTCTCTAGCTGCCCTCATCCATTAGATATATAAAGCATTTAAGTACTTACTACTTGCCAGGTTCTATGATGAATGTTAGAGGTACAACTACAAGCAAGTAGGACCTGGTTGAGCTTACATTCTAACAGTGGGGAGACAACACATAAATAGGAACTAAAAAGGGGAGATGGCATAGCAGGGCACATGGAAGCATGATTTGGAAATGGTGGCTAAGAAGTGGTGTGGAAACTTGGTTCTGGACATTAGAAGGTGAAAGGGCATCTATCAGAGTTCAGGGTGATTCCAGTTTATAGTACCTAAGTTTCTTGTAGGTGGAGCGATAAGGATGATAATCAAAGGAAAGGCAAAATGGAGACTGAGAAATGATATGGAGAGGTGATCCCAGGTTATAAACTCCTTGAGAATAAGAATTTTTTTATTTTGATTGAAAAAGGAATATCCCTTCTTCCAAACAGGGATCTAAACATTCTTTCTTTTTGCTAACTTATACTGGCAATCAGGTGAAGTTCATAAAAGTCAATGTATGTGCACATGTACAATGTACACCCCTCCACCCCCCCACTCATATACACTCAACACTAAGATACAAGCTAGTTGGTGATTTAAACAATTGTCTTGCTACAACCTCAAAGTTCTACTATGGCAAAGTTTGCAAAATAACTTTTAAAAACATACACACATCAGATATTTAAAAACAATGGTGTTTGCTGCTAAAACTTTTCTTAGTTCACTGGAACTAGGATTGACTCTCAATTGTTCCGTAATAGATCTGAAAACAATCCGCGAAGTAGAATAGTCAGTTTCTTTTAAAATTCCAGTCTGGCCAGGATGCTAGAAATAGTCTTATGAAGACCTGAGTTCAAATTTGCCTCAGACACTTATTAATTAAATGTGTGGCCATGGTCATGTCACTTAAACTTCTGTCTGCTCACTTTCTTCATCTGTAAAGTAGGAATAATAATAGTGCCTATCTTCCAGGGCTATTGTGCGCAAAAAAATTAAATAATAATTGTGAAGCACTAGGCAATATATATGCTATATAAATACTAGCCATTGTAATTATTGTTATTATCATTGCTTGTTTTGCTGCCTATCAGGCATATATTCAGAATTCAAGTAAATTTTAATCTTTCCCTTTGCAAGACATAATAAAAATTTATTAAGTACCTACTATGTGTTAGGCACTGTGTTAAGCACTGGAAGTTAAATTATATCTACCTATATAAATGCAAATATATTATTTCTTTGAATTATCTGTTGATTTGGATTAACCATACCATGACACTGTTCCATTCTCATTGATAATCAGGAATTAAGTGTAACTGGGTAAGATGTGGGTCACACTTTAAGTACTTCAAATACTAATTAGGATTAAGTAACTGGTGATTGATAGCATAATAACTGGATACAAGAATTTCTGGTCATGGAACAGGAAAAGTTACTACTCTCAGCTAAAAATCCCTGAGGGTTGCATCTATAAGGAGAAGTGGGTACAGTATCTATAATAAATGTACTGGGTTTACAAGAATCTCTAAAATGAATCCCATGGACTTTGGAAATGCTTCCTAAGTGGGGAAAGTGGCAATAAAATGAAATCTTTTCTTTAATTGGTTCTTTCACTCCCCAAAGTAAAAAATATTTTAAGACAATTTCCAGAAATGGTGTTGTAGTAAGTGGTCAACAAGCATATTTATTGGATTTGGGAAGAAATATCAAAGTACTTAGGAAAAAGGCTTAATTTCAGATATAATAATAATAATACTAGATTCATAATTTATAAAATGCTGTTCTCAGAACAACCCTAAAGAAGGTTCAGAGAAATAAAGAAGATTGGTTAAGATAATACTAGTACATGGTAGAACCAGGACCTAAAATGCTCATATTCTTCTCATTAATTTTAGTATTCTTTCTCCTATTCCCTGTTGCCATCTAATATGACCTCCTACTCAATGTACCAATGAGATGAACATAGGACTAGATTCCATGCCTTAGATAAACTGAGGACTATTTCTAAGAATCCTCCCAGCTTCAATGTTCTAAGATCCTGTATTCAGAAATACTGTAACATCACGATTTTAACAAAGCATCTTTCCCTATCCACCTCCCACCCCATCAGAGAGATCTCATTATTAGATGAGAGGCAGGGTGGCATACTGGGCAGATAGCCAGCATTAAGAAGTATTAGGAAGATCTGAGTTCAAGTCCTGTCTGATATAGTGGATGTGTGACCTTTGACCTCTTGGTAACTGAGACAAAGGTTCTTACTACCTTTTTATGGATCATAGTTGGCAGTCAACTAAATGCTATGCACCCTTTCCCAGAATATTGTTTTAAATGCATAAAACAAAATACATAGGATCACAAAAGAAACTAAGTGTATTAAAACTCAGTTGTTAAGATATTTTTTAAAAGTTCATGAAACTCCAGAGTTAAGTAGCCCTGCTCTAAGACATTAAATTGCAAAACAATACCAATAAAACCACCCCCAAATTGTTAAAAGGTTCTTTAAAATAAGTCAAAATCTCCTTCCTGTAATTTCCACTGATGAGTCCATATGGACTCAAGAATCAAATTATTTATTTTAAAGTTATACAATCCTGGGAAATAACAATGTGAGATATGGAAAGAATACTTGGTGAAAAAAAAGGCTTTCAAATTATAAATCATATTGGAGATAATCTAAACTAGCCTCTTCCTTACATAGATGTTGACAATGAGCCTAAGACAAAGTGATTTATGTAAGGTAATACAGGTGACCCAATTTTGAAGCATATTTTTATAAAGCAAATATTGATGAAAAGCATCGATCTCACAGGGTTGTTATAAGGATCAAATAAAATGTTTGCATTTTGCACACTGGCTGGCACATAGTAGGCATTATATAAATGCTATTATTATTAAAATTGTTATTACAAAAATCCACAATACGAAATTTGAGTTTGTGACTACAAACAAAACATAATATAGAAGACTTCTACACTTAAGAGTGTATAAATCTCAAAATCTGTACATTAGTTTAAAATATGTTCCTTCAACATACAATTCACTTCTCAATGCAATGAGTTGGGACAGCTTAATCCTGGTGCAAACAGGCAGAAAAGCACGCTGGAGCCTTCTTGAAACGTCATCCTGTTAACACAGGTGTTGCATATAAACTTATGCTTGTAAATGAGCCTGTTACAAAGGTAAATGGTATGTTTTTAGCCTAGCAAGAGGCCCTACTCGCAATAATTTATTCTTAACTAACCAAAGTGGCAGGGCTTCTGTGAAGGGTGTAAAGTTTTAAGGAGCTATTTGAGTTTAGCAAATTTAGCAAAGCCTGCAAAGAGAGTATGAGGATGGACAAAGCCTTCTTCCACCTCTATCTTTGCTCTCTTTCTCTTTGACTCTCTATGTATCATTTTTCTGCTGTCTCTTTTGGTTTATTTCTTTATATCACCCCAAAATATCTTAAACATAAAAACATTCTGATTAACTGATATCAATGTACTGAACCATCACATAAAAAGCTACTCATAGAGAGGACTAAGAGAGTCAGTTGATCTTAAGTTTTGCAGGGTTGGATGCTCAAATTTAGGAGCTGAACAACTATCACTTTTTGACTTGAGTGCTAATATATTTGAATGCTTTCTCTGTTTAATATTAATAGTGAAGCTGCAAAGAGCTAGCATTTGCCTCAATAATCAGTACATTTGTAAAAAAAATTTTTTTTGAAAGACATTTTAAAATACAAGAAATTAGCTATCCAACTTTGTTTTTAATGTATTATAATTTTAAAAATTATTACTGAAGACCTAAAATACTGGCAGCGCCCTGAGCCTCTTTTTTTCTGAAAATCCCTGATTCTAAAGGTTTAAAGCAAAATATGAAACCAAAGGCTGGATATTGTCTAGGAATACCATTTAAGTCTATTCTCAAAAAAGCAATTATTTCCAATAGAAATATGAAATAATGGGAATATTTTATCAACATGATTAGATTTTAGCAAAATATTTTCCTCACAAGGCAGATATTATTGTGTATATTATATCATTAAGGAAACTGAGTCAGAGATGTTAAATGACATGCTCTGGGTCATAAAGCCTGGAAGTATTAAACCTTGGATTTGAATCCAGATATCTGTTGACAAGATAGGTGTGATAGTGGATAGAATGTGGGGCCTGGAATCAAAAAAGACAAGAGTTCAAATCTAACCTCAGATACTTAGTAACTATGTAACTCGGGGGGGAGGGGGTAGAGTGTAAGTCACTCTACCTTGTTTGCCTCAGTTTACTCATATGCAAAATGAGCTAGAGAAGGAAATGGCAAACCACTCCGGTATCTTTGCCAAAAAAACCCTGCAGAAAGAGGTCTCGAAGAATAGAATACAACTGAACAACGAAAACCTGTTGATTTCAAGTACAATATTCTTTCTATTCCATAAAACTACTCCCTCTAGCAAGATATTATAGTAAGTGGATAGTAGTAACTTAACATTAGATAATCCAGTTCAAAATGGATATTAATGGTAACTCAGTTTATTGACTGAACTAATGAGTTACTCCCCTTGAACAACTGTACTAACCATAGTACTCCTCTTGAAACCCGAAATGAGCTGATTAAGTAGAGCTCTATTGAAGTTAGAATAGCCTTAATTGAAATCCCTAGTCCAAATGTACTTTTAGGATCTAACTATGTTTTTTTAGATAGTTTAGGAAAATTCAAAAGCAATCAGTTCCTGAGTGGCCAAGCTCCTGTAGAAGGCCAAAGTAATTTCAAATTCAATTTAAGAAAAATCTTAACTTTATGGCTCTAGTTTCAGTTCAGAGCAATCTCCCCTTTGTCTCTTCCTGTTTCTGGTTTACTATCTGCTTTCCATTTCAGAATAAAAAAAATGTTCTCAGGCTAGTTTTGTCCAACTTCACCTCTGCTTTCACTTTTCAGTGGCCCCATGACCATTTATACCTTGCAGCTGCATAGCTGCATCTGGAATGCTGACTGCTGGGTGATTGGCTGCAGCATCCCTTGTGAGTGCAACTCACCAGAATGTGCCTGAAGTCCTTTAAGCTGGATGAAATAAGACCCAGGACATCCATAACATAAGTGATTGGCCAGCCCTCATTTGAATTCACAGAATCTATTGAGCCCTCAAACTTCCAAACCGATTTTATTTACAAGAAACTTTAAAATAGTAAATAAAACTTGATGCTCCTAGTAAAAACAAAGTCAAAATGCAGCTATTTTATTGTCTGTGGTAAGCAAGGCAGCACTATCCAGGGCTGCAATAAATCAGTATATTGAAAAGAGTTTAATGAGACCACTGAGTAGTTATGAAGAAAAAGAAACATAAGGTCAATTCTTATAGCATAAAGAAAATTGATTATATCTACCAGCAACAGCAATAAATGCAGCAAAGACACTAACCATCTTGCAACTCGATTGCAAAGGAGAACATTTATCTTTCAAGACTGCAGAATTAAAACTGGATTTCAACCAAGGGGTAATACACTGAATTGACATTAGGAATAATATCAGGCAAGGTAAATATTTCTTTTAAAAGAAAATGTGGTATTATTAACTGAAGTCAGATACAACTTCTATGTCTAAGGAAAGAAAGCCTTTAGTTGTTTCCTATTCTATCATAACTCAGTTAAACAAACAAGACCATTTTTCCCCTCAAGTGACCATTATAATGCAAGTTCTGTGTAAGCTGCTTGTTTGTACAAAAGCCTGAAGATATAGTCATGAGAGAGTAATCCTATAGCATGAATAAGGTCTAAATTAAAACAAATCTCACTAGCAGATTTGTAATTTTAAGAGGCCATGTTGATTAGACTATGAGATAAGCCTCCCCACACAATCTAAGTTTGATCACTTTTGCAAACACCAGCTTGCCTTCCAGTTTGGGAGTCTTTTCACTTTGTAGGATGGTCTACATCTTGCCATCACTTAATTAACAAGTGACCTAACTTTGGATAGGAGATTCCTCAAGACAGAGAGCAAACTGTTGTGTACATAAGGCAATTTAAAAGACTAGGTTCCATCAACTTTTTCTTTTTGGTGTTATGTGACTTTAATGCACATATAGAGGAATGAGGATCAGTTCAATCTGTATTGAAACAAGATGGGAAATTGCTTTTGCATACAGAATCCAAAATTAATGTAATGGGTGAAAAATGACCAAGTTAGTTTCAGTTTTTCTATTATATGTGAACCAAAAGTCACTTCAATTTTTACAATCAAAAAGATATTAAAAATATTTCTTATGTCAGACATAATACTTAATCCTAATAGTGAATTTGAAGTATAATTGCTCAGCATGGAATAATATGAAAGTGTCCTTTTTTTTATATCTCAAAATGCCATTTGTTCATATGTATGCATGCTTGTTGTCTTTGTTTAAATTATTGATTTCTCTTTTTATTTTTATTCTTAGTTAATGCTTTCAAGGTGGATCCAGTGTACTCCTGTACTCCTCCCAGACTTGTAGGCCTTTCCAAGGATGGTATTTTTGTCTTGCCCAGCTCTTTTAGTCAGACTTTTAAGCTTTAAAGGTTTCTTTTTTGAGGTTAGAGACCAGAAATACATCAGGAGTCTTCTGAACTGGGCAGCACTGGAGGACTGGAGCAGTGGAGCCTTCCATTTGTGTAGCAGGAAATACCAAGCTATGAACTAGGAGTTGATAGATTAGTTAAGGAAGCCAGAGTAGACTCTCCCAGGAAGGGGGTAACCTTTCTTGGGCATAGATGATGATCATTCAGTTCTTTTGAATCTACTTTTGGAACCACTTCAACTCTTGCTTCCTCATAGTTTAGGCAGAATTGTGGCTGCCTGGAGGCTTTCTTATACTAGGCTGACTGGTACTCCCCAGGCCTAAGGAAAAAAAATCAAAATTGAGAGAAAAAAGAAGCTACTCCAAATAACATTTTGTAGTTGAGCTATTTGGGACAGTATCTGTTTCTAACAAAAATACTTTCCAGAGCACTGTCACTAAAAGTTGGCTCAGTAGTGCTTGCAAACTAGCTTAATACACTAGGGGAAATAAGAAGTGGATTTTATTAAGTTTATTAGCAGCTAAAAACGCAATACTTCAACACTGGGAAGAAAGCTATCCACTCACACAATTTTAGTGGAATGAACATTTGGCTTTAACTATAGCTCATATATGAAACTAAAAACCAAGTTTTCCATTTGAAGACCTTTGGGGTCCATTTTTACACCATCTTGATCAAACCAGGAATTAAAGTTCAAGTTGGCTTCTACCACAATCCTAGAATATAACTGCTATTTCTCCAATCACACCTCTTCATGTCAGTATTTTCTTGAGCTTATCTTTCCCTCCCACCTTAGCTTAACTTGGCTTCCAACCAAAGATGCATTTCTAGCAGTCAAATGCCACATCTACCTTGTTCTGCCAATAGAACATTAGAAACAGAAGAAATCGCACAGAATGCAAGTAAATGGTTAGGGCAGGAAATTCTCAGGGTGAGGTACCTATAAAAGCATCTGTTACAAACGAAGAATTGGTGAGAAAAAAAGCTGAAGATGAGTGGTTGTGATGGAGGAGTCACACTCAATCGTTTCTGTGGATAACTTCATTTCCTACTGAAATGTCAATTTTTAGATATATAAGACAGACACAGACTTCTGATGCTGAACTGATAGAAAAATAAGTTGTAATTACCAACCTGCAATTTCTTGAAAGGACAATTTAATCATACGGGAGTTCCCTGCTTCCCAAACAGGAACTCATAAGCACTATCCAGGAACTAAGACATGGAAAATGCCATAAGGTTCATATTCAATTTTTGTGGTGTTCTCTTCTTTTGTATAATATATGATCGTTCTCTCTGGGAGAAGGTTTCTTGGGGAGGTTTCTGGAGGATTCTAATAGATTTCCATGAAGCTTTCCTTATTCCTGCCTTCAGTGATCTTGCCTGTTCCTTCTGAACCATAGCAGTTATAGTCATATAAATTTAACATGATTTAACACTTACTTCTATTTACCTTATACTGTACCCTATTAATGCATCCATTCATATAGTCAATAAATAGTTTCTAAGCACCTACTATGTTCAAAGAACTGTGGGTAAAACAAACAGGAGTAAAACATGAACCCAGATCTCCAAGAGTTTGCAGTCTTCTAAAGAAAAAGAGAAGGATCATTGGAAGTGAGGGTGTTTCGTGAAATTGTTCAGGGTGGGAAGGGTATAATCCTCTGTTAGTCTTGCCTTTCCATAAGCTCCTTTAGGACAGGAACTGTATATACATATTTCTATAAGACCTAGCATAGGAAGAAGCCCATAGTAGGTGCTCAGTAAATAAAGCAAACTCAATCATGTGATATGTAGTCAAATCAAAAGGATGAATCCCAAACTGGATGGCAAAATGCCCTTTGGATGCCCCTTTACAAGAGCAGCATGGCAGCCACGAATCAATCACTGATTGCAAATTCAACTAATTGCAAATACCATAAGTAGCTGAACAGATTTTTTATTTGTTTGTTTGCTAAGAAAGGTAGAGATGTATTCCCAGCTCTTTATCTGCACCAGTGGTCATGCCTTAACATACTGCCACACCTCACTCTTTTCCAAAAAGATTGATAAGCATAATGATGATGTTTTAATGAGCTTAATTGCACATTCCTTATGTTCTTGCATAGTTGCCAACCAGCTACTTCAGGATCCAGCAGTTTATTTGTAATAACTTTTCCCCCTTCCTCCAAACCAGGCAGCATAATTATTCTTGTGGTAAATCTCTATTTCAGTTCTCTCTCTCCTTCTCCCCCCGCTCCTTTTCTGGGAATTACTGTAAATGGGTGTCTTTGAAAGAAGGGTGGCAGGCTGCTTTTGGTACAGTGCTTACCAAGAAACCTTTCATCAAAGAAGCTTTTGTGAGCATGCTCTGGAACAAAGCCAATCAGATCATCTCGCTGTCTGTCTCGGAAGAAAATTTGGCCCTGGTATGCAAGTCAAGCCAGACTCTGCAGACAGGGTGACTGCACTCCTAGTCCAACCTGTCTTAGTTGAGTGAAAAAATGCTGAAGGGAAAATTACCTGTTTGGCTCCAGACTAAATTAACTTTTTAAATATACAAGTATGTTTATTATTTTCCCTTAAAAGTGCCTACCGATCTAATATATTCATTAATGTTATCTGGTCAGTACCCTTGAAACATTGTAAAATATGTGCAAATACAATAAGACTACAATGCTGGAGGCAAAGCAAGATGCATTTTCTAATTATGTGACAGAAAACTACATTGTTATTAACAAATGATAGCACCATGTAATCTGCTTATCTGAGCTACTCCATGTAGGGATATTTGGTTCATGATCAGCGACTATGTTGTTTAAGTGGAATGCAGTAATACTGTCCTACTCCAAAGCACACATGTACAGTTAACTTCCAATCAAATGCTAAAGATGGATATCCCACAGGCTGTGTCATATCTTTCTTCAAAAGATACCAGACCTGTTTTAAATAGAATGATACAGGTCTCTTGCCATCTAGTATTTGTTTTATCTTGGCCCCTTTGTACTTAGAATACTTAAGATTTGGCCACAGCATTTAAAACCATTATATTTTTCAAAAATGTTCTAGAATGACACAACTCCTTTTGCCCACCATATAATTCACCTTGAAAATATACTTTTGATTTTGTTTTTTCTTTTTTACTTTCTTAAATTCATTGTGGTTATAATAATCCAAATGAACAAATATTTATTAAAGGGCTTATCATCTGCAAGGCATATAATAGCATCAGTAGTAATACTACTAATTATTACTGGTATGATATTGCTGGTGTCTCAGAAAGAGAGAGGGAGAGAGAAAAAGAGAGAGAGAGAGATGGATTCCTCTGGCAATCTGGTGAAGGCTATGGACTCTTTATCAGAATAATGTGTTTAATGAATAAAATAAAATATAAGATTGCAAAAGTAAGAATTACATTAAAATACAATTATGAAAATATTACAAAGAAAAACCAAATGACAAATGAGTTCATGAACTTAAGGTTAGGAACTCCTGATTTAATCTGATCCATATCTGAACAGGAATTTCATCTCTAATACCCTCAACAAGTAGTCATGCAACTTCTCACAGCTAGGTGGTGCGGTGGATAGAGGGCCAAACCTGGAGGCAGGAAGATTCATTTTCCCCGAGTTCATATCAGGCTCAGACACTTACTAGCTTGGTGATTCTGGACAGGCCACATTATTCAGTTTGCCTTGTTTCCTCATCCATAAAATGAACTGGAGAAGAAAATGGCAAACCTCTCCAGTATCTTTGTGAAGAAAACACCAAATGGGGTCATGAAGAGTTGGAGACAACTGTAAAATGATTGAACAAAATATCTGAACAGAAATTCCATCTATAGCAGCCCCAACAAGTGGTCATTCGGTTTCTTTTGGAAGACTTTCAGTGATCAAAATTAACAACCTCCACAAGGCAATCCATTCTATTTTTTGACCAGCTCAAGTTTTTAGGATTTCTCCCTCCCTTATTTTGAAACAAAGTTTCCTTCCAGTAATTTCCACCAGTTGGTCTTAGTTACACAGACAGTTAAACAGACAGAATTACCTCCTTCACATGATAGCCTGTCATTGCAATATTTGATAATAGCTATCACACCTTTTGTTTCCTGATTAAGTATCTCCAATTCCATCAGCAGATACTAAGTTTTGGTTTGGTGTCCTCTGATCCATATTCTTTTATCTAACTGTGTACCCCCAGGTTCTCTCCTAAGCCCTCTTCTTACCTCTCTCTCTCTCTCTCTGCTAATTTTACCACCAACTATGAACTCAATTATAATTTTTATAAATGTATCTCTAGAATCCATATTTAAAGCAAAGATCTGACCCTGCACAAGAAATTCTAATGGTTTCCTATTAATTGATGCCTTTCTTAACCTGGTTTCAATCCACCTTTCCTGTTTTAATATATGTTTCTCCCCTTCACATATTTTTTAATCAGGGCAAACTTGCCTTTTTACTATTACATGCATGAGGCATTTCATCTGCCATCTCTGTAAGCTGTATAGACTTTCCCCCTTCCCTCACTTCTGCTTCTCACTGTAATAATCCTGATTTCTTTCAAAGTTTAGCTCAAATGCCTTTTCCTAATCTGGCTTTTTCTGATTTCTTCAGCTACTAATGCCTTCCCTCTCAGCTTAGTTTCAGTTTATTCTCTTTCTATATACTTATTGTGTAAATACTTAGATATGTACAAGGTGCAGCTAGGTGACCCAGTGGATACAGAACCAGGCCTGGAGTCAAGAAGATCTGAGTTCAAATCTGACCTCAGATACTTACTTACTAGCTTAGTTGCATGACCCTGGACAAGTTATTTAACCTTATTTACCTCAGTTTCTCATCTGTAAAATGAATTAGAGAAGAAAATGGTCAAACATTATCTTTGCCAAGAAAACTCCAAATGAGGTCATGGAGAGTCAGACATGACCGAAAAGACTGAACAACAACATAAGCTGTGTACATGTTGTTTCTACTTATAGAATGTACATTCCTTGACATTGGAGACCATTTCAACTTTGTCTTTTGTGCTCCTGGTGCTTAATACAACAAAGAAACATTTGTTAATTGATTAAAAGAGCCTAATAGTCACCCTTTGGACTCCAGTTTGCCAATGTGACAAACAAATGATGCCAGGACTTGAATCCAGATCTTCTAACTCCAATCCTGGAGTCATATAATTCATCATTGGTAGAACTAGTTATTCTATGCTATTACTTTATCTGCTTTTCTTTACACCAAGGCTATCTTAGTGCTTCCTTTTCCCTTTGCAACCTCAAATTCAATTCAGGCCACTTGTGTTTATTATCTTTTACTTGACTAGTTCCTTCTTCTCTTTATGTCTGTTGAACTTGAAAATTAATACCTTGTGAATGCTGGACAAGAAAATCACCATATGATGTCTCACATTAATACAGTAACAATGGACAAAACAATAGATAATTATATCATTAAGATGTCTAAACCAAAATGGTGGGATTTTAACAAGTAGGGTTGTTGGAATATCACATCTGGTTTAAACTGAGGGCCTGTAGTGTTAAACCTACTAATAACAAAAATGTGGCTGTGTTTTACATTTGAGATTTCATAACTTCCTGAGAAGTAAACAGCTCCCATCCCTTCACCATGAATGAGCCAAAATTAAGGAAGGAGCTGAACAAAATTTTCCCAAAGTTTCCCAAATACACATAAGAGCAGAATGCCTGAAATGTAATAGTCAGGCATATTTCTGTCTTTCAATTTAATAAGAGGGTCAGCACCAGATAACAAGTAGCATGATCTACTGGGAAGAAAAGTGGATATAGTATTAGAAGATTTGGGTTTGAGTTTTGGTTCTGTCACTTAACTAGTTATATGCCTTTTGGAAGGACTGAGGGAAACCTGGCCTTCTTTTCTTACCTAGAGAATGACATGCTTGAACTCAGTGATTTTCTAATCCCATCATTTGGTGATTATGTGGTAATGGAAATATTGTAGCAAAAGCTAAAAACTTTGAGTGGACAGCAGCCAGGGAATATAATCTTCAAGCCCAAAGGGATGTATTTTTAAAATCTTGCCTAGGGTATCAACACTTTGTCTCAGCTCAGCTAATGGGGTTCCAAAAATAGTTATAGGGCAAATAAAAGATGTCAGTTCTTTGGGGGTAAGGTCGGTGGGACTTTCAGCTGGCTCCTCAATGTGCTATAGGGTACTAGCTCCCAATGCTTCAGTCTCTTTAGGATCCTAAAGATGTTTTTTGTTTTTACCTCCTAGTCCTTAAATTCTCTTTCTTTTAACATGGGAATCTGCCCTCTGTACTTCTTTGGACTGGCTTGTGAATAGGATGATGATCTTCCCATGTTGTTCCCTGTGCACAGATGCTGGCATTGGACTCTTGCCACAACAGGCTGCTGCCTTATTATTATATTATCATTATGCTAACCAAAGCATCCAGTGAAAAACACTTAGAAAATCTGACAAATAGTACACAGTGTATAAGAAAAGCTTTAGATAAAGATAATTCTGGATCTGGCCTTATGGTTACTGTTTGTTCAGGCATGTGATTTCATTCTTGTAGGAAACTTCCTTGGACAATTCAGGTTGGTCACTGCTCTGTAACTTCTCTTCCCAGAATATAGGAACCTAGAGGCACTGAGTGGCTGAAGAATGTGTCCATTATATTATTCTAAACGGCAAACTAGAAGGGATCTTAAAGGCCAGTCATGATACAGTCTTAGCTCTTGATTTTAGAGAAGAGGACCAGAGACACTGAAAGATGAAGTGACTCCTGGCCCACCAAAACACTAAGTGTCCAAAGCAGGATGCAAACCCAGCTCATCTAGACTGCAAGCCAAGTACACTATTCACTATGCCATGCTGTCTTGCTTGGCCTTATTTATGAATAAAGAATGAGTTATTCATACTTTAGAATGAAGCAAACTTTTTTCTAGGTCATGCAGGTTATATGAGTAAAGCACTTTGGATACTGCAATCTATAACATAATTGTGAGGTTCTGTTATGTTTCCGACTTCCTAAATTGCTCAGAATGCTATCTAGGAAGAGTGTATTCCCTATTTAAAGGATTCTATTCTTTCCAAAACTGGCATTTTGAGGAGGGGCATTTACTGGACACTCCTATACAAAATGACTCCAACTTGTCTTTCTGTCATATACCATAGATGTGGCCAACATAGAAACAAATTCTATAAAGGGAAAGGGACCTGTATGTACCAAAATGTTTGTGGCAGCCCTGTCTGTAGTGGCTAGAAGCTGGAAAATGAATGGATGCCCATCAATTGGAGACTGGTTGAGTAAATTGTGGTATATGAACATTATGGAATATTATTGCTCTGTAAGGAATGACTAGCAGGATGAATACAGAGAGGACTGGTGAGACTTACATGAATTGATGCTAAGTGAAATGAGCACAACCAGGAGATCATTATATACCTCAACAATGATACTGTTTTGAGGATGTATTCTGATGAAAGTGGATCTCTTCACTAAAGAGAGCTAATTCAGTTTCAATTGATCAAGGATGGACAGAAGCAGCTACACCCAAAGAAAGAACACTGGGAAATGAATATAAACTGCTTGCATTTTTGTTTTTCTTCCCGGGTTATTTCTACCTTCTGAATCCAATTCTCCCTGAGCAATAAGAAAACTGTTCGGTTCTGCACACATATATTGTATCTAGGATATACTGTAACCTATTCAACATGTAAAGGACTGCTTGCCATCTGGGGGAGGGGGTGGAGGGAGGGAGGGGAAAAATCAGAACAGAAGTGAGTGCAAGGGATAATGCTGTAAAAAATTACCCTGGCATGGGTTCTGTCAATAAAAAGTTATTTAAAAAAAAACAAATTCTATAAACTCAGTCATTTGATCTGATAGCTGAAAATGATACCAGATTGTGGTAAGAATGTAAGAGTCCACAAATTATAGATCTCTGATTACACAATAAAGTGCAGTAAAGAAGAAATCAACACAAGGGAATTTAAAGACCTACAAGAAGTCGGCAGCTTGCCCAAAGAAGGGATTGTCCTGTCATGACTCATCTTTGAACAAAAGAAGCATTTCTACAAACATTTTCACATGGCTACCCCCTCCTAAAAGTAGATTCTTATATTTACTTCAAAAGCTGAGCAGGACTAAGTTTTTCAGGAGTTTGAGAAGTCTGGCAACAATACCCATTGGTATGGTGAGTTCATGGGCTGGCTGCTAGGATGCGATCAGTCCCTGTGACTGGAATATTTTCTCCAAAAAAGTAGTAAAACTTAACAGTATGCTTAATAAATCATATCATTATATACCAGAATTTGTAATTAATTTTCATACCATTCTGAAGGATCATGTCTTGATGTGGAATGGCAGTTAGAGGCATTAAAATTCTTATTTGAGTACCTTTGCTGACTAAAGATGGACAATTCACTTAATCCATCTATGACTTTAATTTATAAAATGGATTTAAAGTGCCTTCATAGGATCAAATGGGTATAGATTTAGAGCTACAAGGGATCAGAGAGGCTACTTCTATTTACAGATAAAGAAACTGAGGTGCAGAGAGGTTAAAGTAACTTGTATAAGATCATACTAGGTATTCCTAGCTCTTGGTTCAGTGCCTTATCTATTAGTCCATGCTTGAGAGTATCTTGAGGGGAAGGAATTTATCTTGTACTTGTCTTCAAGTACTTGTATTTCAAAGAACCTAAGAACTAAAAGTGACAATGAGGATCATTTGGAATAATCTCTCCATTCTTCCTTCCAGAAGAGGAACCTTGGGTCCAAGGTGACTTGGATCCAAGGTCACAAGATAATTAGCAGCAATACCTAGCGTAGTACTGAACACATGACAAGTCCTCAAGAAAGATCAGTTGGTCAAATGTAAAAACCAATCTAATCCTCTCAGGAATATTGTTCTTTGCCTCTCTGTATCCCAGGTAATCTGGTGTAAAATGGGAATAATAAACCAGGTATTGTCAATTTCATAGAGTTATTGTGAAGAAAACACTTTGTAAACCATAAAGGCTCACATAAACGTGAGCTCCCATTATTATCACTATGATAAAAGAGGTGTCACAGGGAATGGTTGAACAACTTTGACTGAGAAGAGTTGATAGTCTCAGACATTTAATATATTTCTCTATTTCCACAGAATAATTTATGGAGCTCATGGGGTTAACTAACACACATTTTTCTGGAATCTCATCACGTCAGCATCTTTCTTCCCTTAAGTGATTTTTTTAAATGTTCTCTTTGTCAGTGCACATGTTCCCTTCTCATATGAAAGCATCCAACGCTAATAAATTTTTAAAAGGCTCTGCCTAACAATGCTAATAATATAATTTTATATAATTAATGAAAATGAAGATGATTTTACAAAAGAATCATTACCATAATCTGCCCTAAATGCAATCTGGGCAAGGAAGGCATCAGCAAATGTACTGTAATAGATACACCTGGACAAATGTTACCTGGGCAAAAACTTTCATGCCAGTAGAATTTGTGCTAAGAGTTTTCACATGCAATTAATCACTGTCTTGTTTTTGTAAAGCATCTGGCCAGAATCATCCCTAGGGCACAATGAGTCACCCAGAACCTATGCTCTGGGGAGAAGTACACTACTCTGGGGATGGCAATTGGGCAGGATTAAAGGAAGAGGCTGAAAAGTCAGTAGGAGATAGCTTTATACAATTTAAAGATATTTAAAACTAATGTCATTGTTCAGTTGCTTTTCAGGTGTGTTTCACTCTTTGTGACCCCATTTGGGGTTTTCTTGGTAAAGATATTATAATGGTTTGCCATTTCATTTTCCAGCTAATTTTCTAGATAAGGAAACTGAGGCAAACAGGGTTAAATGATTCACCCAGACTCATATAGCTAGTAAATGTCTGAGGCTGGATTTGAACTAAGATGAGGCTTCCTGACTCCAGGTCCAGTGCTCTTTGCATTATGGTGCCACTTAGTGGTCAGAAACCATTATACAATAAATAGGTCCTTACATAAATTCTCCTAACTGATAAACTCCCAAGAGACAAGGGCCCTTAATGAACACTTAATCAAAATCCCTCATTTTACAGATAAAGAAATTGAGTCCCAGAGTGGTTGTGTTTTGTCTAAACCTACTTAGAATAATAAGATTAACATAGATTCCTAATTGTAAAATGGGAATAATAACAGCACCTACCTTTCAGAGTTCTTGTGACACTCAAATGAGATAAAAAGAATATAGTACAGTGCCTGGCACATAGTAGGGGCTTTATAAGTGCTTTCTTCTTCCCCTTTCTCCTAAATAGAGGAGCTGGAAGTCATATAAATTTAGATCCTCCATTCTCTTATTTTTCTGCTCCACTTCAAAAGTATCCAACCTACTCTATTTCTTCACCCATCAGTTTTCTTTTAATGACATTATAATGTGATTTTTTTTTTTGGATATAAAAATTTGGGGGCAAAAGTTTGGGGTACATCTCTCTATGGACAAATGTATATTTTTACAGAATAGTCCAGTCCCTAGGGCCCTTTTAAATTCAACTGAATAAATATTTATTTAATAGCAATGTACATAAGAAAATGAACTGGGATTTGATAATACAAAGATACAATCAGATATAATACTTGACCTCAGAAACTTTCAGCCCATTAAAGTATCCAAGATTTATATAAAAATCAATTTATATAAATCAGAATATAATTAATAATGGGAGGTGACTGCAGAATGCTATGAGAAATCTGAGGGATCGATTACTCCTAAATTAATCTGAGGAATCGATTACTCTTAAGTTAATAAAAGTGGGAAAGGAAGTAGCTAGATGGTGCTGTGGATAGAGCACTATCCCTGGAGTGAGGAAGACCTGAGTTCAAAAGCGACCTCAGATGCTTCTCAAAAACAAAACAAAATGTAATTGGAACAAAAGTGAAAAGGTTTCAGGGAGGGACTTTTACATTCTGAAGAGGATGATAGAGGAGAAAATATGATAAATATGGAAGGTAGAGAGGCTACAGAGAAAAGGCTATCTAAGAACAATAATTAGCAAATAATCTAGTTTGGACAGAATTTTTAAATTAATACATCATCTACTTGTAGGAGGTAGTTTGGGCTATTGTAATGATGAGAACCCAAGACTATAACTGTACCAAAATATTTCCTCATCTGGGGATTCCCGGATGGAAGTTCTATTCCTTCCCACTCCCAATCATTTATGAAATGATAAAAGAGACACTAAACATCCAACTGAAAATTCTGTAGAATTTTCTGGCATCTCCCATGTTGCAAGAGATAGCTGACTGGGACCTTTCTCTTGAATTTAATCAGTTAATAGTCAGGGAAGAAATAGATCATGTGTTCAGTATTTCTATTCTCTTCTTAACTAGTTGTTGAAAAGTCACTCAACATTTAGCTTATGAATTAATGCTATTAATTTAGCTTTAATTAAATTAAAGTTTAATTAACTTTAAAGTTAAGCAAATTAACTTGGTAAGTTAATAAGCATTTAAAAATATTTAAAAATATAAAAAAATAAGCAACATCCACTGCTGGCCTTTGTACCAGCCAGAACTCTGAAACAAGGATTCTTAGAAGATGTTAACTCGGTGGAATTGATAAGACAATGGTTATCTAGTTTAGCAGATAATGCTTATTAGTTCTCTAGGTCAGTACATGTACTTAGTACTTAATAGAGTTCTACAAGATTGACACCTATTCTACAAGATTCACACCTATGAAGATGCAATTATAATAGAGCATATAAGCTGGGACAAACTCAGCCAGAGATATTTATTCCACCTCCCACCTTTGTGGTGGCTGGAGGCTGGAGCACAAGCCCTCGGACTCAGAGAGACATTCCACCTTTGATCAGTCTCCTGGCTCAGCCCTTACCAGGGCTCTTCTTCCTTAACTCTAGAAGGATCCTTCTCACGAAGAGCAATTCTTCTTGTAATTCTTGCCCTACATTCAGGTACCATATGTTGGAATACACGGGAGCCACCTGACAGTGGCTGCTGGAGTTCCAACCCAGAATGGATCTCCTCCGATGATACAAGGAGACTGAGAGGCAATTGCTGTTCTCTGACCTCTCTGACTGACTGAGAAGCTGTTGCATTGTCCGACCTCTCTCCTCTGCCTCCAATTTATCTTGTTCTCAGTCCACAACACCTGTGTCAGCAAAGGCTGTCCTGCAACTCCTTCAGATGCTCTGATCCGCTGTGGAGGCTCTCAGAGAAGTGACCTGTCCCTTAACAATTCCCCGTTTTTTGTTTTTGCTGTTATTTTCTCCCCACAACATGGGCCGCACATGATTCACTCTCACCTCTGGATGGTTGTTAAGGGACAGGTCAATACGGTAAGTCCTGTCTATCCTACTGCCAATCCTGTCTACTGTTAACATCGGCCTTCATAAACCTGTGAGTCCTTGGCATCCACATCCATCTATCAGAGAAGACAAAGAAAAGTTCTACTAATAATAACTACCACCAATTTCCTAGTCACTAAGGTTTGTGATGATTGGTCAGGTTGTCCTTGATACATTCCCTTTTCAGATGCCTGCATCTCACTGATTCTCCCAAGAAGCAGCATGGTGCGGTGAGACAAGTCTTTTCAGGCTCCAGAATCAGGTCAAAGTCCACCTCTGATGCTACTAATTGCAGTACTCGGGAGAAGTCATTTGACTTCTTGAGGCTGCAGTCCCTACAGTTGTCAATTGAGAAGGCTGGACTGGAAGACTGCACTTCAAGGATCCACCTCCACAGTATATTTCGAACCTCTTCTTGCAATTCCCATGGTCATTACCTTATTTCAGATCCTTCTCCCTTAGACTTATAATAGGAAGCCCAAATTGTGCTCTGCCTCCAGGCTCTCCCCTCTTCAATACCAAATTGATATTACCAATATGTACATCAAGATATATCTCCCCTTCTTCAAAAGTCTTCAATAGCTTCCTGTTGCCTCTAAGATAAGCCTCTTCTTACCATTTAAGTCCTCCCTTATCTGGTTTCTATCAACCTTTCCAGTTTTATTTTCTAGGATGCATCTTCATGCCACAATTTCCTCATATGTAAAATGAGGAGGTTGTACTTGATGGCCTCTAATATCAATTAAATATTAATTTTTCAGCTCTAAATCAATGATCGTGTATGTGACTTCATGCATTCTCTCTTCCAGTCAAAGCGACCTTCAAGAAATACCCTGTATGTGACATTGTTGCACAAGGGCTTCTTCCTCATTACAATATGGTATGCTCTTCTTCCTCCCCTGTACCTCAAAGAATCCTTAGCTTCCTTGAATGGAGACCTGTCCCCTATGAGAAATTTCCACTCCCTCCCTTCTGAAATTCCTTTGTACTAATTGGATTCTATTCAATAAGCATTTATGGGGTATATATTTTGCATTAAGATACTGTGCTAAGTAATGGGCTTATGAAGACAAAAATGAAACAACTCAAACAATATACATCATTTTCCTTCTCTCCTTTTCCACATCTCAAATCCCTGGATACAATTTTCTAATCTTTACTGCAGTTTCCAATAAAGAGGTTACCTTTCCTGCCAAAGCTATCTCTTTGACATGCAACCACTTCCCTCCTAGGCAATTTTCAATCTATTCCTATACATCAAGCATTTTCCATACTCTACACACACACACACACACACACACACACACACACACACACACATCCTTCAAAAACAAAGCAAAACCAAACCAAAGCCTTCCAAAGTTTTATATCTCCTTCCAAGCTGTTACTCTATATCTCTTCTCTATTTCAAAGTCAAGCTCCTAGAAGAAGTTACCTAAATTCTTTGCTTCTACTGCTTTTTATTCACTTCCCTCCCCATCCCTCTTCAATCTGGCTTCTAGTTTCATCACTGAACCCTCTCTCTCTAAACTTGTTAGAAATTTCCCAATTGTCAAATCTGATGGGTCTTTTCTCAATCCTAATCTTTCTTGATCACTCTGCATATAGTATTTGACAGTGTTGACTGTTCTTTCCTCTTCAGTATTCTCTTCTCTCTGTAATTTGTGATACTTTTTCTTGATTCTTACTTTCCTTTGTTTGATCTTTATCCATATTTATCAATCATGAATCAGTATTTATGAAGTTCCTCTTATGTGCCAGGCATCATGTTAAGGCACTAAGAATACAAGTACAAAGAATGCAAGAATCCCTGCTCTCAAGGAACTTATGCTTTAATGGGGGGCAGAGGAGGAGGACAAGTACAATAAAAAATAGTAAGGAGAAATAGTTTCTAGAGGGTTTGCACTTGCTTATCTGGGAACACAGGTGAAATCTTTGAGGACAGGGGTTGTTTTGTTTTCATGTTATATCCTTAGTATCTTGCACACAATTAATAAATTAATTAATGCTTGCTGGATGAAACAGAAATTCAGGTAGGCAAAAAATAAAAAACAAAACTCCTTTGCTGTGTCTCAACACACTCACATCTTTGAAATTGAAGAAATTACTGGGAAACAGCTTTTCTTTTTCATCAAAGTCTAAAAAAAGCCTTGTGTCATATGTGGGCCTTGGGGAAGTGTTTTTTATCTTCAAGATAGTGGAGGTACTGAATGCTGCTGTAACCATAGTACAAACAGTATTTGATTTTGATTCAATTGCACAATATCTAATTACATAGAACCTGATAAAATTATGACTGCTTAAGCCAAATTAGGGCCATTCTAAGGAAGTCTTTAGGCACATACTTTATCGGTAAGATTTCTTTTGTTTGTTTGTTTCTTCTTCTTTTTTTAAATTTAAAAACAAATTTGGGATGGCCTGAATTAGTGATATACAGTGCTTCTTTTAACCAAACTCAGACCTTTTCACAGTAGAATTCTCTTAAACAGCAAGTGGAGGCTCATGAAGCTCCTCAAATGGAAAACTGCTGCTTGATGGGTAGAAAAGGTTTTTGGCCAATGTAATTATTTTCCCACAAAAAGCACAAGTAGAAACTATAAATTCTTTTCACCAAGACTGTTCCATAGTACACACACTTTAAAAATAACCTATTGGCTTCCTCTTGAAATAAATGAGGATAAGATTCACCATCTCTCTAATGGCTAGGAGCTTTAACTTTCTTTTAAAAGACTGATCAGGCTAATGTGGGTGCTTGTGTGTGCGTGCCTGCATGTACATGCATGTTGTACAAAAGAATGTATGAAAAATATGTGTGCCTATGCTTAGCATCAACCAGGCATTACCCTCTGTCTTTATGCCAAACAATGAGACTTTCTGCTAGGAAATCCTCCTGCTTCAGTGCTTTGAAAGGAACAGAAATAGAGAGATTGAAGAGAATATTAACTGTTTGAGTAATCTGATAACATCGTATCTTACCTATGAGTGAATCATTGATAATAGGGATAAAATTCAATAATATTTTTTCAGTTATGATGTACTGAAAAGACTGGCTTTGGAATCACAAGATTTGGGTGTGAGCCTTGGCTGAGCCACTTACCACCTGTGGGATTACAAACCAATCACTGAGTCTCAGCTTCCCCATCTAAGAGTAAAAATAATGCCTATATCTAATAATTCCTGAATAAAGTGCTTTATAGACTATAAAGCAGTATTAATCAATCAATATCAGCCAGTCATTCAAAAAAGATTGTTATACAGCTAATATGTGTCAAGCACTGGAAATACATATAGAAAGAATGAAATAATTCTGACACATGACTTTACATTCTAAAGAAGAATCAAGAAATACACACACATGCATACACATACACACACACACATTATAAAAACAAAGTAGTTAAATGTAAGGGAATTTGGAAGGGGGAGAAACTTGTTTTTGAGTGGAGAGATCAGAAGGCCTCATGAAGAAGATGCTGCTTGAATTGTGTCTTAAAAGAAGAGAAGAAATTGATAAGGCAGAGGCAAGTTAGGAGTACAGGGGAAAATAACTCAAATTTTGACAGTTTTAAGGTTTAGAAACTGAGCCATGAATACTATTTTATTTATCTCATTTATTCTTTTATTCCTATAGGCTGAGAACAATAACAAGCTGAGAAAAAAAAAAAGGAATTTTAGGCATTTCTCAGAACATCATCATCTTAGAATAATTCTCATAAATCAGATTTATTTCAACCGTTGGCACCATTTAATGACTGAAATATCAAGAATTATCTCAGATGTGAATGAGAAAGTTCTGGTTGAAAGGAGGAAGAGTGATAACAAGAATGGATTTGGAAAATTTAGTGCAAGGATGCTAACCACTGGAAGGGAGTACCCTCCTTCTTCCTTCCCCCAATCTATTCCTTACCTTGTGACGTTTTGTCAATTCCTGCTTCTGCTGCTCTTTCCTCCTTCCAGTTGTTACTGCAGTGGCTTCTTCTCCTGGAGTAATTATCTCTATTGCCACCTTCCTCCCTTCCAAAGCTGGGGTTTTTGCTATTAGGCTCTTTCCCCCTTAATTCTTTTCAGAGTCTCTATTTGGTTTCTCCATTTTAGTCCTTTTCTGACATCTCATCATGATGTGTAGGTTACCAGAAAATTTCAAGAACCCACAGAGATCATATAGTACCATTCATATGTGAACAAAAAAATCCCCTATACCCTACATATAACACATGATGGCCTTCCAGTCTTTGAAGTAATGGGTTGAACTAACAGTTCCTGATTGATGATGATTGCCAAAGCTATCTCATAATCAGGGCACATTGGCAGCTACACTTGCCTGTATGAACACATATTCCAACTGTATCATTTGTCTTGCTATCAGTAAATTTCATTTCAATTTCAAACATTTAGAAAACAACTATTATGTACTAGGCACTGGGGATATAATGACAAATTCAAAACCCAGTTCCTGATCCCAAAGAACTTACATTCTATTAGGAAATACAACATGTGAACAGATAGACAAATACATCATAATTTGAGAAAAAGAAAAAAAAAAAACACCTAAGTAGGCAGATCAGAAAAGATTCAGTTGAGGAGGCAGCCTCTGAAAAAAAGAAAGCTTCCTAAAAGGTGGTGAGAAGGGAATATGTTGTGGGCATGGGAGACAGTTTGTACAAAGGCAAGAAGACAAATTACTGCAATAACTTAGATAAGGGGCGATGAAGGCATGAACTTGAATGGTGGTTGATATATACATGAAATATTTCTGAAGTGTTTACTATGGGTCAGGCACTGGGCTAAGTTCTGGAAAGCGGAGTAGGAGAGGGACATTCACAGTGGTATGGTGTGAGAACTGGCATGGATACCTGTTGGGCAAATTCTCACCTATCAGAGCTAGAGGACCCAAGGATAAAGTTCAAGGTGGGGGGGAAATGAGAACAATAGCATGTGAAGATAGCTAGGAAAAGAGGAAGATAATGAGTTCCACTTTGAACATGATGAATTTTTAAAACCTGTGAAACATCCAAGTGGAACTATCAGTTAACAAGCATTATTTAAGCACTCACTAAGAGACAGGTACTTAGGGATATATAGAAAGCAAAAACCCAAACCAAAAGTGGTACCTGCCTTTAGGAAGCTCAGATTCTAGGAGGAAAAAACAACATGCAAACAATCACATCTATATATGTTAGACACAGTGTAAATGGAAAGTAATCTCTGAGGGAAGGTACTAGTATCAGAAGGAGAGATTAGGAAAGGCTTCTTGCAGAAGATGGAGTTTGAGCTGAGTTTTAAAGGAAGTCAGAAAACCCAGGAAGTGTAGATGAGGAGGGAAAACATTCAAGCAAAGGGGAGACATGTGCAGGAAATAGAATACTGTAGGCCAAGAACAGCAAGCGAGTCCTGTTGCAGTTAAGTGTACAAAGACTAGAAAGGAAGGAAGAGGTCAGGTTATGAAGAGCTTTACAAACTAAGAAAAAGATTTTACATTTGATCCTGAGGGTCACAGGAAGCCACTGGAATTTGGGGAAATCATATTGGTAGCTGAGTGAAGGATGGATTGTAGAGGGGAGAGTTTCAAGGCAAGGAGACCACTTAGCAAGTTACTGCATTAACCCAGGTGTGAAGTGATGAGGGCTTTAACCAGGATGGCAGCTATGTGAGTGGAGAAGGACATACACAAGAGATGTTATGAAGGTAGAAACAAGAAGCCTTGGCAGTAGATTAGATTTGTGGGGAAAATGCAATTGAGGAATTGAGGATGAGTAGTGAACCTGACTTACTGGAAAGTCAGTGATGTCTTAGTGATAAGGAAGTTGGGAAAAGGGGAGAGTTTTATGGAAAAAATAACTTGTTTTGGACATGTTGAATTTGAGATGTCTAAGGGATTTGTTGAGTTGTTCAACAGGCAGTTGATGATGAAAGACTGGCTCTCAGAAAAAGAGGTTAGGACTAGGGAAATAGATCTGAAAATTATCTATATAGAGATGATAATTAAACACATAAGAACTAATGAGATCATTCAGTAAGACAGTATAGAGAGAGAAAAAAGAAGAACCCAGATAAAAGTTTGGGGAGCAGACACAGTCCAGGACATGACCTGGAAGAAGATTCAACAAAGGAGATTGAGAAACGGTCAGAAAGGTAGGAGGAGAAAGAGAAGCATTGTCACCCAAATTTAAGGATGAGAGAATATCCAAAAGAAGATGGTGACTAATAGAACCAAAGATAGCAGAGAGGTCTGCAAAAAGACCATTAAATCTGGCAATTAAGAGATAATGGTAACTTTGAAGTCAGTCTGCAAAGAGTTTAACAAAAAGTAAAAGGAGAGGAAGTAGAGGCACCAGTTATAAAGATGGCTTTCTCAAGGAAAGAAGATAAAGCAGGACAGGTAATAGGGATAGTATGATCAAGTAAGTGTTTTTGTTTGTTTGTTTTTAGGATGGGACAAATATGGGCATGACAGACAGATAGAAGGGAAACAGATTGATACGGATGAGGGGAGAAAAGAGGGAGCCTTTGTGAATGGTTCCAAAGTTTTAGGGTGATGGATGAGGCAAGGCTTTTTAGCTGAGAAGATGGGAGGAGGAGTCATGAAAGGTTTGAGAATGGATAAAAAGGTCTGACATAGCCACTGCAGTTACTAGGAAAGGATTACCTTGCTTGCATGAGTACCTAGTTGAAATTATGTAACATAAATTGATAGTGACCCATTTTTGTAATTTTTCCCAGCTCTGTTCAAGCAGCAAGAGAAGGCAGGTGGTAGTAGTATTAATGCAAGGATGAGGTGTGGCAAGTCATTATTGGCAACAGGATAAGGAGTGAGAGATTAAAGTTTATAAAAAGTCATGAAGAGTTGAATCAGTTCATTAAAAAAGTTGAGACAGGGAAAGGAGAGTGTGGTCAGTTTAGGGTGAAAGCCTAGGGAAGAACTTCATGAGGAGTGGAGGGATTGAAGATCATGGTAAGGATGAATAAGAGAAAGGAATTTTGGAGATCCCAAACATGCAAATAGATATTTCTGAATGATGGAAAGGATCTGGAAGAGTAGATAATGGGATTTGAATAAATTGAAAATTTAGGAATTTAGTGAGCTTGTTGTTCAGCTGTCTTCAATCATGTCTGATTATCTGTGATTCTATTTGGGGTTTTCTTGGCAAAGATATTGGGATAGTTTGCAATTTTCTTCTTTAACTCATTTTACAGAGGAGGAAACTGAGGCAAATAGGGTTAAATGACTTGCCCAGGATCATCTAGCTAGTAAGTATCTGAGGTCACATTTGAACTCAGGAAAATGAGTCTTTCTGACTCTAGATGCAGTATTCCATCCACTTTATCTATCTACTATGCCACCTAATTGCCCCAGGTAATGGAGTACTGGGTGATATCTAGGAATTGTAGCATTAAAAGTGAGCAATATTTCTCCTCTGAATTTTCAAATGAATTATTAAGGGATACACACACACACACACACACACACACACACACACACACACAAACATACACACACATTTATTACAATATGAGTTAGTATATGTCAATTGTCTAAGGAAAAAAATAATGAATTTAAATGAAAGAGATCATTTCCAGGTAAGGAAACCAAGAAAGACTTTGTAGAAGAAGTAGCATTTTATCTGGGTCCTGGATTCAGTAGAAATAGATGTGAGTTACTACTATCATCACTACTATGATTCTTATTTATTATTATGACTACTTAACCAAGAAGCACTAGTCAAATACAATTGCAATTAGGGACTAAGGATCTTAAACCACCCTATAAAGCATATCTGTAATTCTTTTTAGGAAAGTGTATTGAAACATATGGGAAAAGCCAAGAAAAGAATGTACCCCTTTCTTCTTTAAGTCATTCACATGAGGTCATCTTATGGGTCCCTTAAACATTTGAATTAGCCATCAAAGTCATTATCTTCTTAATAAGAAACAATAAATATCCTAAAACAAAAAAGATGGATCTGGCATTGGTGATTGAAGGATACCAAGTTAGAGGACCCCAAGATTTCTTATTTGCCAGGGATTTATTTTGATATTTAAAGGAAATTCAAACCAAATGTGTACAACTAATTTTGGCTCAAGAAGTACATACTTGTAGATCCTGGATATTTTTCTTACTGATCAAGCTTATCACCTCACACTTGTTAGTGTAAAAACCTCCTTTCCTCTCTTTGCTTCTGCCACTTTACTTATCCTGTCTTTCCTTTGGGACAAGTGCCCTTTCAGGACTCTTCACTCTCAGTTTTGGCAAAAGTACTTGTTCTATGAATGTTCTGTGCCTTCATATATGGTGGTGACAGTAGACATTCGGGAGGTGATTATCGAAGACTAAGATTCTCCCACAAATTGTCACACTAAAAGTAACTTCTTTCAGGCTACTTCCTTTCTGGGTCTGATGAATTAAAAAAAAAAAAGTATAAATTTGGTAATTGTCAACAAATATGACTTTTTTTTTTTGTTTTGCTTTGTTTTTACTGGTTATTAGGAATAAAGGGTGAGAATTACACTGAATTTATCATCCAGGAAGAGGAAATTGAAAATTGAATGGATGGTGAACAACATAATTTTTGGAGAAATTTGAAATTCTACATTCTAGTTATAATGGAGTAACTTCACAGCTGTTAAATTCCAGTATTTTGGAGGAAGTTTGCATATTTGTTGGCAAAGGACCACAGGTATCTAGAGACTTTATAGACAAACTGTTCTGAGATCTTGACAGAGCCGTATGTAGGAATGTTATACTAATGGGCTCACATATGTAGTTCTGGGACCCATAAAAATGGAAATACCTAAAAGACTTGGGGAGAAGAAACTGAGTGTCCCTGAATGCTACAGTAAGGTTATAATTCAAGATCTTAATGTCTACTGAAAAAATTCACATGCAAAATTCACATACAATGTACATATAGTAGTCTATTTAAAAAAAAAAAAAACAAATCCCTCCTTCTTGCAATTGTACATCATTGTGATTCAGTATAAGAAGCATATAAGTAGGAGTCTAGGCAACTAGATTTTAGTCTAAGTTCCACCCTATTACTCACTTGTATAATTGTAGATACTTGTACTTTCCTTCTGGGGTTCAGTTTCCTTTTCTGCACATTATGTGAAGAGGAGGTTGGACTAGATTATTTCTAAGATCCTTTCTAGCACTAACACTCTAGAATTCTGAACTTTCCGACTTGGGCTTTAACTTTAATGAGGCAAGATGAATAAGAACATCCTGGATCTCTCAAGGGAGCTTCAAATAATCAAGATTTTAGCTCAAAAGACATAGTAGAATCAGAAGAAGCTCTAGGGATCCTCTCTTCCAGGAGCTCATGAATGTGTTTGCAAAACTATTTTGATAACTCTTTCAATTGAACTGATTTGCTTTTAATTCTTTATATTTTGTTTTAATTATATAGAGTCCCATAGATTTTTTTTACCAGAATCCATAATGCAAAAAGAGATTAAAATCTAGACCAAACCACTTTTTTTTTTTTTTCCTTAAACTGTGATCTGAGAGGTTAAGTGATTTGCCCAAAATCACATGTTGCAAGTAGTGGAGCCACAAATCAAAACTAGCAAACTTTGGTTCAAAATGGAACTCCTAGTCTCTGACTTCTGATCTCCCCCCTTTTCAAATTTCCCTATTTCTGCTAAAAGTATCACTATTTTCTCCTATCTCCCAGGTTCTGACTCCTCACTTTTACTCACTTCGCATATTTAATCACTTCCCAAATCTTGCTCTTTATATTGCCTCATCTTGTATCTGATATGAACCTCCACCTTACTTCAGGCCTTCATCACCTATCAGCAGGTTACTGCAATAATCTTCTAATTGCTCTCCCTGCCTCAAGTCTTCCCCCCCCAGTCTCTCTTACAGCTGCCAAAGTGATTTTCCTTTAGTGCAGATATGACCATCTGCAGATGTCTCTCCTACTCAATCAACTCCAGTGGCTTCCAATTGCCTTGAGAATAAAATATAAGCCTTCCCAGTCTGGCACTAAGCTATCTTTTCCAATTTCTCTGTATATTATTCATCCTCTTGCACTATTTGATCCAGTCAATCTGGTCTTCTCAAGGCATCTCATTTCTCACTTTGGATCCTTGGAAATAACTATGTGTCCCTCTAAGCCTTAAATGCAATCCTTTTTTGCTTCTGTACCTCTTTACCTCCAAAATGTGTAATCACCACCTTCTATGTAATAAATACCTTTTCCAATACCTCAAATGGCTGGTGTATTAACTACCTTGTATTATCCTCCTATTTATTCTGCATATGCTTATACGTGTCCTTTTTATATGTGAATATACATATACATATGTATATATGTGTATACTTTCTTCAGATGTCAATCACTGAGATGAGAAATTACTTCATTCTTTAGATCTAGTACCTTGAACAATACCATACATATAGTAATCGACACAATGTTTGTTGATTGCCATAGAATCATAATTCTATAAGATATTATCTAGTCTACTCCACTCATTTGTAAATGAGATATACCCAAGGTCACACAGAGTCTAAGTTTCAGAGTAAGGATTTGAAACCAGCTCCTCTAAGATTCCAAATGTTGCAGTCTTCCCATTCTACCACATTTGTCTCCAAATCCAACGTTTGTTTTTCTCCACACCATAATGCCTCGCAGAAACATCTATGGGGTCTACTTCTTCTGATCTGCCATTTTATAACTGCCTGTTAAATATATTCATGAAACCCTATTTGATCATGTTCTCGGCTGGAGTTTAAGTCAAAATACTGGTAATCATGGACAGTTTCCAGCTTCCATTGCTGAAAAATAGGTTTGTGTGAAATTTTCCCTGGTTTATAAGACATGTGTAAAATGGCTTTGGCCAGCTGGGGAGGAAGTTAAACCTCTCAGAAATCTGAGCTTAAGATATTGTCGTTATTAGTCAATACTTATTGAGTACCAACAATGTGCTAGCTGGGAACTATATAAAACAACAAATTAGATATGGTCCCTGCCCAAACAGATGACCTGCCAAAGAATGGAGGCAACAATTTCTTTTGTTGAAAATAAGTGTATAAGTATTGAAAGAATGAAAAGGAAAAAAAAAAAAACACATTTAAATCATCAGGTCTGGGAAGTTGTAAACATTTTTATGTGTGAATTATCTTCATTTTATATACTTAACATCAATGGACATGATTTATTGTAGGTCTGCATTATGTCTCGGAAAGACTATCTAGTATATCTTTGCTTGTAACGTTGGCAAATCTTAACCCTGAACACTAACAGTGCTTAATTTCCCTGATTAGTTCAGGACTTGTCATATTATAGTCCAAGCAGACATAAATTATATTCCAATGGAAAAAGACCCCACACAATTGAAAATGAATTAATTTTCCAAATGTATCATTCATTCAGAAAGACCACTGAATGAACATCTAGAATCTAAATTGGCAGCATTAGCAAAAATAATGTTCATTTATCAAATCAGGATATAGATGCTTGATGAAGTTGATTGACTTATAAACTATTAATCAGCAGTTCATTTTCCTAGGCAGTATTTCATGTTGGGATCCCAAATCTCATTTCTGTTTAATGATGGTTGTTCCCACTACTTACATTTGTAAATCTTAAATGCATGTCAGGAAGCCAGTACATTTGTTAAACAAAAACACTTCTAATCAATTTATTTTATTATACTATTTTACATTATCTTTTCCCACTGAAAGTGAACATGAAATTAAACAATGGCTAGAAATATTAATTTCTTTACATGTTTAAAATAATATTAATGACTACTTCATTTTATAGATTCTGACTCAGAAAAGTAATATATGTTTTTGTATGGGACTACCTGCCTTCTAGGGTAGAAGGAAGGAGAGGAAAAGTTGGAAACAAAAGTTTTTGCAAGGGTCAATGTTGAAAAATTATCCATGCTTATGTTTTGTATATAAAAAGCTATAATTTAAAAAATGCAAAAATAAATAACTAAATAATAATAATGGGAAAAAAGTCATATATATTTTATTCTAGAAGTAAAGTGGCTTGTCATTCATTACTAATTATTTTTATGCTTCACTTCTTTAACTTTTTCAAATAGAGTTGGATGTTTTTCCATTTTATGTTCTCTGCATCTGACTTGTATTCTTTGTAACCCAAAGGCAAGTAAACAATTTGGTATGCCCTTTAGTCCATGAATACTTGGATATCTGAAGTCTAAGTTTCAATTGTCCTTATATAGTTCAAATACAAAGTTCTGGCTGTGAAGGTTAGGAAAGTGTGACTCCATTTCAGCCTGTTTATTTAACACGTCACATCTAAAATAAGGATTGCTTCAGTTGAAAAAGCAAGTCATTTATAAGTGTGCGTTTATAAGGGCAAAAGTCATGGCAACTGTGCAAACCGCTTGTCAACTTATTTAGAGGAAGTTGTGTAATCAACTTAACATACCCGTTAGACTTTACCTGCGAGGTCAATCTTAGAGTTCCTGTATGTCACCACTTTGGCCTATTAATCACCCAGGAGGAAATTCCACATTTTTCTTTGAATTAAACTGTAGAAAGTAGAGCAAGAGCAGAGCTCTGAGAGGATGTCCTCTCAATTTCTCTGTTTCCTTAAAGCCAAATTGATGTCTAGTAAATTAAAAAAATTCTTTATGACTGTCTTGTTACAAAATTTAAAATATGGTCAAAAAGATATATGTCAACATGCAGTGATTTACAGCACAGAGACAGACCCATAGGCTCTAGTGGCAAAGAGCAATTCTACTACTAGAGTTTTCCAACAAGTGCCAAAGAAATCTTTGGCAGCATTGAACCAGTTAGTACCAGATCCTGCATTTAAAAAAAAAAAAAATCAAGTATTAAATTTAAAGCCCCAACTTTTTTGTGGTCAGAAAAATATTCTGGACATGTTTTTGGATGGAATTTTTCTTATCAATTTCAAATGTACTTAAAAAAATATCAATGGAGGGTGTATTCTCATTGATTTCCCTAAGTAAATATTATGAATACAAAATAATTCTGAGATACTATCTCTTAAAAGTATCTCTTAAAGCAAAGTAAAGGAACATGTAGAGAATATAGACTTTATAAGCAGAAAGAAGACAATGTCAAGCTTCTGTTACCACCAGTTTGACACTTTCCTTAAAAGCTTAAAAAGTATAAATTTTGAATACATTTCAGAATATCAAAATGTCCATGACCCAGAGATACAGAACATTCAAAGTGTATGATATTTGTTGGTATGATTCAATTTGGAAAAAGAAAGTCAACTTTTAAAATATTATTTTAAATGATCATTTATCCTTTTTAAAAATGCTTAAAATTTCCTTCTGATAAGTCAGTTAAAGCCACTATTTTGTGTGAGCAGACTGCATGGCTCCCTTTTCCACTTTCTGAGAGGCTGAGACATAGCAACAAAAGAGATAATCCTTCTTTGTGGGCATCCCTACAGTCAACAGCACACACATCTGGATGGCAGTTCAATAGTCCACTGTTATTCAAACAATTTGTAATCACACATACTGTGTATCAACTAACAAACCCAGGCATGTAGCTTTTCATGATCCTGTGGCTTACAGTACGTGTAATTTACAAATGAAAAAAAAAATTCATAGCAATTACAATGGTATATTCTTTACTAAAAATCTGAGTAAAAGAACTCTGTTGAAACATAGAACATCACTTATTATTTGTATGATAAATGGAAAAATCTTAGAAAACTATATTACATTTGTTAAGTCTTTAAAAGACATAGAATAGTATATCTGGAAAACTGAAAATTATGGTGCCATATGTTTTTCTGAGCTGAGGTCCATGTAGAGATAGCATAAGAACACAAAACATGTAAAACTAATCGACAAACTTCTCATAAGTCTTAGACTACCTGGAATGTGGTGGACTTAAGGAAATGGAGATTTGCATCATGCCCAAGTCTTTTTTTTCAATGAAGGTTAGTGTAGGAGATCCAAACTCTACTTTTCTGATTGACAGTTCCTGAAACAGAATGTCTGATAACAGAAGGGAATTTGCCATTAAGCCAACCCTAAAGAGGAGGCCTGGTGCTGGGCTCTCAACACACCCAGCTGGGGAGACTCCAGGCAAATGCAACAAGGTGGTAGAAACAGGATGCCAATCAGCACCGCAGGGTGAGGTGCTCAAGATTGCTTCCTGAATGGTCACTGTGTCATGTTCTGTCTCCTGCAGCTGCTTTTATGGCCAAGGAGTTCCCTCCACCAGCTCTCTTAGGAAATAGGCTACCCTGGTAGTTTTTTAAGCAAACTTTTCTCACTCCTGGAATGTGATGGCCCCTTCTGTCATATCCTGATTTGGTTCCAAGAGAAGATAATCATAATTATTTCTTATTTATGTAGCACGCAGTTCCTGAGTACTTTGCACACATTAACTCATTTGAGACTTAGAACAACCCTGTGGAACAGATAGGGTGCATATTACTGTCATCATTTTGGAGATGAGGAAATATTTGTTTAAGGTCACACAGGCAAGTAAATGGCAGAGTAGAAACTTAAACAATCACTGTCACCTCCAGATTTTTCCCTATAATGCTTCCCCTATAAAGTCTTGTCCAGAAAACCAATATTTGAACAAAAGACCACAACAAGGTTTACAATTAAAGAAAATATTTAGAATCCAAGGTAAACATAGCTTTGTCATCTTGCAAGACTTAACAATGATGTTGTACTTCAGTGCTGACAATGCTATGTATGGGGGTTTCTTGGAAAAGATATTGTAGTAGTTTGTCATTTTTTTCTCCAATGAATCCTTCTGTCAGGCTATCACCAATAAAGTGACCTGCCCATGATCATTCATCTAATAAGTGTCTGAGGCTGGATTTGAACCCAGTTCTTCCTTACTTTAAGGCCCAGCACTTTATAAACTGAGTCACTTCACAGCCTCCTTTAGCAGTAACAAGATACTAAGTATAAGGAGCCATAAGGCTCATGACAGAAGCAAGTTTTCAAATATTGTCAAGTTGAATTTGGAGAAGAGACTTATCTTCACACTAGACTACATTTGTCCTAAATTCCTGCCATCTCTCTCTTCTTCTGACCTCTTGACATTCCTAAATCATTCTGGACCGTATGAACTTCTTTTGCAACTGGTGGTGCTGGGTCTGGAATTAGAAAGACTCATCTTCCTGAGTTTAGATCTGGTCTCAGATACTCTTTCTATCTCAGTTTTCTCAACTATAAAATAGGGATAATAATTACACCTGCTTTGAAGGGATATTGTAAGGATTGAATGAGATGTTTATTAAAAAAACAAACAAAAAACACAAAACTGCCTGGCACAGTTCCTAGCATAATAGATGCAATATAAATGTTTATTTCCTTTCTTTCATCTTTACCATTTCTTTATGTACCTTCTTCTTGCAACTGATTTTTCTGGAGGCGTCCAGGTACTAAGGTCATTCATTCCTTTTGAGACTGATTAACTAGTATCAAGGAACTGACACAAGTCCTATGAATTCTTAGTTACTCAATCTGATTTAGGGGTAAAACAGCTACAGTTGGAGTAACTTAAAAGAAGAGTTGAACCTGGGAAGTTAAGGGAAATAACTTATCTAAGTTTCAACATGATATGGGAGAGGAATCACAATAAGGGGCAATGTTAATCTTCCTTTTTACACATACTTTGTGACATACAGGTATTCATTTTGTGAGAAATCAAGGAATATATGTTCCAGTGATGGCTCACAACTTCTAGAAATCAATGTTCATGCGATTTTTGAAATTCTGAGATGAAAACCATTTCAAACTTTGCCTGGGTCACACAAATGCCTTACTGAAATTCTCCTAGGAGCTCTCATGCAGCCTCTTAAAATCAACCCACTGAGTTTAACTACAGTAAATTAGATGAAAAGATCAAAGGTTAGAAATTAGAGGTAGGTCTGCACCACACCATTTGCAGTATTTCCTACTTTCAAAAGACAGCAAGTAAAAGAGATATAATATGGTTTTGGATATTACCTAGACACAATATTAATTTTGATCTTATTAATCTGCTAAGACTTGCAAAAGGGTGTTTTTTATCAACATTGTAGAGCCTGACAAGATTACCCAAAGCATGTCTCTTTTTTGAGCCCTTATACTGCACTTCCATAAACTGGAAGGAAGGCAGGCATGTGATACAGGGGCTCTGGTGTCAAACCAAAAATTAGGAGGGGGTAGAGGGATTTAGATTAAAAATAAAAACCCCAGCAGCCAAAATCTTTCCTCATCTGAATATTTTGAGGACTCTGGAAAGTGTATCCTTTGACTAAAGCAGACCACATACAGCTTTACTTTGCACAGATCACTGTAGGTCTCTGTGACCTTGACAATCATTTTCACACAAATAAAGTGCTCTTGTTCTATTTCTGCTGTAGAACTACTATATTTCACACAAAAATCTTTTGACTTATAATTCACAGAAATGGATAAGACTCACTGAGTTGTGTGGACTGGCCTCTCTGAATGCAGAACCACTACTCAGAACATACTATCTTACCGTCCAGATGAGTGTAAAATGCCCCAAGGAATAGAGTAAAGGGTAGGAACTCTTTTCAAACTGCATTTTCTTATTCAGTGAGAAAATCTGTTCCTCTTTCAATTTTGTCTCTTCCCCTTGCCTACTGGGCTGAGTGTTCCCTCCCCACAACTGATGACATTCTGTTCTTCAAATAGATGTCAACTGTTGATGGATTTACTCTTTTTTCTTTTCATGATATTTTACCAAAAGGAAAGAAATGTGTACTCTTAATTTTCTTATTAAAATGAAGTTATCTCCATCATTTGCTAGGGTAGAAATTTTTTAAATCAACATTCATGCTCCTGAGTTTCAATACTTAGAGTTCCATAGTTATATATTAAAGTGTCCTAATATCTTATCCCCACTAGTTAGTATTTTTTCTTTTCTCTAGCTAGTTATAATAAGGTCTGCAAATATTTTGTATTTCCTGTATCTCCACCATTTTATTTTAGAAGGTCTTACAAAGTTCTATTTTGGGGACATTTTAGGAGTCAATAAGAAGACCTCCCAAAAGGCAAGATAGCGGAATGACAAGAACACAATTCTCTCTTCAGTGAGATAGGACTAATAATTTTTGACTCCTTATACTTACAAGTGAGAAGATCAAATTAGATAAGTAATTAAGCTTGTGAGAACTGTTAAGTATTATATAAATGTTACTATTATTTAAAAAAATCAAAAGGTTTGTTGAGCTTCAAAAAGAATTAGGGACACTTTAATAATAAATGTAAGTTAAATAACCTAACAGAAGTTGCATTTTCTTTCCTTTCTTTCTTTCTTTTTTTTTTTTTTTTTGTTTTGCTGAGGCAATTGAGGTTAAGTGAATTGCCCAGGATCACACAGCTAGGTAGTATTAAGTGTCTGAGACCAAATTTGAACTCAGTTCCTTCTGACTTCAGGGCTGGTGCTCTATCCACTGCACTACCTAGCTGCCCCAGAAGTTGTATTTTCTAAAGAGTGAAATCTTCCCTCTAGCTTTTAATAACTTTGTTTATGAAGCCTGAGTTGAGAATGAAATGTTTATTAAAATATTTTGAAGGTGAAATACATAACCTTGGCAAACTATTGATTAATAATTTGTGCATGTGTGATATCAAGAAAACCAGTTTTGAACTGAATTGTAAACAATGCACAATTAGAGTGCTTCAACTATTTGTAGATGTTGAACTTGCCAAAATATAATTAGTTGCAGGTTTTCAATTACTTCTCAGCAAACAAAAGCTTTACATACATTATATTCCATTTAATTCAAACTGGACTCCAATTGGTTGATTTCAAAGGTAGCACAAATTTGGAAGGCCCAAGAAAAGCAGATAGATTTTTAAGCACCAAGATACCTGCATTTTATTCTTGAGTGATAAAAGTATAAAAAACTTGGCCCAAATCAATCAACTCAATCACATAATCTCAAAATGTCACCTGGATGATTTGTGAAAAGAAGATTTTTGACAACAGTACCTAAAATACTTATAATCTGAGAAAATAGCAAAAAAAAAAAAATCAGTTTTTCTACAATTGAAATTGATAAACCAGTGAAATGAATTATCATTTAATTCTGTAGGAAATTAATGATTCTGAGGATTTTAAAAATGGCCTTTCTTTCTGTGTTTTATTTTTGTTCCTTCTCTGTTTCACCTCTCACAGGCTCATTCCTTTTTTGGAGAAAACACAATCTATCTAGAAAATAATTCTATAGTCTTCAAGGGTACCTGGCAAGGTACAACAAATTTTTAAACAAAATCAGCTACTCCAACAATTTCTCGTTAAGTAAAGTTAGCAACGATGATAGCCAATAGGAGTTAGCAGACTTGGATTCAAGTTTCTGACAACATACAATCTGTTGATCTTGGGCAAGTTATTTAATTTCTCTTGACCTCAGTTTCCTTGTTGCTTCAATTTTTAAGTATATTCATTTTTTGATATTCTGTATTTTCAAGCTCTGATATTCTGTTTTTCTGATTTCCAAAGAGAAATACATATATAACACTGTAAGAACATTCCCATATACCCACATTATTTGTAGTTTAATTCTGATTCTCATGGGATGAAGTTACCCATAAGAATAAGCGTAATCTTGGTCTATATTTTCCTTAAAGGACTGAGACTGAGAGACTTAGGGGGATTTAAATGACAAAAACATTTTCTTGCATGCAAAGTCTTTCCCTATGAACCAGTTGTACCTTTCCTAGCTAACTTGCTAATGTAAGGATGCAATCTGTAATTTGAAAAGACATTTTAGGTGGCGGGCAAATAGCTATTTGTATATAGCCAGTGGCAGGAAAGAAAATATTAACAAAAACTTGCTAGTTTTTAAATGAATCAACAACACCCTGAGTGAGGAATAGTAAACTCTAGTATTTAGGCAACACCATTATGTTTAAATTAGTGTTTGCAATGCCAACTTACCCTCTAATGAAATTAAAAAAAAAAAAAAAGTTGGTATCTAGAACCAGAGAAAATATTCCCTTGAAGATAGAGCTGGATGACCTCGACAGTAAAAAACACTGCAAAGGAACGACTGAGCTTGTCTGGCATTCTCCTCATTCTCAAGTTGAATCTGATCTGACAGATGTGGTGAGTAATTAAACCCTTGTCCATTCAGACTCTGAAAGCTTGCTCAGCACAGAGAATGGGGCAAGAATAATGAGAGGCACACCCCCTCTGGGACTATTCAAGAGTGTTCACATTTGCATGGTCACATTAACCCTATGGAAGTGGATTATACTGGCCTCCTCAAGAAGAGGGGACCGCCAGGGCTCTTTGATTTGCATAAATCATAGGGATGGAAGGCAGAAGAGGCCTCAAAATCTCTCAAAAAGGGAGGCCAGATGTAGCTGCCTTCTATTGAATCATACATTTATGTGTGTGTGTGTGTGTGTGTGTGTGTGTGTGTGTTTGTGTGTGTGTGTGTGTGTGTGTGTATGTATTTTTTTTTTTTTTTGGTAGCTAAGTTATTTTCTATAAAGGCCACATAGGTAAATTTCTCTTGTATTACACATACACATACACACACAAAAGTTTGGTAAACTTTTATAATTATACCTCCAAACCACTCCTAGAATGACAGAATAGAAAGTGACTTTAGAGATTCTTTAGTCCAACTCTCTCATTTTATTAACTATTTCCAGCTGATTATCTAGTTTGTCTAGGTTTTTTTGGGTAATTACCTTGACAAAAAGTGATTTGAGAAGAGTCATTATTTGTTATTATGGTTAGTGCTGTCAAAGAATTGCTCACTGCATGGCAAGGTACTTGAGTAAAACATATTTACTGCATTTTAAAAAACAGTTAATGCCTCTCAAAAAGGATTACTTACTTTTGGAAGTTGCTGTTTCAAATGAAGGATAATAATTAATTAATTCATTTAAATAAAACTGCCATAGATTAGCTCACTACAAAGATAAAGGCTGAAATCTAGCCTCCATTTAGGAAAAAAAAAATTCCAAATTTTATTCATTAACAAATAATTATATCTTTGAAACTCCGGAAAGGAAGAATTAAAAATTATAAACATCAGAAAGTGAACCTCTATGTAAGATACATAAGACATATTAGGGCCTATTTGCTTTACTTCCTGAATAAGTTTTACTTTTAGGTAAACATTGGGATAAAATTCATGGGGTCTAATAAACATGGGGTCTAATCCCAATTTGGTCATTGGTACTTCTTTAATACCTCAAAACATTCATGTAATATTGTCTAATGGATAATTATATTGTCTGTATGTCTGTAATAAGACGTAAGTCTTATTCCTCAGCTAAATTTTAAGCTCTGTGAGGGGAGAAACTATCTTATCCAAACAGTGAATGAATCATTAAAATTTCATTTTAACCAACTGTAAAAACAAGGATATAATACCATTTGCCCTGCCTAACTTCCAGAGACCTTCGTGAGGATCAAATCTAATACAATATATGATGTGAATATGTTCTGAAAAATGCTCTAGTACTCACTTTTGCATTCTCTGTTTCTATGTCAGTATTTGGATTGTCTGATATTTGTGATCTTCTCAATGGGAATATTTGCTTCAATGGCACATATTATATTTATGTGAGGAAGCATTATTATTAATTCCCCATATTGCTGATTTTATTATTGAACTACATGCAATACAATATGACATTTAAAGGACTCATTTTTAAGGGATTGTGTGGGCAGCTCCTTTCAGCTTTGAATGAGTCTTATTCTTGATGCAAACAATTATTACAGAACTCAGAATTGAAAAAAGAAGGCACATTTACTAGTAAAAAACTGAAGTTCTTTACTTAAATATATGTATTCAAATGAAAATCATACATTGCCTAAACTAATTGTATGTAATTTCTTGTTATTAGGTATATATAACCAATTCAGAATACGATAAGGAAAAGATGGACATGTCTTCCCTTATTTATAAAGTTTCTATAAATATTATAAATATAAATTAAATATAAATATTTAAAAATAAATTTATAAATAAATAAATCTATAGTATGAATACTATAAATAGTAGAGGAAAAGCTAATGTAACAATGCTCTTTTCTTTCTAGTCTCTCATCAATTTGGTGATGCCATTAACACAAATTTCTTTTTTCTCAAGCTTAGTCTCTACTATTGTCTTTTTCATTGGATTTATAGGTATTAAATCATAATCACTGAGGAGGTTTCCCTAAGATATTCAGCAGTTCTTATCAGCAGAAAATATGTCAAGGCCAAAGAAAGCCTGGGTAAAGATTGTGAGAAAGGATAGAAGGAGGAAAGAGAAGAAAGCACCAGAAAATAGGAAGGAGACAGAACAGAGGGTAAAGAGGAAGAAAAGATAAAGAAAGGAACTATTAATCCCTAATAACCTAACCACATTCCAGGCATTGTGCTGGGTGCTGGGGATACAAAGACAAAAATGAAAATGTCTATTTTCAAGTAGTATACCAGTTTTGATACCACAGAATGTGAGGCTTAGTGTTAAGATTATTCAATAGACTCACTAGGCACATAACTAAAGACCTTTCCTCCCAGGCCTGAGAATTTTCTGTCCGTAGATCCATGAAGCACTACCATTAGAATGGATGAAGTAGCTCCTTCCTTTGTTGTGGTATCTCATCTCAAGATCTTGGACTCACTCCTTATAGGCTCTCAAGGGAATGATGGTTGATCATTGAGGGACAGTGGAAGAGGAGGAAACAAAATCCATTCATCACTAACAAACACCAGGACTAGGAGAAAAACGGTATACAAATGAATTTCCCAATTCCATATTCTCTTGAGATTTGATAATTTTCTAGGAATAAAGTAGAATTCAGATAATTAAGAAATTCTGTGCAGAAAGGGAGTAAGAACTAGGTCTTTGGTAGATTAAATCCCATCAGGGTCTGAGAAATTTGCATCGAGAAGAAAGGAATAAAATTCTATTTTAATCAGAATATGAAAGAGAGAAAACAAAAAGTCAGATTAGCTGAATTTGATCAATTCATAATTTGTCCCTTTATTTTTAAATGTAAAATTCCTTGAAATTAACTGAAAATTAAGGGTTAGCTTGAATCTTCCCATCTCACCTGAGAATCTTCTTGTTTTACAGTGAACTCTGAAGATGAATGTATGGAAATCCAGATACAGTTAGAATCATAGAGGAAGAATTATCAACATCCACAGATCTTTTATCAAAAGAGAGAACTCAAGGTCCCCTAGAATTTGGCACTACCACTTGTCTAGTGTTGCTTTATATCACCCACCTCCATATACTTTATGCTCTAATCCAACTCTTATACTTTATTCCTCAAATGTGCCTTATATAAGCTCTACTGTCTTTTGCTCATGCTGATCCTAAAACTTAAATGTCTTCTCTTTCAATATTTACCTGCTGAAGTATTATGCATCCTTTAAAATCTAAATCAAATGCTACCTCCACTATTAGGTTTTCCCTAACCCCTCTGTGAGAAATCCCTATTATGATGAGGAATTCATATAATACCTGACTTTCCAATTCTAAAGTACTCATGAAATACTCTGTAATAGAGTTCTATACAGCTGTAATAAGATATGTCTTATTCCTCAGCTAAACTGCAAATTCTCACTTCCAACCAAACTGTGAAAAGATGATTTAGTGTACATATATATGCTACATTTTCATGGGAAAAAAAGAATCAATCCAGAATGTCAAAAGGGTTTATAGCACAGTACTAGGAGTTGATTATTGGTTTCAATAAGAGTCATGCATTAAAAGCTGTCTTGTATCAGAACGGATTGAAATGGGAAAGATGGAAACAAATCAGATGATAGAGAAAAGACCATTTAGTGAGATCATGAAAGAGATCATTTAGTCCTAGATCACATGACATCTCCCAAAAGCTTTAGTAAGGTGCAACAAGTCATCATTGGACCTCTGCTTTATTCCTCTCCTCTCACTCTTGTGCATTTACTTCTTTTTCCAGTTGGCTTTTCTAATAATAAAGAAGCCAACATGATAAAGTTTATTTTTAAGTGATCTGAAACTTTTCCCTTAAAAATAACAAAAAACCCAGCCCATTTTTTTTTTTTTTATATATATCAATGTTCCTCCAATGATACTGTGGAGCTATGAATAATGGAAGACCTGTCTTCAAAGAATTAAAATTGAGGATCACTAACAGGGTGGCAGAGAGGCATATGGTTGATTTAAGCGGGTTGTAACACATTATTAACACATAATTAAAAAGAAGAAACCTTTATGAAGGAGAAGAATTTATACAGAAGGGTAAAATAGTAAAGTATGTCAGTAAGGAAACAAATAAGTGAAAAAGAACATGGGTCAGTCATACAATGAGAACAAGGGTTAACCACTGGACAGTTTGAGGAAGCCACTGGTATACTTGCAAATGTCAGAACTTTAATAAAGTCTTCAATATGTTGGATGGACCCCATGTGGTGAAAGTATGGTAGCACATGGATAAAAAAAAGAGGCCAACCAGATAGGTAAACTGTTCAAGTGGAGAAAATATTCATATTTACAAAGCATAGGTATATATAAAGCATATGGGACATTCTCACTTTAATGAGGGAGATATTGCTATATAACTACAGAGTTCTGTCTTTAGAAATATTCATCATCATATTATTCCAAAATATAGAAATGGCCTGATTTTTTTTCTTATCAATTTGCTTAATAATTGCATATGTACAGATTCTAAAATTCACAAAGTGCTTTTACATATTCTCTTATTTGATTCTCACAACAACATGGTAAGGTGGGGTGAAGATTTAATCTTCTCAAGTGCCTTGGTGTTATTATACTTGGATTTTACTCTTAGTGACACCTTATTTAAAGACTATTAGTAAAGTTAATCCAAATGGATTTAGATTAACAGGGACCTCCCTCTAACTGGCACCTTTATATTAATTATTATCTCTTGGTAATAATAGTACAGTCACTTTTCATTCCCCAGGACAGGATGATGTGAAATCTTTGGGTCTTTGATACCATAAAACACTCTTAAAGCCTTTTTTTTTTCTTTTTTATCTTATAAGAAAGTGAAAAAAAAAAAATCCCACACAGGACACAAAATATGATAGGCCAAGGACAGTTTCTGCAAAGTAAATCCTGTTCATGATAATTAGAGATAATTGGGGCTTCTATTTACCCCAAAGTCTTTTTGTTACTTCTCTCCCTACTCTCCCCCCTCCCCAATTATTTTTTTCTTTTTGTTTTCCCTCCTCCAAATCAGGAAATTCTTTTGTACTTACAAATAGTTCTTAAGCACAATCCTTTGTGATGCATGTGTTTAAATGTGGTGATGACATCTGGGGTTATCAGCCCTTTTATTTGTGAAGATAAAGGTTATATCAGACCCAAGCCATTGTGCATTTTCTGGGCCCACATGCTGTTGGCAAACTCTTTCCTGCATTTAGCATGCTACACATGGCAGGTTGGGGACATGTTATCTTTTATTCTCAGGAGGTATTCAGAAAAGAAATTTTAAAAAAGAATGAATTCATTCTCCTAAATACATGGTGATGTTCAGTATACTTCAAAACAAACCCACTTACCAACACTAATTTTGACAATTTTTGAACTACTACACTCTTCCCTGCATGGCTAGCTAATGTTTAGGAAAAAACAATTCCATTTAGAGGAAAAAACAAACAAACCCTATCATCACCATATATCCTTTTACTAGCTCAGAAATTGAGAGAATGTCTAAAACAAAATTCCTCTCTCTGGTAAATAAGACAGCTGGTGACTCTGAGTTTGTACAATACACCCCACAGCAGCCTGGTCAAATCACAGATGTTATGTACAGTTGACTGTAAGACTGCTGAGCAGATCCACTGGCATAGCTCAGAGTATCAAACGGGCTGTATCAGGAGATTGCATTCAACTTCATCTTTAGGGCTGTAGGTCCTCAGGCTGACATGGCTTTCAAGAGCCAGAGGTGACGTTCACAAGAGACCAATTTTCAAAGACCAACTTTTAGTATGCCATTCTTTCAAAGGGCAAAATTAAACTAACCCCATGCTTGTGGGGAGAAATAAACTGAACTAAAATCAAAATAGGGAGTAGAGAAAAGTGAGGTAGGAAATAGGTTCTCTAAGCATGTTTTCTTTTTAAAAATCTTAATGAGATTTTTAAAAAGTAATGTTTTTTTCTACTGTTATGAACCCATAGTAACTGGGACCACTGCAGTTTTTCTTCCCTGAAAATGGACAATCATTTCTCACTAGCTGACAATTGTTGACCGCAGTGATATGCAATTTTAAATACAATATACACAGAAAGCTTTAAAAATGCACATTGAGGACCATCTGTTTAATGTTACCTTAGTTATTCCTTGTTCTGGGAGTTGTCTAAAGCAGTTATATGGTGCACTAACAACGATGATATGCAACAAATGTTAATGACTCCTTTTAACTCATCTTTCAGACCATAAATTCTTAATTGTCATCAACTTTTATCTTTTTTAGAAATTGTCAGAATTTTCTTTTTAGGTTGCAGAAACATATGTTTAACTTGTCATGCTTCCATTAGGGTGATACAACTAACACACACTCTCTCTGTCTCTCTCTGTCTGTCTGTCTTTGGCTCTCTCTCTTTCTTCCCTCCCTTCCTTCTCCCCTCTTTTCTTCCCTCCCACCCTCCTTCTGTCTCTGTCTCTCTCTTCTACAAGAATCTCATGCCATTCCTCTATGTCATTCATAAGGAAAAATTAGTGTCTTACAAAGTGCTCTATATGAGTACAGGAAGTAGAAGACACATCCTTCCCTATAGAAGATAGGTTGATATAAATTGGTAGAAGATAAGGGCAGAATAAGCAGCACTCTGAACTAATAGCCACTGATAGATTCTTTTTAGTAAAGTGGAAATGCTAGTTGTCAGGTTCTAATAATGGTATGTAAGGCCAGGGGGAAAAACGCTTTTTCCTACAGAAGGTGAGCTCCTTGAGGGCAAGGACTTTCATTTTCATCTTTGTGACCTCAATGTCTCTACTGTACACTTAATTTTGTTATTTGTGCTAGATTGTTTCTTCACCCACTAAACTTGCAAATAATTTGAAAATAACTTAGAAATAAGGATCAAAAAGGATTGCTAATGATTCTTCACCCACTAAACTTGCAAATAATTTGAAAATAACTTAGAAATAAGGATCAGAAAGGACTGCTAATGATTTTCATGAAAGCTCCCCAGCTGTAGTTAAAGTGATTTTTCAAAGCACTTATTGTCTTAGGCAAGTAATGGACAAAATCTTTTTGCTTTTGCTTAGTTTCTAGTAGTATAATAAACTAAATGAAGCATTGCTCAAAGTAGTATCAGTTTTATACAGTTTTGTCCTTAAAAGCTTCAAAGTATCACATTTTTGTGATATTTGTATGAGTAGATACATTGGCATAATTTTATCAGAAAACCATATTAAATTTCATATTTAGGGCTACTGGGTCTTAGGCTAATGTGACTTTCAAGTGACAAAGTTCATTTTCACATGAGACTCAATTTTCAAAGATTACTTTTTAGTAATTTATATTTATGTTAAAATATATATGTGAATTTTTTAGGAAAATTCAATTAAAGCTCTCTTCAAAATATAATAAAAAATAAAATAAAAACAAAATCCTCAACTTTTCCTTGGGGGGGAAAAGCGGCAATTCTTCAGTTCTATTTATGTTCCAATGTTGGGATCTTGGGAAATTTGAGAGCACCCATGAGTTCCATATTAGGAATGGGGAGAAAAGAAAATGAAGATTGGTAAGGATTAAGAAGAATTGTTTGGGAGGAAAAGTTGAAGTGCTGTTAATTATAAATTGAGAGTAGCAAAGTAGGCTTATTACGTGCCAGATATTGTACTGGGCAATTGTGGTAGGGCAAGGAGGCCCAAAGCTTTAAGGGAAGTTTCAGGTTGAAACTTTGGAAATTAGGTTTTGACGTCTGGAAATCAGGAGCAGGGTCAAAAAGGGAAATTTTTCTCTTTCACTTCAATGAAAGAATGAAAAAAAAAAAAAAGAAAAACATTTATTAAGTCCTTAGTATGTGCCAAATAAATGCTAGGGTTATAATACAAGAAAGCAAGATAGTCCCTGTTCTCAAGAGGATTATATTCCTATAGAAGAGGCCAATGTAGGGAAAATTTGAAAAAAAGAGGTATAAGGCTCTTTTATGTAGCATAGCCACATGCTTTGGAGATGGTCAGAAGTAGCATGATGGTGTAGTTCTGGGAAAGATAAGTTAAGTAAAAGCTTACCTGTTAAGAGTCAAAGGCTCAAGGGGCAGAATTTTGAGTCCTGGTAATAGGAGGGAAAATATATATGTGTGTGTATATATGTTATGTATATGCATATATTAAATGTATTTATGTAATCATATAAATATAAATATATATACTACAAATTTTTATTATTTCCTTTTAAATAAGAATATATGTATATATATGTATGTGTGTGTGTGTTGTGTGTGTGTGTGTGTGTGTGAATAAACCTGGTGTTTGTTCGATTTTTTCCTCTGGTAAAACTTGAACTCTTCAATAGCAAAGGCAGTTTTATTTTTGTCTTTTTGTTTGCAGTACTGAATGGGCCTTACACACATTAAACACTTAAATATTCAAATAGATCTATGACCTCAAAATTTGTATGTTCCCTTCAATGATGTCAATTGCAAGCATCCAGACTTATCTATTCTGTATCATTTTTGTCCATGTTATCCCAAAAGTTAATCATAAGTGAACCATTCAATGGCTTGAGACCTTCTCAATTTTACTTGATGTCATAGGGGTACTAGATGAACACAATAGCAGCTCATTCATAATTCCTTGCATTTATCATGTGACTTGCTGATCTTTTCTTCCTATGATATATTTTTGGGCTGAATCTTCTTCTTCAAAGTTCTTGACTGGTTATATGTTGTAGTTTGCTCACACCCACCATGCACCTCTTCCTTCTGTGTGAAAACTATTTTCAAGAATTCCCTGTAGATGGTGAGCTACTCTAGATGCTTCAATTTGAGGAAGACATTGTACTAATTACTTTAAGTCCCAGAACATAGCAGAGCCTCCTAAAAGAGAGCTATAACTACTGTTCAAAAACCCCAAAGCATTTGGCCAGATCAAAAACATAGAAAACATTAAGGGGATAAAGAATGTCTACTGCCCAGATTTTGACTTGTGCATGGATGGACAATCTATAGTGCTTGTGCTTTAGAATGTTTATCAAAGGGTAAAAATAAAATGGATAATGAATTGTATCCAGCACTAAATAGGAAAAGATAAATGTGTTAGATTGTCTTTAAGAAATAGCAAAGTAGCTTCTCCCAGAAACAAAGTCTCATCTTTTTAATACCAACATTTTACTCAAATTGTTATATGGCTTTGAGAGATAAAACACAAAGCATCCAAAGAATTAAATCACTTAATTGTCAATTATCAACTGATTGAATTACAAGGCTTCTAAATTAATGTGAGGCAATGAAAAGGCAGTCACAAAAATATAAGGATGACTAATTTTTCTTGAGGATATAATAATATTAACAATAATCTACATTAGCATAGTGCTTTAAGGTTTAGAAAGTGTAATCCTTGCAACAAAATTTAGAAAGAAATTAGAAAAATGTGGGGAAAATCTTTAGATCAAGTTTGTCTGGAAAGGGTCTTTTTTCAACTCTGAGGTACCACTACAGACCTCTCAAATTGGCTAAGATGACAGGAAAAGATAACGAATATTGCAGGGGGTGTGGGAAACAAGGACACTAATACATTGTTGGTGGAATTGAGAATAGATCCAACCATTCTGGAGAATAGTTTGGAACTATGCCCACAGGGCTATTAAACTGTGCATATCCTTTGACCCAGCAGTATTTCTATTGGGCTTATATCCCAAAGAGATCTTAAAGGAGGGAAAGGGACCCATATGCACAAAAATGTTTGTGGCAGCTCTTTTTGTAGTGGCAAGAAACTGGAAACTGATTTGATGCCCATCAATTGGAGAATAGCTGAATAAGTTATGGTACATGAATGTTATGAAATTATTATTGTTCTATAAGAAATGATCAGCAGGATGATTTCAGAAAGGCCTGGAGAGACTTACGTGAACTGATGCTAAGTGAAATAAGCAGAACCAGGAGATCATTGTACATGGGCAATTGTATATGACTATCAATTCTGATGTATATGGCTCTCTTTAACAATGACATGATTCAGACCAGTTCCAATGGTTTTATGATCAAAAGAGCCATCTATACCCAGAGAAAGGACTGTGGAAACTAAGTGTTGTTCATAGTATAGCATTCTCACTCTTTTTGTTGTTGTTTGCTTGCATCTTATTTTCTTCATCATTTTCTGTTCTGGTTTGATTTTTCTTGTATAGAAATATAATTGTATAGATATGTAGGCATATATTGGATTTAACATATATTTCTACCATGTTTAACATATATTGGACTACTTGCCATCTAGAGGAAGGGGTTGGGAGAAGGGGAGGGAAAAACTGGAACACAAGGTTTTACAAGGGCTAATGTTACAAAATTATCTATGTATATGTTTTGAAAAGTAAAAAAAAAAATAATAAAAAAGGGTCTTTTTCCCCAACATATATAAGAATCTGATTCAAATCAATAAGAATAAATAAGAGCTAGTACCTGATTGTTAAAGGTCAAAGAGGTATGAATATATAGTTTTCTAGGAAAAAAACCCCAAACTATTAATGGCCATTTAAAAAAAAAATGCTCCATATCACTAATAGAGTAATACATATAAAGTTCTACCTCAGGCCCATCAGATGAGCAAAGTTGACAAACCAAGAAAATGACATATGTTGGAGGATCTGTGAGAAATCAGGCATTTTAATGAATTATTGGTAAAGTTGTGATATGATTCAGTCATTTTTGAAAGCAATATGCAACTATGCCTTCATAGCTAGTTAATTGTGCATCCCCTTTTAATCAGCGATATCATACTCCTAGGATTATACCATTAAAAGATTTTTTTCTAAATAAGGAAAGAAAGAGACGCATAGGTACAAAAGTATAGCAACTCTTTTTGTTGTAACAAAGAATTAGAAACTAAAGGATGTTTCATGAGCAATTTAGGAGAGTATGGAATAATTTATCTGTTAAATTGATAAATAAGGGAAGAATTATATCTAAAGATGACAGAATATTGCAAAATGTAAAATGGATTTTTAATTTTATAAAATTAAAGTTTAGGTACAACAAAACAAATGCAACTAAAATTAGAAAGAAAGCAAAATTTTTTACAAGTTATTTTTTCTTATGTATCAACTATGTAGAAAACTAAGTCAAATTTATATGAATACATGTTATTCTCCAAATGATAAATGGTCAGTGGATATGAACAGGTAGTTTTCAGATGAGGAAATCAAAGTTGCCTATAGTAATACGAAAAAATGCTCTAAATCACTACTGGTTCAAAAACTGGAAAGTAAAACAATTCTGGGGTACTCCCTCACACTTATCAGATTGGTTAAGATAACAAAAAAGGCAAATGATAAATAGGAGAGAGGGAAAACTGGGACACTAATGCACTATTCATAGAATTGTAAACTGATCCAATTCTTCTTGAAGAATTATTAGCAATTAGATTTATTCTACAAGAATAATCCTTTAAATACTTGAGAACAGATCCTATGTCCTCCCATGCCCCCCCACCATGACACTTGTCTTCCTCTGGACACACTTTTGTGTTTGTCAGTTTTTAATTATAAAGCTAATAACTACACAGTTTTCCAGATGTACTGTACTGTAGAGTAGTAAATACACATATATTTGCCTAATAATATATATATATCTGTACTTGTCATGTCATATTGGGTTCTACAACCAACAGGGACTTGATTGCAAATAAGGAGTATGATCATCTGCTTAATCTGTGCATATCTTTTTCATGTGTTTTTATATGTTTAAGAACTATAATAAATTTGGTCATAGTGGGGGTCTGAAGTAACAATACTCTACTTGATACCAAAATGATCCATTGGGACCCATAATATCTTTGTATCAGCTTTTTTCAATTAAATGACCACAACTAGCAAACAACTATTAGCATGGGGACTTGCATGGGATACAAAGATATGCAATGTCTGCACTGGTGAACCACAAAATACTTGCAGAAGAAAAAGAAAAAAAAAGTTTCTCATATTGGTTCCTAAGACAATGATGTTATTCACTCTTTATAATCTTTGTGCTCCTTATAGCCATAGTCTGCCAATTTCCCCAATTGCAGTTAGAAACTGTCTTTATATAATTTGTGAGTTAAGTATATCTATAATGATCACATTTTCCCTAAACATCACACACAATCACTGATAAATGCTACTTCAAACTATTCCTTCATCTTCTGAAAATTAAACTTGAGCTTAGTTGTGTGACAATTATCTCCCTTTTCTGTACCACCCTCTCCCATCAAAGATCATATCAGATCTTCATACCACTTAAAATCTTACAAGGGCAAGCTTAGGTTATATGGCATATATGTTGACTGATTCCTATAGAGCAAAACTTTTCTAAGTTTTATTATTATAAAACATAGTCTAAAAGTTGTGATCCAATCTTTTACTTTAGTTACTTTGGTGCTCAGTGTCCTCATTTATAAAATAAGAGCTTTGGGACTAGAAGGCTTTAAAGTCCCTTTCAATTCTGAAATATGATTTTATATACTTGAATTCATCTCTGTAGCTCTGAGAAGTAGCCTGAGTTATGAAATACAGAATCATATTGTTGGAAGAAATCTTAGGAGATTTTGAAATAGAGAATCTTAAGAGTTGGACACAGAATTTCAAACATCACCTGGTATAGACCATAACTGAATGAAAATCCCTTCTACAATATATATAACAATTTACATCCAATCTTTGCCTGAAGACTTCTAATGAGGTGGAAATTACTATCTACTCCCAAACTCATTCCATATTTGTATCACTTCAACTCCTAATGAATCAATTAATCAACAAGTCAGTCAGTCAACTAGCATTTATTAAATGCCTACTACTATGTGCTAGGTACCATGCTAAGTGTTGGACATACTAAAAAAGGCAAAAACCAATGCCTCTTCTCAATGAAGGGGATAGTGTGCAAATAATTGGGTAAAATAGGCTATAAACAGGATAAATTGAGGATGTTTTCAGAAGGAAAGACTTATGAAAGGCAGACAGTGAAAATGCTCAGTTGGAGATGAAGTTTCATGTGTGAAGATCAATAAGGAAGTCACTGTCATTAGATCTCAAATTGTGTGGAAGGGAGTAAGGTGTAAAAAGACTAGAAAGGTAGTAAGGGAATAGGCTATGAAGGACTAAAAGCCAAGCAGAGGATTTTACTTTTTGATCTTGGAGGTAATAAGGAGTACCCCTAGAGTTTTATTAAGAGAGAGAGAGAGAGAAAGAGAAATTGTGTGTGTGTGTGTGTGTGTGTCCCTTCCTATTCAGTTTTCTCCATAGGTTCATCATATCTAACTTTTCTAAAATTCTATTTGCCTTCTTAACTTTTTTCTTCTTTATTTTGTGGTTTATCTATTTCTGAGAGGGGAAAGTTGAGGTTCCCCACGAGTATAGTTTTATTAACTATTTCCTCCTATATGTGTCTCTCTACTTCAAATAAGCTCCTTAGAGAGAGTTTATTTTAGGATTCTGGTTTCTAATCCATTCTGTTGCTTCCATTTTACAGGTGAGTTCATCCCATTGACATCCACAATTATGATTACTGTATATTTCTCTCCATCCTATTTCCCCCATGTATGCTTCTCTCTTCCCTTCTCTTTGCATAATATTCCTGGTTTTCATTTTGAATAGAGAATTTTTTTCATGTGACTATTAATAGCTCTGGCATTTTTTTCTGAAAATTGGATATGAACCCTTTACCAATTTATCAACTAGGGAATGACTTTTATTTTTATAAATATGGCTCATTTTGTTATATATTGGAGGAATGACTCCTTTAGCAGAGAAATTTGCTATAAAATTTCTACTCAGTATGCTGTTTTATTTCTAATTTTGGCTGCATTGTGTTTACGTAAAAGCTTTCTAATTTTATGTAATCAAAATTATTTTATTTCTGGTAATGCTCTCTGTCTTTTGCTTGGTCACAAACTCTTCTCTCATCTGTGGATCTGACAGATATGTTTTTTATACTTTCCTAATTTACTTATAACATTACCCATTTTTGTTTAAGTCATTTATCCATATTGATTTTATCTTAGTACATGGTATAAGATACTTGCCTATGTTCAGTTTCTGCCAAATTGCTTTCCAATTTTTGTCAGATGATGAGTTTTTACCCCAAGAGTTTGGATCTTTAGGTTTATCAAACACTAGATCATTACGGTTATTTATTACTGAGTATTGAGTATCTAATCTAACATACTGATCTGCCACTCATTTCTTAGCGTATGTATCAAGTTTTAACATTTAGAGTAGGTAGGGATGATAGTGTAATAAGAAAAATATTGGTTTATTACATATTTTCCCTTATTTTCCAACAATACTGTGACCTGTTTTCTAAGCCCACAATATAGGAAAGCCTGTAAGAGCAGAAGACAAGTTTCATGAGTATTTTAAAAAATCCACACATACTTAGACATACTGATCTAATTCAAATGACTAGGTGATATTCTTATGACAATGTATTATTGTACTGAGATGTTTGGAGCTTATCTCGTTAAAAATGAGATTTTGTCATAATTAGAACACATAATATTATGAAAGAAAAGAATCACTTCCTAGATTTGTTATTTCTTTTGTTTTTCTAAATGATAAAGGTAACCACTTTATGTGGCAAATTGTAATGGAAATTTGGAAGACACTACAAACACAACAGTATTTTTACCATCCTTATTACCTTGACCCTTCTTTGACAATGGAAGTTTAAAAGTGGACTAAATTGAAACTGAACTTTAATGGCTAGGAGTTTTGCTTGTTATATTCTTAAGTTTAAGTTCTACTATTAAAAGGAAAACTGTAGTTATTACACATTGAATTACTGTAAGGTACTAGTGAAATGTCTCCAAGTTTTCCCTACAAAGTGCCTTACAAAGAAGTGAAAGAAACCTGCAATCATTCAACCATTCTGTGCTAAAGTATTTCAATACCAGACTTCTGTGGAATCTAAGTTTAGGCCTTGAACCAGGCTCTTTCTACCACCAACCCAATGCCTAGAAGACAGCAGGCACTTAACAAACACTTGTAGATTCAACCAACATGACAATAAAGAGCCAAAGCCTTTCTACAAAGATTTGTATTACACTGTAAGAGGGAAATGGCATCCCTAGATTTTAAGTGATTGGCACTGTAGTTACTGGGGACTCTTAAAAATTGCTATCAATTCAGACATGGCCATTTTGGCAGAGAGTCTTTGGTAAATAAAGAGGATACATAAGGCAACAGGTCTCCAGGGAGGAAACTTGGACTTTGAAGTGGGAGGGCTCAACTCTGTCCTGCAAGTGCAAAATAGAATGAATTTCTTCATTTCCTGAGCCTCAGGGACCTTATCTGCAAAATGAGGTAATAAGACTTTAAAGAGTCCTTCTAGCTATAAATCAATGAGTTTATGTTCCTATGGTGATCATTTGTTGTTGTTGAGTCATTTCAGATATGTTCAATTCTTCATGATCTCATTTTAGGGTTTTCTTGAAACTTTTCCAGCTCATTTTACATATAAGGAAACTGAGGCAAACAGGGAGCCACATCCAAGGTCATACAGGTAGGAAGCATTTGGGCCCAGATTTGAACTGAGGAAGATGAGTCTTCACTCTAGGCCCAGCACTTTCTTCCCTGGGCCACCTGGCTGTGAGAAACTAAAATGCAAACAATAAATAGGTCCTTCTTCAAATTCTCTCCATTGACAAGATTCCAAGAAACAAGGGTCCTTAGGAAATATCTAGTCAAAACTCCTCATTTTACAGATTAAAAAACTGAGGCCCAGAGAAGTTTTGCGATTTGTCTAAGCCTCCATAGATGGTAAGTCATTTTCCTCCTTTACAGAGAGAACACGTGGCTTTTAGAGATGAAAAGAACATGGCACATTTGCTTAGCACAGAGGGGGTGCCATGTAAAAGCTTCTTCCTTCCATTAAATCCTCCAATACACCATCTTTCAGCTCCACTCCAACAGCCTTTGGCCTGTCTGAGCTCCTCTTGCTGATTCCAAGCCCCAGGCTCTGCCCACTGCATCACTTAGCTGCCCTGATAATTATCAGAGAAACCAACTGTTGTTGCTGCCCTGATGGATTTTCTTTCCCCTAAGACACTTCTTTCTTGTAACCATATCCTGCTAAATAATATTTATTACCAGAATATTCTAGTTATAGTTTGGTTACTGTGCTCTGCTCATTCAACTTTGTATTCCCCTCATTATTGTCTTATCAAATTAGTATAAAAGATTATTTATAATATGCCTTTTGGAATGAAAACTATAGCTGTGGTATCCACTAGCCTATAGTTTGGTGATTCCTTTATAGCTGTAAGAGATAAAGAATGAATAGATTGATTATTATGAAATCAGATTATAGGGTGAATTTTTCAGGAACACTAACCATGATGATATAAATATAAAGAACCCCTAAATCTCACCAAAGCTGTGTAATTATAATGTTTAAGCTTCCAAAAAAAAAGATAGGAAAAGTACCATCTTTCCTTCTTTGCATAGTTGGGGAACTTTGATGCTAAATACTGTCATATTCCATTAATAGGTTCTGGACATTTACTCTATCCTGTGGTAGCTCGTATTTGCCATTTTTTTTTTTTTTCAGTATCATAGAATATAATTCCTTTGGGCCAAGTGATAACACATTAATGGCAAATGGGTAATTTTCTACTGTCTCATGACTTAATCTTGATAACCACTTTTTTTTTTTTAAAGCTTCCTAGTACAAATAATATTCTTCTTTGGAGTCCTGTCTTTTAACCATTGTCAGGGGTTCCATCCACTATGAGCAATGTGATCCTGCTCTTTTATTTGAATCTCTTTCTCCCTATATAACCACCTTCCCAGCTTGTGTTATTCTTGGTTTTCTTTGATAGTTGTAGTCTATTCTGAGCTTTTAGACTATTCTTAGTATCTTGTATTCAATTCACTATTAGCTACTCTTACTTTCAGTCTTCTTTTCTTTTTAAAGAAATTTATATGGTCATATTTCACAATTTTCATTACTGGAACTTAACCCTAACCCTGTCCTTTTTCCTTCTCAGGTAGCCATCCTATGTAAATAATGTGCTGGTTGTTTTTTTTTTTTTTTTTTTTTTTTAAGAGGAAGGAAAAAAATTCATAAAAACAACAATGTGGTTTGGGAATATCTTAAAAATAAATGGGTGCCAATTAAATCATTTTCAATTATTCAATCTAGAATCACAGAAGGTTATATTTGGAAGGAAGTAAGAGTTCATTTAGACTTATTCCCTGTTCAATGCAGAAATGACCACTTTCACATTGATGAAAAACACTTTTCTTTCTTGAATATTTCTACTTGAATATTTCAACTGATAGGGAAGTTCATCATCTCTTACAAGAGAATTGATCCTACTGTCAGTTCTAATTAGGCTTTAGAGGTAGAAAGATCATCAATTACAATTCTTTTAATAAATGAAGAAATGGAAGCCCAGCAAGTTAGATGATTTGTCCTTGGTCACTGAGATAATAGCAGATTTTTAATAATAACATAAATAGAACAAATAATATAAATAAATAATCCCTATTTGTTGAATGAAGCAGCAGAACTTGGATTTGAAATTCTGTCTTTTGGCTCAAATCCAACATTGTTTTGACTAGGAATTCTAAGAAAGTTCTTCTTTGTATTGATGCAAGATTCTGATATATACATAATTACTGTGAAAATGTCTTCAGTTTTCCTAGTAATTACTGTCAAAAAGAAGATTTTCCCCAAGTAAATGCTATTTTAATTTTATTGAATACTGTGCTATTGAGTTTCTAGAATATGACTCATTCAATTGTTTCTAGAGTTATGAAACATATATAGTTACACATAAATACATAATATACATATATATTCCAATGAACAACTTTTCTATTTTTTAATAAGTACCAAATAGTTTTAATGTTTACAGCTTTCTATTATAATTTGACTTGCTGAAGTACTTTAATCCCTTTATTTCTATATTTCCCTCTCATGATTTCTCTTCAAATTTTAGGTCTTTTGTTGTTTGAAATCTAGTTCTTTGGATTACCCCTTGATAGTTAGATTGGTATAATTCTATCATTGTAAATTAAGTTAGGTAGTACCGTCCATTTTATTATGTTGGCAATATCCAAAAGCAGTACTAAAGATCCTTTCAGTTATTTAAATCATTCTTTTATTTGTTTAAATAGTGTTATAAAGCAAATTTATGTAAGTCTTGATTGAGCCTTGGTAGACGAGTCACATGTATTTTATGCATTTTGTTGGAATCCTTAAAAAGTGTTAAGTCATTAGAATTGATAGAGACAATAATTATCAAATTTAGCATGGTTCAGTATGATTGATCTGATCCCACAAGGAGATGTTATGAGGCAGAACTTGAAACAAGGTACTAAGTGGAACTGAGGAGACAACGGTTAAATCTAGTTTAGCATTGATTTAATCTTATAACAAATAATGGTTTCCCAGTGATATAATGATTGGTGTGTACTCAGTGTATAGCATATAAGCAAGAAGCTTTCAGGGCCAAAGAGCACTCTGGGAGATTGAGAAGCTAATCTGCAGTCAGGCAGAACCAAGATTCAAAGAGAGCTGGAGGCTGAAGCTGACAGACAAGCTGCAAGAGCTCTTGGAACTAAGGAAGGAGATAGGCCTCTAAGAAAGCTACCCAGGCCCAAGGAAAGAGACAAGACTTGGAAGGAGAAAATAAACGTTTGGATTTTATCAACTATCGTATTTGAGATGATTATTACGTAGAACTAAAACTAAGGCTGCCTTCAGAAAACCTCCCCAAGAAACCTGCTCCCAGAGAACCATTATATATTATACAAAAGAAGAGAACACCACAGCATTTTACATTTATTTTGAATGGGACTATCATTCTATTCTTTTCTCTAGATATATATTTTATACACACAAATATTAAAATTTAAAAATAAAACATTATTCTCAAGCAGCTTAACTTCTAATGAAGGTGACAGGTACAGTATATAAATGTATGTGTGTGTGTATAAGTATATATATATATATGTGTGTGTGTATATACACATATATGTATGTAGGTATAAACACATATACCCAGTGATTTGGGAGGCAAGGATTCTTATAGAAGATGGCACTTAAGGTATCTTGAGGAGAGAGGGATTCTATGAGATGGAGATAAGAAGGAAATAGATTCCAGGAATAAGGGATGGCCAATGCAAAAGGACAGAGTACTAGATACAGAATGTTGCATGTGAAGGACTGAGAGAAGGTGAATTGGCTGGATCTTAGAGGGCAGGAAATGAAATAATGGCCAATGAAGTTGGAAAGACAGATTAGGGATAACTTGAGAAGGGCTTTAAAAGTTAAACAGATTTTTATATTTTATCCTAGAGACAATCAGGAGCCACTGGAGTTGAACTGTATAGGATTGTCATATGGTTAGAACTGTGCTTAAGGGAAATCACTTTGGCTGCAATGTGGATGGATGGATTGGAGTGGATCAAGGCGATCAATTTAGGGGATGTTGTGATAATTTAGACAAGACATGAAAAGAACCTGAACTAAAGTTGTAGTTTGTGAATAGAAGGGGACCAGATGAGAGATGTTATGGAGGGAAAATGACAAGGTTTAGAAATTGACTGAAAGTGTGGGGAGGGAGAGCAAGAGTCAAGTATAATGCCAGCATTATGAATGCGGGAGACAACGAAGAATGGAGAGGTCTTCAACAGAAATGAGGAAGCTGAGAAGAGAGGAGAGGCTTGGGGAGAAAGCGCATGAATTTTCTGTTTTAGACATGCTGAGTGGAGCTGTCTCTGCGACATTCAGTTTGAAATGTCCAGTAGGCAAGTGTTGCTGAAGGCCTGAAGTTCATGAGAGAGACTAGGGTAGGAGAGATTTGTGAATCAATTGCTTAGGGAAAAAATTAAACTTTTCTTGAGAAGAAATCTGTCTCTATGACATTCAGTTTTGCTAATAAAGAACAAGTAACTTCTTTATTTCATTTATGCAAAACATTCTCATGGAGCACAGTGTATTTTAGACATTAGAAGCTTTGGATTCTAGTCCTAATGCTACCATTCCTTAGTAGTATAATTTAAGGTACACAAACAACTAGTCTGTGTAAGTCACCGTTCCTCAAACACATTCAGTGCCTTTCTGCATGGAGAATTTTGATCATTTCAATTCAGTTCAAATTGCCTACTATGTAAAAGGCATTGTGCTAGATTTCAGAGATATTAAATAGTCCCATGCCTCAAAAGATCTTAGCGGCATCTTAGTTGAGCTTTAAAGGAAGACAAAGCTTCTGAGAGGCAAAGATGAGGGAGTGTATTTTAGGCAAGGGGATCACCTATGCAAATGTGTGGTAGTGGTGGATTGATTGATTGTGGCCACTTATTTCTTAATCTTCCTTTAGCACTTTGACTGTTCCTCTCTCTTGCTACTTAATCATACTGTTTAGTGAAGTGAGCATTTACAAACATTATCTTTCACCCGGCTAGATTACAAACTACTTTCTTGAGGCAAAGAACCATTCTATTCATTTTTGTACCCTCGTAAGTATCAAGAATATGGCAGTTAATAAATGTTTTATAATTTAAAGTATTTTGCAAATGTAATAGACTCATTATCAGTTATATAAAGGACATGTCAATAACCTAGATAAAATTTAAGTCATCTTCAAAATATTTTACTTCAGTAACATGAACAAAATGCTCTTAATTTTATATGAGAGAAAGTGGATAGTGAACACTGAGAATAAATGTGGGTTTGTAGTAGTGTACTAATGACTGTACTAATCACTGTGAAAAGACACACAGGTTCTGTTTGTCCTTCCTATGTAGAAGCATTATTAGTGAAGAAGCTCTCTAAAAAGATGTCTATGAGACCTATATCTCAGGGATACTGCCATTCAGACACCCGAAGATGATGCCCTAGGGGCAACAGGAAAAAAGAGTATATACAGATTTCTTTTTTATGCTGCTACATAGTACGAAGGCAGCTTCTATGTTATCCTTGCCTTAAAAACTTTTTATTTTCTTAAATGAATACACAAAATTTCTCCTGCTTGTTGGAAATCTAGAGTTTGTGGTTCTTTTTCCAGCTCTGCCACTGGTTGTCTCTATGATGATAAATAAATAATTTCCCCCTTCTAGACTTTGGCTTCTTCACCTATAAAACAGAGGTATACTTTAGATGATTTCTGAGCTTCCTCTTTACTCTATTAAACTATTTTTTACTAAACAGTACATTACTCCCAAGTAGCTGGGACGATATATCTTACTTATCTTTGTGTCTCTCCCTGGGGTACTTAATACTTGTTCAAAGAAGGCACTGTGGTGTAGTAGAAATATAAAACCTTGGAGTCAAAGGATTTGGTTGAAATCTAAGTTCTGCTACTACTTACTCCCTCTGTGACATGAGGCTAGATAAAATCTCTTAGAGTTCCCTGTTTTCTTCTCTATAAAATAAGGGGATTGGACTAAGATGATCTTGAAGATTCCTTCTAGCCTTATGTCCTATGATTTTATGACCTGTGTTTAAATACTAATTTTGACTCTTATTAGTTAGGCAATCATCTTAAAAAAAATAGTTAAGTATTTTGCCTCTATCTTCATTTTTAAAAACATACTTTCTATGAGCTATATTGGTAAAAAAGAAATCATAATAAAAGGAAATTTACATTGTAGATTCCTTTAGAAAAAGAAAAAAAAAGGTGAAAATTGTATTCTTTGATCCTCATTCAGTCTCCAAGGTTCTCTTTCTGAATGCATATGGCATTTTTTATTCAAAGCTTATTGGAATTGTCGTAAATCACTAAATTGCTGGGAAGAACCACATCTATCACAGGTAATCATCACATAACCTTACTGTTACTGTGTACAATGTTTTTCTAATCTGCTCATTTCACTTAGCATCATTTCATGTAAATCTTTCTAGGCTTTTCAGAAATTAGCCTGTTTATCATTTTTTATAGAATAATAGTATTCCATTATATTCATATACTATAACTTATTCAACCCAATTGATGGGCATCTATTCATTTTCCAATTCTTTGCCACCACAAAAAGAGGGGCTACAAACATTTTTGAAAATGTGGGCCTTTCCCCTCTTTTATGATCTCTTTGGGATACAGACCTTTTTGGGAATAGTTCCAAATTGCTCTCCAGAATGGCTGGATCAGTTCTCAACTCCAATGCATTAGTGTCCCAATTTTCCTACATCCCTTCCAACATTTATCTTTTCCTGTCAATTTAGCCAATCTGGTCAGTGTAAGGTGGTATCTCAGAGTTGTTTTATTTGTATTTCTCTAATCAATAGTTATTTAGAGCATTTTTTCATATGACTATAAATGGCTTCAATTTCCTCAACTGAAAATTGTATATTCATATACTTTGATCATTTAGCAATGACTTGTGTTTATTATAAATTTGATTCAGTTCTCCCCGTATTTTAGAAATGAGAAACAGAAACAATGGTTGTAAAAACTGTTTCCCTAGCAGTGTGATCTTGACCAAACCAATGACTCTTTCTGATCTTCATCCGTTTCCTCATCTATAAAATATTACATACTTGATTATAGGGTTGCCTTGAGGATGAAATGAATACTAGATGTTAAAAAAACAAACTATACAATTCCATATGAATGTCAGCAATTATTCCTCCAATAACCTTCATCAGGTGTTTACAACCTGCAAAGCTTTGAGTGTAGCTGGGTGACAGCCAAAAAAAAAAAAAGGGGGGGCCTAAGTTCAAGAAAGCATTACTAGATTGCCTGTAGGGTGATCAATTTTTTTTTTTCCTGATCACAGCAATTCTTCAAGATCATCCATTAAGTTAAAGAGACTAATTGAAGGAGAAATAACTATACCAATGAATTTATCTATCTTTGAATATAGAAATATTATTATTTAGTGAATAAATGATTATACTTTAAAACTTATTTTCCTCTTTTTGAAGGGACTGAATTAGTCTTTTCAGCTAGATATATACTGTGGTTACATAATCTTGTAAATTTATAATTTCAAAAGTAAAAATTCAAATATAAAATTCCTGAACACCATCAATTAAATGCCAATAAAAATATCAACACTTTTTAAATGGTGACATATTGTTAAATGTGTATTTATATTTAAAAACCTATATCTAAAGGAATCTACAATCTACACGACAGTTTCAAGCCCAGTGCTGCTAATTTATCTTTCATTTTTTCTTCCTTTCTTCCTTGCCCTTTGCTCATTCCATTTATAATGCCTCCTGGGCTAAAGTGCAAATGGAGATACAGAAATGAATAAGATGAAGTAATCTAAATCTGAATTATAACTGAATCCTTAAAAATTTCATGAAAAAAATTAGCACCAAATTGTCATGACTAATTCAGTTGCAAACTCTTTTATTACATCAAAGTGCAAAGTAAATTTGAGGCCGCTCTTGAAGTCACATTTATTTTGTCCAAGAGCAATTAATTCTGATAATTCTTTGTCCAGTTACTTAGACAGTTTTCTTATATATAGATCATTCTTCAAGAAGATGAAATTAAAAAAAAAAAGTATACTGGAATAAGCAAGGATACTGCTGCATGTAACATATATTTCTTTTCTTCCAATTCCTAGGATTGGCTTTGCAGCATACCATTTAAAGAAAGAATGACAAAAGTTTGAATAAGAAAATGTATTTCATCACAAAAGATAAAAGTATTTTCTTCCCTAAAGTGAATATAGGTAATTTCAGAAGCAGCAGCTCCTAATTATTCGCCCCTGAAAAGCTAAAAAAAATGCGAATTGAAAACAGTGACCTCTAGTTTGCTCTGTGAATGAATGGAGGCACAAATTCTCATTTTCCAGGAATGCTGGTTGATAACTGAGTTAGAGAAAACATGCATTTCTTCATTACAGTAGTCTACTGTTCATTTAAATAACAATAACCAGCATAAAAGACACACAAGCATTATCTGTCCATTCCACTGTGGGGAAATTAATACTAACAATGCCAACTAAAGTAAATAAATGATTGTGGTCTTATTTTCAGCATTATTTCTGATTATTTCATATTATGACTGTCTAGCATGATCAGTAGCCACAGCGTTCACAACACTTGGTCAAAAGTATCTGTTTAGATAACTTCTGAACTATAATTTATTTTAAAATACTATTGTATTCTTTTTCACATTATGCTGGTGGTGGGAAGTTCTGGGGATCTCCTTTTTTGGAAGGCAAATATTCAGAATGAGCTGAGGCTTGCTGAAAATCTTGGTATAGTTTAGAAAGAGAAGAACAAATGAAGGGAGAAGTTTATTGTTTGAGTAGATACCCTAATATTAACTAGATGACCAGAAGCAGAATTATTCAATTCTTATTTTGCTTTCCTCTTCTTTATCAAGAAGAAATATCTGCATTAGGCAGGAGGTTGGATTAAATGAACTTTAAGGTCTTTTTCCAACTCCATCTCCAAGAGTCTAAGAAATAGTTATACAGTGTTTATCTTGAAGCAAAAACATCTTGCTCTGTCACATCCCTCAAAGTGAACAAAAATTTATTTATCAAAAAATGGGCTGCAGAGACTAAGACAAAAATGAAAAAACAATTCCTTTCTCCAAGAATCTTGTATTCAACAGGGAAATATAATACACCATTATAATTAAATGCAAAATAATTTGAGGCAGAAAGAATATTTATACCCTTGTTATGCCACAGTTCTCTTTTATTATCCTGAATCAGTTTCTCTAATTATCCTGACCCAGTCCTGACTCAGTTTCCCTGCTTCTCAGTCCTGCAAAACCTCCCCTCCCTTTTTTATCAGAATATTTGATAAGGAAAAAAGATCTTATGTTTTAGAATATCAGACTGCCTCTCCCCATTCCAAGCTATTAGAATGTCAGATACCATCTTATCAAGATGCCTCTCCCCATCTCTGGTGGCTCACCCCTCCCTGTCAGAGTCCCATTCCCACTCTCAGCACCCTGACTCTGTCCCTGCATCAGTATACCCCCTGAGTCTGAGCCATGTGTATATAGGTCATTGAGAACTCACCTTGTTGGCTGGATTTTTGGAGACGATAGTCTCATTCAATCCTGGGACCAAACCATGGATCCATTTGGTCCCAGTAAATCTCTCCCTTTAAACAAATTATTAAATACTCTCTAATCTCTGTCTTGCCTCAGTTTCTCTGGCATTACACCTAAGGATTAGGTATAAAAATCAGCATTGAGCTGAGCAAAAAGAGGAGCAGTAAGGTTACATAGTATTGAAGCATGGGATATTTTTGATGATGGAGTGGCATATTGAGGGGTAGGATACTATTTGGGGATAATGACAATAGAGTCAAACAATTTTTTAAACAGAGCTTTGATGAAAGTCAGCATTCCCAAGTATCATTGAGAAAAATCTCATAATATAACTTTTAATATGGGTACCATATAGTTATTGATGCCTGTGTTAAAACTTTTTTTTTCCATGTAAATTTAGAGGAAATAAGATCTAAAAGTCATAATAATATTTTAAAAATGCAATTATCAAAGATTGAATAGAAAATAATAACTTAGCTAAGTTCGACAATTACTTAAATTTAAATTTACTTTCAATTAATCCTTATTGACTGGATGAGAAACTGAGTTGAGATTAGGAAAACTCTTTTTGATCTCAAATAAATGATCTAGGAAACATATGAAATCTACCCAGGCAGAGTGTATGTTTGGGGAAATTGAAGATATTATTGACTGGTGACCTGCCAATTAGCATCCCAAGGCAATTGAATTAATTCACAATGCTCCACCCTCAGAGAGCTAGTGACCTCACAGTGAGTTAATAATACATGTTGCTATGTCTTACGCCCACTCTGAGTAGATTTTTGTAGCAGAATTTTCTTCTTATACTATCTAATAGCAGGTACACATTTCTGCTTTCTGGATCATAATATTTAGCAATCTAAATAATTATACAAATTCAGCACGTTTTTTTTTTTTTTTTGGTGGAGTGTTCAATTGTATTTTATTTGACATGATGCCAGTTAGCTCTAAACATTAGTCTCTCCTTCTCCTCCCCCCTGGAGGGGCATTCCTCCCCCTCCCCAGCATGACTGGCCCAGTACCTGAGATGGCTATCTGAGGAGGAATGGGGAGGCTGAAGAAGGATATTATCTATGCCAACCCCACCAGCTCAGAGACCTGCTTAGACCAGCCTCCAGTCCTTGGTGGGGAGAGATTGGTGCAAGGACAAGAAAGGGTTGGGGATCCTGCTGGGTATGACTGGCAGTTTAGAGACATGGCTAGAGTCTTACAAGGCCTTGAAGCCAGATCCAGTGTGTCCCTCTTCCCTCTCCATCCCTCTCCCTTCCCCCCTTCCTAGGGCTGAGGCGGGAATGGGAGTGGGGCTATATTTTTTGTTCATTTAAAAAAAAATAAATAAAAGCAATACAAAAAAAAAAAAAAAAAGGATATATAAAAACAGGAAAACCAATGAAGTTTTGCAACAACCACCAGAACAACCAAAAAACTCCAACATGAAAAATGTACAAACTGGGAGGGGGCCCCACAACACTGGACAGAGCAGGCCCTGCTTATTCCCCTCACCACCCTCAACCCAAGCAGGCTATGAAGCAATGGCACACAAGGTGGGCATTTCCCACATGTGCTGAAAAATGAGCTTAACCTGGCAGTAGGATCCACTTTTCTCCAAATAACCTTGTTCCTAAGGGCTTGCCTTTGCACTGGCAAATATAACCCCATCCACATTCCATAAATGTGTAGGCCTTGCTGAAATGCGGATGCCTGGATTTTCTGGCATTTATTGCAAAGGTCAAAGAACCACCTTGAGCCCTCAAAAGGTATCACTCAGTGCAGACTTCTCTCTCCCTCCTTTCCTGCTGGTCTTGTCTGTGGAGGGCATAGGACTAGTCTTATCAGGAATCCGCCTTCTCTACAATTTATCTCCTTTGGTTTTGGGGTGGAAGGGAGCTGGACCTCCCCTCTCACCTATTTTCTTACAAATTTGCTATGGGGCCAGGTACAAGGCAGGAAGTTAGGGATGGGATTGGGTTGCCTTTTGGTCACAAGCCAAAAAAACTATACCAACTTGCTCTGGGCTGAGGCTGGGTGATGACTGGGGAGATAACATTTGGATTAAAAGGATTTCATTAGCAAATTTAGTCCTTATTCCTCTCACTCTGTCTCTATATCTCTCTATAAAGGCTATACTACCACATTGAGTAGTAGGGATAAATTCTGAATTTATAGTTACACAAAGAAAAAATACTCTTGCTCTATGCCCCTCCCCATCCCCTTGTCTCCCACGCTACCCTGTACACTGCTCTGCCATGGTCCCTGAGCCTTTTTTGCCCCAACTTGAATTTGGGGGGATGGAGATATCTAACTAAACCTGTCCTTAGGCAATTTCTGAGGAAAAACCAGGGAAACCTGTACTCCACTGAATTCCCCAACAGTCAGTGCTGACCCCAAGGGACCCTGAAGCCCTCAAGCTCAGTGGATAGAGGACTGTTCTAGGAGAAGCCCCCAGAAGAGTGGAGAAAGGGCTAAGTACTCATTTTCTAAAGAAGATTTATATGGTTAAACTTTTGACATTTTAAAAATGTCAATTATGGTTCAATATTAGGAAAACTATCAGTATAATTGGCCATATTAATAATCAAATTAACAAAAACTATATAATCAACTCAATAGATGCAGAAAAAGCATTTGATAAAATCCAACATCCATTCCTATTAAAAACACTTGAGAGTATAGCAATAAATGAACTTTTCCTTAAAATAATCAGTATTAAAACCAGCAGTAAGCATCATATGTAACGGGGACAAACTGCAACCATTCCCAATAAGACCAGGACTGAAACAAGGTTACCCACTATCACTGTTACTATTTAATATTGTATTAGAAATGCTAGCTTTGGCAATAAGAGTTGAGAAAGAGATTAAAGGAATAAGAATAGGCAATGAGGAAACCAAATTATCACTCTTTGCTGATGATATGATGGTATACTTAGAGAACCCCAGAGATTCTACTAAAAAGTTATTAGAAACAATCCACACCTTTAGCAAAGTTGCAGGGCACAAAATAAACCCACATAAGTCATCAGCATTCTTATATATCACTAACAAAACCCAACAGTTAGAGTTACAAAGAGAAATTCCATTTAAAGTAACTACTGATTGTATAAAATATTTAGGAATCTATCTGCCAAGAGAAAATCAGAAACTTTATGAGCAAAACTACAAAACACTTTCCATACAAATTAAGTCTGATCTAACCAATTGGAAAAATATTAAATACTCTTGGATTGGGCGAGCAAATATAATAAAGATGACAATACTACCTAAACTAATCTATTTATTTAGCGCTATACCAATCAGACTCCCAAAAAACTATTTTGATGACCTAGAAAAAAATAACAACAAAGTTCATATGGAAAAACAAAAAGTCAAGAATTTCAAGGGAATTAATGAAAAAAAAAATCAAATGAAGGTGGCTTAGCTATACCAGATCTAAAATTATATTATAAAGCAGCAGTTACTAAAACCATCTGGTATTGGCTAAGAAATAGACTAGTTGATCAATGGAATAGGTGAGATTCAAAGGACAATAACTTTAATAATCTAGTGTTTGACAAACCCAAAAACCCCAGTTTTGGGGATAAGAATGCATTATTTGACAAAAATTGCTGGGAAAATTGGAAATTAGTATGGCAGAAACTAGGCATTGACCCACACTTAACACCTACACCAAGATAAGGTCAAAAATGGGTTCATGATGTAGGTATAAAGAATGAGATTATAAATAAATTAGAAGAGCATAGGATAGTTTACCTCTCAGACCTGTGGAAGAGGAAGGGAATTTATGACCAAAGAAGAACTAGAGATCACTATTGACCACAAAATAGAAAATTTTGGTTATATCAAATTGAAAAGTTTTTGTACAAACAAAACAAATGCAGCCAAGATTAGAAGGGAAACAAAAACTGGGAAAACATTTTTACAATCAAAGGTTCTGATAAAGGCCTCATTTCCAAAATATATAGAGAATTGACTCTAACTTATAAGAAATCAAGCTATTCTCCAATTGATAAATGGTCAAAGGATATGAACAGACAATTCTCAGATGAAGAAATTAAAACTATTTATAGCCATATGAAAATATGTTCCAAATCATTATTAATCAGAGAAATGCAAATTAAGACAACTTTGAGATACCACTACACACCTGTCAGATTGTCTAGAATGACAGGGAAAGATAATGCAGAATGTTGGAGGGGATATGGGAAAATAGGGACACTGATACATTGTTGCTGGAATTGTGAACACATCCAGCCATTCTGGAGAGCAATTTGGAACTATGCTCAAAAAGTTATCAAACTATGCATACCCTTTGATCCAGCAGTGTTTCTACTGGGCTTATACCCCAAAGAGATACTAAAGAAGGGAAAGGGACCTGTATGTGCCAAAATGTTTGTGGCAGCCCTATTTGTAGTGGCTAGAAGCTGGAAAATGAATGGATGCCCATCAATTGGAGAATGGTTGAGTAAATTGTGGTATGTGAATGTTATGGAATATTATTGTTCTGTAAGGAATGACCAGTAGGATGAATGCAGAGAGGACTGGCGAGACTTACATGAACTGATCTTAAATGAAATGAGCAGGACCAGGAGATTATTATATACCTCAACAACAATACTGTATGAGGATGTATTCTGATGGATGTGGATCTCTTTGATAAAGAGATCTTATTCAGTTTCAGTTGATCAAAGATGGACAGAAGCAGTTACACCCAAAGAAAGAACACTGGGAAATGAAATAAACTGCTTGCATTTTTGTTTTTCTTCCCAGGTTATTTATACCTTCTGAATCCAATTCTCCCTGTGCAACAAGAGAACGGTTCAGTTCTGCACATATATATTGTATCTAGGATATACTGTAACCTATTTAACATGTATAGGACTGCTTGACATTTCGGGGAGGGGGTGGAGGGAGGGAGGGAGAGGAAAAATTGGAACAGAAGTGAGTGCAAGGGATAATGCTGTAAAAAATTACCCTGGCATGGGTTCTGTCAATAAAAAATTATTTAAAAATTAAAAAAAAATGTCAGTTATCTTTTCAAAATAAGAAGCTATATAGGTCAAGTTTTTTGGTATACTGTATACACCTAAAACTTTAAATGCCTGTGATTTTACATATGGATCATGCTTCCGCTGAAAAAGACGCCAATAATGATATATAATAATAATAATAAATATACATATAATATAATAATAAATGGCCAAATAACCTACTAGCCAAATTTATGGTGACAGTCTTCTAACTTTGGCTTAGGCCTGACATCAGAGAACAATCACATACAGACTATTACTGGGTTATAATTGAAGTCTTTCCATTTTTGGCAGAATCTTAGAGAAGTTACATTCTACTGATGTATTCTTTAAGAATATACAGGATGTGACTTCCGTGCCATGATGAGGAACCATGCTTCTTTAGGGGAGATTTAACAACAGTAATACTTAGTGATACTTAGTTGAATAAATGGTCTAAAGGAAACATGACATATTTTAGTTTTCTAGCATATCATCAATGTTTTATTATTCTTACTCCTAAGGTAAAAAAGCAATAGCCTACTACTACCATGTGATCTTAAAACTAATAATGGAAAAATGCAACAATAACAAAATCTTTTTAATTTGTTTTATAGGCCCTAAAAGTAGTAGCGGTGAATTTGTTCATATTTAGGAAGAAAAAAAGTGGAATATTAAAGAGATCATACTCTTGCAACAAAGTATTAGGATTCAAATTCTGATATTTGCTGTTTATAATTACAGCTTCTTTGTAGTATGTTCCCGCATGTTATAATTATGCTGCTTCTTTTCAACTCCTGACGAATTACTCCTTCAAGAAGAATTTACTGAGGGTCAACTATATATGATGTCCCAGGCTGAAACATTAAGGACTTTCTAGGAGTCTATGGCCTACCTTAGCTCTTAACTTATGAGGGTGTACTCAAAGTATTCCTTATCATAATGCTTCACCTTAATTAAATGTATTTCCCAGTCTAATGAAGTGAAATTTGTAAACAAAAAAAACAAAAAAAAAACAAAACCCCAGCAATTTAAAATAGTTGATTTGGTTAGCTTGATCAAATGGGACATCTAAGGGAAGAAAAAAAAAAAAGAAAGGTTTATTTTTTCATAGTAAAGAAGAAAACTATAGGGTCTTTGACAATTAAAAAAAAATTTTTTTTTTACAATATCTTTCACATGAATAATACTGCACAAATGTGAAAGGCAGTAGGATCAGTATCATTATTATTTTACAAATGAAGAACCCGAGATATTTTCCCCATATCAAAATGTAAGTCAGCAGTAGAACCAAAGGGAAAGAAACAAGCATTTATGAAGCACCTATTATGACCAGACACTGGGCTAAATAAGTATTTTACCAATACCTCATTTGATCCTCACAACAATCCTGAGTTCTTCTAATACCTAGTTTCCTCTACACTCTATTGGCTTTCAATTATACTGAGATAATTATTATCTCATTTAACCCACAAGCCTGCTGCGCTTTTTCTTGGGAAAATATGACATAATCTAAGCAAAGAACACAGTATCAGATGAGATGAGCAGTTAAAAAATTGAGTTTCTGTTCCTGTTTCTGAACCTGACAGATTTCTGGACCCTGCGGCTCTCTGTGCCTCTGTTTCCCTCTGGGTAGCATGGAGATAAACATATTTACCCTAAACTTATCTCACTAGGGAGTTGTAAGAATTGATTAAGTAATGTCCGTAAAATAATTTCACCTCCCTTGGGAAAGAAAGCAGGAAAGTGTCAGGTTTCATCATTACTTGAACTGATGGTAAATTGATTTAGTGTGGCGGGAGAGAGGATTAGAAAGTCAGCAGAGAAGCAGGCAGAGAAAAGAGGAATAGAAAAAGAGGGTAAAGGACTGGTCACATCTGGCCTTATCCACAAATACCCTTGGTTGACACATCCCAAATCTTACTCTGTGCTTTCCTTTTTTTCCTTTTCCTTCTTTGCATCTTTGAAGGCCATCTCCCAAGCATGTTAGATACTCTCCCTATTGCTCTGCTGTCAAAAATCATTCATTCCTCTTGGAATAGGTGCCTCTTCCTTCAAGAAGCTTTCCCTGATGCACCTTCTTCTACCCAGCCACAAGTGCCAGGCTCTGTGCTAAGCTCTAGGAATAATATCTCTTTCCTCAAATTTCCTGTAATGTTTTGTCTGTACCTAATTTGAAGTTATAGCCTTTTGCTTAAGGACATACTTAATCTGTATATGTTCCATTAAATTCCCTGTGATCAGTGAATGTGTACTCTTTCATTTTGGTATCCATACATCTAATATAAAGTGCTTTTCACAGACTGGCACTTAACAAATGTTTGCTAAAATTGTCCTACAGAGTATGTGCTAATGAACACAGACCAAATGAGATAATATAAATGGATATGTCAATAAAATACATTTTTTTTTTTCTGAAGCAATTGGTGTTAAGTGACTTGCCCAGGATCACACAGCTAGGAAGTATTAAGTATCTGAGGCCAGATTTGAGCTCAGGTTCTCCTGACTTGAGGGCTGGTACTCTATCCACTGGGCCACCTAGTTACCCTTAAATATATATATCTTCACAGCTAGAAGGCTCCCTACAGGTCATGTTGCCCAATGACCTTTTTTCAGCGGCCGAGAAAAATCAAGTGAATTATTGAAGATCATAAAATACTGGAAGTAGTATCTCGGTCTTCTGACTCCTGTTTCAGGAATCACATACTAGTTAGTACTGTACCTGTACCAGGGTTTCAGTACCCCATATTACATGGTCTCTCTTATGACAATCATTGTTTATAACACTTGATTTAAGGAGTTAAACAGAAGATACAAACTATAGCCATGGAAGGACAATATTTAAGTTTGATTTGAAGTAATTTTACCCTGAAACCTTGAATTAAGATGGTCAAGTTTTTTCTTGGAGAGAAAGTGTCATGATTTGGTCCTAAAAAACCCAGTACATTTATACAATTGAAAATTCTCTAAATGACTGCGTTTTTCAAGGGCTACTCTGAGGAAGTTGAGGACTGGGGACTTGATGGAGTCCATGTCACTCTCTATGCCTTTTAATTAGGCTAAAACATTTTAAAAGATTTTTAAAATGAGGCCATTCATTAAATCATTGATTTTCCTACAGATTGGGAGCCTGAATTTAAATGATACCCAAAATATAACTAGGTATACTCAAAGAGAGAAGGGCTGATAGAGAATCTTTAAATGTAATGCAGTAGTTTAAAATGCTATTATTATTCAGATTCCTAAGAATATTAAAACTGCCCATTAGATGGAAACCTAATAATTGGCACTACTGAATTGTGACATTTTGTAACCTGTACAGAAATGTAGAAATGTGGGAGAAAAGTCCTTTTGAGACAGAATTTGATTTGCACAGTAATAGCATCCCAATAACCATAGTACACAACACATAAAAAGAATAACAACAAGGAAAACAGGTTAACAAAAGTCTGAAAAAGACATTTAGAGTTGGAGCAAAAATATTTGACTTAAAGCAGAAAGTTGTGCTATTTGTCTGGCACAATACTGATACACAAGAATGAGCTTTAAAAAATCAAGCCAGATTTGGATTTAAACTCACTTTCTTCCTTCTAGAATTTGTCTAAAAATACAATAAAAACAGCATCATCCACATTTTTTCATAAATACCCACTATATCTAATCAGTCTAGAAAAAAAGAAATTAGACAAGGTAGGTTTAAGAAGAGATGATATCAAGATGAGCTTTTTCAGATTCTCTCCTGTTGTTGACTTCTCTGAACCCTAAAGACCCACCAATTCTGCCTTCTTACTGACCATACAAGTTAAGGTAACAAGCTTTAGGTAAGATCCTAGAAAAAGTGAGTATGCTTTCTTAGAGAAAAGTCTCTATTTAATAATAGTCTCCTTTATATACTTTTCTTGAGGTAGGCTGTAACTTAATGATCCTTACCTGTAGAGGGCTATTCAATGCACTGAGGTCAGGACTGCCTAGCACTTGAGGCTAACTACTGATTGGACAGTACTCTATGGGCATATGCTTGGAAAATGGTCCTTCCCACTATCCTGTGCTGGCTCAATGACTAGTGTATACAGTAGATTATAGGAGGGACTAGGGGGTGGAATAAGACTCACTTGGGTGGTAGACGAGGGAGAAGGTGGTTGCAGAGAATCTGCTTCCATCCTGTTCAATCCTGTGTCTAAGGACCAAGAATAAAGACTGAGGACTTTTGCTTATCCTGACTCTGGCTGATTCTGAGGTATCCTGGGTGCTAGTGTGGTCATAACACTTACCATTATATATGGCAGCAACACAGTGGGAGTGGGGGCAAGGAAGAGGCATAATAACTATGGGGCAAACATATTGAGATGAGAGTGGCTAAATGACAAAAATGCTGAAATAACTGGAGTTGGCAGTGCCAGCACAAAGAAGAGTCTTAAGAAATAGTTGTTTAATCAATGGAATTGAAAGAAAGGAAGTGGTAAGAGGTGAAAATGTGATGGAGAAGAAAGAAAAAAAAGGAGAGCAGTGAATGATAGTTGAAAGAGGAGAGATGAAAAATGAGGAAGAAAGATGGGGAAAATTTACAAAAGAGTGAAGCAGAGGAAATGGAAAACTTCATAGAGTGACCACCACAAGATAATCAATCAACTCTAAGTAAAACTACCCTACTACCTGTCATGCCTTCTAGACCTCTTGTAGACTCTAATGGTGACCTGCAGTTGTGAGAGTCTCTATATGAGGGAATATAGTGAAGGGAGAGCCTTTCCAGGCATCCTAAGTTTTTCCATGACTGCATAGATTTAGGATACTTTCTTTACCTCCCCCTTCTACCTGTTGAGATTGAAGTTAAATGCTTAAATTTCTTCTTATTCATAATCCGTTTCCTCAACAGAAAGTGATCTCTCTCTCCTCAGATCTTCAAAGCACCTTGATTGTATTTCTTATGTTCTTGCCATATTTTCTTTTCTGAGGCAACTGGGGTTAAGTGACTTGCCCAGGGTCACAGAGCTGGGATGTGTTAAGTGTCTGAGGCCAGATTTGAACTCAGGTCTTCTTGACTTCAGGGCTGGTGCTCTATCCTCTGCACCACCTAGCTGGCTTACCATATTTTCTTTTGTGTTATAATTATTTGTGTACTTGCCTCATTTTCCCTACCAGACTATAGGCTCTGTTGACTAATACTGTGTATTCTTTGTCTTTGTATTTCCTCCAATGGCTAGAAGCTCCTTAATAAATATTTGATATACAGAACTGAATGCATTTTCCCACAGAAACTCTGGTTTGGTTAGGTTTGGTTAGGTCCTACAGTCCTATTGTAAAATGAGTTCTACTGCTTAAGCCATTCTGTAAAGCAATTTGGAATTATGCCCAAAGGATTATAAAACAATGCAAATACTATTTGACCTAGAACTATCACTACTAATTCTGTATGCCCAAAGAGATACAAAAGAAAAAAAGGAAAAGGACCTATATGTATTAAAAAATATTTATAGCAATTCCTTTCTAAGGACAAGGAATTAGAAATTGAAAGAAAGCCCATCAGTTGAGGAATAGCTGAATAAATTGTATGTAATTATGATGCTATGGGAAATGAAGAACAGGATGCTCTCAGAAAAAATTGAAAAGACTTGCTTGAGCTGATGCAAAGTGAAATGTACTGTGTACAGAGTTACAGTAATATTGTAAAATGATCAGCTGAGAATGACATTTATAATGATCCAAAACAACTCTTGAAGGATATATGATTTAAAAAAAAAATGCTATCCATACCCGGAGAAGGAACTGATGGAGTCTGAATACACATTAAAGCATATAATTTTTTTACTTTATTTTTCTTGAGGATTTTTTTGGGGGAGTATCTATCTTTTCTTTCATAATATGACTATTATGGAAATGCTCTGCATGACTACACAGGTATATTGAATTGCCTGCAATCTCAATGGGGGGAGAGGGGAAGGAGAGAGGAGGAAATGAAAAAAACTGCAACTCAAAGTTTTAAAAAAGAATATTAAAAATTGTTCTTAATAACTAGGGAAAATAAAACACTAAACCAAGGGGAGAAAATAAAATGAGTTCTACTTAGCTACATAAACTTTTGTGAGCTATTCTGTGAACCCAGACATTATGTATGGCATTAGTTCTATTTCTGAGTTTCAAACGCCAACCTACTGGGAAAAAAGGGGGATAATTAAAAAAAATTTAAAAGCAATTTTATACAATGCCAGGCTATGTTATGTATAAGCCTAGCCAAACTTCAACCTTGAATTTGCCATTTTTTGCCTTCATTCCCACATATCTGCTGCTGAGATAAAGGTGGAGAAAAATCATTGAACTACTTTGACTGGGTCCACTACAAATTTATGCTATGTAAACTCAATTGAGATTTCACTGAAGCTAGACAATTTAATTATACCTCTCTCTTAACTTACCACCCTATTCTTCTGGGTTTCTTCTAAATCCACTTCTCCTCAAATTTCCCATGACTCTTTCAATAGTATTATCTTAGTTTTTACATATTTTACAGAAAAATTGAGGTCATTCAGTCTGAGCTCCCTCCTTTCTTCTCATCCTCATTTCCTATCCTTTAGGTGTTTTCATTCACTTTCTCTTTCTTCACCTGATATTAAATGGTCTTACTCCTTTCCAAAGCCAAACTCTCTACTTGAAGTGATCCCATTTCATATCATCTGCTCCACTAAATTGTTCTCTGGGTCATTTCTACTCTTTCACTTACTTTTATTTTCTCCCCATTCAGTGATTCCTTCCCCGTCGCTTACAAACATATCCTGGTCTCCCCTCACCTTAAAAAACAACAAGACCCTCTCATTTGATTCTTCCTTTCTGTTAACTATTGTTCTATTTCTCTTCTGCCTACTTTATAGTTAAACCTCTCTGCAATTTGTTGACAATTCATTTCTTTGACAATCTATGTTTTTACTATCTCATTTCCTCCTAGTTCATTTCCCACTTATCTGACTGTTCCTTTTGTCTCTTTGCTGGCTCCTCTTCCAGATCACATCCTCCAACCACAGATATCCTTTAAGGTTCTGTTCTTAGCCCTGTTGTTCTTCCATACCTCTTCACTTGGTGATCTCATCAGCTTTCATGGATTTAATCACCATCTCTATGCTAATGATTCTCAAATATATTTATTTTGCCCCAATATCTCTGTTGACCTCTAATCTCTGGCATCTCTAACTGCCTTTCAAATACCTTAAACTAAATGTCCAAAAGATATCTTAAACTCAATATGTCCAAATTAGAATTTAATATCTTTCTCTCTAATTCTTCTCCTGCCCCACTTCCTTATTACTGTAGTGAGAAACACCATCCTCCCAATTCTGCAGGGTTGCAACTTAGGAGTTGTCCTAGATTCCTCACATTATCTTCCTCTCCTCCATGTTCAAAACCTGTAGATTTTGCTCCCTTCTCTTCTCTGACACTGCCACTAACACCACTCTAGTGTAGTACCTCATTACCTCAAGTCTGTACTCCTGCAACTGCTGCTGGTGAGTCTGCCTAACTCCTGTCTCTTCATTCCAACCCATCCTTGATTCAGCCAGTAAAGCAATTTTCTAAAAGCACAGATCTAATCATGTCACACACACACACAACTCCACCCCCAACGCATAAAGCCCAGTGGCTTCTTATTGCCTCCAGGAGCATATGCAAAATGTTCTTTTTTGGCATTTAAAACCCTTCATAACTTACACCCTCATATATTTCCAGTCTTCCTAAAGTCTTCCCCAATGTGTACTCTTTGATCCAGTGACACTGGCTTTTTGGCTATTCTATGAACAAGATATTTCATCTCTTGGTTCCGAGCACTGTCTCTGACTATCCATCATGCCTGGAATGCCCTCCTTCCTCAGCTCCAAGAACTGACCTTCCTGGCTTCCTTTAAGTCCCAGCTAAAATTCCACCTCATATTAAAAGCTTTCCTCAAATTTGACTTTCCTCTGTTACTTATTTCTTACTTATCCTATATATCTATATCTATCTATCTATCTATCTATCTATCTATCTATCTATCTATCTATATATTTGCATTTTGTCTCCCCCCTAGATTATAAGTTTCTTGAGCCAGGAACTGTCTTTGGTGTTCTTTTTGTATCCCAATTTTTTAGCACAATCCCTGGCTATTTGTCTATTAAAATGGACAGTTAATACATTTTAATTTTTTGATGTGTATGCATTCTTCCTTCTAAAAAATTTCTTAAAATTCATATTTGGTAGTGCTCTTGTATCAAATACTAAACGTATTTTGTACCCCACCTTGTTAAACGTGCTTATGATAGATCCAGCAGCACATAGCCTTGGAAATCCAAGAAATCAGAGTGACTACTGAAAACACAGAATCATGTAGGGATAGTTATTACAGCACTGGACATCAGAGATGAGTGTTTACCTATTAGTACTATTAATAAAACACTCCATTCTATAAAAAGCACAAATAAGTATTTATTTCAAAAATTGAAGCACAAATACTAATAATATTCTTGAGTCTACACTAGTAATTATAATCAATGGAACTTGTTTATATAAACCCAAGTCACTTCATTTTGATAAATATGCACATGTAATATTTTTGAACTGTGCACATGAATACTTGGCAGCACTCCAGCCTTCTCAAGAATGCAGAGGTTTCAGAAGTATTATATTTCTGCAGCAATTCTATATCATAACATATATATACTCTACACTCTAAATTTAGCCTTTTTCTATTTGGGGAGAGTATGCACACATATTTTATAAACCTCACTTAACACAGTAGGAGCTACTCTAGTGGCCTATTCAAGAGCAGCAGAAGCAAAACTTGTCCCTCCATATGTAACTTGCTGAGTTTTATCAAGCACAACATTGCTCTCAGAAAGGAAGGGAAGCCATGTCTTTTATTCCTTAAGAAAAATGTTATTAATTCTAAATATCAAAATAAATTTCACTGAAGAGAAAGCTGAAGAAGTTAGCTACATACTTGTAAAAACTCAATCAAGAGTTGCTAATTTTAGCTTGATACTTCATAGATGAGAATAAAAGGTAAAAGAAAACTATGAGGCAGTTACATAGATAAAACTCACTTTTCCATACTTTATGTCATATTCAATAAACAATTCCAACAGGTTGGATTTTCATGTGAAAATATATACTTTTACTATTTAGGACACTGCCTTTATAAATTTGGCTTAATGCTACATTTAGGAACAGGATTATTTCATTAAAAATATCATCTGACAGTTTATTTCTTCCTTTTTCTATATAAATGAGTTTTTAAAAAATCTCATTTTTTACTAGAAAACTGTTAAAATGAGAAAAAAAACAAACAGAAAAAATGTGCTAAAAAGGAACTGGGGGCCAAGGCACTCTGATATTTCTAAATAAATGTTATTGAACTTTGATAGAGTGGAAATAATACAGGTTCTGAGGGCATAGGGCCTGAGTTCCTATCCAGCTTCTCTTAGGTACTAACTGCGTGTGACCTGGGGCAAGTTCTGTAATTTCCCTCAATTTCTCACTTAATTTTCCTGGGTTGGAGAAGGAGGGGAGGGCAGTTTTATTTGTAAAACAAGACAGGCAAAAGGGCACAGATATGTCTTTCAGATTTGTTATGATTATGATCCTAAGATCCCTTTGGAATAGTTTCCTCTTTCAATACAGAGGCAACTAGGTGGAACAGGAGATGGAATGTTGAGTCTGGAATCAGGAAGACCTGATTTTGAAGCCAGCTTCACTTATTAGCTGTGAGTTATAGGACAAGTCATTTAATCTGTTTGTCTCAGTTTCCTCAGTTGTAAGATGGGAATAACAACAACTTCATAGGCTTATTGTAAGGATCACATGAGATAATATTTGAAAAATATTTGGCACAGTGCTCAGTACAAAGTAGGCTCTATATAAGAGCCTTCTTCCTTTCTTTCTTCCTTTCTTCTTTTATATGTAGTTGGGGAAAAAAATCCCAACTACCTAGTGAATCTTGAAAAAAAAAAAGTGAGACTATATATGCCTGAGTGCCAGACAACTTTCTCAGCATACTAGTTATACTAGTTATGAGCAGTGACCCAAGTAGTAATTAGGAACTCTGCTTTCATAGCTGAGGTCTGAAGTGACACAATTCCTTCCCATAGTGAATAAATGAATGAAAACAACTTTGAGAACTTAATATGTGATAAATACAGATGGTTCTCCCACACTCCTTTGTCCTCTGAAAACCTGTATCCCCAGGGATCATTGGATAAAAGATAGCTCCAAGTGAAGAAAAGAGTGAATGTCATGAGGTGCTGAAGGAAAAGGGGTCTGAGGCATCCTTTTTTCAGCCTCACCGGATCTATGACTGACTAGTTTTCTCTATACCTTTGTTTGACCCATCCTAAACTGTCTTCCACTATGGCATCAATGCTCTATCCTCAACCCTACAACAATCCAGGTGAAAAAATTCCTAGTTACACCACTAATCATGATTTATATCTCACTCTCTTGCACCAGCCTATGGGAGAACATTTGCCAAAAAGAAAGTAATAAGCAAAAGTCTTTCCAAAAGGATGTGAAACTCTACACCCTGATATCTTCTGATGGGGAACTATATAAAAATGATGAACCATCATCCACTCCAGATCAATGTAAAGATTTTTTTTCCCTCTTAACGTACTGACAGGCAGAATATTAGAAGTACAAAGCTATGAAAGAGGAAAAGCTCTCAAAAAAGAAGTTGAGAATATAAACAACATAAAAACAGGTATTTGTGACAAAGGGGCAACAGTTATTTAATTAGCACACTGTTGATTAACTTAACCCCATGGAATCACAGTCTTCTGATACTGCTAATGCTGTTTTTGAATTAAAATGAAATAAAGTAGCTAAAGAGTAATTAAGAATGTCAAGTTTTCTTAAGCTTGTGGTGAATGCTGTGGGTGTTTTCAAAAGGTTTTTGCTTTTTTGAATAGATGTTTAAGGAGACCTTAATAATGATTTTTAAAAAGCCTTTAATAGAGATAACCTAGTAATGAGACCCTGAATAAATCATTAGGCCTCAGATTGCCTTTGGTGTCCATGATGACTTTCAGATCCTCTGAGACATGCTCTATGTAAAACATCTAAGTCATTCAGACATGTGTGTGGCAATTCCACCAACCATGGATATCAAAGAAGAGTAGAATTTGTGATCATTTTCACAAATTCCATTTACTAACTCTGAGCAGAGTATGAGTAGGGCTTCAATATGATATGGATGTACAACTGTTTGGTGAGATACTTTTCGAAAGAAGATAACTTTTTTAATATGGGAAAGAGAAGGTTCTTCTAACCTGGATATAAAATACTGAAGAATAAAACATATGAGAAACCGTTTGGTCTACCTAACTGAATTATATTTAGTTACCTTATCTGTTAGGATAAAAATTGAGTCTAAAGGCACATATATACATTCTGACAAAATTCAATGAAAAAGAACCTAAGCTTTTAGTGAAGACAATAATTTTGTGGTTATCAAAGAATTGGAAACTAAGTAGATATTCTTTGATTGATTAGAGAATGGCTAAACAACTTGTGGTATATGAACATAATAGAATATTACTGTACCATAAGAAATGACAAATATGATTAATATAGACAACTATGGAAAAACTTACAGAAGCTGATACCGAGTGAATTAAGCAGAGCCAAGAAAACAAGACACAGAAGACTATAACAATGTAAATAGAAAGAACAATTACTATAAAACAATTAAAAAAAAAGGAGAATGTAGCAAATTTATAAAGCATAAGATTGGACCTAAAGAAGGAAGGGATTTGAAGACATCTCCCTTCACTGCTTGCCAGAGGGTTAAGATATAATGTCCTGGCTAGTTCCATGGAGGGCTTCAGGATCAGAGTCAGGATCAATAAAGTTCTTGGTCTTTAGGGGGAAAAGTGAAGGAGCTTGCCAAAGATGTATCCTGGATTCTGGAGTCTGGAGTTTCCAGCCTCTCTCCTCCTCATCCTGCCGCCAAGTGACTCTGACTTCTCTTCCCTAGCCCTTCAATCCTTGCCTATGATTATCTCACCACCAAACACTCAGCAAGCACCAATAGTGAGAACTATCACATCACCATCATATATATGTATATATATATATATGTATATATATATATATATATATATATATATATATATATATATATATATATATATATAGCCATTATCTCACTTCCAGTAGGTAAATAGTTTTAAGTGTTCTGCTGTCTGATTCAAGCAAATCTTTTCGGAGTTTCAGCCCTCTGCATTATGATAAGGGAAGATATCCACAAGTGTGGAATGCTGCTTATACTGTAAGTTTTTTTTTTTTTTCATTGTATTGATCCATTTTGCCCTCTTTTCTCTTTCTCTTAAAAAACTTCTTTGTTATATGGTGTGCCTCTATAGGAAGGGGAGAGGCAAGGATAATGAAGGAAATAAATGTAACATAAAAACAAAAATATCAATGAAATTTATCTTAAAAATAAAAGATTGGGAATTTAATAAAATAACTTTTTTTTCCAGGAAAAGTCTATATTGCCTAATCATGGTTTAAAGGGGAGACCCTGAGTTTTCAAAGGATGTTCTAGCAAAACACAAATTCTGGTGGGTTTTTAACCAAGCTGAAAATGCTCCAACTACAGGTTCAATATCAGACTGTATATCTAACAAAGGACAACTAAGCTAAAATCAAAGAGATAATATCAACGTGGCTTTGGGCAATGGGTTTTTGTTTGTTTTTTGGCTACAGCAACTCTAAGACCATGTCAAATTCTTTGGATGGAGGACCCAGTCCACACAGGTAAAATCACTAGTCTTTGAAATAGTGAAATAACATACCAAGTAAACTAACTTAATTAGCATATTTCAAAATTTTCAATATTTTCAGTTAGCAATGCATAATCTCTTATTTGATTAGTTGATAAAGCTTTCAGCTGCTTAAGGAAAAGGAACATTTACCTAATAGTTAGTTTCTTCCTCTCCACTCCTCACTCCTCCTGGATATATTATTTATCTGTTTCTTGTTATTTGGGTTTGAGAATTTAATCAAACCAAAAGTTCAAATCTACATCATTATTTGTTTATTCTTTGAAATACTCAAGATAATAAACTGAATCGAAACACAGATTCATTGAACTGTTTGACCAATGACATTTGTATCTACATTGCTTTCTTCACAAACATAGGCTAATTTGAAATGTGTATCTCTGTGAATCTGTGGCTTAGTTTGATAATAAAGTGTAATGAAGATTTTACCAGATACCAACCTGAAGACTGGGGTTCTTAGACCTGGCTATAATATTAATTTCTATGTGACCTTGGACAACGTCACTTCCCCTTTTTGGATCTTATAAAATTAGGATGCTGACCTTAAAGATATTGAGGTTTCATTGTAACTAATAGAGGTAGAGACAAGGCAATACAATTTATTGTAGTATTAACTTTTTAACTTTCCAAAGTTCCCACACAAATACTACAATTTCATGACTTCAATAGTTCTAGTATTCATGATTTCACTGGTGCACACTTTTTCTACTGTAGTAGATTAAAATCTTTCCATGCCTAAGAATTTTTAACACTAGCAGGGCCAGAAGTATCAACTGACACATTTTACTTTTTTTTTAGAATTTTTCTACAGCTTACTATAATTTCTCCTGTCTGTGTAAATGCACTTTAAATACAAATAATTACAAGATGATATTGTAATTTTACTTAGAATTACAAATTTCATCCTATACCTCTAATTTCTTTATATTAATGCATTGTATTAAGTGACATAGTTTGGTATTAGGTATTCTCAAGGTCCAGTCGCTCAGGGTTACTATAATTTATAAAGTTGAAGGCAGGGATGATTTCATTTTTGTTTGGCACATCATAGGCACTTAATAAATATTTGCTGATTGATTGGTGGTGGTTTAACTTATGGCAGCATTTTCTACACATCCCCATAGGTTATTACAACCAAGGATCAGGCAGGCTGATCCTCAATTGACAGATAGTCTATTCCTATGCTCATTTTCAAAAAATTTACACTTCAGTAAAACTTGCAAGAAAATATATATACTGGTATCATCTTCCTGAACCCATAACACAGCAAGGTATCAGAAAATTTTCTTTGTGGGGGTAAATGTTATGACAATGGTATTAAAAGCACTAAAATTTGTGTATCCCCTAGCTTTTATTTGCTTCATCAAAACAAATCAAAGCTATTTAGTAATAAATGCTATTCTAAACAAGGAGGTGAACCAGCCCATTAAAGGAAAAAGCAAAACAAAACCTTCATTCAAATATCTCAATATTTACAGGAATTAAAAAAATGGATGATCCAAATTTAGCATCATTCTGAGAGAAAAGTAGCAGCTTCTTTTGGACATTCTACAAAGAATGGAGGTCCAATCATTTGCTTTCAGTATGAGGATTACTTATAAAACTGAATGTGAAAACTGTAAGATATTTTTGGATTTCTACTTGGTGATTAAAAATATCAGAGGATGAGAAAATGTTTGTCAAGTCTAATTCATAATAAAAGATGACAGCAGAATCTAATAATTAATTTTTTTATCATAAGCCCTTCATTATTGACAACACAAGAATTTTGTTTGTTTGTTTGTTTGTTTTGATTTGTTTTCCCCTCTGAGTATAGTCATTTGACAGGACATCTCTCCCCAGTTTTGTACACAACCCTACTTCATTTTCTACATGTGGCTTAGACAAAAGGTCAAACCACAACTTTAAATATTTAAACTGGTCAATGACAGTCAAGTAGTCAAAAATGTCTCTAGTTTACTGTTAAATATGGATAGCCTCAGAGGTAACCTCAAGTACATGGCATGGCTTTCTAATGAGTAATTAGTTATGAAACTATGAAGTAATTCTGAATTTTAAGCGAGGCTGAAAAATAGATTGGAGTGGAGCAAATTAAAAGAACTATAATTATGCAACATCATGAGATATATTAAATAGTTATACTGTGCATATTATCAAAAAATACATTAATAAACCTAACATTGTAATAAAAAGATGAGCCTGGCCCTTCAAGACCTCAACACTAATTGGAAAGGATTTAGACAGCACATCTTGAATAACTTTCATTATCAATTTTGGCAAGTCATTTTTTAGCTACCTAAATAATGGTTATTTTCTACATTCTGCACTGCATCTATCAAAATCAAAGATCTAAGCAATATCATTAGAGAGTGTGAATGAAGGAGCAATTGTTCAATAGCTCCAACTCGAATAGAATATATTGGGCTTTTAAAAGTCTTCTATAGGATATATATGTGTATGTGTGTATATATACATATTTCCATTTATAGGATTATCTTTTAAAAAATAGTACCAGTTTTAAGATCACAGGCTTTGGACACAGAAGAACTCTCTTCATAGGTTGATGATTTTACAAAACTCATTCTTAATGAAGGGGAGATGGCTTTCAACTCAAAAATCAGATTTAAAAATATCCAGTAATAGTCATATCTATTGGTTAGCAATGTCAGAGATTCTAAGAGTAACATCAAATTTTTGTTAACAAAAAAGGACTTATTTTCTAAACAACCGTGTTTATAAATAAAGTTTCAATTATAGTGGGCCAATCATAAAATAATCATATAAAGTAGTATTTGAAGAATAAGAAATAATGTTACTTATTTCCCCCTAAATAGCTTCTAAAGCTTGAAACGTGGCATGTCATATCAATGTCCCAAACCATCTTTGACTCTTTTTAAAATTTTATTTTATTTATTTTTTATTAATTAAAGCTTTTTAATCTTTCAAATTATATGCATGGATAATTCTTCAACATTAGCCCTTGCAAAACATTGTGTTCCAATTTTCCCTCCCTTCCTCCATGCTCTCCCCTATATGGCAAGTAGTCCAATATATATTAAACATGGTAGAAATATATGTTAAATCTAATGTATGCATACATATTTATACAATTATTGTGCTACACAAGAAAAATCCAATCACACCAGTAAAAAAAAAATAAAAGAAGCAAAATAAAATGCAAGCAGGCAACAACTATGTGAGACATCCTTGACTCAATATTTCATTTAGGAGGACAAAGGAAAAAAGAACAAGCATTTAAGGACCTACTATGCAGTAGGCTATGCTAAGTACTTTGCAAATATTATTTCATTTGATCTATTCAAGTAATTTGTGCAGTTTAAATGTCTTATATGGTTGCCAACTAGAAGAAATGATCTCAAAAACCAGTAAGAGATAATAACCTTACTTATTATCATCCTTTGCCTATGTGAATTAAAGCTTTTCTGAAGAAAAGTTATTTTTAGAGAGTGAAACTTAACCATAGAAAGGAGAAGTGACTTGTTCAATGTTATCAAGTGAGTGAGTAGGAGAAAGAATATACTGTAGCAGGACAAGAGAGGTTTAGGAGACCAATGGAGTCTTTCAGTTGGTGACTCCTTTGGGCATACAAGCTTTATAGAAAGGAGTTTCTTTATGCAGGTTGGTCCTTTTTTATTTTAATGCTAAAATTAAACTTCAGTTTCTGCTATATTCTCCTATCCAATCCAATCAATAAATATCTATTATGCTCAAGGTATTATACTAGATACCATCCATACTTTAATGTTTGTTACAGTGCTTAAAGAAAATTATGATAGTATAAATTAAAATCTACAATAAAGGCAATCCCTTATCTATTAATCCTTTTTTCCTCTATGTAGTAATATTCATTTATGAATCATTTGTTTCATGACTAAAGTTGTGTGATTTGTAATGTAATATTCTAATAACCTCCAGAGTCACTGCAATGTTAGTTACAAATACAATTTGGCTTTCTGCATATCTTAACCTTGGGAACGTGAATCTTTAAGTCTTGGAGATCAAATACCAACATCCCCCTAGGACCACTGTGCACATCTGCATTTCTGGACATTTGACTTATTTTTTCTAATCAAATATAATCTCACTTCATAACTTCTCTTTTTGGCTCACCCTTCTCTCCTTTTCCAGGCAAGCTAAGAAATGAAGATTCAGGAATTTGTATTCAGAGGCTTAGAGATTTGGCAGATGCTACATCAACTTTTAAGCATTTGATCTCCAGTTTCAAGATGGTGAATTTAACTGAAATGTAAAGAACCCAAAATGTTGTTCCACACCCTTGCAAGGTGTACCTGCAATTTAAGGTTGCCAGATATATGAACGAAGCATTTTGAATAGAGAAAGAAAATGAAGGAGAACCTCAGGCCTCCTTCTAGGATGGGTCTAGCAAGGAAAAACAGCAGTCTATAAATATTGATTTCCACTCAGTTCTGCAACTATTCAAGTAGAATTGCTATACCCAGCTACACTCTGTTCTTTGTTAAAGTGGTCCATTCTCATGTTCATATTGGAGTGAAAACAAATCAAATGGACAGTTAATACATATTTTCCAGATAGTATCTTTTTGAATACACCAACTTGCTAATGATATAAGGGTCTAAGAGGACTATAAAGTTCTATGAAATCACATGAAGGAGGAATAATTTCTAGTTTATTGACGCTACAGGAATAATTAGGGGTTTAATTGATCCCTCCCAAGATTTTGGGTAATAAGATCCTTTGCAGATACCTTATTTGAACCTCACCAAGAAAAAAAACTTGTAAGGTAGATAAGACATATTATTCCATTTTATAAAAAAAGGAAATCGAGGAGTGGAAGAATTAAATGATGCCCATGTTCACATACCTACTAATGTAGTCAAAATGAACCATTTTTTTTTTTTATTATCATGAGGTATATATTTCCAACTCATCCCACTCAAGAGTACTTGGTTTTTCCCAAGGTCTATTCATCTTGACAAGAATCAGAATTAATTTTTTAATAATTTCTTGAAATATTATGTTTAGCCTCTTTTTGGAGTGATAGCATTATCCAATAATTAGTAATTTTTCCCCTTTTTGATGTTTCTCATGTCAGTTGCTATGAGATACCTTAAACTTTATTTTTTTTCAGTTCTCGGACTTTATTTTAATATTCCTTGTTATCCTATGGAGTTAATGTATTTTTGTTTAATCCATTCTAATTTTCAGAAAATTCACTGATTGGACACAATTTTGTATTCCTGGTCCCAAGCTATTAATTCTCTATCCACTTCTTTCTTCCTTCGGTCTCATTTCTTTTCTATTGTTTTCTGCAGTGTCCTCATTTCATTTTAAATTAAAAAAAAAAAATCCAAAACTTCTTGGAAGAAATATTTTCCAGTAATTCTATTTAAATTTGTGCTCCAGCTGTGTTTTCCTTTGAAGTTTTGCTTATAAATATTTCTCTTCTTCTGGATCTGTGCCTTTAACATCCCTATCACTACAATATCTTTTTATGGTGGGATTATTTTTTCTTTGTTCATTAAATCAATCTATTTTCTGACTTTGGTCTTGATGTTAGGGCTGGGATTAGGGATTTGGAAAGGAAGGTCTGGGTCTTTTGCTGCTTTCTTAGGTATACTGTGTTGTTCCACTATCTTGGGAAATCTCAGACTAGGGACCTGAAAGCTATTAATACCTCCAAAATGGGTGGTTATGGGCAACAGTTTTTATCTGATAACTCTATAGTTTCAGGGCACTTTATTGAATTCTCAAGGATTGTATTTTGTAGTATGTAGATTTTTGTTTTTGTCTCAGCTATAATTCAAGTCATCAGATTGCATCTTGGTAGGTATTCAGCAGGTGACATATATATTACAACTTTTATATCCGCTACTGTTTCCTTGTATAATCTGCAGTAAGTAATAGGTCTAATATATTAATATAATTCTGAATTTCTAGTAGTGATGACCTTATGCTGAACTGGCATCATAACCCTCCTATTCCTTTTTTTTCTCATTTCCAAAGTAAACTTGTATGAGTTGTTATGATTATCATTACTTTTTAGTATACTGAATATAAAGAGCATTAGATTGAAAATTAAAAGCCTTGAGATTCATTCTCAATGCTTATCACTTTCTTACTAGCTATAAAAGTAAGGGCAAATCCTAGTCTCTTGAGCTTTGGTTTCCATTTCTGTAAAAGAGAGTAACAACACTGTAATAACCTATGCAAGAAAGTGTGTAACTGAATCCTTATAGAACTGAAAATCACCTTCTGTTCTTAAAACATTATATTTACCTATGAACAAGTTATATTTCAGATCTCTAGGCTATAAGTTCTTTAGAGACACAAAAAAGCAGTACCTTATTTATCTTTTTCTATTTGTGTCTTTACATAATAGAACTACACCCTAATAGATGTCTTTTTTTTTTTTAAAGTAAAGCAAATAACAGGAAAACCTTTTAAAGTTACTATTAGTAACTTTAGGATTCATCCTATTTTCCTAAATTCCTGCCTTCTATAAAATACTTGCTTTTATACCCTCAAATACTTGTTTTCCAGGATTAAATTTTCTACTTGATAAAATTGCAGACAGAAAAACTGAGTTCCTCCTTGAATTCTCAAGGGATATTTTCTATTTTTTAAATGAAGTGGGGATAGTTATTTGGAATTAAAGTTAGGACACTTGTACTGATAGATGCCAAATAGCATGCATTATGATTGCTAACAGTCATATTATAGAATAGGCTATAGAGTATGAAGCATAGCTAGAAAACCCTTATAGAAAAGCTAAATTAATTTTTTTTCTTCTAACATGTTTAAGGATTAGGAATAGTGTCCTATTGAAATTTGTGTGTAATTATGTAGAAATGAGGGGTACAGTACAATAATAAGAAATGGACTGGATAGGAAGATGAAAGACCTATTTTACCTAACTCATAGGGTTGTTGGGGGAAAAAAAAGGTGCTTTATAAACAATACAATGCTACAGAAATGATTTCTGGAAGTACTATGTAAATTTAAGCTGTCAGTATTATTTGACTGCTCAATGTGGAAATATCTTTAGGGACTTAAGTTTCCCAACTGCACTAAATCACTTCAAAAACAACCCTGACAAGAGGTATTCCAAAGAAATAGGGCTGTGGTAGGCCATCTTAGATAGATGAAGTCAACAGAATTCCCTTCTCCAGGCCAACTTTGGAGACAGAAATAGGGACGTCATCTTCTGAGAGATAGCTGTTATTTTACTAGCCACCAATTTTTCACTTAACAGTCTGAACCAATGAACCTTTTCAAAGAGACCCTAGACGATACCCAGCCTTACATTCAAGCATGATTGAACAAAAGGTGTCAAAACATGTGTTGGAACATATGTGGACAAAGAGCATAAAAACGTGTGAAGACGGGTGTTAAAACATCAGTTAAAACATGTGTTTAACCATGTGTGAGCAAAAGGGTGTTAAGCCATGTGGTAAGGCAAGTGTGAGAACAGATTCTATTACAAATGTTTCTAATTTTTGGTTTAAATTGTTTTCTGTCTGGCCTAGTGTTGCTAAGCAATATTTATGTGTTGTTCCAATTTAACACAATAAATTATGGTGACTTTTTGATTCAAGTCAGTGTGTGTGTGTGTGTGTGTGTGTGTGTGTGTGTGTGACTTGGATCCATCAGAGAGAACTTAAATTAATACTTTTCATATGATATGATGCTATTTCACTACATAAGGGAAATGGAAAGGAAACAGACATTTAATAGGAAACCGACATTTAGTAAAAGTCTACTATGTCAAGAAGAAAGGAAGAAATAAACATTTATAGAAAACCTACTATGTGACAGGCACTGTGCTACATGCTTTACATATATTATCTCATTTGTTCCTCACAATGTGTGAAGTATTAATTTATATTTGAAGAAACTGAAACAAACAGAGGTTAACTTATTTGCCCAGGACTACACAACTAATAATTATCTAAGGCAAGATTTGAACTTAGGTCTTTTTGCCTCTATGTTCTAAGAGATTTTATGGTCAGACTATGACCAACATGTGTATGCAATGTAATGGTAAATATGACCCTTAAAATAGTCTGATGGTCATGTACAAACTACTGACAATTAAGGACTAACAAATATTTTATGTATATTATATAATTAGATTCTCACAACAACCCTGAGAACTAAGTAATATGAAATATAACAATATTTACCTTGGTTCACAGAGTTAGAAAGTAATAATGGATATTCACACTCTAGGTGTTCTTTCTGCAACTCAATCCATTAGTCATTTTATTAAACACTTAACTATGTAAGAGAAACTGTCTGAACTGCTGCAGATACAAGACAAAAAAACACCCAAGAAAACAAAGCAGTCCCTCTGCTAAAGGTTCACACCTTCTCTCTTCTACAATCCAGTTTCCACACAATAAACATAGTTTTCTACCAGCTGCTTTCCTTATGACATCTTGCCATTGCTATGATTCTTTTCTCCTTTTCTATATTATTCTTGAGAACAATTCTCTAGAGAACAGTATAATTGCCAAAGATTTTGATAGTTTTCTTAGACACAGAAGTGGAAAGGAGATTAGATTTAAGGCTTTTCTGACATTCTTTGCTAAATATTTTAGTTTTTGATTGAATATTGCATTGGGAAGCTTCCATTTAAGAACCTAAATAATTCTCTTGCTTGATAAAGTAGTACAACTCTTAGAGGATATTGAAGAAGAGACAAAGTTCAGAATGCAATGCTGAAACCTTTTCAAAAGGACAGGGAATGATGCCAAACAAACATACTCATGTAAATACTCTATGATGATGATTTCACTTATTTGTTTTAAAGCAAAGTGATAAAAGAAATGAAACAGACTAAATTATTTTACATGCCTCTATTTCAAAATTGGGAGCTAGAATAGAAATAACTGTAAAAAAAAATTAAATAGATTAGAAAAAGTGTTAGCTCTAGATTCAGAAAACCTAGACTCAATTCCCAAGATGTGTGTTCTTGGCTAAGTCACTTCATTCTTGGGAGCCATAGCTTCTTTAACAATAAAATGGAGTTAATCCTTGCTCTACATACCACATTCTGAATGAGATATTAAAATGTTTCATAAAGTATAAGACAGTAGATAAACTGGAGGTATAATTTTATTAGGAAATCTAAGATTCTACAATATAATACTATGCTTAATATGGAGGAGCTTATAACAGAACCGCATTGATAATAATGACTATCTTAGCACAAATTCTATCTAATTAAACACAGGGAAAAGATGTTTTTTTCCTCCCTTCACTCAGGATTTTTATCCTACTTAATAAGAATGGTTTGAAGTGACTACAAAAGTATTTTAAATCATTTTTAGAAAGGAATGCTGTAGAAACTATGTATTAAAATAGCTATTTGTTATCAATATATCCTCCCCGATTACCTCTCTCCCCAAGATCACTACATGTCTCATTTTGATAAAAACTGACAAGAGGAGGAAAATAATTAAATCGAGTACATTTTGTTGCCCATTCTTATAGCAGAGGTCACAGAATTTCTGAACCATTCTCTCTTGTTCACTCATGTTAACTTAATGACTTGGCTGTGCTGTTCTGTACAACCCAAGGAAACAGAATCCATCAATCCCAAAAGAATAATTTTTGATTGAACTGCTGTGTCCTGGATCTTTGTTTAAATGAATTTCACAGAAAGCACTCCTTTGGGGATTTTTTTATTTTCAAAAATTTTGCCAAAATTAGGAAAGCCAAAAGAATAATTTGACCAAAATCAGCTTTATCACTAAATGCATTCATTTTAATAAACTTGCTACATTTCTTCAAAACACTGAAACTCCATTTTCTGTATTACAAATGGGTATATAACATTTTTTTTTTAATTTTCTGGAAGTGTATATACATGCATGCGGTCACTTTACTGAGGAAATCTCAAAAGGCGCATAAATCATACTAGGTAATCCTGGTGATATTACAAGATCAATAAAATTTATTATTTGCAAATGAGAAAATTAACTATGAAGAAAACTATGAAGAAATTAATCGACTGATTAATGGTCTCTATAGGGGAAGAAAACATTAACTATTTAAGGTTATACAACGGATATCAACTTATGGGATAGTGGGATAATGGCAACCAGCTGCAATGATATAGAAAGCAAATCAATAATTCTGGTTTCCAGTTGATATGTTATCATCATTGCTACTTATGATAAAGACAAGATTGAGAGAAATGGACTAGATGATAGTAGAAGTAATTATTATGATGATGTCAAATAATTCATTCATGGTTCAATAACAATATGACAATAGCTCTCCAAGATCTTTGCTTGGACCCTTGCTGTTTGATAAAGTCATATTTGTCAAATTTGAAAGGAATGCAAACTTGGAAGAGATGATTATCCTAAGATATAGGATGGCAAAACAAGGATCCTAAAAGATCCATGAAAAGTTATTAACACTGATCCAAATCAATATATGGTCTTAAACATGAATCTCAAAAATTTAACATTGCCAAGAGCAAGGATGAAAGATGGAGATCTAGAAAGGATTCATCTGAGAAAGAGGTGGGAATAACAGTCGACTATAAACTCAATATGAGTTTGGTCTGTGATATATATAACAACTTCCAAAACTTTGTAAATGTTAGGTTGCATTGAGAAGCATACTCCTCTGTCCAGAACTAGTAAAGTGATGACTCCATTGAGTACTCTGCCTTAGTTAGATTCTATGTATCCATTCTGGACATATTTTAGGAAGCATGCTAGTTTATCAGCTTCCAGAGAAGATAATATCTTTTACCATGTTTCTTTAACCCAGTGAAATGTAAACATTTTGAGGACAAGAACTGACTTTGTTTGGTTTTTCATTTGTTTTTTATTTCTTAGTATCATGCCTTGTATCTAATGGGAACTCAAAAAAATGCTTGATGAACTGGATTAGTTCCAGTTCGGAAGAGGAATCGAATCATACCATTTGCAGATTGGTTGAAGAAGCTAAGATTATTTCATCTATAGAAGAGCAGATTCAGGAGACGTGATAGCTACTTTCAAGCATTTGAAAGTCTGTTAAATGCATGAAGAACTAGAATTGTTTAACATAAGTCTTAGGAAAAAGAAGCATTGAAAACTTGCAAAGAAAGAATTTTCATAGTGATATAAGACCAAAGTATAAACAGATATCCTGGCTGTTCCATATATAACAATGTATATGAAAAAAAGAATAAGAAAGCAATTGGCACTGAATGCTATGAATTTATAATAATCAAACTTGGCAATGAAGAGATTTTAGAAGACATTTTCTTCTTTTTAGCAGAGATGAATAAATAGTGTGGAATAATGCACATAAAGTCAGACCTGTTCAGGACACTTGCTAGTTTTCTGAATTGTTCGTTTTTCCTCATTTTATTCTGTTATAATAAGGTACTGCTCTCTGAAGGAGAAGAGAAATTATTAGTATATGTGAGTGATTTAAAAAAATACTTGTGATCACAGATTTAGAGCTAAAAGTTATCTTAGAAGTTCTCTTGTCCACCTTCCTCATTTTACAGATGAAGAAACTGAGGCCTTTGTATGATCTGTTCAAGGTCATACAGAAATTGAATTTGATACCAGGTACTTTGATTCCAAATCCAATATTCTTTTCAAATGACCACATTAAATTTTTCTTAATAACTTATATTATGATGATTATTAAACTTCCTAGGAGATGATTAAAATGCTATATAAACCCTTTACAAAAGTCAATTGGAATTTCTCATTTTCACCCAAAATTACTTTTACAAAGTTAGGAATATAAAAAACAACATGCTTATGTGGGAAAAGCAGTGAATTTGGATTCAGAAAATCTAGGTTCAAGTTGAATACCTGCTGTTTAGTAGACATGAGACCCTGAGAAAATAATTTTTCTTCTTTATGTCCTTATCAATAAAAATGGGGAAACAATATGTCAAGGTTATGTCACAGGTTATGTCAAGTTTAGAACAATGATCAGATAATGAACATAAAAATGTTTTCTAACTTTCAAATGCTAAAAAGATGCAAGTGATATTATCACAGGCCTCAATGGCCCTGCTACACACGTAGGAATGAAGAGACTTTTGAAGAAATTATTATTTCCTCTTTCATCATCTTGATGATTTTATTATAGTCATTGCCAAGGATCAGGGCCAGTTGCTGGCAGTCTTTGCTTCACAGGCTCAGAATACATCATCAATGGACTGTTGTCTACATTTCTAACAACCTTCCCTCGCCCCCCCCCCCCCCCCCCCACCCCAACCTCCACAGCTCTGTCCTTCTCATGGTTGAAGTCTGCCAAAGATGCCGAATTGGGTATGAGTAAACAATACTTAATAAGCCTGAACCAAATTTGCGAGTTTGTATATTTAAAGTAAACTTGAGAACTTTCACAATATCCTGCAATGTGGGGCTAAGCAATTACCTCTGGAGGTTGGCAACACTTCCGTCTTTATGAAAAAACAGCCTCAGCAATTACAGGAAAAAGGAAAACCAACACAAATAAACCAAGAAAGTCTTTTATCTCTTTCACCTCACTGGGTGGATTTAAAAAAAAAAAAAAAAACAACTTTCAAAGGCTTAAAAAAGCATAAGGTGCTTTTTATACATCTAAACATTTATACCCTTGTTCAACTTACTCAATATATTTCTTACTAATGCTTGTAGAATTAATGGAATCAACCCAAGAACTAGCAATATTGAGCTTTTTAATTACCTTACATAATTAAATGCTAATACTTCAATCAGAAACAATAACACCAAATACCACGAAGAGGGGCTTAATATAGGCAATACATGAAGACAAATATTTTAGCAGGTTTAAGCCTTTTATTTTTTGTAATCAATTGAGAACAAGAAACGTTAAAGAAAAAAGTCCTAACAAATAAACACTTTACAAGTGTCATTTTCTGTCTCTGAAAAAAACCCCAAAACATATCAAATGAAAAATAATCCAGCAATTGAATGATGGAACTGTCACCTCTACTTTCTAGCATCACTTTGCTGTCTGAGACATAGATCTATGAAGGTAAGGTAGATTTCCTTTTAGTTTTTGGAAATTACAATAATATGGGACTTTATGGTTTTCTAAGTATCCTCAATGACATGATTTCATTTAGCCCTTATAATGACATGATGGAGTGAAGTTAAGAATTATTATCCCTACTTTACAAAGGAGGAAAGGAACCTAAAAGGGAGAGTGGTTTGCTTGGTGTTGCCCAGCTTACAAGTGGTAGAATTTGATCTCTTCCCTCTATTTCCTCTTTACCCGGTGTTCTTGCTGCTGTCCTACAGCCTTCAGGGCCTGACTTTGTTTAGAGCACTCTGGAGCTTATCAGATTCCAAACAGCGATAATAACACACTGACCAGCAAACATATCTATTCCATATACCAGGAAGTTCTGTCCCTAAATCTGATTCCTTACTGGTCCTTAGCAAAAGTTAAGGAGCTAAGACTACCAATTTTATATGAATAAAAAGTTGGTCTAACAGGAATAAATGGTTTGGATTAAAACAGATGACTATCCTTTGATCCCAAAATGCCACTCCTAAGGTTGTTCTCAAAGGAGGTCAAAGATAGATGGAAAGAATCCATATACTGTAGTTGTACTTTTTGTTGTAACAGTCATTTGGAGGAGGAGGAGGAGAGAAGTGAGTATCCATCAATTAGAGAGTGACTTAATAGATGATGATATAATGATTACAATGGGAAACTATTGCACTATGAGAATGATGACTATGATGAATTTTGAGAAACTGGGAAGACTTGTATAAAATGAAGCAGAGTGAAATGTTTATAGAATTATGGATCTAGGGCTAAATAGGATGTTGGAGGCTATTAAAGTTCCATTCTCTCATTTTACATGTGAGAAAAGAAAGGCCCAGAGAGGTTAAATGACTTGTCTATGGTCATACAAAAAGAAAATATTTGAACCAGGAATAGAATTCAGATCTTTATGATTACAAGGCCAATGTTTTATCTGCTATGTCAATTTGTCTGCCTTTGTTGAAGCAAAATAATTTACATGGTAATCACAATGATGTAAAAGAAAATAACTTTGAGACAAACTTTGAAACACTGTAGAACTCTCAATGCAGGAACAAATACAATTTCAGATGACTGATGATGAGGAAAGCTAGGTATCTCTGGGCAGAAAGCTGTTGGACTAGAAGTATAGAAGGAGATCTACATGGACAGATATGGGCAATGAATGCACTGACTTGTTTTCCTTGACTATATATAAAACCAACTGGGTGGAATAGTGGATAGAACACTGAGCCCAAAGTCAGGAAAACATCTTTTTGGGTTCAAATTTACTAGGCAAATCATTTAATTTTGCTTTAGTTCCTCACCCGTAAAAAGAGGTAGGAAAAAAATGGCAAACCATTCTAGCATCTTTGCCAAAAAAGGCCCAAATGGGGTCATGAAGAACTGTACAAATGTGAAAAATGGCTGAACAACAAAAGTACTTTATATAAGGCTAACAGGGAGTCTTTTTGTCCTAAGAGAGGAGTGAATTTGTAAGTGAGATTTAAAGCAAAGGATTATCAATTTAAAAATTTAAAACATTTAGAGAAGAACATAAAAATAATTTCAGAGGAGAAGAAACAGCAATTTTGTCACTGTCAAATGAAACTTGATATGTACTTTAAAAATCCCACAAACTATATATGGAAATTCATGATTTCACATATAGTCCTTTCTTTGTTCTTCTTTGCACAGTGAAATGTATATAATTGTTGATGATATTATTAAGCTCATAAAATTTTTAAGTAAAATAAATGCAAATTTATTTTAAAATAAAAACAAAACAAAACAAAAAAACAGATAAAGTATTTCTAAAGACTGGAGTTCGCAATAGATTTTTCTAATGACTATATAAACATGAAATACATCAAAATTGCATTAGTGCCATTTATTATGACATAGACTAGTTTATGAATCTGTGTTACATAGGGTTGATAAGTCAATGATGAGTAACACCTCTGTTTATTGGAGAGTAAAGAATGTCAGCTATCATTCAAATATAGCTGGAGGTAGATTTTGAATTACTTTTTACTCTTCCGAGAAGGAATTGGCTCACTTTTCTAATGGAAGCCTGCCCCTCTCTTTCACTGTAAAATGAGATTAAAGTAATCCCAGATTTTCTACATCATCACTAAGTGCTTCCTCACTGTTAACAAAATTTAAACTAACAGAAAAGCCAGCAACTAAATGCCACATCAATAAGAAACATGCAGCTTCTGTAATACAATGCTGGTCAAGAAAAATACCAGCTGATATACAATCCTACTTCCCGTATTGTTCCAGACCCAAAAAAAATATCCCTATGAGGTACTGTCTCCTACCCACTTCCACTTGCTTTTAAACTGTGCAGCCCACTTGAATACACTTCATACTCTAAAAAAATCCCCTACATGTTAGAAAATGATAAGATGGCCTGAGAAATCAAGGATGAGAAGATTATATTTCCAGCTGAAAAGAAAGAAAGGAGGGGTGGAGAATATATTCAAAGAAAACTGGATAGTGGAGATGGCTCTAGAACTAAATATAGAAGGAGAAGGGTGATAGCATGTGAAAGGTGAGAAAAGATAGGATCATAGATTAGCCAACAATGAATATTCCTTTTTGGCTGGAGTGTACTGTGTATAATTCACAATATAAAATATACTGTGAAATGAAGCTGGAAGGATAAGAACCAAATGTGAAGAGTCTCAAATAACAAGCCAAGATGTATATATTTTATTTCATAAACAATGGGGAGTCACTGAAGGTTTCTGAGCAGATGAATAATCAAATTTAAGGAAAAATTACTTTGGTAGAGATTTGATGACTGAACTGGAGAAGGGTAAAAACCAACTAAGAGAGTACTATAATATTTCTTTTAAGAAGTGATGAGGACTTGAATTAAAGTGGGAATATCATAAGCATAAAGAAGGAGGTAGATACAAGAAATATTTCAAGATTTCATGCTTCAAAAAAATTTAAAAAAAGATTTCATGCTTAAGTGACTGAGAATGAAGGAACCATTAACAGGAATGAGGAGGTTGGGAGGCATGGCTTTTGGAGCAAAGCTGAGTTCAGTCTGAGATGATTTATAATTGTGGTGTCTAGAGGACATTCAAGCAGAGATATTCAGCAGATAATTGGAAAAATAGAACTGGAACTTAAAGAAAAGATCAGGGCTGAGATATGGATCACAGAGTCATTTGTATGGAAACGATAATTAAAGTGAAGTCCATTAGACTGAGAATTAGAATAGTACAGAAACAAAAAGGAAAAAAGAAATTTACAAAAAGTAAAGGTTCTTAGCAGATGTCCATTCCCTAAGAGAATGGGAGGAAGAGAAACCAGTGAGGGTCATTCAGAAAGGTAGGATGTTTATTAGGAAATAACAGATTCAGAGAAGACAGATTAAGAGGAGAGTGGTATAAAATGGGAAATGGGAAAAGGGCCAAGGAATATGAGGACTAATAAGAAATCATGGAATTTGGCAGTTAAGAGGTCACTTATGATTTTGATGAGCATAATCTCTCTCTCTCTCTTTTTTTTATTAAAGCTTTTTATTTTTCAAAACATATGCATAGACAATTCTTCAACATTAGCCCTTGCAAAACCTTGTGTTCCAATTTTCCCTCCCTTTCTCCACACCCTTGCCTAGATGGCAAGTAGTCCAATATATATTAAATACGGCTGAAATATATGTTAAATCTAATGTATGCATATATATTTATACAATTATTATGTTGCATAAGAAAAAAACAAATCAAACCAGTAAAAAAAAAAAAAAAAGCAAAATAAAATGCAAGCAAACAACAACAAAAAGAGTGAAAATGCTACGTTATGAACCACATTCAGTTCCCCCAGGCCTCTCTCTGAGTATAAATGACTTTCTTCATCACTAAACAATTGTAACTAATTTGAATCACCTCATTGTTGAAGAAAGCCAAGTCCATCAGAATTAATCATCATATAACCTTCTTGTTGCTCATCTCTAGGTCTCTGAAATCATCCAAGCATAATATCTCTATAAGAACATTGGACTGGGACTTAGATATTATGATTTGTTCCCTTGGGTTATGCTTTTTTGGTCTGTTTATATGAAAAGAACGAGGCAGATATGATTGATAGACATTGAATGGGGAGTTGGGTTCTAGATACTAATAACAGTTGCATATCATGACCTCATTATGGTTGTCATTCTCCTCATCTCTAAATAAAAAGGATTAGACTAGATGATTTCTTAAGTCTCATTCCAGGTCTGAAAATCTATGATTTTTCAACTCAGAACAGAAAAGCATTTCTGATCACCATCTTTGCTTTGACATTGTCTTCTTTGTGGTTTTTAGGTCCAAGGAATCCTATATTTCATGGAGATAACACTTTCTTGCTTAATGAACAAATTCCATGGTGAAGCCCAAACTTAACAAGATTAAGAATATAAATATTTAGAGAGAGAGATGGGAAGGATCCTGGTATTTCACCAAACTTTTCCCAATCTGCATCCCCACAGAAGAATATAAATTTTGGAATGGGAGTGAATAAAATCTTAAAAGTCAAAAATTTTTACTGGTGGAAATGGGTTGATTTTTCAAACAATAAAAATAATAGTTTTACACTTCTATAGCACTTTGTGGTTATATACTTTCTTATTTATTTTATCACAATAGCTTCATGACTTGGGATATGTGTTATTTTCTTTTTACAACTGAGAAATATGAGTGGCCTAGTAAGGTTAAATGGTGGAGCTGGTTCTTAAATTTAGGTATACTGACTCCAATGTCAACACTTTTCTTACCATTCAAGTACAGTAGGAAGTATAGGAGAAAATATGAAATAAGGAGCAAGGCAGAAATTAGAACTGCCTTATATATAAGTGAAGAAGCCTGCGTTCAGATGTGACATGCTACAAACTGTAAATGAATATGCTCTGCCTTCCAGATAGATCAGTCTAAGCCATCAATAAGAATAGATCTGGTGGCTGGCTTTCCCATGGGGTATTCAGAATGCCCCTCAATTCTGTTTCACTATACTATACACTTACGCCTCAGAGAAGAAGTATCTAAGGAAACTGGCATGTGGGATTGCATTTTTCCCTAAGGCTTCCATGTTGAGGTTCATCATCAATAATTAAATAGTAGTTAAACAAGACCACCCAGGTATAGAGGCTCAAGAGTTGAGCTACAAACATAGTTCTTCTGGCCCCTTATCTATACAGCAACCCAGTCTGAAACATCATGAGCTCACAAGAGGTATTTATTTCCTTTTGATGACATCAGAAAAATAAATTTCCCTAGTCTTAAGAGTGTGAACACCTGGGTCTACCTCCTCTCTGCAACATCCTCAAGACCTACTTTCAATTTTCAGTTATTTATAACTCAGTGATAAGTGAAGTTGCAGCCCTGGGGGTGGGGGTGGGGGTAGGGGGGGGGAAATCAATTCATGTAGTTTTCACCAAAATACCAATGAAGAAAAACACATAGGTATTTATCTTCAAGAAACTCTATTTTACAGGCGTACTCCATGGGAAAACTGTTTTCATCCTAATTCAATGCCATATTTCTGTTCGTTTTCTCCTTTTCAAAGAAAAACAGTGGAGTCATTCTAATGTTCCTAGGGGCAAAAAGAGAAGGATGACTTTTTATGTGTGTGAAAGAATAGTACCCCACCCTGTAGCCATCTGAAGACAGTTCTTCCTAGGAACACCTGTTTGCTCCAACTGAAGCTAGTCCAAATTGGGTCCTGAGGATCTTGGGCTTGCTCTTCAGATGTACCATCATTTTACAATATTTATTCCCCATCTGTCTGGTGACCGTGATGGCTTGGGAATGCTCCAGCCAGGGAAAGCTGTTCCATGGCTCTGTTCCTTCACAAAACTAACAATACTAATGCTCCAGAAGAAGCTGGTTGGAAGCCAGTTGCACTGCAATTCAAATTGATTTCTCCTCCCCAAGTTCTGATCTGCTCAGTACAAGTTCTCCATGAGAAAGATATGAATGATTTTCATTAATCTTTAGATTCAGAGTTTCCAAAGTGAGATATACCTTTTGACCTCTGAAATGCCAATTCTGCTCATCAAACCAGTTCTTTAATATGTTTTCACTCCAAGTCAAACTAAAGTAGCAATTGCATAATATTAAAAATGAAGACTGGTAGAACTATTTCCACAGCAAGAAAATCATTAAAATCCAGAAGGTAACATGCTACAGAGATGATCTTAAACACATACAGTTTAACATCTAATAGAGGAAAAGAAAAAAGGTGCCCACATCAAATTCCAATTATAATAGTGAAGTAATGTTTTATTAAAAAAAAAAAATTCTAGCCATGAGAAAACATATTTGAAAAGCCTACAATAAAGACTTATAAAATAAGGGACCTTTTATCTCCTCCACATCCATGAGCTTGAAAATATCTATGCAATTTGAAGCCACATAAAAAAACCGAGTGAATAAATAAAATGTTCTTTTTTCTCTATACAGAAGCTAAAAAAATTATCCATACAAATAGCTTGGCCTTGAACAAACAGATTAAAAGACCTAAAAGGCTCTAGTCTCAGATCATGCATACAGAATAGAAAACGAAGGCTTTGCTTTATTGGTTAGGCAAGTTTTCTGCTAACTAAATTTCTATCTGGAAGGAGTTTATGTGATGAGAAATAATTCTTTAGATGATAAGAAAAATTTCAATATTTTAAAATGCAACACCTATTAATTGAATATCTTGTAGCAATAAAAGAATGTGAAGTCAATCTGCATCTTTTGACAGCATGTGCAACTATGTATTTCAGTTAAGAATACAAGAAAATCATATGCAGAATGATGACAAAGATTTGGAATTAAATAGATATGTAATATAAACCAAGTTAACAGTTCTACTAGTTTTCTAAAATTTTTCCTATTTAATTTTTCACCATGAAAACTACTTATGAGTTCATCTCTTTGAAAAGTTTTCTACAGCTGTTAATCTTTTTTTTATTATATAGCTTTTTATTTACAAGATATCTGCATGGGTAATTAATTGACAATTGCAAAACCTTTTGTTCCAATTTTTGCTCTCTTTCCCCTCATCTCCCCCCGCCCAGATGGCAGATAAACCAATATATGTTAACTATGTTCAAGTATATGTTAAATACAATATATACATATATATCCATACAGTTATTTTGCTGGACACGAAAAACTGGACTTAGAAATGATGTACAATTAACCTGTGAAGGAAATCAAAAATGCAAGCCGACACAAATAAAGGGATTAGAAATGCTATGTAGTGGTTCACACTCAATTCCTAGAGTTCTTTCGCTGGGTGTAAACAGCTGTTCATCTTAATAGAAAAGGAAAATCTAAAATATGATAGCTTGGAGGCAGCTAGATGGTGCAATGGATAGAGCACAGGCCCTGAAGTCAGGAGGACCTGAGTTCAAATACAGCCTCAGATACTTAACACTTCTTAGCTGCATGACTCTAGGCAAGTCACTTAACCCCAATTGCCTTGCAAAAATAAAAATAAATAAATAAAATAAAGTATGATAACTTACTCATTATCAGAATAACTTAGTAAGTTGATTTTGGTGCATATGACTCTTTCTTGAATTTACAAGTGATAAACTAACACTCGTTTTTTATCCCGAAGTGCCCTGAGAACAGTCAAGCGCAAGAAAATGTTTCTGATACTACTTACCTTCTGAAAAGCATAATTTGGTTTTCCCCTATGCTAGTTAAAAACAACTGGAACTCAATTATAGGCCAAGTTCAAGTTTCATCTTCTCTAATATATCTAATCTATCACGCACTACCATACATTAATCTCCTAAACTTCTTTCTCACAATACTCATTGTTGAAATAATTTTGCCCACAAAGTATCTTTTCCTCTTGTTAAAAATTTCTTTTTGCTATGACAAATACTAGAAACTAAGGATATTCATCAATTGAGCTGAATAAGCTGGGGCATGTAAATATGATAAAAGTACTACCTGTTATAAGAAATAAGGTAATATGCATAAAGTCTTAGAAAAACTGTTTCAGAGTGAAGTTAAGAAGAATTAGAAGAATAATTAATATGGTTACAGCAATTATTATTAACAATTTAAATTTTTTTAATAAACTAATGAAGAATAAAATTAATAGAATACAGAGAACAATAAATGGGAAAGCAATTCTAAAAATAAAGAACTCTGAAATCTGTAAAACCTATAGTCAATACAATGTCTATTCTTGATTTTAGAGTGAAATAGAGACGTGACAGAACTATGGTGTGGAATGAAGCATATGTGTGCATGTGAGTAAATGTCAATCTGTGAGTCTGTGTAGTCATAGAAGGAATTTTACAATGATTACGTATACTTATTACAAGAAATTTGCTTTGGAAAAAAAATCTCTTTTTTCTCACAATAGGGAAAGAGATGAGATGAAGAAAAAAATATATTTGTGATTAAAAAAAAAATCGAGGATAGGAGAGCTTAGATATGAAATATTGCATAAGCTTTCTGATAAGGTCCCTATACTATTAATTTTACTTATTTTAATTTGGTATAGGAGAACTCTACAAAAAAAGGGAGCAGTCTCTGTTATATTAAAACAAGACAAGCCAACAAACAAAATATAAAAAAAGAAAACAAAAATGCAACACTCATTGTTTTAATCATTTACCATCAGAGAAAATAGCATTTGCTTCTTTATTGTTATTATTTAGCTTCTTTGAGAAGGTTTATACTTCTTTGTATTTCCAACACCTTAAGAACAGCAGACACTCAATAAATATTTACTGATAAATGTCAGCTATGATGATTGGGTAACTGGACTTTTTTATTCTCAAGGAAGTTCATTCATAGCACTAGTACAATCATAACTGTTCCTGTTAACTTCCCAATAATAGGAATAAACTATAGCTTTTGAGAACAGTATATTGGACCAGAACATTCCAGGGATGAACTGGGGGAAAATAACAACCAATATCCTAATGGTCTGAAACAGTAAATGCAATTTTCTCATGCCTGACTGTATATCTATGCATCTGGGAAATCAGATTCATTACATTTAAATAACTTGTGAAATATTTTTGGTAACCATTAAGTCAATAGAAGTATGACTTAAAGTGGTTCTGATACTTATTGTGACTAGAGGTTATGAGTGGAAAAATGGGCTAACAATTGAAATCCCCAAACCCCAAAATATACTTTTAGAAATCAGAGTCCTCATTTTTTATTTTTGACAAGAATTTCATTATATTTGCGTGAGTCTAAATTTCTTTCTTTTAAAAAATAACTTCTTGTTGATGCCTTCTATATCTTAACATCATCATCATCCCAGTTATTTTAAGTATTTCTCCCTCAATCCTCTCACATAACAAATGACAATTTTAAAGAGAGAAAAAAAAATCAACATAATTAATTGAAACACTGAAAAACTGAGAAAACATGTTTCTTGTATAAGACCTGTGAACCTCCCACTTTCACAAGGGTTCAGGCTGGGGGTGTCTCATATTTCTTCATTTAAGTCTTGTTTGTTCTTTGTAATTTTGCTAAATTTAATTTTTTGATGTGTCTTTGTTTTTATCATTTACATTAGTGCAGTTATGGTATATATCATTTTCTTTACTCTGCATTTGTTCATATAGACCTTTTCAGGCTTCTCTGTATTCATCATAAACATTATTTCTTTTGGCACAATAATATTCCATTACATTCATTTATCACAGTTATTTAACCATTTCCCAATTACTATTGGACATTTACTTTGTTTCCAATTCTTTGGATCAGAATGCTGCTGTAAATATTTTGATATATATGGGGACTTTCTTCTTCCTGATGGCTTCCTTGAGTTATGAGCCCAATAATGGAGTCTCTTAATTCAAAGTGTATGGATATTTTCATCACTGTATTTGCTTAATTCCAAACTGCTTTTCAAAATTGTTGTTTTATTTCATAGCTCAACCAACAATGAATTAGTGTGATCAATATGATTCTACACCCTATTTAAAATTGATTGTTGCTAATTATTTTGATCATTTTTTGCCAATTTACAGGGTGTAAGGTAAAAATTCACTATAGTTTTAATTTGCATTTCTCTTATTGTTAGTGTTATGGAGCATCCTTTTGTGTAGTCGTGAAGTCTTTTTTGAGAACTATGTAATCATATCCTTTGATCACTTATTTCCTTGGAAATGACATTCTATTTCAGTTTCCCATCTTGAGTATTACCTTGAGATTTTCACCTAATTTTGTTTCTTTGTTTTGATCATGACAAAGAGGGACTTAGTTGTTAAGACTGTTTAAAAAGTTATCAGGTTCAATAGTTCACAAAATAAGGTTTTTTATCTTTGTTTCTCTACCTCTTTGTCAATTTGTTGATAATACTTAGACTGGCAATAAATAATGAGTATTTAGCAAGAGAATAATTGAATTATACATATACACATTGCATATATCTGTTTAATTCAAGTTTTTGTGCAGGAAAGCCTTCCATATGCCTAAATAATAAACTTCCAATATATATCCCTAAATTGTTTGTTAACTTGGGCTATCTCTAGAAAACATTTCTGGAAAACCACAATTTTCAGCTCCTTTCTTTGTTTATTCCACCACAAAACCCCTAGTAGGGTATAAATAGAAGTGTTCTTCATTGCTACTGAAAAATACCACCATGAAAAAAAAAGCCATTTCCTGTCCTAAAGGTTTTTAATTCTCCAGCCATCCTATGGTTTGCGCCTGAGCATAAATTATAAGTCTGAACTGTTGCATAATGTGTAGGACAGCATTTTAATTTGGCAAGGAAAAAAAAAGGACAATATATCCCAAAGATGCCTTCTGAGAAGCCCGCAGTAGAGTTCTTATGTAGTAACATGATGAAATCCTCTTTTGTCCTCATATGTCTGTGATGTCTATCTGTAACTCTTTCTCGGTGGTGAAGATAAGCCTTGCCTTGTGTCCATCATTGCACTTTCAAAGGAAGATTCACAGTTGTTTGACTTTTGATCTGGGGAGCAACTAGCTCGACCACCTGCATCGTGCATGAGCTGTTACTGAGCTTGCTTTGTACCATCTTATAACACAGCAACTCTTTTAATACTGAGTCTAGGTTGATGAGTGAATATGCTAATGTACAGTGTGAGCGTTCAAACAGAAAATATGGGGATGGTGGTGGTAGGGGAAAGAGGGAGTAATTTGTGAGTAGGGCAGGCCTGACAACCCAATTTAGAAAGTACAGATATTGTTTACTGATTATATCATTAACTGAAACAGATGGCTGAAGGCCTCTCTCCACCAACAATGGGGCAGACAGTGGGCTAATAGTGCTGTGGCCTGGAATTGTAAAATGCTGTTTGGTGATGGTATATGTTAATAAATAGCCATTTACAAGGGGAGCCAAAGGCTCTATTCCTTGTTTACAAGCAAGGCCCAGGGCCTCTTGCTTCCAGTTAACAGCTCAAGGCTTTATTCAAAGACTGTATTGATGGTAAAGGGAAAGTATACCATTCATAATCCTGCCTACATTAAAGAACAATACTACTTATAGAAAAGAAAAAAATAGAAACTTTAAAGGAAAGAAATTGAGGAATTAGATTCAACTGTATCTAACACTAAAGAAAATTATAATAATGCTTTTCAATAATGATCAAATAATGAGCAGAAATAAATCAACAATAAGTTACTTGTTTTTATTTTGTCTTAGAAAGATCATGCTAAAAGTACTTATTTAAAGCACAAAATTGGATGTTTCTTTGTGATTATTAAATTGGAAAACTTTTAAAACTTTGAAATTATTTTATTTTGAATAATTTAAAATTTCAAAAGGCAAAATGTTGAAGTGAATAGCTTGCTAAATGTGCAGTGAGGAACACCAGTCAAAATTCACCATTAATACTTATTACCTGCGTGATCATGGTCAAGTCATTAACTCCTCTGAGTCAAAAGCACCTTTTCTATGATAAGAATTATAGATGGCTTTTGATATGTGTATGTAGATAAAATTCCTGCACAAGTTTCTGGTGTATTGATGTAATTGTTTTGTATGAAGAATGGCATGAGGATGATAAGGTAAAACATATAACAGAAAATCCTAACAGAAAACTTTTGCAACTTCAGCAGTCTATGGTAATTGCCTGTGGGATTGACTTTTTCTCTTAATAGCATATATTTTATATTTTCTGACAAATTCTTTCAACAACAACAAGCTCTTACTCTCTATATGCCAAGTACTAGAGACATATAGATAAAAAAAAGTTCCTGTTCTCAAGGAGATTCCATTATATTGGGAAAAACAAAATTTACAAAATTTATAGAACACTTTCAAATCATATGATGCAAGAGAAATATTGAAATTAGAGTTAGAAACTAAATTTGAATCTTATATTTATGACTTTGGTCAAGGTAAATGTAATGAAATCCTTACGCAAAGAAGATTGTAGTAAAAATGGAAAAGGAAATCATGGTCTGGAGAAATATGGCAGAAGTAATTATTGAATACTTTTCATACAAATGAGCATAGGGATTAAGGGAGAGTTGGGAGATGAAGTTCAAAAATTAGAGGGATTCAAGGGCCCTTCTTAAAGATAATCCAGTACAATCTCCCTTAATTCTCAGGCTGTGGTTTCAGGATCTCTTCATATTAAAAAATTACTTAGGATCTGAAAGAGCTTTTGTTTATATACATTATATATGTTGATATTTACTACATTAGGAATTAGAACATCTTTGTTTTATTATAAAAATAGTTTTTACTTCATGACCCCCAGTGAAAGAGTCCTTAGGCATCTCCAAACTATCCTTTGAGAACTGCTAATCTATAAACTGCTTGCATTTTTGTTTTTCTTCCAGGGTTATTTATACCTTCTGAATCCAATTCTCCCTGTGCAACAAGAAAACTGTTCGGTTCTGCACACATATATTGTATCTAGGATATACTGTAACCTATTTAACATGTATAGGACTGCTTGCAATCTGGGGGAGGGATGGGAAAAATCGGAACAGAAGTGAGTGCAAGGGATAATGTTGTATAAAATTACCCTGGCATGGGTTTTGTCAATAAAAAGTTATTTAAAAAAAGAGAGAGAGAGAGAACTGCTAATCTAGAGAAATTATGTAAAGAGATAGAGCTTTTAGGAATACTAATACAGGTCTGCTTGATTAATTCCATTGCAGGATGGTAGATTACATATATACTTCAGTAGAATTTTCCTTGGGAGTTGAAACTGTTTTGTCTTTTTTTTCTTTGTGATCCCTACACTTAGCATAGTGCCCAGCATCTAAGGAGATAATACTTGTGCTTTTAGGATTTACTGAATGATTGACAAGGACCACACAATTATTAAAATATTGACTTTCTTTAACACAATTTGTAGGTGCTGAAGCTAAATAGAAAATTAAAAAAATTTTTTTCTTGTTCTAGATCTGTAATTTCTAGAGTAGCATAGTGCCCAGCACATAAGGAGATAATACTTGTGCTTTTGTGATTTACTGAATGCTTGACAAGGACCATACAATTATTAAAATATTGACATTCTCTTAACAATTTGTAAGTGCTGAAGCTAAATAGAAAATTAAAAGAAAATTTTTTTTCCTGTTCTTGATCTGCAATTTCATGAGTTTTAGAAATTTTTAGCATAAAAGTTCTACCAATGAGGAATATCATAGCCAACCTCTGTAATTGCAAGTTTTAGAAAATAGCCTGGGGACAAAAAGTTTAATTGATTTGCCCACAGTCACCCTAGTTCTGACAAATGAACTTTTGGTCTAATCTTAATGGGGCTAAGAATGTGTCCAATCCCACTCTGTTCAGTATGGAGGGCTTTAACTTGTTTTGTTTTCAACCTGGATCAGTTTGCCTTTCTTAGGAAATTCAGAAATGTTGGGAGCAGCATCTTATCCCAGACGCTAAACACAATAATGCTGAATGTAGTGTGGATACACCATTAGTTTAGCCCCATTGTAGCTCAGAAATTTTGAGTTCAAGAGATCTACCAGACTCAATCATCCCACTAACTAGAATTATGGCTATGAGTTCCACATCCAGCAGCCATTTGGTTATAAAAGCATAAATACTCTATAAAAAAGAAAAAGAGTCTCTTAGACTAGGGATATGGTCAGGGTCCATATTCAATTAGTTAACATGAGGCTAGAAAAAAGAATGTGATACACAGAGAGGAAAAATACAAAGATAAGATTCTGTGAGCTAATTTAAGCTTTTCAGCATGAGGAGATAGTGAGGGAATTTTCAAGGACATTTTGCTTAGAAGACTTGGAAACTTTTTGCTGTTGAATTCTCAGACAGCATAAGAGCAATTAAAAATGTAACAAAATGTTTCCTAAGTGAAATGGTAAAAAAGGGACAACAGAAGAGTGATTATTTTTTTCCTTAGTAGCACTGGCATATTTTCTTAAACATAATTCATCCCCACTTTATTTTTAAAAATCCTAATGGCTTATAAGTTCTGTGGTTGGAATTTCTATTAATGAAGAATATTTGCCCTCAGGAATCACTATGAAAATATATTTAAGGTATCCAGATGTTTTACCCATCACTTTCACATAGCCATAGAATGCTTTTCTAATGTAATTACAGTGATAATTACCAATTAGTCCACAAAATGTTTCAGAAAATGGGTCCAAGAAAAATGTGTATTATATAGTATTAGAGAAGTTTAGATTGCACAAGTTATGTCAACTGCACTTAATGCTTTTTTTTGCATGTGTACAATGGATTAAACTCAACAACCTTAACTAACCAAGTAGCTGCATGCCATTAGCTGGAAGGATGAGCAAAATCCACATATTTAAATGAAATCTCTGATCTTTTTTGATTTGCAGAAATAGTTGGGCAGGTAAAGTTGTGTGGAGAAAACAAGAAATGATTTAATGCTGAGGTTATTTTACAAAGAATGCATTTTTTTTTGCTTATTATTCACATGATTTCCTTCCAAAGTCATGTGTCTTTACACAAAGCATACCAACTAACATGATTGTGTACTGTTTCCTTCCAAATTTATGATGATGGGTTTGGTAAATTGCTTTAGATCAAAATCATTAGGAGGAAAATAAAATATTTAAACTAAAAATTGTTCAATCTAAGGAAAAAAATCATAATTTCCTTTATTTTTTTCTATCTTGGGAAATTATTATTATTCTCACTGGTTGCTAAGCACTAACATGAACAACCTGGGACCCCCTAGTCAAATGCTAATTAAGAGTTATCTTCATAGAAAAATATTTATGTTAAAGAAGAATCATAGTTAGGCTAATAAACCCCACAGTGTCACTTTAAGACATGCAATTACAGTAATCAATTTCCATGAATGTCTGTGGAAATCCATTTTTTTAGGAATGCAATATCAATAGAAGATGAATGGCCATTTGTTTCATGACCATTTTCATTATTATTTGAATACTATATTTAAAACTCTGTCTGCACAGTCAGGAAATGAAAAGTTTGTCCCTAGGCAGCTCTCCATCTTATGTCAACGAGGAAGAAAAATTGCTTTATACAAAAATCAGCTATATATATTTATATTTATTTTCATGTAAAGTTTTTCCATTATAATCTTCAACAGAACAATTTCCTCTTTTACTTTCCTTTAGATTATCCAAAAACCCATGTTGTTTGAGTTGAGATGTTAATATTTTATATAAAACTTTCTTTTTTTCTTCACTATTTAACTTCAGTCCCTTTAATAATTTTCTCATTTCATGAAATAAAACCTGGTCATCATTTTGTATTTGTTTTCTAAAATCATTGGTTTGCTATTGACTTTACATTATGTTTTCTACTCATTTATGGCATCTTTTTTGGGGGGAGTGGGCATAGGGCCCAGCATATAGTAAATGCTAAATAAATGTTCATTGTTGTCTCCTTTTTAAATTATTAGCAGGGATTAACCTAATTTGTAGCATGTAGGTAATTTTTTAAAAATAGCTGTCTTAAGAATTCTAGAATGAGACCCAAGAGAATTTTCATATTCATTGATGAGTAATGGGGACAAAGTTTAAAAAGTATAGAACTCATGGATAATAAACTACAAGGTAAGCTTGATCCTTTTTTTTTTTTTCCTTCTCATTTGGTTTAGGTCAACTTGCATATAGTCACACAGACAGATACCCAGCTGGACTGTACTATCAGAACCATTAATTTAAATTGCCTTCATAATAGATTTTCTAGATACAACATAATCATTTCTATTGTTAAAGTGACCAAAAATAAATGGATTGTCCAACTTAGAATTTGCTGATTTAACATATGAAGATAGTCTAATTTTGGGGGGAAATCTTTTTTCTTATAAATTAACATATGAGTAATTTAATTAGTGATTAGTGACTAGTGATAAAATGTTTAGCATATATAAGAGTACATTATTTTTAATCTAATTCTTAGTAATATGGAGGAATTTATTATGGAGGCCTATATTATATATAAACAGCATAACAAAAATAACTATAAAAATATAAAAAGGCTTATTTCTGAAGAATAACTACAATTTACAAAACCTTTCAAATATATTATGTGATACTGACCTAATCACTCTGTGGGATAGGAAGGACAGGTATAACAATCCATACCTTACAGATGAGGAAACTAAGACTCCAAGAGCTTTAAAAACCATAGAGAGGCAAGTGTTGTCTCTGATACTAGCTATATGAATGTGGACAATTTACTTAATCTCTCTGGTGTTTTTCTGCATGTATATGACTGTCAAAATCAATTAATCAACAAGCATTTATTTAGTGCCAACTGTGTGTCAGACGCTATGCTAGGCACTGGGGAATACAAATACAATGAATCAAAGAATCTTGAATCCCAAAAGATTAGAATTTGAATATACATTTCCATACTAAGACCAGAAAGTGAATCTGGAAATGATCTTGCTTTCTTGTGCCCTACAGAAAATTTATATTATGTAGAACAGTCATTTAAAAAAAAAAAAAAGGTCCAAGAACATCCTATACTAGGTCTCTAAACACCTAGTCAGTCAGGCAAAGCATTAATGGAGTGGATCTGGTGAAGTCAGCATTAATATCAAGTGCTCTACCACAGCAGCTTACAATACAATGCGTGCTACACAGGTAGAGACCAGAACTTCCTCTGTTCAAATTCAGCATGGTGATTCAGGGAGGGATTTTTAAAAAGTGCTCATCTCCCAGACATATTCCAAAAGGAGTGACTCAGTGATTTACTACATTTGTGAACCTCAAGCAATTTTTATCAGTGATTTTCTTCTTTTGGTTTTTGAAACAGAAATACTTAAATGTGTTTGCCCAGAAGCAAGCTCAGGCAAAGGTTACAATATTTGTTTGTGGTTCACCCTCTCCAAATTACTTGCAAATGTATTCAAACACAATATAGGAAGATACTTCATTTCTTTGCAAATAATGGTTTGTGGTGTCCTGCAAAAAAGGGTGAGGTGCATCAAGCATAAACGGGAAAAAACACATTGGTTTAGAAGCCCATAAATCCTTATTTGAATCTGCCAACCTGAAAGCCTGGAAAAACTGTTTTTCCTAAATGCTATGTCTGATTAAGTCATACCATTAAATGACAGCTGAACTTTAACATTAATATGATATTATTTAAATAACTGCATGATTTTTTTACACTAAAAATGATGAATGATTTCTGGACAGCTCAATTGACATAAAGCAGGAGGCCCCTTTAATGAGATTTGACAAAATGGAGACATATGCAGAATATTTGTTACAGCTCATATCGCAGGAGCCTTGCTGGGGAAGCTTTGGAGGGTTGGTATTTTTATTATTATTGTCTATGGGCACTGAAGCATCTCTTTCAATTGCCAGTTCCTTTCTCTGTGGATTTTGAATTTAGCTTTTGTTATTTACATATTATTCTTAATCAGAGAATTTGGTAAGGTACAGTTCAGAGTTGAGACTGTGAGAAAGCTGTGAAATGGAGATTCAGAGTGGAGTCAAGTCAACATTTGCTGCCAGAGTATACAGGGAACAGAAGAAATGATTTTGATGAGGCTTAAAGGGGGAGAACATCAGTCTTTAAGTCAAAATTATTCCATTTACATTTGTTGTTATAGTCATGCTAGTGATAAATGAATAACTTAGCTAAGCAAGTTTTGGCAAATTATTTTAAATCAATATGTAGTCAATGGGGATTTTGGACATTTGAAAAGATCTGTAGGACCAGCTCTTTCGGTGATGTTTTAAGAACAGCCTCTATTAATTTTGTCTATCCAAGTACAATTCCTAAGTATGTATGTACCTCCCATCCCCACCCCATCTGGAGAACAAATAAAAAGTGACTTAATGTAGTTTTATGTTGAAGATGTCTTTTTTGAAAGATTTTGAAAGAGCAATGATCCCCTGTCAAATATTTTCAAGTAACTGATTAAATTTTAAGACTGATAGAAATGTTCTAGATAAAAGCAAAACACCTTTCCTTGATTCAGAACACTGTCTTTCACTTATTTTCCTATATTCCCATATAGTTTTTCTATCAAATACAGATAAAAAACATATGAAGTTCTGAAATGCATCCACCAGTATTTATAAATTCAAATCAGAATAGCTCATATTTTAAAAATCAGACTATATATATATATATATATATATATACACACACATATATATGTATATATATAATGTGTATACACACAAACACATCCATTCATCCATATATTAAGGAGTGAATATTTTCATTGACCTTATCTCTAAATTAAAGGGGAAAAAAAGAGTTGATTTGCCATTTCATTATGTGCCCGAGGATGGCAAAAACCATAATGTCTACATAAGAAGGAAGCTAGTAATATAGGAAATGAAATCAGATTGTTTCTGCCATGGGATCTACCTCAAGCAATGAAGAAATATTTTATGTCTAATACTAATTCTTTTGCCCACAAACAGGAGGCATCCTCTTTACTCTTGTGAAAATTTTAATCTGATTTATTCAACAAATCCAAACAAGAGTTAATACCTGCGCATAGTCATTTCAAAATAGTCATTTGACACAGGATAGCAAAACTATAAATGAGTACATCTGTAAAATGCCAATTTGCAATTAGATGAAAAACATGGAATAAAAAAGAAGCTGATCCCTACCTTGCTCTTACCTTCGCAACATTCCTGTCAAGATCCGAGAACTTTTTCCCAAGTTAGCATCTGTTTCTCGAAGCTAAGGATATAAATATGTATTAAAAACAAGGTTTCATACAACTAACATTGTTTTAAAATGAGTTAGTTATTGATATTTTTATTTCATACTGAGGAAACATCATATAGAATATCTAAAGATACTAAGAAACTACCAAAAAAAGAGAGAGAGAGAGAGAGAAGAAAAATACCAAACCTAACCAAACACTCACAGTGACACCTTAATGAACTCTTAAAAATCTTTGGTTCAGAGAAATGACTATGATAGATAATCTCAAAAGCAATAAAAGATGGAATATATGGAACACATTAAAAGATGGAATATATGAATTTGAACTGGAGAAAATGCAAATGTCTTAGAGTCTGACAAAGTTTAATACACATTTGGTAGTCATTTTTCAATTTATGAATGTGCAAATTCCCAAAACATAAGCAGGAATAAAATGAACAGAAGGAAAATGAGATTAAACATTTTAGCAGTTTTTTATTTTTATTTTTTTAAATACTCTGGATAGAGGGAAATAAAGCATTCCTAGAACTTCCCTCAGTAGACTGTTTTTTCAAACTCTATAATAAAGTGCCACAAACAAATAAATAAATAAATATTCACTTGGGGTGTTCCAAGGTGAAGAGTTAAAGGAAGAAACTCTTACTTTTTTCATTCTTTCCTCATTCAAAAAGTCCAATATTCTTTAGACAATTCTTTAGAATCATGTGGCCATTTACAGGGATGCCATTATTACTTAATTTCTGTATACCAGGTCATGCATTATTACATTTGCAAAAAGGCTACAAGGTACCCAACTCACCCTTTCCCGAGCACGTTGTATCTTCTCCCTGTCATGACTGAGGTTTTCCAACATCTCCTGGCCAATTTGCTCTGCATTATAAACAGAAGTTTAAATAATGAAAAAAAAAAATCCCTATGCATGTGAGCAGCCTTCAAAATGTCAAATTAAAATGGCTGTAGAAACTAACTTCAGAAAACACTGCTATATTAGGTTAACAGGGAAACATTCTGATTCCCATAATTGAAAAATAAAATATTTTCCCAAGTAAATATTTTAGATATGATTTACTATATCATTAGACAAATGTTGACTAAAATCATCTTCTGGATACTTGCCCTCTTCCCTGGTTTCAGAGATATCAGTTTATCCTTTAAAAAAAAAATATTCTAATAGAATGTAGGTTCCTGAGGACAGAGACTTTTATCATTTTATCTCCAAATGTTTGGCAAATAATAGATACTTAATAAATACTTGTTAAATTGAATTCATAGTCTGTTCATATTTTTTCTGCCCCAAAAAGGTTAGATGTCTACACCCATAAAATGACAAGTTGCAATTAGATGAGAAACTTAGATGAAAAACATGGAATAAAAAATTTCTCAGGCTCTGTCCTTGGATTATTTTTCTTCTCTCAATGCAATTTCCCTTAGCAATTTCATTTAATTCCATGTTTTCAATAATAATTTCTTGGATGATTTACAAATCTAGACAGACAGCCCTGACCTCTTTTCTTAGCCTTAGACCTATCAGTTCTATTGCCTAGGACATCTCCATTTGGATTTTGCATAAGCACCTCAGAATATATGTGTTCAAAACCAACTTTGTAATCTTTAATTCTAAAGCTGCTCCTGTGCTTATGAATTTACTATTTATGTTAATGGCACCATCATTTTACAATGTCTCCCATCTTAAAAACCGTGGTGCAACCTTTCACTTTTTGTTTATGTCTCTTATTCAATCAGCTTTTAATTTCTACTTCTCAATAGCTAACAAATCTGTAGCCTTAGGCCACCCTAATTATATAGCCCAAATGCTACTTACTTGGCCTATTGCTGCAGTTTCCTAAGAGGTCTTTCTATTTTTCTTTCACATTTATACTGCTGCAATAAAGCTTAAGAATACAGTCAGATAATTCTTTAGCTCAAGAATCTCCAGTAGATCTCTATTGCCTATTAAGCAAAGTTCAAACTCCTTTGCCTTTGATGCTACCTTGCTCTAGTAATTGAACTTGGATATTTTTTCTCCTTTATTCCTACTATCAATTAGAACAGAAGAATTCAATTTATAATGTGAATATATACATAATGAATATATAAAACATGAATTTATATTATATATATGTAATATATATATATATAACATGAATATATATAATATGAATTTCCTTACCTTGTTTCTAAGTTTCTAAGTTCTTAGTTTCTAAGACTTCCTGAGATCTTGAAAGTCATATCAACCATATTTTTTTATGTCTATACTTTTATTTATTAACAATAATTACATATACAATTTGCACAATTGTAAGAAAATCTGAATTTGGAGACAGATATTCAACCTTCCTCCCCACTTAAATAGCATATCTTGTTCAAATTCTCAAACTGTTTAAATTTATTAATAATTTTGGCCACTAAAAGTACAGATTCTAAATGCAAATAGCTAAACCACAACTACCAAATCTTCTAACACTATCATAGAATGTTCTACTTATTAATTATAAATAAATCAGGACACTAGCATTTGATCTTCAAGGCAACTAAACAATTCTATTAAGAAAAAATAGCAATTGATATGTTTTAAGATATGAACTTTTTGTTGTAATGGTACTGAAGAATCATTCCAATGATGATTTAAAATAACTGATATATAATGACAAATGTTTTCAAAATTAATGTTTCCCAAGACAACAATGTAATAGAGAGATCCCAGAATCAGGAGTCAGAAGACTCAGATTCCAGTCTTGGCTCTTTGTACTTTCTAGTCATAAAATGTTGGCCAAGTCACTTAGATCTCTCCTGGGCCTCTGTTTTGTTTTTTTTTTTTGTGGAAAAAGATAACTCTTTCTTTACAGTTATGTTGTGAGAAATGAAAATACTTAAGTGAAGATGCTTTGAAAGGTGAAAAACAGTATACATAAATACAACACTATTATTACTGATTTGGAGAGTAGTAAAGTGATACTCTCTCTGCAGTTCACTGTCAAAAACTACAGCCAGTTTTGCACCTTAGGATACATTACTAAATGCAAGGAAGGAATGGGAAGTGTGTCTTCAGCTTTCTGACCACAAATTGGCATCCCCATTATATTATCTTCTCTCAGCTGATTTGCAGCTATTTTTAGCTATATACAATGCCTCCCCAAGGTAAAATGTGGTAAGATAGGTGGTTTTTTAGTGCAGAAACTATACAGGACTATAGATGATAGAGAAGTAGGAGTATGGGATTTTATCTCTATGTCCACAATAAACAATAACCCAAAATACTGTTAAACTTAATCATCGTCATTTGCAATGCATGCTTTTTTACTAAGACTTATCATAACAAAATAATGATTTTATTTCTCTTTAACAATACCCATGGAAGCTATTACTATACTAATAATTTAATTTATAGTTGTTTTTTTTCTCCAATGAAACTCAAAATACCTTACATATTTTGTATAATATCCAGGGACTCAATTTTCTGGTAAATGCTCAAAGCCTTATTTATCTGGGAAAAACAGGAATGGATTGCTACCTTCAAGTAATCCATAACAAAAAATGGGATTTATGAAAAATTTAGTGATTCTCCATTAAAACAACAAAAATAGTAACTGATATTTATACAGAGTTTTAAGATTTTCAAAGTGCTTTATCATTACATTATCTCATTTGGTTCTTACAGAAGATCAGGGCTACAGTAGTCCCTTTTCCCCTTTCAACTATTTTTTTTTTTAAATAAATAAGGACACTAAAGGCGAAAGAGTTTAAATGACTTGTCCAGCAAACATCAGAGGTAGGATTGATACTCAGATGTCTAAACTTCAGGTGTAACATTTGCTGTACTACATCATGATGTCCCCCTACTCACAAAATGGATCAATGGTACAATTGGTATGTTATGGAACATCTGGACTGTAGACAATTCTAACAAGTTCCCAGGAGCTATTAATGCTATTTACTATGTAGATTCATTTTACGAGCAAGGCTGATACATTGAAAGAACTCTCTGTATTTGATAAAAAGTTGGGAAAGTTGGAGGGATTTTATAGGGAAGGAAGGAAGGAAGGAATCAAAAAGTATTTACTAAGTACTTACTATGTGCAAAGTGCTGTCCTAAATGCAAGGAATCCAAAGAGAAATGCAAGATAGTCTCTGCTCTCAAGGCCTTCATATTTTAGTGGAGTGGGAGAAGAAAGACAACAAAAGATAACTCCTATAGGAGGCTGTATCCACAAATGATATGAGTCCCATGGTCCTTAGTATATGATGGTGGAAAATGTAATAATGCATCTATCAAGCTCTTTACACTGATAAAACTTTATTTCTTTTTTTTTTAATTTTATTTTATTTAATAATAACTTTGTATTGACAGAATCCATGCCAGGATAATTTTTATACAACATTATCCCTTGCAATCACTTATGTTTCGTTTTTTCCCCTCCCTCCCTCCACCCCCCCCCAAGATGGCAAGCAGTCCTATATATGTTAAATATGTTGCAGTATATCCTAGATACAATACATATTTGCAGAACCGAACAGTTCTCCCGCTGCACAGGGAGAATTGGATTCAGAAGGTAAAAATAACTCGGGAAGAAAATCAAAAATGCAAATAGTTCACATTCGTTTCCCAGTGTTCCTTCTTTGGGTGCAGCTGTTTCTGTCCATCATTTATCCATTGAAACTCAGTTAAGTCTCTTTGTCATAGAAATCCACTTCCATCAGAATACATCCTCATACAATATCGTTGTCGAAGTGTATAATGATCTCCTGGTTCAACTCATCTCACTTAGCATCAGTCCATGTAGGTCTCTCCAAGCCTCTCTGTATTCATCCTGCTGGTCATTCCTTACAAAGCAATAATATTCCATAACATTCATATACCACAATTTACCCAGCCATTCTCCAATTGATGGGCATCCATTAATTTTCCAGTTTCTAGCCACTACAAACAGGGCTGCCACAAACATTTTGGCACATAAAAGTCCCTTTCCCTTCTTTAGTATTTCTTTGGGATATAAGCCCAATAGAAACACTGCTGGATCAAAGGGTATGCACAGTTTGATAACTTTTTGGGCATAATTCCAGATTGCTCTCCAGAATGGCTGGATTCGTTCACAACTCCACCAACAATGCATCAGTGTCCCCGTTTTCCCGCATCCCCTCCAACATTCATCATTATTTTTTCCTGTCATCTTAGCCAATCTGACAGGTGTGTAGTGATATCTCAGAGTTGTCTTAATTTGCATTTCTCTGATCAATAGTGATTTGGAACACTCTTTCATGTGAGTGGTAATAGTTTCAATTTCTTCATCTGAAAATTGTCTGTTCATATCCTTTGACCATTTATCAATTGGAGAATGGCTTGATTTCTTATAAATTTGAGTCAGTTCTCTATATATTTTGGAAATGAGGCCTTTATCAGAACCTTTAATTGTAAAGATGTTTTCCCAGTTTGTTGCTTCCCTACTAATCTTGTTTGCATTCGTTCTGTAAAACTTTATTTCTAATGCTGAACCATTTGACATTACCAAGGACTTTGATGGTGATTTTCTTTTTGAGCTTTTTGATAGCGATGGCTACTGAGGCAGGGCTTGAGAACCTGAAGAAGTATTTCTCAGGAAGTATCTCTACAAGAGTATCTCCATGAAAACTTCAGGGGATTGGCCTGAAGCAGAGGCTTGAATGAAAGTAGGGTCAGTGCTCTGAAGGGTTGGTGTATATGGGCTGCTATTTTCAAGCCACAAGCTCAGGGACCTGGGCTGTTTCCATTTGGATCTGAAAGGTGGCAGTGATGAAGGCGATAGGAATGGTTTGACTTGCTTGGCACATACCACCATATGTCTGTTCCTCTCATGGTTTCTTGCTACTTTAACTGGGCTGATTTGCCTGGCCTGTGGGCCATAATGACTGAGTAATTGGTAGGTATGGCTGGCTCTTTCTCCACAGAGGATGCTCACAGCTGTTTTCTGCTTTCCCAAGGAATTTTATGGATCTAAGTAGTCTGGCTAGATACCTTAGGGATATCATCCACCTATCTGGCAAAAATTAAAATATTAACAGAAGTATATGTATCTCAGTGCTGGCATCCAAATTTAATGGGATTTGTTGGGTATGGAATTCCAGTTTCATTCGTGCCATGTTGCTTTAAAATTTTAATGTTCTAATAAAGAAAATTCCAGGTGAAACTATATTAGAAACACTTACCTTTATAGAATGGAAAATATGCACACATAGAATGTTATGAGTGGTTTTTCATACTATGTGCCAAAGTAAAAAATAGATTAGGGACATGATTTATTCATTTATTTTTATGTAAAAAGGTCCCAAAAGTATCTTGGGCAAGATGATGCTAAATCAACAACTATTAGTAAGTTAGGGATTATTCCATTAAGTTTTCCTGCAATAATCAAGGTATTAATAAAATTGAAGTTTAAGACTATATAACTCTGACAATGTGACAGTCTTTCAGTTTGCAAATATTCACTAACACCAAAAGAAGAGAAAACTGTTGGCTAAAACCAATGGTTTTACATGATGCTCAGTACCTGAAACTTTCAAATTCATCTTAAAGAACAATTTTAGAGTGGAAATACCTATGCTATATTCATTTGAAATAATAATTTGAGAAAACTAATTTGAGAAAACATGGATTTATACGGTACTTTACAATACAGCCACTTGACAGTCTCTTTCTAACAAAACTGACCTGGTCCTGCTAGTGAAAAGACTCACATGAAGAAGAATTTCTTTAGATCTTTTAGATCTTTAGATCTTTTTAATCTATTTAGATCATTTTCTAAATGTACCCTTTAGATAAAAATCCAAAGCATCCATTTCTCTTTTTTTAAGTTTTTTTTTTTAAAAATTATTATTATAGCTTTTTATTTACAAGATATATGCATGGATAATTTTTCAGCATTGACAATTGCAAAACCTCTTGTTCCAATTTTTCCCCTCCTTCCCCCCAACCTCTCCCAGATGGCAGGTTGACCAATACATATTAAATATGTTAAAGTATATGTTAAATACAATATATGTATACATGTCCATACAGTTATTTTGCTGTACAAAAGAATTGGACCTTGAAATAATGTACAATTAACCAGTGAAGGAAATCAAAAATGCAAGCGAACAAAAACAAGAGGGATTGGGAATTCTATATAGTGGTTCATATTCATCTCCCAGAGTTCTTTCCCTGGGTGTAGCTGGTTCAGTTCATTATTGCTCCATTGGAACTGATTTGGTTCATCTCATTGTTGAAGAGGGCCACGTCCATCAGAATTGATCATCATATAGTCAAAGAATCCATTTCACATCTATTGCTTCTGATTATCAAAAAGGAGACAGGGAATATCACAAATGGCTACAAGGCTAATACCTATGAATCCTTCTAATATGTATTTGGTTTGGGGTTAACCTGATAAATATAATTAGTATGAGAAGATAGGAATGTTCCAAACTTATTTAATGTTCTAATGTTATTGATTGGAACAACAGTGAACTCAGCTTTCCAGTATCAATAACTGTCTCTAATTAGACAGATTCAAGCCACTGACCACTTCTCCAGCAATGAGGCCACAAACAGACTGTGTTGAAAGACACTAATTTTTTCCTGGCACATGTATAATTAATAATTTTCTTTTAATATATTTTCTTAAGGATGTGGTTTCCAAAGAATTATCTGAAAAAAGAGGATAGTCATTTGAATTTTCTTTACAGGAGTAAAAGTAGGACATAATATTATTTTCTGCCATTCCAAAAAATAAAATAAAATAAATTAACTATTTTGTTGGGAGTTTGTGCCATACAATAAAAAGTCCAAAATTTTCAGAGATACATTTTAGATTAGGAGGTCACAATGAATCTGTAGGGCAGATAATGAAGAGAAGGGCAGTTTTAGTAAGAGCAGATCTTCAAGCATTGGTATACATATATACATACATACATGTATATCTATGTATCAATATATATATATATATATACACTATATATTTGATACTTTACATTATAAATAGAAAATGGTATGATCACCTCTATCTTTATTTTAAATTTAAAAGTATTTAATATTCTAGTTTTTTTTTTAAATTGCCCTCATTTGCCTCTCCTCTCTGCAACTATTATACAAAAAGTTATCTCTAATAACAGAAATTGAACAATTAAAAAGAGAAAAAGTAGTTCAGCAAAATCAATAAACATATAAGATATGTCTGTCTCTGTCAGTGTTCCTTTTCAAAGAAGGAAAGAAAGTGCTTTCTTATGTCTCTTTTTCAGGATCAATTTAGCTATTATGTATCATTTAATTTTGATTTGTTGTCATTTCCTCATTATGTCATCATTGCATATATTGTTTTTCTTGGTTTTGTTTATTTCACTCCTTATCAGTTCATGTTTCTCTCCATCTTGATATTCATAGTTTCTTATGTTATACTATTATTCCATCATGTTAGTATACTGTATTGGTAAGCAATTCTCCATTCAATAGACATTGATTTTGTTTCCAGTGCTTTGCTATTACAAATACCTAACTAACTCCTAAGACCAGACTATATTTCATATCCCCTCCAGCTATCTTGCCCTCCATACAGGCCATATTTCTTTTTACCCTTCTAGGGCTATTTTACTCTGCTTCATAGGATTATTCCCCTCCAGACATTTTATATAATCCATTTCCCCAAGCCTGGAGGAAGCTTTGGAAATTCTAATGGAAAAGTCAACCTATCTTGATTAGTAAGCAGATGAATAAACGAATGAATGAAAGATCAAGGATTTACCAAGTGCTTATTATGTGCCAGGCACTGTGTTATATAAAACTCCCATATTCAATAACTCTAGTGGTAATCACTCCAGGATCACATATAAAATTCTCTGGCTTTCAAAGGCTTTAATAACTTGGGACTTTCCTACTTTTCTAGTCTTCTAACATCTTACTTCCCTTCACATCCTCTGTTATGCAGTAATACTAACTTCCCTTTTGATTCTGGCACAAAATATTCCCATTTCCCGGTTTGTACACTGTCACTGGCTGTTCCCCATGCCTAGAATGTTTCTCTTCATCTCTGACTCATGGCTTCCCTGATTTCTTTCAAGTCTCAGTTAAAATCCAACCTTCTACAAGAAATCTTTTCTAATCCTTCTTAATGCTATTGTCTTTCCCTCTGTGATTATCTCTAATTTTTTATGTATTTTATATCTTGATTGTACATCACTATTTGCATGTTTTCTTTCCCATTAGACTGTGAGCTTTTTAAAGCAGAGAGGTGTTTTTGCCTTTCTTCATATCCCCAGCTCTTTTCACAGTGCCTGGAACTTAGCAAGTATTAAATAAATGTTTTTTAACTGATGAACAAATACAAGCAAGACAATTGATGCTCTCAAGGAGCTTTCATTCGAATGTTGGAAGAGAACACATGAATGGAGGATGGAAAGCAGAGTGGTATTTGCCCAGTGAGATAGGTTGGGAGGGTGTATGCAGGCTTGGTTCTAGACAAGTTAAGGCAAAAGTTTAGTTTCTGAGCCCAAGTACCCAGATGTAGAGTACAGGTAGTGGTGGGGAAGAGGTGATTATAAAGAGAATATCAAGTGGATGAAGCATGATGAGGAAATGGCCAGGAAGTGACTGCAAACTTATACGGTCAGGTACAGAACATGTGTCATCCAGATCATTCTTGCTATAAGTATAGTACATCAATCTCACCTTTATTCTATAAATTTTACCCTTTGCTCTGAGCACAATCATCAAATTAATACTACTATTTCTTTTGGCAAGGCTTGTTTATGCATCACTTTGATATCCTTTTCTCCTCAGAGCTAAACTCCCTTATCTAGCTATCACTACCATAAGATATTTGAGGGTAGGGATTATTTCATTTTTGATATTTGTATTTCTACTATGTAGTATAATGAATATAGTAAGTATTAATAGATTTTATTTTTTCAATTATGTTTTCATTCAAAAAGAAATATTATAAATATGAAGCTATACATAGCATCCTAGTTTTACATTTTTATATTACATATAATATGTAACAGTGGATCAAATATAATATATTAATAATATAACATATTGTTGTTTATGATGTAATATTTATAATATTTACTATCACTAGATTGCCAATTAATATAAGTTCTAAATTGAATTCCAGAGTAATTGGACCAACTCGCAGCTCTAACAACAGTGTACCTGTCTTTCCACAACTCCTCCTTTCAACAAAAGATAACATCTTTTGTTATCATTGACAATTTATTGTCACAAAAATCTAACGCTTTAAGGATAGAAGAATTTCTGATAGGTCTCTATCAGGTCTAATATGGACCTGGGTTAAATTAATCTTGTGAAGGTGGAAATTGCTTTGTTGCTCAGTAAACCAAAGAAGGCATAAATCACAGGAGAAAACAGTTAACTAACAAATACCTTTAAACATTCTGTAGAAGCACTTTTCTTACAGTGAGAATATCTGACTTTAATTCAATAAATACTTATTAAGTGCTCATTATGGGCAAAACATTGTGCAGGTGCTACAAAGGCAGACATAAAAAGCTCTTACTCTCAAGGAACCTGTTCTTCTGGGTAGATAAAACATGTGCAAATAACATTAATTGAGGAGAAAGAACATTCTGGTCATGAGGATGAGTGAAGATTTTATGGGAAAGGTATCATCTCAATTGAATCTTGAAAACTCATAAAGATTTTGACAGATGGATAAAGAAGAAAAACATTACAGCAAAACATATCGAGGCAGAAGCGAGAATTTAAAGCTTCAGAATAGCTAGAACTTCAATTTGAGTAGAATATTGAGTCTTTGAAGGGAAGTGTTGCTGTATAAATCATGAAAGGTAGGTTATGGCCAGACTGTAAAGGGTTTTAAATACTAGACTGAGGAGTTTGTAATTTTTCCTAGATGCAATAGAGAGCCACTGAAGGATTTTGAGTAAAGTAAGGTTACAATGACTTGTATCTTAGGAATAGAATTTTGTCAGATATAGAAAGGCTTTTTATAGGACAGGAGAGAGATTGAAATCAGAAAGAAATATTAAGAGGCTATTGTAATGGTCCAAGTAAGAGGTGAAGGCCAAGTGTGTAGATAGAAGGGGACAGATATTAGAAATATTATGGAAGAAGAAGTAACAATATTTGGCAACAATATAGAAGTGGGAATGGGTGGAAGATATGCTGACAGAGAAGGACTAGTCAAAGACAAATCTAACATTATTAATTGGAATGAATATGGGAATGATAGTAGCCGCCATAAAAATAGGCAAGTTTGGAGTCTTCTGTTTACAGGGGAAGACAACTGATTCTATTATGAACAATTGAACATTAGGTGTGAATGAGATATTTAGGAGGATATAGCTGACAGGCAATGGATGATTCAGGTCTGTTATTCAGTGAAATAATAAGGATTGGCTACATAGATTTGTGAGTCTTCAGCACAGAGGTTTTACTCTAAGGTTGCTATTCCTTCTTCTAATTTCATTATATCCAACTGTGGCAATACCATTTCCCAGATTCAAAACCTTGGTATTGTCACTGAAAAAAATCTCCCTCAACTAATTTTTTTAACCCAAGTTAGTTATTATCAGTTCCTACTTACATCTGCACAGTACTTCCTCAGTGAATCACTTCCTCTAATCCATTCTTTGAATTCCCACTAGAATAAGCTTTCATGCCACTCTTTGCTCAAATATCTCCATTGGTTCCCTTTTACTTGTTAAATTGTTAGTGCTTTCAGTCTCCAGAAATTTGTATTCTTTCGTATATTCCTCTGTATTAATTAAATATCATGGAGAGCAAATGACTGTTTTGTTTTTATCATGATAGCCATAGTGCATGGAACAGTGACTTGCACACAGTAGGTGCTTAATAATTATTTGCGGGACTACATTCCTATTCAAACTCTTCTCTGTGGCCTTCATGGCTTTTTACAATCTGGAATCTTCCTAAATTTTCATCATTAATTCTTATTATTCTCCTTCATACACTTATAGTCAAGTCAAATGGGAGAACTTTTTGCCTCCCCAGTATTGCCTCTGGACCTTCCCCTTAGGCTATAATGCTCCCAATACTTCTCTTTCAATTGCTAACGGTGCCCTTATGTTACCCTCTGGGTACAAGCCAAAGTGGATTGGGATATACCCCATACAGATCTCATACATTTGTAGTTCAGACCAAGCTATTTATTGCCCATGCCTGAGTATGGCTAACCCCCCAATCCTGTTCTAACGCCACCATATCCATGAAGCTTTCTTAATCCTACCGTGAGGCACGACCTCCACCACTGTAAAACACAGGAATTACACATATTTTTGTTTTTACCTCTCTTATGTACTTATAATTATCTATGAGTTCCCATTATTCTTATTAATATATATGTGTTATACCTACTAGACAATGAAATAGATGAATATTGGTATTAGGTTTTAACTAAACTTTCTGGTCTCCTGGCATCTTACTCAGTGATCTTTTAGTGAATGTTCACCATTCATGTAATTCTAGGCATTGGCATGTTTTTTGAAACCAGTGATGATGACAAATTTATGGAAATGTGCAAGTGTTTTATAAAGTGATGTTTAATTCATACCATCTTGGGAGGAATATGATAAAACATTTACTCTGCAAAATTTAAGATACTTGTCTTAAACATTATCATTTAAGCAGCCAAAAGAAAAATACTGTATATTACATTTTGCTTGAAGTTTACCAACTCTATCACTAAAGCAATTAAAAAAATAAATCACCACTGCTATTTTTGTTGAAATCAGAGTTATAGTGCTTCCTCTTTGTTACCTGAACATAATTAGCAAACACCAGTCCCAGTAGATATCAGTCAATGAAACTGTTAACAAATAATGATGCTTTCTTATGAACAAGTACTATGGAAACTGATGCTTTTAAACAAAAAGAGTCATGTATGTTACAGCTACATTCAAAAACATGGAAAATGAGAGTGTTTTGTTTTAGGAAACAAGACCAGATTAGCAAGGGCCCTTTCTACAATTCCAGAAGGAATGTAAAAGCTAATAAGAGAGTAGTAGGAAGTCGGAGTGGACAAAATTATCAAAAACACATACTAAAACTCTATTGTAAAATCTGTAAAACTTATACATGTTTAACAGATTAGTAAGAAGAGAGATCCAGATGTCAAGAACGTGCTATGTATTCCTAAAATGTGTATCACTAACAGATGACTAGGAGGTAATGTAATGCCAGAGAAACTGAGGCAAGATAGAGATTAGGGAGTTATATTTTATTTGAAAGGGAGAGATTTATTGGGACTAAATGGATCGATGGTTTGGTCCCAGGGCTGAATGAGACTATCCTCTCCCAGAATCCAGCCAACAATGTTAGTTCTCAATGGTATTTTTAATATATATCTCAGATATAGGGGGTAGTCAGAGGCAGGGGCAGAGTCAGTGTGCTAAGAGCTGGATGGGACTCAGGCAGGGTGGGGGTAGGCATCTGACATTCTGGGACTAGGAGAGGCATTCTGATAAGTAAGGAAGGGCGAAGAGAGAAGGTCTTTTATCCTTATCAAATATTCTGATGATTAGGAGGGAGGGGTGATATTGCAGGATTGAACAGAACAATTAGGAACTGAGGCAAAACAATTCAGGGAAACCAAGGCAGGACAATTTAGGGAAAATGAGTCAGGATAATAAAAGAGAACTGTGGCAAACCAGTAATTGAATAGAAATTGTTTTAGATGATATAGTAAATAAAAATTCCTGGCAATTTAGAATCATAGAATTTTAGAACTGGGGAAAAAACCTCATAAATCATGTGAGCCTATTCCTTCATTTGTCTATGGTTCAGAGAAGTTAACTGAGGTGCTCAAGGATACACACCTAGTTAATGGCAAAGATAAGACTAGAACCCTATGATTCCTAAGTCCAAGTTTAGTGCTTTCTCCACTAAATCTGACTGCTCAGAATCAAATGTTATAATCATAGAGCATTATAAGACTTGGTAAGAAAAAACTTTTCGTTTTAATAAGCATCTAAAAGGTAAATGTATAAGAGGATACCATTGAGTATTGAGTTCTATCTCACTTTCCCTGTCAATCCCAACAACAATAATGGTAACAACAAAATCTTTGGGAAGCCAATGGTATTCAGTTCACAAAATTTGGGGTCATAATGAAGGCGAGTGCTCCTTATTAAGGACGAAATTGTCAAAAAGTTATAGAAGATTCATAATTCTCCTCCCAAACCTATTGGGAATACTAGAAATTCATATTACTTAACTTCAGTTGTATGACATGCAGCCTTACAAGAAGGGAATGACTCACTAGAAAGTTCTGACATATAGAAAGAAGCAGGTGAGAAAATAAAGACATTTAACTATTATTTGTTCAAGCTGAGACATTACTGGAATTTTTGGCCTGCATATCTCTTGTTTCTTTAAATACTTTTCTGGCCTTAATTTTATCCTGAATATGAATTGAACATGGAAAACCTACACTTGGCTTGACCTTATAATATAGGCTTCATATCTTACATATCACTAAATTAACCAGGTCAAATGTAAATAGCTACTTAAGAAAAAACCCTATTAACAAAAAGATGTAATCCTCTTTTTAAAAACCAATTTGTGCACAATAATCTATATTCCTCTGATCCAAATACGCCAACCCATCACAAAATACTTTTATTATTATGAAATATTTAAAAACACATTTGGAATGGGAAATATTCTTATAACTCTAAAGTATTGGTTTTCTTAATTGGGAAAAATAATTTGGTTCAATTTAACAAGCATTTATTAAACACCTACTTTGTGGAATGATAAGATAAAAATAGAACAAATTCTGATTTCAGAGAATTTATATTCTACTAGGAAACAGTAGGATCAGATAAGCAATATACCAGTGACACAGATTACAAACCTTCAGTGTCTTAGTGGACATTGTTAGATGTTAAATGGTCTTTATGATACAAGTATATATGACAAATAAACAGAAAATACATATGTAGATGTCTCTTGTCTAGAGAATGACCAACTCTCCCTCATGATGAGTCTCCAAACTAAAGAAAATGGAGAACTGAATGAAAGCTCCAAACTCCACAGCTGGACTGATATTTAAAAGCTTTTTAGCTGGATAAAGATTTTTGAAATTTGTATGGTTCTAGTGTAGCCATCAGGATCATGCTATATACCATGATAAGATGTTGAAGCAGAATTTTAGCAGAGACCCAAACTTAAAAACTTGGAATAATTGTTTACAAGCATTTCATTAAATCACTGAAATTCTGATGGGTTTTGAAAAACTTTTAAAAATTGTTTTTCTACATTTTTGAGCAAACAGAAGAAAACATGTAGGTCATCATAGCTAAGGTAGGAGTGAAGCAATAGGAAGCCCTTTGAGATTAGAAGGTACTAAATGGACAAGGACAGTCAGTTTGGGATTATTATATGAGAAGAGTAATAAATAGAGATTTATGATGGTCAGAGATAAATCATTCTCAGGAAAGTAGTAGGGGGACAGGGAAGGCCAAAAGAAAAGAGAAAAAAAATAATAGATTTTAGAAACTTAGACTTATGATTAGCGTTCAAGGATTTAAACTATGTAAAGTCTTAAGGTAGATCTTAAGACATAAAGGAATATTTTTAATATAGAATTATGAAATGAACAAGTTGATAGAGTCTTTTCATTTTTATTCCTAGCACTTGACACAATGACACTAAAAACAAACTCAAAAGCAAGATTTGATAGCACACAAAGAAAAGGAAAAATCTAGAAAAAAGGATAGATGACTACTATAGAACAGAAGATAGAAGTGTTACAGTGACAGCAAGTTATATCAATATTTAAGATCTCTGAGGCCAGCTAGATGGTGCAATGGATAAAGCACTAGCTCTGAAGTCAGAAAGATTTGAGTTCAAATACTTAACACTCCTGAGCTGTGTGACTCTAGGCAAGTCACTTAACCCCAGTTGCCTCAGGGGAAAAAAAAAGATTTCTGGGAAGCAAAAGAGCCCTAGATTAAACCAATAATTTTCTTGTTAATGAAAAATAAACATTATAGTGGAACAACAGGTTTTCTTTTTAAAAAAAAATAGTGATATATTCCAACATTAAAAGAAAGTCTAATTAAATAGACATTTTGACAATCTAAATTAAATGGTAACAGCTGGTCAATATTAGCTGACGGACAGTACAGAATTGTTCAATCTACATTATATACCTCAACAACGATACTGTTTGAGGATGTATTCTGATGGAAGTGGATCTCTTCGATAAAGAGAGCTAACTCAGTTCCAACTGATCAAGGATGGACAGAAGCAGCTACACCCAAAGAAAGAACACTGGGAAATGAATATAAACTGCTTGCATTTTTGTCTTTCTTCCCGGGTTATTTATACCTTCTGAATCCAATTCTCCCTGTGCAACAAGAAAACTGTTCGGTTCTGCACACATATATTGTATCTAGGATATACTGTAACCTATTCAACATGTATAGGACTGCTTGCCATCTGGGGGAGGGGGTGGAGGGAGGGAGGGGAAAAATCGGAACAGAAGTGAGTGCAAGGGATAATGCTGTAAAAAATTACCCTGGCATGGGTTCTGTCAATAAAAAGTTATTTAAAAAAAAAAAAAAAGAATTGCTCAATCTAGTAAAAAAGAAATACAATTTTGACCTCAAGACAATAGTACACAAGTAAATATAAAGCTGTTTTATTAAAACTACCCTATCCCCAGAAAAATAAATGGTACTGAGTATACTAAAGAAGACAAACAATACTTTAAGGTTGCTTTTTTAGCAATGGTGAGTCAAACAAAGCCCTTATTGTTTCTAAATACAATAGAGAATCTCTTAGGCCACATCAATTGGGCTGTATATTGAACCAATTAGCATAATTCTAAGAAGAATCTTTAATTATATCTCAATAGGTTCTAATAGAGAGAACCAAAATTATGTGTTTTACAGAATTTGATTAAGTGGAAGAGTGTTAAACAAAGGCCTCTGAGGTCCCTTCTGGATATCCAACGATCCTAAATTGAGATCAGATCTGAGGGATGGAGAAGATGGCATTCAAATTTGAATGAGCAAGATTTTATCATAAATTTATTCATCCAACAAATCTAAGGAGGATCTACCCTGTGCAAGACACTTCAGTGTAGTAAAGGTACATAGAACACAATTCTTATTTGGAATTAATATTTGAGAGCAAAAAGGAATAGCTATTTTTAAAAGAAGTCCCACAGAATATTATGGGCTGGATTGGATATGATTAGTAGGAGACAAAATGACAAATGATTGTTGGTCTGTTCCAGAGAAAAAGACAAAGAGAACTTGCGCAAACCCAGGAACTTCCTAGGCTAAGTAACACACTTCCTTACTCTTCTCTTTGCCACCCACAACTCCAGATTCTGTATTATATTTCAAGGATTTCATGCTGTTTCCACAGATTCTCACTTACTTTCCATCAGCCTGCTGACTTAAAAACTACTCATTTCTCATGAACGAATTCCAATCACCCATCTATCTCAGCTGCCTTGCTATAATTCTCATCCAGACATTCACAGGAGGTGGCAGCCTTTGATTCCACTGAGGGTTTGTCTACATTGAAGTTCAGTCATTCTCACTAACCTCTAGCTAAGTTATCCTACTCAAACCTCTCTTCACATTTTTTCCTTTGATTCATAGGGAATTTTCTCTTAAGTTAAAAAAAAATCCCCACCACCTTTGTATTCTAAGCATTCTCTTCCTGCCCATTGTAAACATCCTGTTATGAGTCATGTGCAATTTCCAACTGTAAGGGATCAATTTGTAGGATTGTTTCTCTCTTCCCACTCTGGGTTGGATTATGTATTCAAGGGAAAATTTAGGAAATGTAATGGAATTATAACTCTGAGGCTGAAAAATTTCCACTAAGGAATAAGTTATCCTTATGTCAGCTTTCTAGTCACAATATCCCTTCAAATTTTTCTACATCCATTTAATTTATGGAGAGTCTACCCCTACAAATGAATGAGCAATTCATAGTCCATCTATCAATTAAATTTCCATTTCTGTACAAGAATAGCCTTAGCATGGGCATTCATTTAGTATAAATAGTATAAATAAAATTAATATTATCAACAATCAAAGGGATGTTGATCTCACATAAGAGATTCTGTGACTTCTTTTGCATTAAAAGAGATGAGCTAGTCTGGCCTTTGAGATGCTAAAAAATGTGAAAGTTATTCAGGACTGTAGGATAGTAGGAAGGTATCTTCCTTTAAGATGATCGAGAAAATTGACACAAAGGGAGGTAAAGGGTCTAATTCAAGGTTGCATAGCTATAAGATGACAGCTGGGATTCCAGCCTAGGTCCTATTTATGAGGTTTAGATTTGGGGTACCCAAATGAAATTAGGGTATCTGGTGGTCAGGGAGTTAAATGAGGTCTAGTGGCAGGTTCAGGGGTCAGGATAGGTTTCAGCACAAGGGTAGGGAGTTTTGGGGACTCCCTTCTGGCGCACAGAGATCCTCTGTAAAGGAATTTACAGACCTGAAAACCTAAATTAAAAGAGGTTTATTATGGGGATTGGAAATAAGGTTAAAGTCTGGTTAGGGAAATAGGTGAGGGTAAAGAGAGCATAGCACTGGAAAGAGTATTCCAGAAGCTCCTTGGGATGCCAACCATGATATAGCTGGCATGTTTGGAACCTCTGCAAAGAGAGGATTTTAGTTTGGCTCATTTTATAATGAGAGATTTAGCTAAAAGGGGCCCATGGGTGGAGTCCCAAGTTGGATTTCAGCTAAGGCTAGAATTTGAATTGAATCCAATGAATTTTAGGACTGAGCCAACCCACCCAGATAACAAAGATGAAACTGTTTGTCCTTCAGGCGGGGTCCCTCACTGAGGCAGAATTGAATAAGATTTTCTCCTTTAAGGATTTTCAGAATTTCAGGATTCTCTCTTCACTATAACACAGAATCCAATGATCTTTGTAATGCAGTGTTGGTCAATTATACTGTTTTAATTAGTACAAGGCTCTGTAATTTTGTTGGAGTAGCAGCTCCTTTCCCCAATGCAGATTAATACAATTCTTCTAAAATTTAGCTTATCTGGTTCTCAAATACTGTTGAGCTGGTACTCAAAAGACATTCTAGGCAGGAAGTGCCTAATAGAGCTTATGTTCATCTGAGATGATCATATTCTGGAATCCAGGATCACTTCCACATCTCAGAGAGAAAGTAATGAGGGAATTTTAATAAGCATTAATAGGTCAAGATTTTTTTTTAATTTTTTTTTTTTTTAAATTCTAGATCTGAACCCTTTCTCAAGTCAGGATGAGATTTTGACTACAGTCAAAGAGTCAGAAATAAGAGGTCAGAGTTGACTATTAGTTAAGTTTTACAGAGAATTTACTCCAAATTCTATCCAAATTCTAGAAAAGAAAGAAAAAATACCTTTAAATCCAAGGTGGAATGTGCATATTGAAGGCTTGAAATGGATGTTTCAGTGTAACACTAAAGCTGTTTACATAAGAAATGTAATGTGATCTACCTGGTAGAAGTTAAGATGATTGGGAACACAAGGAAACATTCAGTGAATTTTAACTGGGAAAGCCAGGTGAGAGAAAGAGCTTTCTAATAGCGAAGGTTTCATTCAAGTACCACCTGTCACTGCTAAGTGCTTAGTAAAGGCCTGTCAACTGAAGGAATACATAGCAAATCCTATGAAATAAGAAGATTATTGTTTGCTGGACCTACATTTCTATTACCAAAGTTTAGAGTTGGCAAGATAGTAAGGATATGCTATCTGAAAAAATCTGTTGAAGAGAGACCCTCTCTTAAGACACTTCATCTACCTTGCATCCCTCCTTTCTGGCTTTCTAGCACCCTATCTCACTTAATAAAAAGGTGGTAGGGAGGAACGAGTTAGCCAGAATAAGATAATTTGGCTTTGCATGATGTCAGTACCACTTCCTAACTATGTGATCTTGGGCACCTTACCCTAAGTCCTTCTGAATCTTTTACCTTATCTTTAAAATGAGGATTCATTGTCACCATTTCACTTGTACTACCCAACACAAAGAGTGGCTCTGAGGACCAAATAAGATTAGATAAGTAACACCCTACATAAATACAAGCTATTATTATTATAGTATGTGCTCAGTAAATACTTGATTTAATTTTGTTTCAAATTACTGGTATCAATACAGTGCATGGTGGGCTATGAGCATTGTAAGCAACATTCAACAACAAAATAAAACCCAAACTTCTTTTCTCCTTACAAACTGGAGAGCTCACAAAGCAGGTGGACAGCTCAGCAACCTAGAAACTGCCTCATACAACTCCTTCTCTGAATACGAATTAGCAATGGGTAGCAGCAGCATATTTATGAGGTCTCTTGCCTGGTCCTTTCCTCCTGTGAATGCTGTATAATTCATTGCGTGCGCCCTGACCCTAGTGCGCTCCTGTTCTGACAAATCATACTTGATTAAGACAAATCTTTATTAGTTAGCTAGTCAACTTCCCCATTTATCATGGGCAAATCCTATTCTCCTTTTCAGGTACAGGAGAAGTGACTGAAACACTCAAACAGAAAACAAAAACAAAAATATACCACATGTTATGGGCGGTTAAGTCAAAACAGAAGTCAGGAACAAATTTAAAAACAAAGATTTAATAGGTATAAATTATAACCTGCTGCCAAACTAAAATACCACTAAATATTCAACTGGCCTAAGGAAATGTTGATTAGTTAGTCTTTTTAGGAATCTTCATCTCCTACTTGAAAACAAAATGCCATATTTGGGGGTGGGGGAAAGACTTGTGAAGAATTGCAAAATACTAGTTAAAAAAAATTTTTTTTAAAGGACTTTAAAGGAGATTCTTCAAGGCTTCTAGCAAAATGAAAATCCTCTTAAAAGTAAAAATATTGAAGAAGGCAATGAATTCAAAATTATTCATATATCTTTGGCACCATAGGAAAATGCATCACTTTTTTGAAGACTGTGGCATTTTTTTTCTTTATGAAATTCAATGTAATGTTGATTTAGCCCAAAGAAACTAAAACCCTGAAGGTTTTAAGTGTGCTTTAGAAAAGTGGCACTACTAGCCCTTGTTCTGGAGATGGCAGGATTTGCGGAGCCCTCACTTGATGCTCTCACCAATTTAGGATGATGACACTTTCCTCAGTATTGACTTAAATACTAGTTAGTCCCACAATATTTGCAAGTGGGTGAAATAAGAAAACACCTTTTGACATGTTTCAAAGGTACTCTAGTTTCCTGGAGGTGGAATCTGGAGTCAACCCCAAATTCCTGTATTTTAAGAAAATTGGTTTTAAGGAAATTTTTATAACTTCACTCTTATACCTTATTTTTAAAGAGGAAAAAAAAATCTTCTAAGTACTAAACTTTTTCTTAGGAAAGCATACAGTTCCATTTTAAAGTCTTTTTTTCACTTTCACAAAACAGAAATTTCATCTAACCTTCACATGTGCAGGGAAAGATAAACTGGAAAGGGCTCTCTCTGGGCTTGGAGACAAGAAAATCTGTGTTTGAATCCCATCTGGGATTCCTAGCCAAATATCCCTTTATCTATTGAATCTCAGTTTCCTCATTTGCAAATGGAAAAAATATTAACTTGAACTACTTATCTACTAGGTCATTTTTGCTAGAATAGCACTCTGTAAACTACAATTCTCAACAGATCTTTTCCTTTCAGTTTTGCCAACATTGGTAAAGTCCATGGTAATGAATATAAAAGGGGAATACTTTGTGTGCAACAGTTTTCATGACATTTTTATTTATGCTACAAAATGTTAGTAATATCTTAAATAATTTTTGTTTTATGTGTTATTTTACTGAAGTGTCCAAGAGTTAAGCTAAAAGCACTTGTACTTGTTGTGCTGTATTCTATTTCATCAAGTTTCCCATTCAGAGAATGTGAACGTGGATATATACACGTTTACATATATACAAACATATTACATATACATAATACTACATATATTACATAAAAGTTAGGAAACAGAAGAGGAAAAAGGATGAAAAGATGCAAAAGAGGTCATTAACTTTTAGAGAGTTACAGAGCAGTGTCTGGAACATGAAAGACACTGAGTTCCAGAAAGCTCAAGTGGTTTGTCTGAGTTCACCAAATGAGTCAGTGAAAGAAATGAACTTGAACCCAACTCTTCCAAATACAAGTATAGAAATATTTTCATTGAACTACAAATGCAATGGTTAGAGTTTTAACTTCTTTTTAACACATACATATGTGCTTGGCACATATGAAAAGTTCTTGGTACATGAAAAATGCTTGGCATAAAAGACTTCAAAAGGACACCTAGAACACTGGGTCATGTGCTGATAATTCTGTAAGCCGGTTATTGATTATGCCTATGATTTTCATAAGGATATATTTAAAGCATTATGTAAAGAAAATATGAAAATGACAAGATTCATTTTTTTAAAAAATGCCTTTTCTAACTAAAAAAACACAGAAATGTTAAGTAGTCAGTAGTATGATAACACAGAGCTTTTAAATCCTTGTTGCTTTTTGTATGTTCATTTCCCAATTTTCCCAATTTTTCTCTCCTAATATATTTGGGGAAAACAACAATAATAACAAAACAGAATAATTTATCCTTTTCTACATTATAGATTATTGTTAGAGCCTAAAGGGACCTTGGAAACCATCATTCCAATTTCCTTATTTTACAGATCAATAAACTGTGTCCCAAAGAAATTTGGCAATATGCCTAAGATAAAACTACTAGAGAGTGGCAGGGACAAGATTGGAATCCAGGTCTTATGGATCTCAGGTCAGTGTTAGTTACACTTATATAATTTTTTAAAAATAATAGCATTGCTAATTTTAGACATTTTTTTTTAAAACTGAGTTTCTCAGTCTGATAATGGATGTCATTATGCATAACTCATATACACACAGGAATATAAAATAAATAAGAAGAGAAACATAAGTAATTGGAGATGGTGATTTTTCAGTTTTAACATGATACTGATCTGTAATGGGTTCTGCATAATGAAATAACAGAGTGGGCTGTTTCATTTTCTAAATGACAAATGATAGTATAGAAGGCTAAGAAAGGACTAGGATAGGGAGAAAAAATAAAAGTTAGGAAACAGAAGAGGAAAAAGGATGAAAAGATGCAAAAGAGGTCATTAACTTTTAGAGAGTTACAGAGCAGTGTCTGGGACATGAAAGACACTGAGTTCCAGAAAGCTCAAGTGGTTTGTCTGAGTTCACCAAATGAGTCAGTGAAAGAAATGGAACTTGAACCCAACTCTTCCAAATACAAGTATAGAAATGTTTTCATTGAATTACAAATACAGTGGTTAGAGTTGTAACTTCTTTTTAACAGTTTATCTGATCTCTAAATATTAGAGTAAAGGAATCTTCAGGCTAGGGTTCCTTCAAGTGTATGATCTTATCAGTAGGCATTCATAATGGACAATCTCTTCCTGTAAATAAAATTAAATCCTTATTTTACTGTGTTTGAACCCAAAAGTCATGAAAATATAAATCTGTGCCCATTAATAGCCTAAGAAATCAATCACTAATTTGGGGGCATGGTATAAAGAGAAAACTTATTTCTTAAATATTGTTTATTTCCTGAAGTAGGCAATAACCTTTTTGAATTCTGGAGAGGGATTTCAGATATGGGGCATATTCAGATACAGTTTTTGTTTGTAAAAAAATATACTTGTCTATAAAAATGACACCAAAGATTCAATAGTTCTTTGGAGAGTGAAAATTAAAAATCTTAAATATTATTAAATATGCTTGACAGGATTACTTTAGCTTAGTAGACTTTCTACATAATTTTAGCAGATTAGGTACATATGATTGATACTTACAAGTCAAAACTCTATTCCTAGAAAGCAGAGAAAAAAATCAAATAATCTCACTGTTTTTAATTATTACACTTAACTATGAAGAAAAAGCAAATTCTTTGTATGAAATGATAATTTTGCAATAATATGTCAGATTGGTAAGTCAAAGCAATCTTAAAATTTGAATGGAAGTCTTTCGTAGAAAAACATAATTTTTTCTTCAAATTTTCAGAATGTGTTAAAATCGATGTCAGTGTCTCAGTAATTTCGCAGTTTAAAAAACAGTTAGAAATGTAATGACTACACTACACTTGATTAAAGCATTTACAGCTCTAATCAAAAACTGACAGCAAGATCAAAGATGTTAACTTAAATCTCTCTTCTAATTATGTTTAAAATGCCACACCTCAGGCCTGTCTCTCCTCTTCTTTTTCAAACCAAATTCTGCTTAAGAAAGATCTAACACTTCTTAACAGTTCATTATCCAATAAAACTATTCAAAGCTTAAAAGCAGTCTACACAATTATTCAGGACCTCAGGGAGTCCACCGGTAGTCTTTATTACAGGACTTCATATTAAAACACCTTAATTATATTTGTCAAATGGATTTCATTAAAACCCATCGTCACTTTAATTTTCATATTTTGACAGTGCTGGCATAGGCATTATTACCACCTGCCAAGCTATGAACTACAACAAAATTATTGAATTCCTTCAAATACTAAGCAATTGCTTTTGTACCTGACTGCGAGTTATTCCCTGTGTGGGGGAATTGACTACAATTAGGAACAAGGATTAAAATTTCCCTACCTAAAACACAGTCTACATATATGTCAACTACAGGTGTATGGACTATCAACCTACATCCATGCCAGGTTTCAAGAAGTACTTTATAAAGGGTGAAACACAGGCTTTGCAGGGCATCTGAATAGCAAAGCCAGGACATCAAACAGAATGTGGTGCACTTTAATAGTATCACAGCCATTAGGAAAGGACAGGACATTTTAAACTCCTATTCATTATGCTGACATCTTTCTGAAATAGACTGATTTTTCTGGTCACTTACTTGAAAGCCAATTTTATTTGTTTGAGTCAAAGGAACTAACACTACTGAAAAACTGAAAAAAAAATACATTATTTTCCCCTTTTAACTGTATTATATATTCTTTACTAAGAGGCTGCATGCCACAGTGCATGGATTGTTTTATGTTGCATCCTCTGACAGTACAATGAGGCCTACAGAATCCTACTCAGAATATTTTTAAATATATGAGACAAATTTAATAGAATTATAAAGAAAATAAGTGTTATTGAAATATAATTATTAAGTGGCAGTTTAGAGGTACAGTGAATAAAGTGCTGGATTTGAAGACTCTTCTTCATTAGTTCAAATTCAACTTCAGATTCTTACTAGCATATGGCTCTGGACAAGTCACTTAATCCTGTTCACCTCCGTTTTCTCACTTACAAAATGAGCTGGTGAAGGAAATGGCAAATCACACTCCAATGTAGGGGAAAAAATAAAAATTAGGAAACAGAAGAGGAAAAAGCATGAAAAGCAAAGGAAATCATTAACTTTTAGAGGGTGATGGAGCAGTGTCTGGGACATGAAGAACACTAAGATCCAGAAAGTTCAAATGATTTGTCTGAGTTCACCCAATAAGTCAATGGAAGAAATGGAACTTGAACTCAGTTCCCCCAACTACTAGTATAGAAACGTTTTCATTGAACTACAAATACAGGCAGTTGTTAAAGTTTTAACTTCTTTTTAACAGAAAACCCCAAATCAAATTATGAAGAATCAGACACAATTGAGAAAATGTCTGAACAAACAACAAATATGCTAGAAACTATGTGAAATACTTTACAAATATTTACCTTATATGAGTCTCATAACAAGCATGGGTCAAAGATGCTACTGTTATTCCCATTTTACAATTTAGGAAATTGAGATAAACAGAGATTAAGTTACTTGCCTAGGACCATACAACTAGAAGTGCCTGAGACCACATTTAGACTCAAATCTTCTGATTACAGACCCAGTACTCTATGAACTGCACCACTTATGTTTCCCAGGACCTGTCTTAGAGTCAGGAAAATGTGGGTCATGTCTCTGCTCTGAGACTTTTTAGTATATGACCACGGATCACTTAACCTCACATCACTCTAAGACTAAAAAGTCAGTTGCTGATCCCCTGGAAGGTGCTGGTGAACCAGGAAACTACACAACCACAAAATCATGGGTTTCCTACTCCTCCCCAAACATGTTTATATCAGATTGCTAATTTGACTAGTTCCAATATTTCTTTAAAATGTTGGGGTCTATCCTAAATTTTGGTTTCTTTCTCTGATGACATTTTTATAGCCTTATGTAATCCATAAGAGAATTTCTGTACGAACCCATTAGCTAACACAACATACAATTTTTTCAAGCATTTGAGATTATATTCTATAACAATAGAATGAGGATAGCAAAGGAGGATGGGCTTTAAAAAAATCATCATAAGAAATAAAAAGCAGAGAGATTTCTGCCCTATGTCTAACATTAACACTGCTTTGTACAGTGGTCTCAAGAGTAACATTCTCCTTGTGTTATGAATATTTAAAATCTTATTAAATAGTATTGTGAGTAAAGCTGAGATTTTAGAGAATAACTACTGAAATCACAAGGCATTCAGAAGATTAAAAATGCTTATTGATTTACAATTCTAAGATTTCATAGAGTTTCTTTGGGAAAAAACAGCACTTTTCATAAAGGGAAAATTCTTTATAGACTGTGACATTATATTGCTGCTATCATTGTAGAATTAATACTCTCTTCCTTCCCCCCATGTAAATCATAAACATATACATTATCCAATTCTACTCATCTTTTAAAGTCCCAGTTAAATGCTACCATTTCGACAAAACTTGCCCAGATTCCTCAGAGGAAGGGAGGTATACTGTTAATAGACCACTGGGCCTACAATCATGAGGACTTGAGTTCAAATCCAGTCTTAGACATTTGCTAGCTATGATCCTTGTCATGTAACTAAACCTCTATTTATCTCAATTTCCTCCACTGTAAAAAGGGATTAATAATAGTATCTACCTGTCCAACAGTTGGAGAATGGCTGAATAAATTATGGTATACGAATGTTATGGAATATTATTGTTCTATAAGAAATGACCAGCGAGATAATTTTACAGAGGCTCGGAGAGACTTACATTAACTGATGCTAAATGAAGTGAGCAGAACCAGGAGAACATTGTATGCGACAACAATAAGACTATACGAAAATCAATTTTGACAGATGTGGCTCTCTTCAATAATGAGATGATTCAGGGCAGTTCCAATGATCTTATGATGGAGAGTCATTTGCACCTAGAGAGAGTGCTGTGGGATATGAGTGTGGACCACAGCATGGCATTTTCATGCTTTTTTGTTGTTATTCACTTGCATTTTATTTTCTTTCTCATTTTTTTCCTTTTTGATCTGATTTTTCTTGTGCAGCATGATAATTATATAAATATATAAACATATATTGAATTTAATTATATTTTAACATGTTTAACATATGTTGGATTACTTGTCATCTAGGGGAGTGGAGGGGATGGAGGGAAAGGAGGGAAAAATTTGGAAAACAAGGTTTTGCAAGGATCAATGTTAAAAAGTTATCCATGCATGTGTTTTAAAAATAAAAAGCTGCAATAAAAAAATAAAAAATAAAAAAATTAATAGCATCTGCCTCACAAGGTAAAGTTCAAATGATATAATATTTGGAGACTGTTTAGCACAATGCCTGGAACCCTTTGTAAGCTGGCATAGTAGACACTTCATAAATGCTTATTCCTTTCTTCTTCCATCCTCTCCTAAATATATCACCATTTTCAACAGCAGAATCTCTCTCCCTTCTGATCTACAGTTATTTGTTTGCCTCTACTATTTCTTGCAAATTATACTTTATTGTAGTTATTTGCAATACTCCTGATCAAGCTGGCTTTCTCACAAGATTCTCTATCCCTTAAGCCCTTTCTCTTTCCATTAAGAGGCCCCTGGAAACCAATATTGCACAGCTTTCTTAGTGAATCCTTGGAATTTTTAGTGAAAGCTATGTAGCAATTTTTTCTCTCAACAAACAGAAAATTCCTTAAGGATACTGATAAAAAATCATATCTTCACCTTTCTACTAGTCTCCCTATCTTCAAACACAATATTCTGTACTTATATACATAACAGTACAATATACTCACTAAATGTTTATTGTCATTAATAAAAACGGATGTGTTTCTAGTCAAACAAATAATCTACCCCTAATCTTGGCCCCTCTCCAAGCTATAATCAGTTAGCGGGACTTCACCTTCACCTTCTCTCTCCCCCTCTTCTCTCTACTTTCCCCTCTCCATCTTTTCTCTTTCCTTTCCCCTTTCTTCCCCTTTTCTCCCTCCCCCCTACCACTCTCCCTCTCTGTTCAACCACCATAACTTCATGTTTAAAATGTGACCATGCACAGAAATGGTCATATTTTAGACCCCAGTGTTTTGTAACTAAAATTGGGGGGAATCAAAAATTATGGTTAATTATCAGTAAATTCTTGATTTATGTACCATTTTTTTGTATACCTATTTCATATATTTATATACCTGGGATTATATAAAATTTTCTTCAGCAAAAAGGGTCTTGAGTAAAAAAAGTTTTAAGAAGCCTACCCCTCAATCAACATTCTGTCTCAGATTCTAGAATTCCAAGCTATGGCTATATCATTGCATATTCATTTGTATCCTCTGTTGAACTGTAAGAGTAGGGATGATTTCTTACTCCTTAATGTATTTTCCAGAGTGTTTTACCCCTAGAATGCATTCAGATAAGATTTTTTAAATATAAAGTAAAAACATTCAGAACAATATACTAATAGAAGCTGAAATTCCATTTTTTATGCCAAAAATACATTTAAGTTTGTTATTACATATCCCCATTATCCTTTCTAAGTATGAATTGTTTTATTTTTGGTCCATTTCTTCTCTCTCTATATTTCCAATTGTATATGCCATCATGGACATAGGTATGTCAGAGGAACATAAGACAAATATTTTATCTTAGAATATCATCCAAGGAAGTTGCTCAAAAACCAGGAAGTAAAAACCACCAGAACAAGTAGTAATTTATTTGAAGTCACTATTACTAAAAATTACAAAACACATGGAATTTTCTCACTAGAAAAAACAAATAATGTCTCTTATTTTGAAATGTTCCTCAAGGAATGCTTCAAAAATGTGACTGGTTGTAGGGCCTGTTCTAGGATATTTGAAGTTTATTTGATACAAATAGAGGACTACAGAACCCCTACTGACACAAAAGTCATGAGGTGCCTATAAGTTTATGAATACTGCATTTTGTACATTTTGAATGCAATATGTGTTATCATGGTGCTCGAATGCCAGATTTGATTCTGGCAATAAAATGAGACAAGTCCTGAGGACCTCATGGTAATCTATTTTATGCTAACAATTTCCCCTCAGGGGAACTGTGACTAAAGTTTCTGGTCATCCACAACCGTTAACAATTTCCTATCTCTTTGGTAGATATTTCTGATAAGACGACAGGTTTAGAAATGGAAAATTGGGAATACCTTCTATAACTCTCTGACCTTAAGCAAAGATTATTGAAGACATAAGTTTTCTTAATGTGATGTTACTTCTGTAATTAAGAGTATTGAGCATGAACACCTAGAAAAGACATGGTTGTTAAATGTGATGACTGAGCTAGCACCAGGACACCTCAGAATCAGCCAGAGTCAGAATAAGCAAAAGTCCTCAGTCTTTATTCTTGGTCCTTAGACGCAGGATTGAACAGGATGGAAGCAGAATCTCCACTACCGCCTTCTCCCTAGTCTACTGCCAAAGTGTGTCTCTGGCTAGTCTTACTCCACCCCCTAGTCCCTCCTACAATCCTCTGTATACCCCAATCATTGAACCAGCACAGGATAGTGGGAAGGGCCATTTTCCAAGCATATGCCAATAGAGTATTGTCCAATCGGTAGTTAGCCTCAAGTGCTTGGCAGTCCTGACCTCAGTGCATCGACTCAATAGTTTCAGGTCTCTACAGTTAAAAGGTGATGGGTAAAATAGAAAATTAAATTAGGATGGCTTTTGGTAGTAATAGATCTCTATCTGGTCCTTCTTTGGTGAAGGTTTCATCAACTGGGACTTTAAAAAGGACTTTCACAATGTTCTTGCCTATGTCAAGGTAAAAATCTGGATTATCTGTCAGTTTCCTTGCTAAGGCTACCTTTAATTGTAAACCTTAGCCTGTTTTTTGACAAACTTTCTCTACAACATCTTCATAGTCCCAATCTTAAAGAAAAATATTTAGTCAAGAATAGAGACATCATCAAATATTTGAAGGCCAAAAATTAGTAAAGGGATTAGACTTGCCTCAAGCAGTTCCAGAAGGTAGAATAATAACCAAAGAAGTGAAGTTTCACCTCAACATGAGGGAAACATTACTAACAATTAGAATGGTCCACAAATAGATATCCCTTGCAAATCAGTGAATATGTTGTCAGTGATGGTATTGAACTAGAGGCTGCGGATACATCAGGTAGGGAAGAGTATACATTTGATAATCCCTCAGGTTCTTCCAATTCTGAGAAACTGATCTACTGCTGGCTTTATGTGTGGTCTAGGAAAAAGTCCTAGCTCTTTGCTGACTTTAGCAGCTTCCATAAATGCAATTATCATCTCTATACAGAAGATCCACAGTCCTATTTATCTAGTCCCAGAAACTCTCTTGACCTTCAGGCTTACATCTTCAAATGCCTCTTGAACAAACTGTCAATCAACATCTTAAACTCAACATACCCCAAACGAAGTCATTTCTTCCCCTGAATGCTCTTTTCATCCCAATTTCCCTATTACCCCAGAAGGCATCACCATCTTCCTATTCTCCTGAGTTCATTCTCTCTTTGACTCTTCATTGTCCCTCACATCCCCAATATATAATCTGTTGTATAAGTCCTGTCAATTCTACCTATGCATCATGTCTAGTGATGCTCTTCTGACATGGCTACCAACCTACAGGCTCTCATCATCTGAGGTCTGGGCTATTGTAAGAGCCTTCTGGTTTATTTCCCTGCCTCAAATTTCTTCCTATTCCTATCCATCCTTAAATCAGAAATGAAAGTGATCTTCTTAAAGCACAAGTCTGATCATGTTACCTCTCATCCCCTCCAATTTAATAAATATTAGTGATTCCATATTACTTCCAGTAATTTTAATCTGGATTTTAACCTAACCCCCTTCCTATTTTTCCAGTCTTCTTACAATTGTCTGCCAGATATTTACAATCCAATGATACTGGAGTGCTTTGCCATTTCTTTCTTTCACACATTTTACAGATAAGGAAACTGAAGCAAATAGGGTTAAATGACTTGTCCAGGATCACACAGCTAATATGTGTCTGATGCTATATTTGAACTTAAGAAAAAAGAGTCTTCTTGACTCCAGTCTATCCTATGAGCCACTTGGCTGCCCCAACATCTATACATCAGCTATTTAAGTGCCAAACACCAAGCTAAGTGTTTTACAATTATTATCTCTTTTGATATATTTTATTAGTACATAGCAATTTGTACGCCTTTTGAAAGTACAATCACTTTTTCTGCAGCCTTATTACAAAAACAAATAATATTTGACATTCATCTAAGTTATATATGAATAACCAGCCACAATAGTTCTGATTATTCATTGATAAACCTACGCTTTCATATAATGTTATCTGAATGATACTTCTATTGCAATGTTTCTAGAACACTGTAAATGGATTTGTTCTAAACTGAGCACTGTATTTAGCATTTGGACTACCTGTCAAGGTGATTACTCTCTTATATACAAAAGAATGTTGTATCCCCTTTAAAAAGATTGTTTAATTTAATAATAGTTCTAATTGATGAATCAATATTAAAATGATGTAGTCATCTCTCTCTTTTGGGACCTAACATGAATTACAAACTATTGCCAAAAATCCAATCTACTTAGTAATTTAATAGCTAATATTCATTTAGCATTTACTCTGTGCCAGGCATTGTGCTAAATTCTTTACAATGATCATCTTCTTTCATCATCAGAACAACCCCAGGAAGTAGGTGTTGTTATTATTATTATTATTGTTTTATAGGCCAATAGAAATTAAGTGGCTTGATCAGGATCACCCAGCTGGTGCCTGAGACTTCCTAATTCTAAACATAGAGCACTAGCCATTTTGTACCACCTAGCTGTCCCAACTAAAACCGTTACCTTTAAAATCTCTTACCTTTAAAAACTTAAAAAAAAAAACTTTTGTAGAAAAACATTTGTTGGAGGTCTGCTTTACTCTAGAATATTCTGATACCAAATTCCAAAAAGAAACTGCTACCCTGAGTTGCTGTATTATAAGTGGGAAGTGGGAGTGAAGTCCCAGGGTGAGACAAGGCAAAACTCAGTGATCAACTATGACCTTTCATCAACATTATAACTCCTGCTTCTTTTTCCAGTTCACAAAGATAAGAAATATATAGGTGTAGTTTACTTTCTCTATTTGATATGTTTCTGACAAGTTATCTACAAACTAATCTGGCTCCCTCATACCTTTCCAGTCTTCTTACATCTAAATCTCTGCCTCCCAATGGAGACTGGGATCTACTAGAACTGGCTTCTTTGCTGTTCCTTACATCCATCTCCAACTCCAGGCATTTTCACTGCTGTTCATACTTGAAACATTCTCTTTTTGTCATCTTGTTTCCCCTGAGTTCTTTTAATCCCTAATTAAATTTTCACTTTCCATATGAACCTTTTCTGATCTCCCTTTCTTTCCTCTTTTGTTTGACTCCTATATATATCTATCTACATTTATCCTACATATATTTATACATAGACACATAAGTATATACACAACTAAATATACAAAATTCACATATATGCATATCGTATATAATTTGTGCCTCACTGTATTCATGTTGCTTTCTCTATTAAACTAGGAGCTCCTTGAAAGCAGGGATTGCCTGTCTTTTGACTTTCTATGTGTCCTTAGTGCTTAGCAATGAGTGGCATTTAATAAATGCTTACAAACAACTCAGTTGTTGTTTTTTTAATTGAATACTTTAATACACTAATGGGGCTTGCTATTGAAAAGAACCATATAGTTCATTGAGTTCATAAGTACTGTGCCTAAAGGCCTAAGTTCCTAAGTAGATATATTTGCATTGTATAACTTAAATACTTTAAATGAGATATTTTCCTTCTGATTCTAAACTCCAACCTCATTAGGAAGAAAAGATGTGCTAACAAATACACTGGCATTATATTATTAATCTGAGATAGCACTGCACAGTAGAAAGGGGACTGGATTTGGAGGCAAAAGACTTGGGTTCCCAACCCAACTCTACTATCATTGTATGACATTAAACAAGTCCTTTAACCTCCCTAGGTTTCAGTTTCCTTATTTATGAAATGAGGGGAAGAAACTAGCTAATCTATAGGTCCCATCTAATGTTACATTTATGAACCTACACATTTTTTCTAAAGTGAAATTTTTTTTATTATATAATAATAAGATTGGTATGTCCTAACTAACATGCAGAAGAAAAGCTGCCTGGAGAAAGTGATAGTTGTCAACATTTATAAAGAAGGGAAAGAACCATAAACTGTTCTGCTATCTCTTGGTCTAACTTCCAAGATTCCAGAACAATACTTTCTCCCAAAGACAGAAAGTAAGCAAAACACAAATCAAACTGAGACTATGAATATTGGTCTGTTTGGGGGGCTTTTATAATGTCAGAGAAAAGTCAGTTAAAAAAAAAAAAATCTCAAAGCATTTAAGAAGGCTAAACCTAAACAAGAATGCCTAAAATTAAACTCTGCTCTTAATAAAAATCCTCATAAATAATAGTCCCTAATCACTGTCCCAAATAGCTTGCATTCATACCACTAAGTTTTTGATGCAATAACATCAATTATTGTATAAAAAGGATTGCTGTCCAGCCTTTGGATTCCTAGCTTGCTGGATTTAGGAGCTGTCAGACTGTTCCAGGGCTATTTGGTTCAGAAAAAAGCATGGCAATGTCAGTTCTTCACACTTCCATGAACAAGGGCAGTCGATGCATATGCATTATTACTAATTTGATTAATGAGTTTATCTTGATGCTTGCACACCCGATATAGATGTGGGTGGGTCATATTGCAGAAATCTGTTCTTGAGCAAAAGAATCTACTCATTTTGAAATGATTTGGTCATCTTTTAAAATGGTAATCATCAATAAGATTCACGAAAACAAACACTGGAAAATAAAAATCCTCTACAACTATCCATACTTGATACCTCAACAATATCTTGCTTTTTAAAATAACCATGTCAACTTTGATTAAGCCATTTTTAATTGTCAATGAAATTTTTTAATAAAAAAAGAAAGCCTTAATTGAAATGCTTGTAAAATCCTCTTACTTGGAAAGTTTCTGTGAGTTGATTAATTAAAAGCCTTTCACAGTTTTCATATTGATTGGCTTTGTGTTCTGAACCTTCTGTCTGTGGTGGAAGTCACATCCAGTCCTGAATGGGATGAGATGTAGGATTTTCTTGCTCTGAGTTTTCCAAAGACTTCTTCGGGATTGCCATTTTTTGTCTCCCTTTCTTAATGTAAAGACTGAGAGTGCTGCTTATTGAGCAGTTGATCTTTTATGCTGATGTGATTTGTCCTGGGATCCTAATTTCATCTTCTCCATATTATTGCTATTATTTTATTATAAAAAAGTTATACCAAAAAATAAAAATAAATACATCTAACAAAGACTTAGAAAGAAATGTGAACACATCTACACAATCTCTATAGCAGAAAGCATAAAAAAGAATTTGAAACATTTTTCAGTCACTGTGGTATTGAAATAGATCAGCATTGGTACATTGTAGTAGCAATAAGAGAAGACAACTATTAATTTGGGAGACTTGAACTACTTAGAAAATAAAGAAATAACATATTTCCAGGTCAAACTCCCCCCTCTCCCCTCCCTGCCCCTACAACACCGTCGTGTGGTGATTAAAGGTGCTTTATGATAAATGTTTTTACTCCAAAACAATGGATTTAAAACTGGTTTTTACTAGGCCTTACAGTAAGATAATGTTTCTCCTATCTTGCCCCAACAATTGGGGATTGCTAAAACATGAAAATTAAAATGATTTTTGTTCAGCATTTTCCCCCCATACAGAGACAAGATCTTCTTCTCTTCTTTTGAACCTTTCAGCATATTTGTCCAGCATTATTTTTTCATTCCCTTTTATCCCCGGGGCTCTCAATGTTTAAATAGCTCCCTCCCATGGAAAGCTTTGCACCAATATCGATCAACTCGGGCTGGAAGTTACCATGAGGCATTTTCAATAATCAGCCCAGCTGTTCAGAGAGTTTCTTGAATATAACCCTTAGGTAAACAGCATAATACAAGGAGAAGTTTTTCCCCAGCAGCTAGCCCATCTTTGCAATCTTAAGGATTGCTACTAATGCTTCACTAAACAAAGAACTTAATTCTGATTTTAACAATGGAAGCCATAGGCTAATTCAAACAAATCCCATCTTTGATTCACATAAGCAGAATGTGAGGGTTTTTTTTCTTTTAAAGATGCTTGCATTTCTGATTAACTTCTAAAGTAATATGTATTCCAATCAAAGCCACTTTTCATAGACCTGAAAAGCAGCTGTCTGCTAGACAACCTTCTAATCTCAGTATTTTTCTCTTTAAGTGTCCATATTCAGGTTTAAATTTATCCAAGTTAGATTTGATGTGTCAACCTTATTATAGACCTCCACACAAACCTACAGTAGAGCAAAGCAAATATAGACAATGAGATACTTGTCATTTTATTTTTCCTCAGAGTTCATTGTTTTGTTTATTTTTCTAAAGTGTTTATTTCTAAAGGAAAAGAGAGACCTTTACCTAAAACATCTAATTGTGCTTTGTTATTGGATAGCAAGAAGACCTTAATGGAAAACCCTGTATAAACATAAACTATGTATAAAGTAAAATGTAAAAATAGCTTTAGGTAACTACTCTGCACCCTGTAAACCCAATAATGTTCACACCCTTCAGTGGGCGAAGAATAAACACCATAAAAACAAACAGCCTTCTGAAATAGATGACTCCTATAAAGTGTGTAAATAGCACAAACTGTTGTGTCCTCAAAAAGACAAAACCCAAAGATTTTACATACACAATTCTTAATGCTTTTAGATGCCAGTAAAAAATCTTAAGGCAACAATTAAATGAAATACTTTAAACAAGAAACTGTCTCTATGGCCACTTTGAGATCTGGGCACAAGCATTCCAGTTTATTCTGTAGAACAAGGAATGACACACTGGAAACACTCCTTTAAAAGCTCCAATGGCTCCCCCACTCTCTCCAAATGCTTACTGAATGGAGTGCAAAGTTGTCAGCCTATCATCAGACGCCACAATCTAGGCCCAAAGTGACTCTGCCAAACCCCAGCTATTTCCCTATACTATTTAGGCAAACTAGACCCTTAACCTATCTTGAATTTATGATGAGTGTTTTCACCCCAATTTTTAAAAGCTCAGAAGACACTGAGTTCAGTCTTTCTGAGTTAGGAGTGATCCTTCCCTCTTGTTATCTTGGAGGACTTTGTTTTGCTTTTCTTATAGTATTTGTCATGAAAAAGTCAAATTTAGAACTAGAATGGAACTTAAGAGTTATCCAATTTCTTCATTTTACAGATGAAGATACTGAGACTTAGAGAGATGAAATGACTTATACAAGTTTGTCATAATAGGTTATTGCATGAGTTTCAAAGCTAGGCTCTCTTTTTCCAAATCTCACCTACTTTCCACTGCTCCATGCACCATTAAAATATTTTGTATATATAGCTTCCTTCCATACTTATAAGCATGTGAGGGGAACAATCTTTTTATTATTAAATTTATAAATTTTAGAACTAGAAACCTCTTTAAAAAAAAAATATTTGAGGAAATTGTGGTCCAAAAAAATGAATGGCTTACTCATGTTCCCTTGGTCACTCAGCAGCTGGGTTCTACTCCTTGAACTCAGCTCCTTTCACTCAAATTCAGTTTTTATCCCTAAAACACTTAGCATAGAATGATATCTATAATACATCCTAGTTATCTTTTGAATTAATGAAGAAAAGCATTTCATAAAGACAATCCTTTAAAACTGGCAAGTATGAACATGACAGAAGTAGTACTTTGTCTGGAAGATCTCTTTGACAGACAAATCACATTATAATCTTTATTTCTTCAATAGTACTAATGGAAGAATCTAAAAGTCAAGGGGTTAAGAAGAATTGAATTTATGAAATTTTAGCAATAATAACACAATTCTCTAAATCTTTAAAACTGAAAAAGCACTTTCCTCACAATTCTATGACGTGAAAGGTACAAATTTAGATCCAATTTTGGAGTAAGAAAATTGTGAAATGAAGTGAATTGCCCAATGTTACAAACCTGGTAAATTTCAGAATGGGTATTATAAGCCCAAAGCTTCTTACTTAGGGAATTACAGCTACAGAATGCAAGCTTTTCCCTCCTTCACCAGATGCCATTCCTGCTGAATTTTAAGTCAGATTTTGTAGAAAAATCAGATATGGCTCACAAATTCAATTGAAATTAAGGAAAAAAGGGGGAGTTTAGAGAGCTCAAAAAATCACAAGAAAATTTAAACTTAAGTCTGATACCTGGGGAAAGATAATTATACAGTAAATTTTAAAAAGCGTTATCTAGTATAGAGTTGGGTGATGAAAACAAATAGCACAACTAGTTTCTTAGTTATATGTTCATAAATCTGGAAATGCAATCACTTCTCCAAGAAAGGATACATACCACTTAGCCTTTAAAATGGAGAAATTATCAAGAATATACCATGCCTTTATCTAGGAATTTGAAGAGTCACTGGAAGGAATGTGATGGTATTGATAAGCCTTTGTGAAAGAAACTGCCTGCATTGTCAAGTGACTTACAACTTGAGGCATGATACAAAAATGAGAATTAAACAGCTCAGCAGAGTATAGTCAACATTATACAGGAGAGTTCCTTCAGGGCAATACATATAGCTGCTAGAAACACCAACCAAGAAATGGACAATCAGGATCTCCAAAGAGATGAGTCACCCTGAGGAGCTCAAGAGGACCAGTCTGGATTCTGAGCCTTGAATAGAAGCCATATGGCTACAGGCAAGGAACATGTTGCTCTCTTCCACAAAGTAAATTTCAAATGTATACCCTGCTAAAGCAGGATTTAGGAAACAATGGCTAATAAAGAAATACAATTTTAGAAAGATCTCAGAACATTTGCAGGATCACTGGGTACATAAATACCAGATTCACTGCTTTGATAATTATAAAGGGGAAAAATTTTAGTCATTAAATTCTGAAGATAACTATGCAATCTGAAAAAAAACAAATAAATTTTGTTATTTTATTTTATTTTTTTTTGTCAACTGAATGATTGGTAATGCAGGATATGTTTCTGAACTCACACAATTTACTAATTCCATTACCTTCTTTGGAGGTAGCTCAGACTTTCTGGGACAATAGATTTCTCTGTCCCTTCAAGTTCTCTGCCACAGCTCCCATCTCTCTCTCATCTAACTTCCTTTCTGGCTTTCCATTGTCCTACTGTGTTTTTCCTTTTGTCATGCTTTACCACCAGCCAAATTTGTCTGTTTGAGCTCAACAAAAATAATTTCCCCTCTCTAGCAAGATGCAGTATCATCCTGATATACTTCAGAGTTTTATAAATGAGTGAAAAAAATTCCATTACAGACTTGCTTTGTGCAAAGCAATGGGGACACCAATAAAAAAGCAAGGAAGGCCTAGCTTTCAGGAGCTAGAATATGTCTAGACAGTTTCAGCTACAAGTCAGATGTTAAGTCCTTGATTACTTTAGGTTACATTATCTCAAACATAATTTCTATCAGTAAAACTATATCAGCTTCTGATATTGAATAATTTGATGGTGCTAATGACTTTGGCATTGAGAATATTCTTCTAATTTTCCTTGGCTGTGACTGCTAAGTATGCAACACTTATAGAGCAAGTTCCCTGGTAACACCTGTATAACATCTGTCATCTTCTTTTCTTCTCTCCCTACCCCAGAATTATGGCTCCTGGAATGGAAGCAGAGCTGGGGTACGCTGCACTTCCCAAGGATCTTGCCCAGTGGTGACAACTGCTTCATGATTGGTGGTGTTTAGACTAATGGGTCCTTTTCCCCTCAAATTTACTTCCCTTGATGATGATTACAAGGACTAAATTGGAAGCAGTGTCAATGGTGCAGGTGGGCAGTGAAGATATAATAAGGAAGAGGAATTAGTGTTACCTGAGTTTCAAGAACTGACACAATGGTGAACTCTAAAGGGAGTCTGAATAACTGGACTGTGATTCTGGTCAGAGTAGTGTACCCTTCCTCTCTGCTCCAATGAGGGCAATAGTCCCTTATGTTTATTCGTGACTTAATATATACAGGATATCAGTACAAAATACACGTTCATTATTGATGATAATGATTGTCTAAAATATTTTCTACAATATGAACTTAGAGGTTATCCAAAAAGTTCTTAACTTTTTTTTTTTTTTCTGTCTGGTAAAACCTATGCACTCCTTTTCAGAAAAAAAAAATTAAAGGCATAAAATAAAACGTTTAAGATCATAAAGGAAACCAATTACATTGAACTACAGTTATTTAAAAAAAATTTTTTTTAAATAGCTCATGGATTCCAAAGTTAATACTTTTCTAGACCACTTTCTCAATTTACAGATGAGGAAATGAAGAGAGATTAGAAGACTTTTGCTCTATTGCTCTTTCAACTATACCATGTCATCTCTCTGTTCTAAAAGTACTATAGGCTACAGAAAACATAATAATAGTGATGAGATTGAGATCCAACACCAGATGATAAGATCTGGCACCAAATGATGAAATTAGGTAACAATTCCTAGTTTAAAATCAAAATGCAAGGAACAAAGCACAACAGCTTTCTCCTTGCCAAAAGGTACTTCTATTTATGAAAAGAGATTATGGACAAAATGAAGAGGTAAAACAGACACCAGGAATGGTAAATATGAAATAGATTTGGAGAGCATATAGTTAGTAAGGAGAGGGGTTTTAATAATTAACAATGTAAAAGAAAAGTTCCCCAGTGGAACGGTGATTAGACAGGAGAAAGGGAATATATCATGAGATGGGAGCATGGTATTAATTGGCAGATTAAATCCATAGAGGGGTTTAGCAGACTAAATCCAAAAGGAGTTAGCAAGGGAAGGAAGGGTATTCCTGATTGGTGGGCTAACCCTAAAAGGGATTTAGTATCCTAAAAGAGTTAGCTATAAAAAGGAGAAAGATACTATAAGGCATGAAGAAGGAGGTGAAGAGAAAGACATCATGAGGCAGAATGCCATGGCAGACTAACCCAAAAGGGATTCAACAAAAATAGCACAAGGCCACGGACAGATTCATAGGGGAAACGTCTGGCTTTTGACAATCCTAACTTTGCTTTCTGATTGGCTTCAGTAAGGTAGGGTTTCCTAATACCTCCATGGGGGAGGGGCTGTAAGGCTGAGCTGATCCCCATAAGTGTCTTTCCCTGTTTGCCTCAGGGAGTATTATAATTTTAGCAATATTTCAAACTTTTTCTGCCAATCCCACTTAGGATTATGAATTATTATTCACTAGCATAGTGACCCTTCCTAAATTCAAGGAATTTACCATCTAAAGATTCTCTTTTTAAAAACTATAATACACTCTTTTTTCCCCCTGGCCTGTGGGTTAGAATGAAGGGTATCATAAACTTATACTGGGAAATTTTGTATAGAGGTTATGAGAATGAAAGAAAGAGTTCCAGTCACCCTGCCAAAACAATCAAATTTTTTTTAGAGAGTGTGACCCATGGATGGCCCAGTTCTGGACCAGCACTATAAGGCCTGTTCATTTCCATTAAAGAATTATAGATGGAAGACTTTATTTCCTCCATGGTTCCAGCAGGACATTACCGCACTCTCTGGAGTGTAAAGATAAAGAAAAAGAAGCAAAATATGTTATGCACAGGTGCCTATTTACAAAAGAAATATTTCTAGAAGAAAACATTGCATAATTTAGTCTAACAAAAGATTCTCTGAAACTTTTATCTTTTGATCAACTGGGAAATAAATTAAATATTTGTAATTAATATTTTTCTTTACTATACCTTGGTCTTTTTCACTTTTTCGCTCAGGTTTTGAGCATTAAAAAGATGTTAGAAAATTTATTCAGAATCACCTTTGCAGTACATAACTAATTTGTTCATGGTACCACATGTAAAATCTATACTTCATATAGTAGATATGGGAGTTATAGTGAAAAGAAAGGACACAAAAACCCAGCCATTTTATTTGCTTAAAGGGAATGTTAAAGAATAGAAAGAAGTTAGGTAGCTAACTGTAATTACTGTTGAGTAATATGTGAACTTACTTACAAACTCAGATCAATATTGCTTAAATGACTCTTCTGCAAAGGAGTAGAACTTTAATGACCAATCTGCACCTATAAAGCATTGTTTGCTAATAACAAGGAAAGCCTACATTTAAAGCAAATTGTACATTCAAAGATCAAAATACTTGGTCTTGGCCTAGCATTAGTAAATATTTAGAAAATAGAGAGGGGGAGACAAGAAGGTCTTACCTCAGCAAAGCCTTATTTAAGCCTTCCTTCAATTTTTTTTAAAATTAAAGTCTTTCATATGTTTTTGGCCTTTCCCAAATTCAAGGGAAAGCATCAAATTCCTCATTTGGAAGCAGTTTAAAACCGAAAAGATATGTCGTAGGAGGTGGAGAGTCCCATCATAGATGAAAAAGATAGTAGGGATTTAAACAGAAGCCATTTTCTTTAAAACCAAAACAATAAACTCTAGAAACCAGAAATGATATAAAAAAAAACCTTCTGGCACTTTAACACAGAGGAACCGAACGAAGTCTTAAGTCCTAACAATACCCATGGTCTTAAGTCCTAACAATACCCATGGGGAGGAAGAAATTTATCAAGGCTCAGTCTTTGCCAGAGTACAGGTGGGAGGGCAAAGGGGAAAGAAAGATGTTTATAAATTCAAACCATAGTGCCTGCTTGCAAGAAGCTCCCATTCTCTAATGCAGGATGACAACACACAAAAAAGATGAAACCAGGTAAGGAGTTGGGGATAGTCCAGAAAGTAAGGAAAAAGGAACAATTGAGCATTTTCACAAAATGGATGTTCCAGGGGAAATTTATTCAATTCCTAGGAATTGGGGTAGAAAAAGGGGAAGGAATAATCATTTATCTAGTACCTACCAGGCACTCTATGTAAGTACTTTACAAATATTATTTCATTTAGGTTATCAGTTACTAGTATAATATAAGTTTTTAATGCAGTCTTTGGATATAGATATATCTCAGAGTTGTTCAGCATAATTATCTAAGAAAACAGGGAATTCATTACTCAAAGATATAATTAAGAAGATTTGTAGTGAGAATTGAAAACAGAACATAGATCCAACAACTTTGCCTAAGACAAACATAAAAGATATGTAATTCTTTAGCCTTTTGTTTTTCTTAGTTTCCTTCAGGTCTCAGCTAAAAACTCACCTTCTGCAAAGTCTGTTCTTCTTCCTTAATGCTGGTGCTTTCTCTCTGAAGTCACCTTCAATTTATTCTATATATGCATATTGTTTGTATATAGTTGTTTGTACATCATCTTCCTCATAAAAATTTGAGCACCTTGAGGGCAGGAACTCTTCCCTCCCTTCCCCCCGGCTTGGTATCCCTTACACTTAGAGAAGGACCTGGCATACAGTAAACATGTAAATGCTTATTGACTTGATATTTAACAACAGAGTAACCGAGAAAGTCAATGCTGTAATAACCAGTGCTGTAAAAACTGAAAGTTGCTTCTCCTAATCAACAGAAAGCTCAATAGGAAAGGTAGTACTCTGCAAAAACAGGCAAAATGAACTCCTCACCATGAACTTCCCAAAAATTTAAAAATTAATTTCTAAATGAATAACACAGGCCTCCAAATGCAGGGGGAAGAGGGGGGTTTAACCTGGATTTTATGGTGTCTGTGAACTTGATAAGGGAAAAAAAAATCTTTATTTTTATTAGCCTGTAACTGAAATTTAGTGTTTTTTTAAAATTATGAATAAAAACAAAAACAAAAACATTCTACTATTATTCTGAGGAATCCATAGCTACAATAGAGTGTAAAAGCGATCCATGACATCAAAAAGGTTTAGAAACATGATAAAAGTTTTGCTTTGTGAGAAATAGAATGCTGGGCTTGGAAAACAGAAAACCTGAGTTCAAATCTTGCTTATTAGCTGTGTTTTCATCTTTATATTTACACGAGATGCTTCCGATGTTGATGTTCTTGTATATGTGGGTGGCTGAGAAGACTGAGACTAACAGCAATCTTTGACAAAATATGAACATTATAAACTGATAATGAAGAATTAATTTCTGAGTCTCAGTTTCCTAATCTGTAAATTAAGGTTAGTAATTGCTATAGCATTTATTCCACTAAGTTGTTCTGAGGTTCAAATCAGATGATATATATAGAGTGCTTTGGAAATTTTACTACATAAATGCCATCAATCTAATTGTGTTACTGCTGTTATGATTACTCAATTTAAGTAGCTTCTGCTTCTCAAGACTTAAGTACTTAAGTCATAAGGCATACATAGCCAAAAGAAGACTATGAGAAGGAATTTAAAAGCAGTCCTAATATTAAATTTAAATAGATAAAACAAAATAAGTGAAGAACCTCATAAGAATGAATAATTGTCTTAAATGAAAAAGAACTATAATCATTAATATATATATATATATATATAAACTCCTAGAAGGCAGGGGTTTGTTTTTTTGTCTCTGCATCCTTAGTAGGTAGTTTAGTCTTGCCTATAAGAGTTCAATGAATCTGTGATCTTCTAAGTTTGAGTACTACCTTTGAAAAATTCAGTTAGGAATCTGTTTATGGCTTCCGAACCTCTGAAATACTGGTTCATGCTCTTCTATAAATGTTCTGCCAGGTCTACCTAACATGGTAGAAGACTTTCACATAGGAGTAGCTTAAGAGGATAAATAGAATTCTAGCTTCAAATGTAAAATGTAAAAAATTATTACATAAGATTGGATACCAGAAACAGAATCTTTGACTCTAAAATAGTAGTACTGATTTGATTGATGGGATTCAAATTAAATGTATAAGAAAACAACAGTATGACTTAGATTACCTTGAATGTTAAAATGATTACAAAAGAATTAGAGCATAGCAAGCTTTACAGAAACAACAAATTACACTATCAAATGCTAAAAATCAAGAGTGTTATTTTTTAAAAATCCTTACTATGGATTAGATTTAGAAATCTTTAATTTCTCCAGGGACAGTCTGTTTTACAAAGCAAATGGCTGCATAATTCAAGGCTTTCTTTCTTTCTTTTTTAAAGGAACAATAATTATGGTCCTATTCTGTTGAGGTTTTATGGAGATTATAAAGTGACAAATACTAGTTTAACATAGACTATCAGAGATGATCAAATGAAATAATATATGTAAAGGACTATAAGTATATATGCTATTTTTGCTATATTTACTAAGGGGAAATTTAAATGAATAGGTTTGATTTTATATTTATTGTATAAAGGAGACAAATAAATAGAATGGAAGAAATTGCTTCCATTCCATGGAACTAGATTGCCAGTTGAAATACAAAGAACACAAAGATAAATAAATGTACTTTTTGTATTAAGAGCAGTAGACCAGAGAGGACTCTGGTCCTTGATTCTGCTTCTCAATATCTGTGGGACCTGAAATTACTTCACACTTCTCTGGCCCTTAGTTTCCTCATGTCTAAATTAAGCGGGGTATATTAGACAAGTACTAAGGTACCTTCCAAAAAAGAAACTTTAATAAAATACATTTGTCTTTGTATTTACATAAGATGCTTCTGATGATGCTGTTGTACATGTGGGTGGCTGAGAAGACTAACAGCAATCTGACAAAATATGAAAATTATAGACTGATAAAACTGTCAAGTCAAAAATCTGTAATAAAATCCAATTTCTATTCATTTAAAATGCAGTTTAACTCATTTATTGAACTACTTGAGTAAATACATTATTTTAAGGTAAATTTCTTTTTAAATGGAAAACATCAGCAATTTAATAAATATTACAGTAAAGACCTACAAAGGCAACAGAAACCATCTTCAATAGAAAACAATTTGAAGAAGTACTTAAGAGGTTACCAATGTTTCAGCATTCCTGATTCACATGAGATCTTCTTTACTCTCTCTGCTCTAAAAAGATCAATTTAGTAATAATCATTTACTTTAAGAGGAAATGCAACAATACGATAAATGTCAAATTTTAAGAAAAAAAAAATACCAGAAAAAAAGAGCTAGCCCATCACTGTTCATTAAAATTTCCAAAGTACTGCAGTGAGATTGGGATACAAAAGCAACACATAGTCAATAGATCGGTTTCTTCAACCTATTTGAGAGCTTCACCAGGAAGGGTCAGAGAGCAGTCAAGCCGCCCAAATCAGCTCTACCATAGGTGGAGTTGCTGAATATGAGGAGAAATGAAATGACTGAAAGGAAGAGCCTCTAGGGGATGGCAAAGAAAAAGATCACAAAGCCATTGACTGCTAATTAGCAACATATTATAAATATGGGTAAATGCAGTAGACTTTCAACTCTGTAGCCCCTGAGTTCAGGGACTAGAAGGAAGTGTAAATGTGTTTGTTGGTCCCATGCTGGTCTCTGTTCAAAAGATTTCCAATAACTGGCAAGACAGGATGAAGGTGTACTCAGAGCTGCAGCTGAAACCTCCACTGCAGCCTGTTCACAGCACTGGATCTGGCTCAGACCAGTGTTTTTGTTTCTTTCTCCTAAGAATCTCATTCTAAAAATTCTAAAAATCTTAAAACAATCTGATCTTTCAACAAGAAGCTTTTCCCCCTCCCCCCAAACAATCTAGCCACTGTTTATCAGCAGTAGGGAGTCCTCATTTTGTTTTTTTTTTCCCTGAAGCACTGAAGACTGTCCAAAACCGAAGGAATCATCTAGGACAGGATTAGGAAACACAACTGAGGGCTGGGTACTGAATCTCACAGTCCTTTGGGAAGGAACGCAGAGGCTTAATTTCCAGGCCCATACTCTTGTTCTTTAACCGGGTAGGGAGACTATACCTTACACCATTTAACAGCCAACACTGTAGCTGTTTAAGACACAGATGGGATCCAAAGAGAGTTCCTTTCAGACAGCAGCATGGTGATGATCACTAAGATACTGAGTGATCCAAAGAAGAGAAAAGAGAGGGGTGGTTCTGGCAAAAAGAATTAACATAAGATTGCTTAGCAGAAGCATTTACACACATATACACAGATCAAGTTGTTTTTTCCTCAAGCTATACTAATAAAACAAGGCTAGGGAGTTTTCAGTATTTCCTTAAAAGCTCCTAAACCTGGCCCTCTCCTGTTAGATTTACAATGTTAAAGGGCAAAATCCCAGAAAGCTATTTCTGTTTACTTAAGGAGGATAAAATGTTACCCCAAAACAGAGGGACCTTTTACAGACATTGGAAAACAAATGGTTTAAGAGCATTAAAATCTACATATCTCTCAAGCCAGGACATTTAAAGTCATCAATCATACATAATCCAGAACATACGAGGTGCAAAAGTGCTATAAAGGCCCCATTAAAATCCAAGCCCTTTCAGGTGTACCACCCAATCATGAAAATTAAACTCAGGGCTTCTGAAACAGCTCCAGTTTATATACAGGCTACCATTAAGGACAATTTATCATGTCTTTTTAAAGTGATATATAGTACACTGTGAAATTGCTTAACAGCTCCAGGAACAACAAACTTGGCCTGCCTGTGTACATGGGAATGACTACAATTGAGGTTTTAGAGACCTTTGGTAAATTCAAATTATTTGACTTCCTTTTTAATCTGCATTTTATATTTCAAAAACTATTAAAAAGCTACTTCTTGTTTTGAAGCAAAAAAGTTATGTGTTGTCTCTTATTAAGTTTTTAATGACAAATACTCAACAATGAGAATTAAATGTATGAATATGTTATGCATTCAAACTTATTTAATTCATGTGATCATTCATTTAAAGTAAAGCGGAATTTCATATCCCGCTGAGTCTAACTTACAATCTTTACATCTGAAAAAACAGAGGCTCAGAAAGCTTACCTCAATACTCCCAGGTCACACGGATTAGAAGATTAAAATAGATTGTGAATCCCATTTTTCATTCGTCCCAGGTCATCACCCTGGTCACTAAACAATGTTGCTTCTCAATATTTCCTTTGGATTTTTAATTTATTTTTATTCTTTGAACTTATTTGATGAATTTGAAAAGTTAGTAGATAATTTGTGCTTCTCCTTTGTAGGAAATCAATTTGTTTGCAATCTCAAGTTGTGAATTTCAGCTTATTTCTTTTTATAAAGTTTTTTTTGTTAAAAATTAAAAATATATATTTATAAATAGATCTCCTGGGCTCTACTAAATCCACTCACATGTATATAAGACAAAGTCCCAGAAACAGAAAGTACACTTTCTCCTAAATATTACAGCCTACTATGGGAGGTGAAGGTCAGGCTCTATGGAGGAAAGTCATAATATTCACAGCCTGAGATTTTGTTCTTCAGCAAGGAGATCTTAAGTAAAAGCAGCCATTTCCCTGGGAGTGGAAGACCTAGGTGCACATGAAAGCCTTAACCCTAAATGATAGAGGGGGGGGGGGGGGGGAGGGGAGAGAGAGAGAGAGAGAGAGAGAGAGAGAGAGAGAGAGAGAGAGAGAGAGAGTGTGTGTGTGTGCATGCCTATGTGTGCTGGTATATGTACATGTATCTGCTGGAATGTGTATGTGGAAAAGCTGATATTACTTAGTCTCTAACTTTATCTCACTTGTTTCTCAGAACAAATTTGGAAGGTAAATATTACTATGCATATTATTACTGCTATTTTATAGATCAAGGAACAATAAAACAACAATGCAATTAAATGACTTATCCATGGTTTTATAACAGGTAGCCATGACAGGATCCCAAACGAAGGTCTTTCCTAATTCCAAATAATTTCCAGTAAAGCATGGTACCTTACCATGGGCAACCCATTCAATTTTTCTGAGCCTCATTTCTTTTTTGGTAAATGTAGACAACATATGCATTGTACCTACCTCATAGAATTGCTGAGAAAAAGGTTTTGTAAATATTAAAGAGCAATATAAAGGTTAGTTATTATTGTTATCATTACAACTTAGGGAGTCTACATTTAGAGCTGGAGGAAATATCTAAGGTCATTAGATTCTACACCCTCACTTTACAGATGAGGAAAATAAGGCCCAAAAGAGAAGAAATGACCCAACCAAGATCACATAGGTAGCCAGGAGTACAGCATCAGCTGAACTGAAACCCTCTGACACTAAATTCCACACCTTTTCAACTTGCTTATAGGTATGGTTTTTGATTTACTCTGTTGAAAAAAATAAATCAGCCAAGATAACTTAGGCTTTTTAATCATACATTTTTTGGTATGCCTTAGTTTTTTCTTAGTGAGAGACTCTTAACCAAATTATGTCAGGAAATACGATGTGAAAAGGACAGACATACAGGGAAGATGGAGTACACAGCACTAAATCTAGAACTAATATCCAGGTTTCCTGACTCCCAGTCTAACAGACTAACAATACTATACTTGTCAGGCTGAGCTATGCACAGCAGTCAATTAAAGATTCAGGACTGAAGCAAGCCTGGGGAAAGTTAGTGTAGAGCTCAAGATCAAAGCTAAAATGTCAAATCAGATAAGAAATCCAGAACCTGAAGGGGGGTAACATGATGGTAGAGAACATTAAAGGTAGTAAAGAAAATGAAAGTTGAACAAGACAATAAATAGGCAGGGAATAATAGGTAACACAGTATAGAGCCTGGGACTGGAGTCAGGAAGACTCATCTCCCCAAGTTCAAATCTAGCTTCGGACACTTACTATTTGGATGCAAGTCATTTAACCCTATTTGCCTTAGTTTCCTAATCTATGAAAGAAGGTGGAGAAAGAAGTGGTAAAATGGCAAAACCTTTCAGTATCTTTGCCAAAAAAAAAAAAACAAACAAACCTACCTGGGGTCATTAAGAGTCAGATATGACCGAACAATATCAACAATCCAGAAGGTCATAGTCAAAGACAGCTCAAAGGGCTGATGTCAAGTACATAATCAGGACAACATAAACAGTAAGCAGCAAGGACAAATCCAGAGCAAGAAGAACTAGGAATGGAAGTACCTGGTGCAGGGCAAAGAGCATTGTAGTTGGAGCAATGGACAGGGGAGGCACGGGCTCTGTATGTGGATTGGCACTACCACTTGCTACCTATTGTGACACTGGTCAAGTTTCCCATTCTGGACTTCTGTTTCCTCACCTGAAAAATGAGAGGGCTAGACTAAATGACGTCTAAGGTCTCTGCCAACTCTAGATATGTGATACCCTGACCTTTGTAGTACTCTAGTTGGATGTGTAACAATAATTGACTTTTGAGAGTGTAGATAGCATAGCACCTGAAGACTCAATAGCTGTTGCAGTAGTTTTCTGGAAGAAGAGATCTCTTCCCAAGTCTGGGCAATTCACAATTACATTAGCTATAATTATACTATATCTGATCTTTCTGTTTTTTGTTTTAATTGTACAAGTGATTTGGGAAATAGCAATGTAGTGATTTTTTTTAAGGCTTATTGCTAATAAATAAATATCAGTTAAAACACACACAACAATTAGTAAAAGCATAAAGAAAAAGAAACCTCAGTCTTGTGGTCAGACAAGAGTAAGAGATTGACAAAGACATAAACACTCATCATTAAGATTATTTTAAAAGATAAGGAATCACACCCCAATAGGGTAATGTGGATTTTATTCATAATTCCATAACTGGACAAAATGAATGATAAATATTATTAGTAATATAGGCAAACTATGCTTTCTAGGAAATTGCCAGAATATGTTTTCTAGGATTTAAGTTCTAGTAGAACTTTTATATTACAAAAATTCATTTTCAAAAGTAAAATAGTAACTTATTGGTTTAATATTTTTCTTAAGAACCTGCAGTCCAACATGAGAAAATCTTTAGTCCATCTGCATGCAACATGCCCTATCAAAAGTTTTTACCAGTAGAGTCTCCACTTCCATTCTCCCTCCCCCAAACTAATCATTTTCACTATCAAGCAAAAAGGTACATTTTATCCAAAACCATATTCATAAGGAAAGCAATTAATTAAACTCTCATCTGTTGACATTCCTCTGCCTGCTGCAGTTAGTCATAAGAAACACAATGATCACATGCATCTGGCAAAGAAGTTAAATAGAAAAATTCCATTAAAAATTAGGTATGTTCTCATTATTAAAGAAATGGATTCTATACTTGGAATGAAGTCTCGAGATTTGTGCTTTAGTATGGCATGGAAGATGGTCAGTAATGGATGAAGGTAGCTGTGTAGAACCTGGAGATGTGATTTGCACATTTCAGGATTAGTACATCCTCAAATGCCCAACTGAGAGTAACTGATGTATGCAATGAAGCTTGCTAATGCCATACATTAGAACATCTGTTCTAGTTCCAAGTTTTGCTCTGCTAAGTCCATTTTCCTTTGATTAATTCAATAGTACAATTTTGTTAAATGAAATGTAGACTTCAATGTTCCATGTATATGCTTCCATTGCTAAGATGTAATTATCCTACTTAACATGAAGTAACATCTCAAACAATAAATTTTCTTTGACTTCTCCAACAATTTTCTTAGACTTCCCCAAGCATATTTTAGCTCTTGATAATTATTACTGTGCTGCAATTGTTTATGGCAACAAATATATTCTATGCTGTTTTCCAATTTTATACATTCCTCTTAAAGATGACACCACAAATCCATTAAATCACATACATATATGGCTTGAGTTGTAAATTCACAAATCTCATTAATAGCTTTTTTGGATATGACATCAGCAGAAACCATACAACAATACTACTATTGATAGAGCACCTGCCTGGTGCTGAGCTCTCCCAGTCACTGTTACTTTCAAGCAATGTTCTTCAAACAGGGAGAATGTGATGTGGCATGTTATACACCATGTGGAATGCATTTTCACTACAGACTTCCATAATTGAGGGCAGATGCAACATGCCCTTAAATTTGCCTTTACTGAATATCTGTATTGTTTAATAGAGCATTTAATGACATATTTGCACATGAAAACTGGCCTATTCAAATACAAGCATGTATGTGTATGTATACAAAGTCAAGTACATATATGCATCAATTTGTGAATGCTAGAATTCTCCAAATGCATAATTTGTGTGTGTGTTTATGTATGCATATATATATTATAAAGACACAGATATAAAATAACCTAGATTTTAGCACAATATTTAGTGAAGACCCTCATGTTATGTTCATAGGTTAGCTGGAGAGATTTGGGCTAGAAGATAGCAGAGTTACATGGATTTTGAACTAGTTGAATTAACTGCGCCAAAGAGTAGTGATTAAAGGGTTGATGTCCACTTGAAGTAAGGCTTTTAGGAAAGGGAAGCCCCTATGCTGGACCTTTATTCAACATTTTTATCAATGTCTTATATAGCATACTTGCCAAATTTGTAAATGATATAAAATAGCAGGGGAAACTAACACATTGGATAAGACAGTAAATAGATCCCTGAAGACCTAAACAATCTTAAATAATGTATTAAATGGATAATATTTAATAAAGATATATGTAAAGTCCTTCATTTGGTTTAAAATACCAGTATCACAAGTTCCTTATATAACAGAAACTATGAACTTTGGTTTTGTTGGACTAAAAACTCAATGTGAGTCAATAGTGTGACAGCGCAGTCAAAAAAAAAAAAATCTAGCACTAAATAGGGGCATAAAGAAGATATATTGGAATACTTTTGTTCTATAAGAAACAATCACAGGATGACTTCAGAAAGGAAGTATCAGTCTGAAGAGACTGATGCTAAGTGAAGTAAGTAGAACCAAAAGAACATTGTATACAGCAGCAACAAGATTATGTGATGATCAATTCTGATGGACGTGGCTCTTTTCAACAGTGGTATGATTCAGATCAATTCCAATAGACTTGTGATAGACGGAGTCATCTGCATCCAAAAAGAGGATTTTTTAGGGGACTGATTGTGGATCACAACATAGTATTTTCACCTTTTTTATTGTTTGCTTGCTTTTTGTTTTCTTTTTCATTTTTTTTTCTCTTTTTGATCTCATTTTTCTTGTGCAGCATGATAATTGTGGAAATATATATAGAAGAATTGCACATGTTTAAAATATATCGAAATACTGGCTGTCCAGGGAAAGGAGTAGGGGAAGGGAGGAAAAAAAAATTTGGAACACAAGATTTTACAAGGATGAATGTTGAAAATTTCCTTTGCATATATTTTGAAAATAAGAAGTTATTATTTAAGATAAAAAAGAGAGACAAATTGATCATAACAACAAAAGTAATAGTTCATTACTATGTCCTATTCAGAACATATCTGGAAAATTATATTGAGTTCTAGCCATCACATTTTAGGAAAGAAAGAAAAGCAAGAGTATACACTACACATACACAAGGGTGATCATCTTGGTGAAAAAATCTGAAAAGGAGCTATATGAAGAGTAACTAAAGAAACTAGAGATGTTTGGCTTAGAGAAGATAAGACTTACTGGGTTGGCATGATACTGATTTTTAAGTATTGGAAGAGCTGTCATGTGGAAGACTGAAAAGGCTTCTATCAAAGATAGAACAGGGAACAGGAAGTGGAAGATGTAAAGAGAAAAATTTTGTCTCAACATAAGGAAAAGTTTCCTAACAATTAGAGCTACCCCAAAGTGAAATGCACTGTCTTAGGGAATAATGGGTTATTCTCATACCATAAGTCCTACAAACAAAATATTTGCTGGGAATAAGAGATTTTCTTTTGGTTAAATCTTGAATTAGATGTTTTCAGATATGTCTTCCAATCTGAGAATCTATAATTGTGTACACATATGTATGAGTATGAGTAAACACAAATTAAATAGATACATATATATTTATTAAAAACATAATTCATGTGCATAAACATCTAGTAGGGGGACTAATTTATACCTTCCATTTGTGAACTGTGACAAAATTAGGGTAAAGAGTTAACCTTTATTCCATTGACAGTATATTTCTGTAGTATGATTATATGAAATTTTATCCCACAATTTTGTGTTTGTTGCTTTGAGCAGGCAACAATAATCAAAATCTCTCTTTCATATTTGCTAATCAAGTTTATATAAGTTACCAATTTTTCAGGTAGAATGACAGAAGCATAGGGATGCCAAATAGTCCAACTAAGGACACACAGTGTGTCAGTTGCTTATAACAGATAAGCATAGACAGTAAACCCTAGTCCAGCTAATGTTTACATTTATGCAATACAATAATCATACTACCTTATTTTGTATGTTTGGAAATGAAAAAAATATATTTTATATATATATATGAATTTATTTACACACACACACACACACACACACACACATATATAAATTCATCTCCTAAAACAATTATTTTCTTATCTGTTTTCAACATGAATGCTTGAATTTCTTTTGTGAAGTCATTCTAGTTTCTCAAACCTCTCAATAACTGGCCACTGTAAATCCTTTAATCTGTGCTTTCTGTAGATATTGATGAATCCAATAACTATTCCACTGTCTTCTATTTTTCTTTTTATTCAAAGACCTCTAACACAAAGGGATTTTATTTTTATAATTACTTTGCATTCCTTAGAAAGGAGGTTTATGTGCTTAACTTCACAATTTGCTAACTTCATTCCTCAATTTCCATGTAGTTTGGTGTGATCTAAAACTAACCATGCAATTGGACAGTTCACATGAGAAGGATTTCAAATAAATCAAATCAGACTAAAAAAGAAGTCAAGCTGCACATGAAAGAGGTGGTATAACACTGAAAACAATCTTCCCTGACTATACTTGGGCTCAGTTTGCTCAGACTCAGGAGACCTATGAATAAGGTTTTGATGGGTCTATGATTTCAATGGTTATGGGTACACCCTTCATATGCACATAGATCACAAAACTTCTATTCCTTCTTATTCTATTCAATTTTTATTCATTTCCCCCTAGATTCTCCATAGTGACTAATTCAACATGCAAACTTCTTTTTTTAGTATCTCAGAAGTTTCAATGCAATTCTTGGGGCGTCATCTGTTCTCTTTTATTCGTGCTATATGATGTCTCACTTCTTTGGCCAATCAAATGTATACCCTTCATTCTGATTCTAGCACACAGTTTATTACTAGGAAACTGTTAGAATTTGTCTATTCCCACCATGTGTATTTATTTGCCTTTCAGTTATTTGAAATATTTAAGTCTTCTGAGTTATTCCATGATTTCCAACTATTGGCTGCCAGGAGAATATTGGCTTTTTCAGTAGTCATCAGTCTGGGATCAGTGAAAAAACTGTACAGCTTTTTAAATGAAACTTAGCTCATTCTCTTGCTCCTATGCAAAATCACAATTAGCTGTGAATTTTCAGGAAAAAAAGAAAAATGATTCTCAAATGACCTAGAGTTATTGTCTCATGTCTGTCTGCCAAAAGAATCTTTGGTTTAGTCATGTCACAATAGTGTCAACACTAGATCACTATAATTGCGTCAGTTATATCTAGACCTTGTCATAAACACAAGTGCTAAGAATCAATAGACAGTTTAGCTAGCAAAGGAGTCACTTGCATTTGAGAACTACCAATAGACCACAGAATATAGTACATGCTACACATGAGTCTGATACACTAGCAACTTCCTGTATTACTGCTACTGTTAGACAGAACATTGTAACTGGAGTCAGGAAGATCAAGTCTCAAATCCTGGCTAGCTGAGCAAATCATTTAATCTCTGTTTGCCTTAGTTTCCTCAACTATAAAATGGGGATAACAACCTCATAGGATTGTTTTGATGATCAAATGAGACAATAATTATAAAGCAGTTAGCATAGTACCTGGTCTTTCCTTCCTCCCTCCCTCTCTCTTCTTCCTTCCTTCCTTTCTTTTCAAGCCAGCATTCTAAATAAGTTTTATTTCAAATCTATAAATCCATAATTAGATTTCTCCAATCTTTCCTTTCTGACATACATATACCCTAGAATAATGTAAATTTTTACATTTAAAGGATCACAAAAGAAAGTCCACTTTTTCAAAGGACTATTTGCCAACAAGCAAATGACAAATTTGCTAAGGAACAATCAATCCGAAATGGTATGAAATATTCCCAATCTCTTCAAAGTAAGAACATTCATGTGTTATAGAAAGTACTAACTGTACCTCCTCTTGACAATATTATTCAAGAGTCATATCCTGGAAAAGTTTCTAAATATTAATTGATCTATCTGCTGCTATCTGCTCACCAAATGGAAATTTCTCCATCTATAGTATTTCACAAAAATCTCTCCCTTGCTAAACCACTAGAAGAGTTGATTCCTGAGAATCAAAATTTTCTATTCAAGATGTTCAATAATTTCACACCTAATGCAAATATATGTCCTCCAGAAAGCCAATATCTCCAAAATGCCACCCTGTCTTATTGGCAATCAACCCATCATCATTTTCAACTCTAGATAATTATGGACTTAAAAATTTTTTTCAGTTAACAATTTCAGTGATGATCCATTTGCCATATACTATGGAAATCTGAATCCCATTATCTTTATACTCCATCTGTTCTCTCAGATTGATCCACCAATATGTTTCTATTTAAAGCTACTACCTCCTGTTGAAGTTGTGCTTATGAAAAAAAAAGGGGGGGAGGAAGCACCCGCACACATTTTTGTCCTCTTTCTCTTGTGTGGTTGTTGACCTTGCCTTCCTCTGTATGCAGCACTCCCTCTGTCTGCCAAAGTTCTCACAGGATTTATTTTGTTTAGATTTATTTCAAACATTAGCTTGTTACCAACATCTGACAACAGCCTCTTGGATTCGCTTAACTTTATAAACTGACCAATCCAATAAAATCTCTATTACTTCTTCAAGATGCTTAACTGTGACAATGTCTAACTATCCATTAAAGTACTAGTAGCTCTTTTTATTATTATATAACAAATTTTGTGTTTTTTCCACATAATGCTGAAAAATTTATTCCCGAAGATATATATAACATATATACATGAGAGATCAACTAGTCATCTAACAAGGTTAGGCCAAGCGTGGTCTTCTTTTCCAAAATCTTGTAAGAAATGACAAATATAAGTGCTTATCATATATGCATCTTTAGTTTTATTTAAGTAATCTTTAACTTTACATTTAAAAAAGAAAGTTACCATCACCTTAATTGACAGATCACAAGTAAATAATAGATGGGGTGGAGCAAAGAATTGAAGGACTTCAACATTGACTGCCTAGTGCTATTGTATTGTGTGAGAAGGCCTTCTTCATAATACTCAAAGACTAGGTTTGGCACTTGTACAAATGCCAGTGAGGGCTGACTGTAATTCCCCTCTTTAACAACAAACTCCAGAGTTAACCATGCAAATTTCCATGAGTAAAATCGACTCATCAGAACGCATATGAGTTCTTTCCTCTGAAACCGTTTCTCTTTGTAAAAAGCTAAAAAACCATGAACACGCTTTCACCAAATCAAACACGAGTTGCTGGAGAGAGCTGAATGAAAAATGGGGAGGGGGGGATGAAGGGGTAAAAAAAGCTTACCAGGAGGCTGTTGCTTTTCCCAAGCACAGCAAGCTGAGCTTAATTGAGGCTGACGCATGACAGACTCGCCTGTACAGTATTGCCCAAGCTCTGACTGAAGCTGCTGACAGAGGGTAAATGGTGCATGGCAGTGGGTCTTGCCCTGGCCTGGCATGGCAACGTAAGTGCATACAGCCTGTCAGGAGTTATCATGAGGGCTAATGAAGGGCAGCCCTTGTTTTTAAAATTCTTCTCACTTAGTTTTGGATCAAGACTCTACACCATGAAGCCTTCTCAACCTTTTAGTGCTTGGTTAAGGATATGTGACACCTATTTAAAAATTAATGTGTTTTAATCAATTTAAAGTTAGACAGCAAAGAGCCTGTGAGAGAAGGGAGACAAAAAGAGAAAAAGGCAAAAAGTGAAGGAAAGCCAAGACAGAGAGAGAGTTCTGTATAGAAGAGAAAGGGCTCTGAGATTAAGAGAAAAATGCTGTATATAAATTCTAAAAGCAGAGAAGTGTTTCCAGATATCTTGGTAACAACTTAATTCAACAACTGGATTGTGGAATATCTTTATAGAAAGAATATTATAAAAAATAATCACAAATATAGTAAGTCAGATAAGGATATGTCCTTTAGAATAATATCAAAAACCATGCCAAGAACTGAAGTTTTACTTGGAGTCCTAACTACAGTGTATAAAATTCAAATAGAGAAGATAATTGACCAAAAAAGCTTATAAAATATATTAATTTAGATTAATAAATTTAGTCTTTTTAAAACATTACTATGGAGGGCATATTACCACTTACTAGGGAAAATCTTCATTATTTTGGAATACCATAGGTATTCCTATCCAAATATGACAGTAGATTATTAATAATTCAGTTACACATGTTATCACTGAAACAAATAGAATTGAGATATTAAAATTAAAGTATATATGATGTCTGGATTACTCTCAGCATCAATGTAACAATGTCCAAAGTCGGCAAATTTTACTTAACATGTTTTTATGATAAAAATTTACAAAGGTTGTTTTAATGTGAAATCTATATAGAATATGAACTATATAGATGAAGAAGGAAAGTGCATTGCAGGAGTGAGATTGCTTGGTGTTTGGATTAAGGGAACTTGGCTACAAGTCCCAACTCTGTTCCTTTGTCTGCCGTGCATCTTTGGACCATTAAATAAAGGGGTTGAACAAGATGACCTCTAACCCAGGGCTGTTCTAGATTTAAAGCTATAAAAAAAAGCTTGTATATCGCTATAATCATACAATATACTTCTCCAATGGCTCTTTGAAAAGGATGACATTTTAACATAAATAAGGAAAATAAATTATTTTGTGTTTTCAACAGCAAAAGTAAAATTTTAAAATATCTGTTAGGGATTTGACAGCCTAAAAAAAAAAGCTAATACAATTTGTTACAATTCTAAATTAGGAAAAAAATTAAACTTAATAGTAAAACAAATCTTGATTCAGAATGTTCCTCAGGTCATGAGAATGTCCAATTTCAGCCTTTGGAATTCCTATTCCCTTGGAGTTTGGCAGGAGATGACAAAAATTGTGTTTTTTAAAATTAAAGTTTGGGTTGAATTCTTGCTTGATACATTTATCTTCTCTCTCATCTCTCCTCTTAGAAGTTCTTTGAGATCAGAAAATACAACTTATTGTTTGTATCCTTCATAATAATTAACACAGGATAAACATATCAATTAACAGCCTTTATAGCACCTTGCACAGGGAAGGTTCTCAATAAATACTTTGTGAAAATCAAATAAGTAGATTTGAAAATGTAATAGCCTTGCGTTTAGAGAAATAGTTTTCTTAAGCAATACAAATTACAGGAAGGAAGAAAGGAAGGAAAGGAGGGAGGGAAGCAGGTAGGAAGGAAGAAAAGGAAGACTTGGCCAAAGAGGGAGGGAGGAAGGGAGGAAAGGAAGACTTGGCCAAAGACAATTTTGTTGACTTTCTGATGGAAGTGGATTTCTTTGACAAAGAGACCTAACTGAGTTTCAATTGATAAATGATGGACAGAAGCAGCTACACTCAAAGAAAGAACACTGGGAAACGAATGTGAACTATCTGCATTTTTGTTTTTCTTCCCGGGTTATTTATACCTTCTGAATCCAATTCTCCCTGTGCAACAAGAGAACTGTTCGGTTCTGCAAACATATATTGTATCTAGGATATACTGTAACATATCTAACATATATAGGACTGCTTGGAGGGGGTGGAGGGAGAGAGGGGAAAAATCGGAACAGAAACGAGTACAAGGGATAATGTTGTAAAAAAATTACCCTGGCATGGATTCTGTCAATATAAAGTAATTATTAAATAAAAATTTAAAAAATAATAATAATCATATTTTGCCCAAGCAATTCTGACTTGATATACAAAATATGTTAAAGGGCTGATTTTAAGAATGATATATTCCTAATAATGACATCATCTTTAGTATCTTTAACACAAAAAGCTGCAGGCAAAATCTCTTTCTCAATCTTATAACACAAATTTGAGAAAGGTCATACACAAGGAAATTTAGTACAAGTGACCAGAACAAGTTAGTAAATTACTGTCAATCTTTTAAAGTCTTTACATACTGCAAGCATGAGCGGCCAATCAGAACTTTTAATCTCTTAACAACTTATCTGCCCAATGGTATGATCATGCAACAATTAGGGGGGATGGTGCGGATGATAAAGCCCAGCAAAAAGACATTTTTATGTTATTCTACCAATGTCGAGTCACTGGACTTCAGCCAAAGTAAAGCAACATTCTTCTATTATTGTTTCTTGTTGAAGATTAGTGCTTGTCAATGTCACCATTCTGGGAACACATTCATTACAAATGGCTCAGATTAAGATAAGGAAAGGTTTCAACACACTTAGAATAAGGAAGTTTCAGAAGCATTTTAGTGTCAGCCATCTTGTCAAGGAAATGGCAGCTATCAGCCTGACAACTACTGACAGGAAATTCCATTTCATTTGTTGATTGGATAGTTTGGTATATTTGCAGTGACAGGATAAAGTCAAGAAACTCAACTTATTTCTATTCTGACCCTTCCTAAAATTCAGAGGACAAACCTCCTAAATATAACTATTATCTCTGTCAAAAGAATCAGATGACTATTAGCAGATGATGATTCATGACATTAACTAAAATAAGAAAAGAAGGGGGGAAAAAAACCCTTGACAAAGCAAAACAACAAATTGGACGAACTTAGCATTTCTTTTTTTTTTGTTCAAGGCTATTTTATTCATAGTGTTTAAAATCAAAGTCAACCACCATTCTGCACAATGTTATGGTAGGAGAGTTAACTACAGAAAGAGAAGAAACAAGAAAAGCCTAAAGGAATTATAGAACTTGGAGAATTTTTTGCAGGACCATCAATAGCAAAATATGAGGAACATCTGACAATTATGTCCTGTTTCTCTGAAGTCCTTCAATTTGTTACTGGAATTTTCTTGACTTGGCTGCTTTTCAAAAGCTAAGCCACTACATGGCTCCCAAACAAAGGAATTACATGAATAGGGAAACATGGAGCTATTATGTTTCCATCAGGATCATTGAGTTCATTTGATCAATCATTACTTTTAAGACATCATCTTTTTTACTAAATTATCAACATACCATTAGTAGATTATCAGTAGAGGTCATAATCACACAGACATTTGAGGCCACCCAATTATTTTTTTGTGCCCTGTAATCAAAGATATACTAGTAAGTAAATGTCTAATAACTGATTCCTTGGCAGGGGCAGAGGCGGGGGGAAGAAAGGGGAAGAAATGTATGCATGACAACACTTTTAAATTTAATCTATATATTTATTTTATTTTATTTTTTTGCTGAGACAATTGGGGTTAAGTGACTTGCCCAGGGTCACACAGCTAGGAAGTGTTAAGTGTCTGAGATCACATTTGAACTCAGATCTTCCTGACTTCAGGGGTAGTGCTCTATCTACTGCGCCATCTAGCTGCCCCTAATCTATATATTTATTAACATTTTCTTTGTTACTTTCTTAAGTCTAGAAATCAATTAAATAAAAAATCAAGCCTTAATTTGTAAACTTTGCCAATTTACAGGGTGTAAATGTGCATAATGAAAATTTAATAAATTTTAGCATTGTAAGCTGATTTGAATTGAGTCCAGCACACCCCTGACTATAACTACTTCTAGGAACCATTATAATAAAATTCCTACATATTACTGCTATTATTAAGTTCTAAAATCCAAAAGGTCCTATTAATTTCTTTAATGCAAATATTAGTTTTGCTTCAAATAATTCACACTTGCCACTTAACCCCTCCTGCAAAATCCATATTCAGTCTATTGTTAAAATTAAGCAACATATAAAATAAAAAGCTACTTTTAATAAGTCACAGAAGCCAACAAAGCAAGCTTTTTTACATTTTTACTATGCCCCAAGTATTTCAACATGACAATTGATTCATAGTATTACTATTGTGGATTTAATCCACCATCACTGACTGGACCCATTCAGTATGGCTGTTATTTGTATTTTTTAGACATCCTCTATGAAGTATATTCAATGTACTGGAGACGCTCCTCTGTTTCTTTTAATATATTTAAGTAGCAGTATGGGAGTTGGGCTATTCACATGCTAGGCATACTTGCTTTTCTGCTTATATCCATCTTTGACAATGTCTTTAAATTGCCTTTTGTCAGTGTCACTGTTGGAAATAACACTATGTCTAACAGAAGTTTTCTCATAGTCTTTGGATTGATCATCTATAATCTTTATTCTTTAGATGTCAATACATCAATACTGCTATAGGGACAGCTATTGAAGACCCAGAAAAGAAAATTCTTGCCACTACCAAATAATTTAACACCAGAAACTAGCATGATTTTATCAGTGGAAATGACATTAAAGAAGTATTTCCATTTGCTTTGTTATATGGTCCTTGCTATCTGACCTGTGGTTGCAACTTTCCATACATTTTACCTCTACTGCTAGAATGTGAGCTTTTTGCGGACAGGGACTGTCTTTACTTTTCTATTTGTATCCCCAGTAAAGTACTTAATAAATGATTTTCATTCCTTTATTCATTCACCCATTCATTCTGTGGTATCAGTACAAAATTATTAGAAAACCACATAATTAGGGAAAGGATGAAACCATAATAAAAAACTGTATCAAAAATATTTGATCATAAGGAATTTTAAAAAAGGAATCTGTTTCTTATCCCAGTTTTACCAGATAACTTTAGAAAAGCAATAGAATGCCACAGAAAGAATACTACCCTGGGATTCAGAAGCCTGGACTTCCTAGTTAAGACTTAACTGCTTATCAGCTTTACTCAAACCTCTTCACCTACAAAAATGGGAAGAATTCCTGCAGAAATACCTTACTACATTATTTTAAGGATGGCACTTCAGGGGCAGCTAGGTGGCACAGTGGATAGAGCACTGGCTCTGAAGTCAGGAGGACCTGAGTTCAAATCTGGTCTCAGACATTTAACACTTCCTAGGTGTGTGATCCTGGGCAAGCCATTTAACCCTAATTGCCTCAGGGAGGAAAAAAAAAAGAATGGCACTTCGTAAACTAAATATAAATGTGAATTATAATTTTTTTTTTAAAGTATACAAAGTTTTGGTCAGAGGAAGGGGGAAATAAGGATAGAAAGTGTTAGAAGCTTCAGGGAAACTATATCCACATATGAAGGAAATAAAAACATTTACTAGTTACCTTACCATCAAGATCTGACAGTACTAAAGAAAGGGAAAAAATGGGATTGAAGACAAATTTTTAAAATTCTGAATTGGAAAGGTCAAATATGGTCAATCAATTTGTGGCACCTGAAAGATTTAAGTGAAAGGAGTAGTTCTGAAATATGAAAATCATTATGGTTGGGTCTGACCTTAAACTAACAAGAAAATGACAAGCATTAATTTTTCTTCCCATAAAACTGTCATTTATTGCAAGGTCATTATATAAAAAGCCTATTTCTCCTTTTATAAAATAAGTAATTATACCATGGATTCAATCGATGTCGAGAAATCTACATGTGTTCTAACTTGGTATTTCAATAACCCCCAAAATAGCAAATAATATCTAGAAATGTAATAAATACATTTAATTATCTTAAAATCTGTGATATTAACGGGTTAAGGATGCCTGAAGAGGTGGATTGGGACCACTAAAAAAGTCTTTGAATAGGAAATTAACCAATGAATCAGAAAACAAAGAGGGAGATGGGTGGTGGGTGGAATGTAGGTCCATGTGTTCTATGATTTGATGCATTAACATTTTTTTTACATATAACTGTTAATACATATATATTATATGTTATACATATGTGATAGAATGAAGTGAGTCTCTCATTTCATTGTTTTAGATATATGACTAATGAGAGGATCAATGACCCAGATCAAAAGAATATATCATTTAATTGGCTATACAAACTATTGAGTTTGGCTAGAAAATTTATGAGAAAATGATCTGATGGATTTATCACAAGTTCAATGAGTCAATAATACAATACAGCAGCCAAGAAAGTTAATGCAATTTTAGGAAGTATTAAGAAAGACATTGTACTCAGAATTATGAAATTGTATTCACTGTATTCCACCTTGGCCAGATATATTTCAGGAAACATTTTATCAGTTATTGATGATGATAATTATTACAATTGCTAACATTTACAGAGTACTCATTATGTTCCATGCACTGTGCTGGCATTTTATAATTATAATATCCTTTCACTCTAACAACCACCTTGGGAAAATAAACGTAAAACCATCTCCATTTTACAGATAAGGAAACAGAGATTAAGTGACTTGACCAGGGTTACACAGCTAGCTGCTGTGGTACATCTCAAAGAGTATGAGGGAAGGTATTGACAAATCCAACATATAAGGATCAACTGAAGAAATTGTGCTTATTTCATATGAAGAGAAGCTAAGCAAAGTGTCATTCACAATCCTCCTTATTCCTAACCCCTCCTCTAGAAATTTGGACCCTGCTACTGGGACACTGGGCTCTGGTAGATGAGTTGTGGCCTTATCTTGCCAAGAAGCAGGCCTCCTTCTCACTTTCTAGACATTTCCAAAACATGCAGCTATTCATGTGCTTCTCTCCCTTTTCATACACTGTCTTCCCTCATTAGAATATAAACTTCTTGAAGGAAAGATCTGACTTGTTACAAGCTCCTATGTTTGGCACACAATAATTCAATAATTTATTTATCATATATTCATATATAATTAGCAGGGACACAAAAATTCTCTTTAAAGATCTGAAAGCTTGTCATATTAGAAAGAGGAATTGGATTTGTTCTACTTGGTCAAGAGGGCAGAACTAAGAGCAAAACAAAGGAGGAAGAAGGGATAGAAAGAAAGAGGAGAGGAGGACAGATAAAGGAAAAGGAGGAGGAGAGAGAGCGGGAAGTGAAGTAGAGAGACAATGAAGATATATATGGACAGGGACAGAATCTTAGGAATTGAAAGGGGCTTTAAAGCTTATCTAATCTTAAAACCAGAATCTTTACCTCTCACTCCATGAATGATGATTGAGTTTCTGTCTAGAGAGCTCTAGTGAGAGGGAACAAATTCGCAGCTTGTTGCACTTTTGAATAGCTCAAATCACAATGAAGTTTTTTTTTTTCTTCTTTACAACATCTATCAAATGATCCTGGTTAAACATCAGGCACTCTAAAGAAAAAATCTAAACCATCTTGGGTGGGACAGTCTTTATTCTGCCCAGCTTCTCTTCTCTATGCTAAACATATCCAGTTCTTTCAACTGATCTTTATGTAGCACAAACTGAAAGCTCTTTACCATACTGTCTGTCCTTTCCTGGACATCCTTTATACCAATCCCCTTCCTAAAATTTACCTAGAATTGAATAAGAAATTCTAGATCTACTCTGGTCTGGACAAAGTACAGAAAGACCATCACTTTTTAGAATGTCCTGGACACAATTTCTTTCTTAATGCAGCCTAATAATACATCTGTCTTCAGGGCTGTTCCCACATTGCATTTACAATCCAACAAAATCACCATATTCTTCTCAGATGAACTGCTAGAAAGCCATGCTTCTTTACTCTTGCCTGAAGATGGACAGCGAGCTAAAGCCAAAACTGAAGAGGAGAGAAGCAGGCTAAAACATGATTAGTAATTGAGTATCACTCTGGATAATAGTAAAATGCTGTACCAGAATCAATCTTTTAATACATCCCAGTGAAGTTTTAGAACCCTGTTCTAAAATAGGAAATAAAAAATAAAACATTAATCATTAACTACCAAAGAATCAAAATTACAAGAGACTGAACCAAAAGAATGGAAAGACATATGGTAGGCCTAAGCAAACTTTAGTATATTACCAATAAGAACCTGTATACCAGTAGCGGTACTATTCATTCTTCATAATCTAAGAAGACCAATGACATCACAATGTTAGGATCAGGGGATGTAGTGTGTTTCATTGTGTTCATCAGTCCAATAAGAACTTGGATGGCTCTATTATAAGTTGGCCACAAAAAAACTGATCTTTGACATGGAGATGTCTTTCACGTTTCTTTTGCATAGTCATGATTCTCCTTTGTTCATAGAGTACAGCACCTTCTTTTTGATGTGGACACACCAGAAAGTCCTGTGCTAGTGACTTCCATGTCTCACAATCAATACTAAAATTCTTCAGAGACCTTGAGAATGTCCCAGTAACACTTTTCCATGTCTCCATATGAGCTCTGCCTTGTATGAGTTCTTTTGTAATACAGTCTTAAGTAAATGTACATTTGGCTACATGGCTAGAGGGCTGCATTGTCTATAACAGTTTAAAATTCAGCTTGAGAGAAGATAGCTCTGGTAACTTATCTTGCCAGATGATCTTCAGAATCTTTCCAAGACAATGCAAATGGAAGTTGTTCAGTTTTCTGGCATGGCATTGGCACACTGTCCAAGTTTCACAGACATACAACAATGATGTTAGCACAATGGCTCTGTAGATCTTCACTTTGCTAGGCAGCCTAATATGTCTTCTCATGCACAGTTTCCTTTGAAGACTCCCAAATGTAGCACTAGTTCTGGCAATGAATGTATTAATCTCCTTATCTATATGAAAATATCTGAAAAGTACACTGTGCCAAGGTGAGTGAACTTCTCCAAGCATTCAAAATTCCTCCATTTTCTGTGACTAAAGGTTCATATATGGAAGATGTGATGCTGGTGGCTGGAAGCCCTCTATTTTCTTGGAGTTGATTTTTAGGCCAAAATTAGCACAAGCAGGAAAGAAATGATCTTTAGATGCATCTTAGTTTCAGGTGATTCACTGAGTGTGAAAACAGTTTTTCAGCAGTGCAGCAGCTGACCTGGATGTTTTTTTTCTTCTTTAGTGAAGACATCTAACAACACTGGAAAACATCACATTAAAAAGATGAGAACAAGCACACAGCCCTGATTCAATCCAATGATGACTGGGGAAGTATAAGAGCATTTATCTTTATCCTTTTTCCAATATTACTATCATGAAACTGGTGCACAATAGTGATGAACTTCTCCAGACAATCAAATTTTACCATGATCTTCCATAATTCCTCATAGCTGACAGCATCAAAAGTCTTGGTCAGGTCAATAAATGTTCTGTATAGACTTCTGTTCTAGTAGAGGGAGGACCCATAATAATGACAAATCAGACCAATAAAATCATCAAAGTTTTCCCCAGAATCTAAATGAGAACCTAGAGCATCACTATAAATGAATCCTTGCTTAGCACTGCTACATACTGATTAATTAACTGGTTAATTAATTATTAATAAGTCACACAAATTATAAATTAATGCCATGGAAATTTCATATCCAGATGTCTCTTTTGATTCATCACTAGCACATATTATCTATTTCTTAAATTTGTCATTCACTTTCCCAACAGTGTTTTAGAAACATGTAAGACATTTATTATTCAATCCCACACTATAAGAGCTAATGTATAAAGGGTGACTTGAAACTGCAAGCAAATTTTTATAAATTTTCTGTGTTTATAAAAAGTTTCAGATTACTTAAAAACTGCCAAGCCCCTAAAAGTCAAACATGGGTGCATGTACACAGTTCTCTCCCAAATGCATTCCGCCAACTCTTTTTAATATCATTTGGGGGTTTCCTCATTTCCTGAGCTTTGGGATTTTGGTCTCTGCCTTTTTCCTCTTCACAAATGTACTCCTAAGGAACAATCTGATCTGACCACCCACACACATAACTCTCTTCCTCTTCCCTCCCCCCCACCCCCACCTTACAAAATTCCTTAATCAAGCACCCTGTATTGACACTGATCACTGAAAACAGGCCAAAAATCTCAACACTACAAGGTGATTTATATTAGAAACAGAAAAATAAGAAAAGACAGACCACAAGCCAGAAATTAACAAAAAGGATTTTTTTTTTTAAAGGGAGAGTTCATGATTTTATTCTGGTCAAGTGCCTGAAGGAAAGAAGCACTATCTGCCAAATCTGCTTTACCAGTAATTAGACAGATAGCCAGGTCCTGTGTCAGAGAGACAGACTATTATTGCTTAACACTAGTTGAGCTCCCAAAGAATACTACTTGCCTTGCATATAGGCTGACACAAATATTTTTTTCAGAGTGCCTATACAAGCCATGTGCATTTCTATTTGTAGATAAAATGTCTTATGTTCCCAGGATAGTTTGGGGAAAAGGATTCAAAGCACAGTACCTATTGCTAGTAGGTAAGTTTTTCTGAGAAAAGGTTTTTTTTAATATTTTTATTTTTTAATTTAAAAAGAAAACACTTTATAAATCTGCTCCACATTAATAGCTTACAAAAGCCTATGCTTTTAGAACAGCAAACCAAGATGTTTTAGGGTACAAGTGATTTTAAAGCTACTGCGATATAAGGAAAGAAATTTTTAATCCTTAAGTGTCAGAGTTCCCTATCTAAATGCACTGTGTTTTTAGCTCATCATATACGTTCATAATTAAATACCACACAGTCTAAATCAGGATAAAGAAATCATTTGCCATCCTGCACTGCCATCCCAGCACCCATGTTACAGAACAGAGTTACAGAACAAGTCAAGCATTATCATGGTGATATAATTTATCGTTGTTAATTACTGTCAACAAAAGCCTTAATATAGCCCTGTTCATGTGTCTCTATAGTTAATTTTAGAAAATTTTTAAACTAAATTTTAAAACTCCATCTTCCAAAGAATCTTTTCCTTAATGTAAATAAACTTTCAATCATATAAATATGTTTACACAATCTAAGTAGTCCAGTGGTTGAACAGGTTATTTAGATAATATCAAATAGGACTGGGCAACAAAGTTATTATTTAAAAAACAACAACTACAAAAACAACCACCACCAAAAACAAAAACAAACAAAAAAAAAAAAAACAGCTCCTTAAGATGTTTTCATTTTAGAATGCGTTCCTCTTCAGCCAAAGCTACTATAATCTATCAGCAAAACAAATGTTTAAAAAATTAACATAAACATTGATGTAAACTTGCTTGAACTCTGGTCTTTTATTGTTTGACTTTTTGACCACAATTTTTCCAGCAAACACCTACGTAAGCAACTGATTCCTGAATATTTGTCAAACAATAAATTAGATGATGATGAGACTGTCTTAGAATTTTATATGAATTAGAATGTCCTATCAGCTAAAGATTCATCTGCCACACATCTAAAAAATATTATCAATTATTCTCCTTAAGAGCTTAACTCTAAAAGCTAATCAGTTTTCAAAACTAAGGAGCTCTTTTTCCCAAAAACAAAATATTTGTCTGGGGAAAATTTGAGCAGAACTAGTTTCCCCCCAACCCTTTTTTTTTTTGAGCAATTAATGTTGAAACTTGGAGTAGTTTACAAAGTCACCAAACGTTTTCCTTCAATTAAATACCATGCAAATTTTTCATATTCATTTTCTCTGATAACTAACCATTTGAAGAACCTTCTAAATAGAAGATCGTTTGGAGATGGGGCTGGGGGGGAGAATTCACATCAAGCATTTACATCTCTGTAAATTGTTTGTATCTTATATTTATGAAATTTGTTATAGTGAAGATCTAGAAAACAGAATTAAAGATTTAAATGAAGACGTTTATTGACAATCTTATCCTTACACTATCACTAGAAAGTCCAATATTTGAAAGTAGAGCCAATATAATGTCTGACTTTATTGCAGTGAGAGCCATACAATGACTAATTTCCCTGTTTTGTACCATAATAATAATGATAAAAACAATTCATGTAATACCTTATGATTTACAAAGAGTGTTATCTTCATAATCACCCCAGGAGGTAAGTGCTATAATATTACCTGCCTTTTACAGATGAAGATACTGAAGCAAAAAGAGCTTAAGTGACTTTTCTGGGATCATACAGTTAGCATCTGAAACAGGATTTGAACTCAGGTCTTCTTGATACCAAATTAGCAATGGATCTATTGTGCTACTTTGCAGCTATTACTAATGCCTCTAAAGGTCTACAAGTACATTACTCATAATCCCCACACACTTATTTAAAAGTATTACATTATTAGATTTATATGGCCAAAGGTTTAGAGAAGGGACCTTCTCTAGTTTACCTCATTTCACAGGTGCAAAAACTCAAGATTCAATTCAGTAAACATTTATTAAGAGATTGCTGTGTAGCAGACATTGTGTTAACTTCTGCAGATACAAAATGAGGCAAAAGACAGTCCCTGCCCTCAAGGAACTTTTGATAGAATGAAGGAGACAGGATGCAAAGGTGCATGTGACGCACACACATATGCACACACACATACACACGATATGCACAACCTATATACAGGATCAATAAGAAATAATTAACAGAAGAAAGGCGTTGGAATTAGGAGGGGTAAGAGAAGGCTTACTGTGGGAGCCGGTGTTTTAATTAAGACTTAAAGGAAGCCAGGAAGGTTAGTAGTCAGAGCGGAGGAAGCCAACGTGACTGATCAGAGAGTACATGTTGGGGGATAAGATATAAGACCACAATCTGAAGCATTTTGCATTTGATTCTGGAGGCAACAGGAAGCCAAGGGAGTTTATTCCATAGGGGAATGGCAAGATTAGACTTAAGTTTTAGGAGGAAAATTTATTTTCATGATTGATTAGGAATGTATAGGTCTGGAGGGCTTGAGGGAAGAAGACCCACCTGAAGGCTGCAGAGAATAGTGGTAATCAAAGTGTGAGGTGATGAGGGTCCACACTGGAGTGGTGACAGTGTCAGAAAAGAGCAGGTGTATTCAGTAGATGTTGCAAATTGAAATCTACAGGCCTTGGGAACAACTTGATATGGGGGATGAGAGAGAATGAGAGATCTAGTGTGATTCCTAGGTTGCAAGACAAAAAATCTAAAAGAGTGAAATTTTCTTGTACAATAATAAAGTGAGTGTAGAATGGGGTAAGAGGAGGAGTTAGAGGGAAAGATCATTAAATTCTGTTTTGGGCATAATGAGTTTAAGATGTCTACTGGACTTCTAGTTTAGATTTTTAAAAGGCAATTGGAGATGGGAGGTTGGATTTGAGGTAACAAGAATAGCTTTTGAATTGAGATCTTCTCATCTAAAGCCAGTATTCTTTCTACAATATCATAACAACTGATCAAAGTCACTCATCTTGGAGTTAAAAAAAAGACTTTAGTTCAGGTTCTAATTCTAAGATTTAACTTACACAAGTTACTTTAACACTGTATACCAGTTTTCTTAAATAAAATTTAAAAAATAATAAAAATCAATAAAAAAGGATAATACTTAACCCATATGAATATAGTAAGAAAAGAACTTTGTAAACCTTAAAAGGCTCACAAAGTGAGTTATTCTTAATAAACCTCAAAAATTATTCTGAATAAGAACTACAAAAATTCTAAACAAGATTTTAGACTTTTTTACTCAAAATTTCAGATATCTGTGGGAAATTACTCTTTAAAAGAGTAAATAAATCCCAAAGAGTCTCTGTCATTTTCCTATTCTATCTTAGTAGAAACATTACTTCCAAAGAAAGCCCTGTTCAATGACTGAATAAAATCAATCCAGTAATGTGTCACTGCATAACGACTGCTCATCTCTACAAAGATACGGGTAATGTTGATCAAACTTGTTTATGAATACATAACAGGCTGACGTACCTCCCAGATATGGGGAGAACTAATAAAAAAAATGGAATGATGAAAAGTAAATAAAAAGAGCATTTCTGGGAGCAAGAACACCTTGTTAGCCCTATGAAAACTTAGAAAGAATGAGAGACTTAAAAAAAAAAAAAGAATGAGAGAGCTAAAGCTGAGATCAATGAAAACTTTTATTATCTCTAATATGCTAAATTAAAAACAAAGAAAAGAAAAAATCTTTTTCTTAAGTGGAGAGTTTTTAAAAATAGCTATCATGAATAATTTGTATGTTGGAACTTTAGCAAAAAACTTTTTGAATAACATTAAGTAAGCATGCACAGAACACAAGATGAAACATTTTATTGAATATTCAGATTTGCTATTACCTGAACAAATACTCTCATTTCTCTTTGGTTAATATCTCTCTTTGAAACCTTTAAAAAGTAGATTTCTACTATTTTTTGGACATGTTTCACAGAAAATAAGAGAGGGTAGGTGTTTGGAAGATATAAACTGAAAACTCACTAAAGTGCTTTAGGTTCACTAAAAATATTGAATTAATAAACACATTTTTTTAAAAGTTACTTAAAAGATCTCAGAGTAGGCCAGCAATTTTAATCTTAGGGGCAAAAATAAATAATGTATGTTTAACAAATATTAATCGTTAGATTAAAATATCTTAACATTAAGATTTTAGCAATTACCTACTTAAAACAGGATGAAAGTATAATTTAGATTTCACTTCAGTCACTTACCTGTTAGACATCAAAGCAATTATTTTCTTGGGGGAATTCCAGAATTCTACCTTATTATTATATTTACAACTGAAAACAATATATTCTCTCATTTAATTATTCCTTTATGCCCAATCCAATATTACCAATTTTTTTGTGACACCAGCCCTCCTTTTAATATGCTATTTAACCATAAGAGTTAAAAACATTTTTGATTACTATATCCTATTTTAGGCTAAACATTATAGACTAAACAATGCAGTCACCATGATATGTGTGGACATGTTAGAAAAATAAAAACTTGGGAGGTGCAGTGAATCATATTTTTCCAAAGCAGTAAAAAGTATTAGGAATTAGATAGAGGTGCCAAGATCTGTAATTCCCTAAAGGTTATTTCCATGTTAGGTTCAATTGTTAATGATATGAGGAAGGGAAGATGGATGGCTGACATATTCCAAATACTAACAGATAATATAAGAGAACAAAACAGAACCCTATAAGTGCTAAGTTGAAAAGGTCCTTAGACTTCAATGGAGTCACTCCTTAATGCAGTGACTCCTTCCTTAGCTAGTACAACTTGTTTCAAAACAAAACTCTCTTCTAACATCATGCTCCAAAATGGTCACCTAGCCTTTTGGTAAAGATCCACAAGAGGAGAAATGTATTACCTCCCCTAGAGCAGCACATGTCATTTTTATAAGAGCTCTCATTTTTACGAAGGTTTTCCTTATGTGGAGCCTAAATTTATCTCCTTGCAGTTTCTAACCACTGATTCTAGTTTTGTACTGTTTTACCAAGAAGAACAATATAATCCTTTTTCCATGTTGAGTTTTACAAGTCCTTGAAGATAGCTTACATGTTCTCCTGTTACTGTTTTTTTTTTTCCTTCAAACTAAATACTTTAGGTTATTTTAATTGATAATCATGTGGATAGAACTCAATACCCCCCCTTACTAGGTTTCACTTCTGTTGGCACTATGGATAATCAAAGGTCCTTCTACTGAAATGTGATGTCTAGAATTTAACACAATTCAGAACATAATAAAGAACAAGAATACTTAGATGATTACAACTACTAATCCCTGTAATTTCTTCCCCCTTTCAGTTTACCTATCATTTGCTAATTTAATCTTCTTGAAACGAAACTTTTAATATGCTGCTTCTCTGCTCAAAAGGTGCTCTTCATTTAATATCTTCTCCTTACTCATTACTAATTGTTCTATGAATCATTTATTCTCTTTCCCTTTCAAGTGGGTATCCATCTCTGTTAAAAGCATGCTTATTATTCTCCAATTTTAAGGTACCTTCTGTTGACCTTTTCACCCAATTAAAATACTGTCTCAACTCTTTACCCTCTGTACTCCAAAGTAAAAATCTTGAAAAACCAGGCTTCACCTAATGCTACAAGCTCCTTATTATTCCTTCATGTTCCTATAGTTGTACTACTTAGAGTTGCTTGAAATCTGTCTTTCCATCTCATGCTTCTATAGTTATTTCTCTCTTAAAGTTCACCTGTGAACTCTTAATTGCCAAAATATAAGTCTTTCCTCAGTTCTCAATCTGTTTTATTTGCAGCATTTGATACTTTTTTAAAGCCTTATACTTTCTCCTTTGGCTTCCATGATATTAAGATTTTCTGAATCTTTGACCACTTCTGTATTTCATTTATTGCCTGTTCTTTTCAGACTCTTAAGATAGTATTTTCCCCAAAGTTATCCTCTGTTCTCATCAATTCCTTTTCCATGCTCTATCTTTTGCTAGTATTAGCAATTCCTCAGCTTTAATAAACATCTAAATACACATGACTCTGAAAAGTGTATCTCTAGCATTGTTCATATCAAATCCTAGAACATTTCCAATAGCCTACTGGACTCTTCACTTGAATGTACTACTCTTACCTCAAATCTAACAAATCCAGAATTTCCCAGTGGTATCACTTAGTCACCAAACCTTGAAACTTTAGCATTAATTTTTAATATTTCCTTTTATCTCCTATATTCCATTAATTACCATGTTCTATTAAGTCTATTTTCCCAATATCAACCCGGTAAATGTTTTCATTATCCTACCTCTCTCCTGTGCCCTTCTACTATACTACTACAACAGCCTCCTAAGTGATCTCCCTATCTGTCTAGGAAGTAGGAAGTATTTCTCCCCCTCCTAATTTGTGCTCCATACCAACAATATCAGATTAATCTATCATAAGCACAGATCAGATCATGTCCCATCCCTATTAATAATTTCTTAATGTTTATCCTGCATAGGGAATCAAATCTAAGTTCCTTTGCTTTTTGTTCTAAATCCTCCACACCTAGTATCTCTCACTTTTCTAACTTTATCTTGTACTCTTTCTTCATTGACAAATTCCAGTCAAATCTTTTTGCTTGTTTCATCCATGTACAAGTATTTCCTTTTAAACTTTGATTCTCTCTGCCCATGCCATTCCCTAGGTATGCAACACCATTGCCCTGTCACCATTAATATGCCCTTCATCTTCTGACATATGGCACATCCTTTACATCCTGGCATAAATATTTTTCTCCAAGAAATCTTGCCTGATCCCCAAGTGAGAAATTAACATTCTTTTTTCAGTCCTAGCATAGCAGATTATACTAATTCCTCCATAGTTATGATTAATATATGATACATACATTATATGTATCAAATACCCCCCACATGTCAGAAACCAAGTCTTGTATCTTCTTTAATGCCTATTCTTAAAACTTGTTAGGTAAATATATTTATATCCCATATATATTACAAGATCACTATTTCCAAAATTCAAATCTACCTTTCCCCCCCCAACCCTCATTTCTTCTGAACTTCTCTATTGTGTGGAGGGCTATAATTCAATTCAATTCACATTTATTGCATACCTACGAAGTGTCAAGTACAGTGCTAAGCACTGGGAATAAGAAAAAGACAGTTTCTACCCTCAAGAAGCTCTAAATCTAAAGATATGACAGTATGTGAAAGGAAGCTGAAAAGCAGGAGTGGAACATAGGGGAAGAGATAAGGAACTCATCTAGAAGCCACGATGTTGGCAGCCTTTAAACCAAGGAATGCAGCTGATAGGAATTGGTGGATTGTGTATCTTCTGATCTCTCTTTAAATGGAGGTTTGGGTAAGAGTTTTTCCTCCACCCTGAGTCTTCCAATCTGAGGAATCTCCAATGAGTACCAAACCTGATGCAGTTTCCAGGATTATGAATTTCCAGATAATAAGGGTTATTACCCCTTCCACTCATCTAGGGATACAATCTCTGTCATCTTAACATCTTACCTGTACTTCTCTCATGTATCAAATCTGTTGCTAATCCTTATCAGTTCTACCTTCACATCTGTCTCCTGTTCATTCACACATAACTATAAACCATGCTGCAAGTCCTCATCATTTTAAGCCTAGATTACTATAGTAGTCTTCCAGTTAGTCTCCCCGTCTCAAATTCCCCTTCTTCCACTTCAAACTCATCCTCTTTTCAGCTTCTAAAAGATTTGACCATGTCACCCTTCTACTTGATAAACTCTAGTGCCTCTCTGGTATAAGCAGGTTCAAACAGAACCTTATGTTTGGCATTTATGATCCTTCAAAACCCAGTCCCTTCCTACTTTTCCAGTCTTTTTACTCCCCTCGATATACTGCACAAGTTTGGCTACTAGCCTGCTTCTTATTACTTGCATAGGACAATACAAATGTCATGTATTTGCTGGCTGACCCGCATAGGGTAAAATGTACTTCCTTTTCAAATCTACTTACATAGCTTCCTTCAATTCTCAGTTCAAATTGCACCTTGTGTGGGAAGAATTTTCTAGTCCTCCATCCAGCTTCTAATTTCCTTTATTCCATAACTGCTAGTACCTTCCATCTAAAACTACTTTCATTTTGAAATGCAAAAATTTTTTATGCTGTCTCTCACATCAGAATATGAACTCCTTGAATTTTGCTTTCTTTGAATCTCTAACACTTAAGAAAATTTGGAACAAATGAAATGCTTACTAAATGCTCATTCAATAATTAAGTATACTACAGGCCAAAACATTTCTCCAAACATAACACTGTTCAAATTCAACAAATAGTTGTTTAAATGCTTAACATGGGCAAAACATGTATGTGTGCTAACTACAAAAAGTTATCAATGTACACCCTATTCTCAAGGAAATAGACAGTCTAAAGCATAGGCAGGATGATAGACTTGGAGCCAGAAAGACCTGGATTTAAGCCCCAACTTTGTCACATACTTGTTGTGTGACCCTGGGCAAGTCACTTAATCTCTCAATATTTTAGGCACATTCTCTCTGTAGGACTATATATTGCAGAATAGTCACAAATCAGCCTTGATAAGCAAGAGTTTGCTCAAAAGGTTCCTACATCAAGGAAATTACAAATCCTAGCCAAAGAGAAAGTTGCAAAGCATGGTAGAGTCAGATAAATAGATATCTCTTAGACCTTATTCTCAAGGGGCACACAATCTGATCCCTATGTTGAAGAATAGCTAGATAAGTATTGAGAGGCACAGATACAATGTTATGAGAAACTGGAGTGTTGGAATCCTTACTAACTGCTAAGTAATTAGAGTTGATCTAATCTTACAAGAAGATGTTTTGGGCAGAACCTGAAACAAGGTACTAAGTAGAACTACCCATAATCCCTCTCTCTGGAAGGAGCATAAATAGGCCAATGGGCCAGTCGGAGAGTTCTGGAGAGTGAAGACGCTACAAGTCGAGATTTTGCCGGAATGACATGAAGAGTTAGAGCTGGCTGGAGGCAGAAGAAAGCAGAGGCAGAGGCTGAAGGACCAGACCTTTGGATTTGGTGACATTCGGAGGGAGCTCTTGGAATCAAGCAGAGAGATAGGCTTCTAAGCTAACTGGGCTATATTGAAGATAATAAAAGATCTGAACTTTTATCACCTGGCTGCTTTTTGAGAAGAAAAAGCTCCCCACACTTTGGCGCCCAACGTGGGGCAAACAGACCCCTCAGTGGATTTCAGTGGAAAAGCTCCGATCCTGATTCAAGTGGAAAAGACTCTGATCCTGATCCAGTGGAAAAAACTTCAACCCAGAAATTAGGGTGAGTGCAACAAAGAAATTTTGTTAGAAGAGTTAAAGTAGAATTTCATCTAAGATGGGACAGATATTTAGAAAACAGTCTGTTTCTGTTCAAGGAAAATGTTTAGAGAGCATTGTCAAAATTATGGAAAGCCAAGGTTTAATTATAAGTTTACAGCAAATCACTGAACTTTTACAAACTGTAAAGGACATATGTCCTTGTTTCTCTCTTGATAAGGAATTAGATCTAAATGAATGGAAATTGGTTGGAGAGGATCTTTGTCAATTCTATGATAAAAATGGGCCTAACTCAATAATTAATACATATAATGTAATACAATTGGCTATAAGAAGTTATTTAAGTGATAGAATGATGAAAAGGAAAGTACAGGAGGAAGAAAAGCCAACTTTACTAGGTGAAAAGGAGGACGAATCAGATGAGAATGGAGTTAATTACAATTCTGAGTATGATACTTCACAGCAGGAGGAATTAGGTGATTCCACATCTCATGACCCTCCCCCCGCAATTAACCCTTCATGGGTGGAACAAGGGGGAGGGAGAGAGACAGAAATGCAGTCAGCTTCTCCTGTAAAGCAGAATTTGACAAGATTAGAAAAAGCATTAATTAAAGCAAAAAACGAAGGAGAAGATATATCTGATTTTATAAACGCATATCCTGTGATTGAAAGGATTGACTCTTCAGGTCAAAAAGAGAGAAAATACACTCCTTTTAATTTGGGAAAAATTAAAGATTTGAAAAAGGGTTGCACTCTTTATGGGGCTACATCATCTTATGTGAAGATGTTACTAGATAATTTGTCTTATGAAATCCTAATCCCGAATGACTGGAAATCCATAGTGAAAACTTGTCTAGAACCGGGACAAAATTTATTGTGGCTTTCGGAGTTTCATGAATTATGTAGGATTCAAGCCCAACGCAATAGACAAACAGGAGCTATTGTACAAGTTGCTTTTGACCAACTAGCTGGTGAAGGTCAGTATGCAGAGAATTCAGAACAAATTTATTATCCCATAACAGTGTATGAGCAAATTTCTAAGGCTGCAATAAAAGCTTGGAATTCTCTCCCTGGACAGAAAGATGGAAATAATGCTTTCACAAAAATAGAGCAAGGTCCCAATGAAACTTTTGCAGATTTTGTGGGACGTTTACAAACAACTGTAATAAGAACCATTGGAGACAATGCAGCAACAGAAATAATGACTAAACATTTGGCTAAGGAAAATGCCAATGAGGTTTGCAAAAGAATTATATGGGGGCTAGACAAAGATGCTCCTTTAGAGGAAATCATAAGACGCTGTGCCACAGTGGGCACAAATGCTTATTATGCCCAGACTATGATGAACATGGAAAGACAAGGTCCTTCTTGGCAGAGGAATTCTAGAGAAACTCGTCGATGTTTTCAGTGCGGAAAAATTGGACATTTGAGACCTCATTGTAGATATGGAGATAGCGTGAGAAAACAGGGTGGGAGAAAACCCAAAACCCCATGTCCAAAATGTAACCAAGGCTTTCACTGGGCCTCTAAATGTATATTGACCCAGAGGAATGAGAGGCAGGGCCCAGCTCTAAAGTATCAATCAAAGGACAGGTGGGGCATGATAGCAGTTGAGGTTACACCCAGAGAGACTTTAGAAATTCAGAACTCTGATGTCATCAACCAACAGAAAAGCAATCAGGATTACAGTTGGGAAGAATACAGGCCTTTTAAGACAACAAGACAATATCCAGTGCAAATGGCTCCAATGTAATTACCAGATGATGAGGAGAAATCCCAAAAGTGGTAAATAGAAGAGAATTAGATAGGTTAACTGCTTGGGGAAGAGGATCTGCTTATATTTCCACAGGTGGAAAAGGAATCAGATGGCTAACAATGAGACTGTCAAAAGAACTTTAAAATCTTCAGCTTTCAGTTCCTGAAAAACCAGCAAGAATCACTGGATTCCCTGAGATGAAAAATTGTTGATGAGACTTTTTGCAGTACTTCAGAGCTTACAGGAATTATTAGATTCCTGGCGCATGAACTAATGGACAATGGATTCCTTATGGACTATTTCTAGGACTTATGGACATTTGTAAATTTTCAGGTCGATTTATGTTGTTACATTACTACTAGCCTGTGTTATATTATGTATTTTAAGCAATTGCAAGAATCATTGGATTTCTTGAGATGAAAGATTGTTGATGAGACTTTTGCAGTAGTTAAATTTTCATGTTGATTCATGTTATTTGTTACATTACCACTAGCCTGTGTTATATTGCTATGTGCTCATGTAAATTATGTATAATGCCTCCCATATTGATGGATTTATGTATACCATGTATATCTGTTACAAAGTTCTGGTCCATATTGATGGATTTATGTGTACCCCCTCAGAAACCCCCTATGTTTTAAAACAAAAGAAAGGGGGAGATGTTGGAATCCTTACTAACTGCTAAGTAATTAGAGTTGATCTAATCTTACAAGAAGATGTTTTGGGCAGAACCTGAAACAAGGTACTAAGTAGAACTACCCATAATCCCTCTCTCTGGAAGGAGCATAAATAGGCCAATGGGCCAGTCGGAGAGTTCTGGAGAGTGAAGATGCTACAAGTCGAGATTTTGCCGGAATGACATGAAGAGTTAGAGCTGGCTGGAGGCAGAAGAAAGCAGAGGCAGAGGCTGAAGGACCAGACCTTTGGATTTGGTGACATTCGGAGGGAGCTCTTGGAATCAAGCAGAGAGATAGGCTTCTAAGCTAACTGGGCTATATTGAAGATAATAAAAGATCTGAACTTTTATCACCTGGCTGCTTTTTGAGAAGAAAAAGCTCACCACACTGGAGGAAAAAAGAAATGATTTTTTTTTGGCTTTTGGTTTGAATTTGCAGTAAGTTTATTTTTTATTATTTTTTTAAAATTATACCTTTTTATTTACAAGATATATGCACGGGTAATTTTTAAGCATTGATAATTGCAAAACCCTTTGTTCCAATTTTTCCATTCCTTCCCCCCACTCCCTCCCCAAGATGGCAGGTTGACCAATACATGTTAAATATGTTATAATATAAGTTAAACACAATATGTATACAAACAGTTAATTTGCTGTACAAAAGAATTGGACTTTGACATAGTGAACAATTAACCTGTGAAGTAAATAAAAAATGCAGGCACACAAAAATAGAGGGATTGGGAATTCTATGTAGTGGTTCATATTCATCTCCCAGAATTCTTTCGCTGGGTATAGCTGGTTCAATTCCTTACTGCTCTGTTGAACTGATTTACTTCATCTCATCGCCAAAAAGGGCCACGTCTGTCAGAATTGATCATCATATAGTATTGTTGTTGAAGTATATAATGATCTCCTAGTCCTGCTCATTTCACTCAGCATCAGTTCATGTAAGTCTCTCCAAGCCTCTCTGAAATCCTCCTCCTGGTCATTTCTTACAGAACAATAATATTCCATAACATTCGTATACCACAATTTATTCAGCCATTCTCCAATTGATGGGCATCCACTCAATTTCCAGTTTCTGGCCACTACAAAGAGAGCTGCCATAAACATTCTTGCACATACAGGTCCCTTTCCCTTCTTTAAAATCTTTTTGGAATATAAGTCCAGTAGAGACACTGCTGGATCAAAGGGTATGCATAGTTTGATAATTTTTTGAGCATAGTTCCCAATAGCTCTCCAGAATGGCTGGATGTATTCAGTTTCACCAACAATGTATCAGTCTCCCAGTTTTCCCATATCCCCTCCAACATTCCACATTATCTTTCCCTGTCATTCTAGCCAATCTGACAGATGTATAGTGATATCTCAGAGTTGTCTTAATTTGCATTTCTCTGATTAATAATGACTTGAAGCATCTTTTCATATGGCTAGAAATAGTTTCAATTTCTTCATCTGAGAAGTGTCTGTTGATATCCTTTGACCATTTATCAAGTGAAGAATGGCTTGATTTCTTATAAATAGAGCCAATTCTCTATATATTTTGGAAATGAGGCCTTTATCAGAACCTTTTACTGTAAAAATGTTTTCCCAGTTTATTGCTTCTCTTCTAATCTTGTCTGCATTAGTTTTGTTTGTACAAAAACTTTTCAACTTGATATAATCAAAATTTCTATTTTGTGATCAATAATGAGCTCTAGTTCTTCTTTGGTCATAAATTCCTTCCTCTTCCATAGGTCTGAGAGGTAGGATAGGTTACCTATCCTATGTTCTTCTGATTTATTTATAATCTCATTGTTTATGCCTAGGTCATGAACCCATTTTGACCTTATCTTGGTGTACGGTGTTAAGTGTGGGTCAATGCCTAGTTTCTGCCATACTAATTTCCAATTTTCCCAGCAGTTTTTGTCAAACAGTGAGTTCTTATCCCAAAAGCTGGGGTCTCTGGGTTTGACAAACCCAAACACTAGATTATTAAAGTTATTGACTATTTTGTCCTTTGAACCTAACTTATTCCATTGATCAACTAGTGTATTTCTTAGCCAATACCAAATGGTTTTGGTAATTGCTGCTTTATAATATAATTTTAAATGTGGTACAGTAGGCCACCTTCATTTGATTTTTTTTTTCATTAGTTCCCTTAAAATTCTTGACCTTTTGTTTTTCCATATGAATTTTGTTGTTATTTTTTCTAGGTCATTAAAATAGTTTTTTGGGAGTCTTATTGGTAATAGCGCTAAATAAATAGATTAGTTTAGGTAGTATTGTCATCTTCATTATATTTGCTTGCCCAATCCAAGAGCATTTAATATTTTTCCAATTGGAAACTATTTCTAGACATATGAAAAGATGCTCCAAGTCATTATTAACCAGAAAAATGCAAATTAAGACAACACTGAGATATCACTATACATCTGTCAGATTGGCTAGAATGACAGGGAAAGATAATTTGGAATGTTGGAGGGGATGTGGGAAAACTGGGACACTGGGACAACTGGTGGAATTGTGAATACATCCAGTCATTCTGGAAAGTGATTGGGAACTATGCTCAAAAAGTTGTCAAATTGTGCATACCCTTTGATCCAGCAATGTTACTACTGGGCTTATATCCCAAAGAGATTTTAAAGAAGGGAAAGGGACCTGTATGTGCAAGAATGTTTGTGGCAGCTCTCTTTGTAGTGGCCAGAAACTGGAAACTGAGTAGATGTTCATCAACTGGAGAATGGCTGAATAAATTGTGGTATATGAATATTATGGAATATTATTGTTCTGTAAGAAATGACTAGTAGGAGGATTTCAGAAAGGCCTGGAGAGACTTACATGAACTGATGCTGAGTGAAATAAGCAAGACCAGAAGATCATTATATACTTCAACAATAATACTATATAACAATACTATATGATGATCAATTCTGATGGACATGACCCTCTTCAACAACGAGATGAACCAAATCTGTTCCACTAGAGCAGTAAGGAATTGAACTAGCTACACCCAGTGAAAGAACTCTGGGAGATGAATATGAACCACTACATAGAATTCCCAATCCCTCTATTTTTGTGCGCCTGCATTTTTTATTTCCTTCACAGGTTAATTGTACACTATGTCAAAGTCTGATTCTTTTTGTACAGCAAACTAACTGTATGGACATGTATACATATATTATATTTAACATATACTTTAACATATTTAACATATATTAGTCAACCTGCCATCTGGGGGAAGGGATGGGGGGAAGGAGGGGAAAAGCTGGAACAAAAGGTTTTGCAATTGTCAATGCTTAAAAATTACCCATGCACGTATCTTGTAAATAAAAAGCTATAATAAAAAATATTTTCCCAATTTATTAGATCTGACTTTATTTGTGTAGAAAGTGTTTTGGAGTTTTGCTCATATAGTTCTTGATTTTCCCTTGGCAGACAGATTCCTAAATATTTTATACAATCAGTAGTTACTTTAAATGGAATGTCTCTTTGTAACTCTAACTGTTGGGTTTTGTTAGTGATATATAAGAATGCTGATGACTTATGTGGGTTTATTTTGTATTCTGCAACTTTGCTAAAGGTGTGGATTGTTTCTAATAACTTTTTAGTAGAATCTCTGGGGTTCTCTAAGTATACCATCATATCATAGGCAAAGAGTGAGAATTTGGTTTCCTCATTACCTGCTCTAATTCCTTTAATTTCTTTTTTAACTCTTATGGCCAAAGCTAGTGTTTCTAATACAATATTGAATAGGAATGCTGATAGTGGGCAACCTTGTTTTACTCCTGATCTTATTAGGAATGGTTCTAGTTAAATTGAATGGATGCCCATCAATTGGAGAATGGCTGGGTAAATTGTGGTATATGAATGGTATGGAATATTATTGTTCTGTAAGAAATGACCAGCAGGATGAATACAGAGAGGCTTGGAGAGACTTACATGAATTGATGCTAAGTGAAATGAGCAGAACCAGGAGATCATTATACACTTCAACAACGATATTGTATGAGGATGTATTCTGATGGAAGTGGATTTCTTTGACAAAGAGACCTAACTCAGTTTCAATTGATAAATGATGGACAGAAGCAGCTACATCCAAAGAAAGAACACTGGGAAATGAATGTGAACTATTTGCATTTTTGTGTTTCTTCCCGGGTTATTTTTACCTTATGAATCCAATTCTCCCTGTGCAACAAGAGAACTGTTCGGTTCTGCAAACATATATTGTATCTAGGATATACTGCAACATATCTAACATATATAGGACTGCTTGCCATCTAGGGGAGAGGGTAGAGAGAGGGAGGGGAAAAATTGGAACAGAAGTGAGTGCAAGGGATAATGTTGTAAAAAAAATTACCCTGGCATGGATTCTGTCAATATAAAGTTATTATAAAATAAAATAAAATATATAAAAAAACAAAAAAAGGATAATTTACCCTTAAGAAAATAAATAATGTTACCTTGCAAAGCTAAAAAAAAAAAAAAAAAGGAATGGTTCCAGTTTATCCCCATTACATATGATGCTTACTGGTGGTTTTAAATAGATGCTACTGATTATTGTAAGGAAAAGTCCATTTATTCCTATACTCTCAAGTGTTTTTAATGGATGTTGGATTTTATTAAATGCTTTTTCTGCATCTATTGAGATGATCATATGGTTTTTGTTAATTTGGTTATTATTATGATCAATTATACTAATAGTTTTCCTAATATTGAACCAGCCCTGCATTCCTGTTATAAATCCTACTTGATTTATTATCCTGGGGATGATTTTCTGTAGGCTTTTTGCTAATATCTTATTTAATATTTTAGCATCAATATTCATTAAGGAGATTGGTCTATAATTTTCTTTCTCTGTTTTCAACCTACCTGGTTTAGGTATCAGTACCATGTCTGTGTCATAAAAGGAATTTGATAGGACTCCTTCATTCCCATTTTTTCAAATAGTTTATATAGCATTGGGGCTAATTGTTCTTTAAATGTTTGGTAGAATTCACATGTAAATCCATCTGTCCTGGGGTTTTTTTCTTGGGGAGTTGATTAATAGCTTTTCCATTTCTTTTTCTGAAATGGGACTATTTAAGCAATTTACTTCCTCCTCTGTTAATCTGAGAAGCCTACATTTTTGGAGGTAGTCATCCATTTCACTTAGGTTATCAAATTTATTGGCACAAAGTTGGGCAAAGTAACTCCTTATTATTGCTCTAATTTCCTCTTCATTGGTTGTAAGTTCTCCCTTTTCATTTTTAAGACTAACAATTTGATTTTCCTCTTTCCTTTGTCTAATCAGATTTACCAAAGATTTATCATTTTATTGGTTTTTTTCATAAAACCAACTCTTAGTTTTATTTATTAATTCAATAGTTTTTTTTTTATTTTCAATATTATTAATTTTAGAATTGCAAGTTTAGTATTTGATTGGGGGTTTTTAATTTGGTCTTTTTCTAGCTTTTTAAGTTGCAAGCTCAATTCATTGATTTTCTCTTTCTCTATTTTATTCAAGTAAACCTCTAAAGATATAAATTTACCCCTTATTACAGCTTTGGCTGCATCCCACAAATTTGGGTATGATGTCTCATCTTTGTCATTATCTTGAGTGAAATTATTGTGTCTATAATTTGCTGTTTCACCCAACATTCTTTAAGATGAGATTATTTAGTTTCCAATTACTTTTTGGTCTATTTACCCCTAACTTTTTGTTGAATGTAGTTTTTATTGCATCGTGATCTGAAAAAAAAGCACTTACTATTTCTGCCTTCCTGCATTTAATTTTGAGGTCTTTATGTCCTAATATATGGTCAATTTTTGTATAGGTTCCATGAACTACTGAGAAGAAAGTATACTCCTTTCTGTCACCATTCAGTTTTCTCTATCATACCTAATTTTTCTAATATTCTATTTACCCCTTTAATTTCTTTCTTATTTGTTTTGTAGTTTGATTTATCTAATTCTGAGAGTGCAAGGTTGAGATCTCCCACTATTATAGTTTTGCTGTCTATTCCTTATTGCAATTCTATTAACTTCTCCTTTAGGAAGTTAGATACCACTTGATGCAGATATGTTTAATATTGATATTGCTTTATTGTCTATGTTACCCTTTAGCAAGATATAGTTTCCTTCCTTATCTCTTATTAATTAGGTCAATTTTTGTCCTGCTTTTTTTACTTCACTGAAGCATAATAGATTCTGCTCCAGACTTTTACCTTTACTCTGTATGTATCTCCCTTTAAATGTGTTTCCTGTAAGCAACGTATTATAGGGTTCTGACTTTTGATCCAGAATGCTATCTGCCTCCGCTTTATGGGAGTTCATCCCATTCACATTTACAGTTAAAATTACTAATTCTGTATTTCCTGCCATCTTATTATCCCCAGATTATGCTTTTCTTTTTCTTGTCCCCCCATTACCCCCTTTCCCAGTAATTAAACTTATGGGCACCACTTGCATCACACAGCTCTCCCTCTTTAGGATGCCTCCCACCCCCTTTGAATCCCTTCTCCTTTCTTGTACCTTTCCCTTATTACTCTTTTCCTTTTCCCTTTTACTCTCCCACTTTTTAATGAGGTAAGAGAAGTTTCTCTGTAAACCCCAAACATGTCAATTATTTTCTCTTTGAGCCAACTCTGATGAGAGTAAGATTCACACAATGTTCCTTCCCCTCTCTAAATTCCCTCAGATATGCTAGGTTTCCTTTGCCTCTTTGTGGGATGTAGTTTCCCTCTTTTTATCTTCCCATTTCCCTTTTTCTAACACTATCTCCTTTCCATTTCTACTTTCCTTTTTTTATGTTATAGCAGTAAAATCAAATTATACATTTATTCTTTATGTGTATCCACAACAGAAATACAGTTCTCAAGAGTTCTTTTTCTGCTTCTCTTGAGTCTTATAGTTGGAGATCAAATTTTTTGTTTTGTTCTGGTTTTTTCCTTAGAAACAAATGGAATTCATCTGTTTCATTAAATGTCCATCTTCTTCCATGAAAGAAAATGCTCAGCTTAGCTGGTAGTTTATTCTTGGCTGCATTCCAAGTTCCTTTGCCTTTTGGAATATCAGATTCCAAGCCCTTCGATCTTTTAATGTGAAAGCAGCTAGATCTTGAGTGATCCTTTTGTGGCACTTTGGTATTTGAATTGTATTTTTCTGGCTGCTTGTAATATTTTTCCCTTAGTCTGATAGTTCTGAAATTTAGCCACAATATTACTTGGAGTTTTTATTTTAGGGTCTTTTTCAGAAGGTGTTCGGTGAATTCTTTCAATGCCTATTTTACCTTCTGATTCTATTACATCTGGGCAGTTCTCTTTGATGATTTCCTGTAAAATAGTATTTAGGCTCTTTTTTTCATCATAATTTTCAGGAAGTCCAATGATCCTCAGATTATCTCTCCTAGATATATTTTCCAGGTCTGTTGTTTTTTCAAGTAGATATTTAATATTTTTCTAGTTTTTCATTTTTTTTGGTTTTGCTTGACTGATTCTTGATGTCTCAATGAATCATTCATTTCTATTTGTTCAGTTCTGATTTTTAATGAGTTATTTTCTTCATTAGATTTTTTAAAAAATTCTTTTTGTATGTGTCCAATTGAGTTTTTAAAAGAGTTGTTTTGCTCTATAGAATTTTTTTCCATTTCACTATTTTTTGTTCTACTGAGTTATATTCTTTTTCCAATTCACAAATCCTACTTTCTTGGGAGTTCTTTATCTTTTCCAATTCACAAATCCTACTTTCTTGGGAGTTCTTTATCTTTTCCAATTCACAAATCCTACTTTTCTGGGAGTTCGTTACCTTTTCCAATTCACAAATTCTGTTTCCCTGCACTTCCTGGATGTTCTTTACCTTTCCCAATTCATATTTCAGGAAGTTGTTACTCTCTTACATAGCTTCTCTTTCCTTTCCCTATTTTTCTTCTAGCTCTCTTTTAAGATTTTATATAGTTTCTTCTAGGAGAGCCTTGTGTGATGGGGACCAGATTACATATCCCTTTGCGGTTTTGTCTGGAGACTGTCTGCTATTAGTCTCCTCGGGGTTGAAAACCTGCTCTCTTTCTGTATAGAAGCTATCGATTGTCCTTTTGCTCTTTTTTTACTCATTTTTTAAAAAGCCTTTAGGGTCTGCCTTCAGAGCAAGGAGGTTACCAGCTTCCTTTGCAGAGCAGGGATAGGTATATGGACAATAGCTATCCTTCCAATGGGCTACAAAGAGTGGCCAAGCTGAGGGAGTGCTCTAGGAAAAGCTCCACACTGGAAGTGACTCAGGTCTGGGTAGCATGGGCAAGCTAAAAGTGCCCTGCTAAGAGCCCCGCTGTACGGATTAGGACTGCCCTGGATCTAGAGCCTGATCAGCGAAAGTGTCACTACCCCAGCCAAAAGCCCACTGTTGGTATTAGCAGTTGCCCTGCCCTGCATAGCACTGGATGCGTCTCTGCCCAGGGGAGCACAGTTGTGCTGCAGAAGTTCTATTGCCCTAGGCCGAGCCCCTTACTGTGCAGATTAGAGGCTGCCCTGGACTGTGACCTCCTGCCATGAAGAGTTGTGGCTGCCCCGAGGGAAAGCCCCGTGCTGCAGAATGTGACTGTACAACTGTGCTGTGGCCTGTGCTGGTTCACTCACTTCCAGTTTTGGGTGAGTATAGCCAGATCCTGTTAGGTTCTGATGTTTCTTAGCGTACCCTCTACCTTTGGCTTTAATTTTTCTGCTGGTCTACTGCTTTGCAACCAAAGCAGAGCAGTCTACCTATGGCAGAGTCCTCTCTGTAAATTTTCCAACCACAGAGACCACTCCTGCCTCCGATCCACTCCGGAAGCTAGCCTCTGATTGTATCCCTGCTTGCGCTGGTCTGCTCCTGCCACACAGGACAAACTTTTTCTGGCAATCTTGTTGCACTTCCAATCTTCGTTAATTTTACCAATCAAGCGCTATTTTTGAGACTGAATTTAATAATTAGTAGTGAGGGTATGAGAGAAGCTCAGAAAGTCAGATGTGCCTTTTCTGCCATCTTGGCTCCGCCTGCCCCCCAGTAAGTTTATTTTTAATACACATTCCTTTATGAATCATGGTTGGAGAAAAAAAATCAGAGCAAAAGGGAAAAACCATGGGAGAGATTAAAAAAAAAAAACAGAAAAAAGAAGTGAACATGGCATGTGTTGATTTACATTCAGTCTCCTTAGTTTTTTTTCTGGATGCAGATGTATTTTCTGTCCAAAGTCTATTGGGATTGCCTTGGTTCACTGAACCACTGAGAAGAACCAAGTCTTTCATAGTTGATCATTGCACATTCTTTCTGTTATTATGTACAATGTATTCCTGGTTCTGCTTGTTTCACTCGGCATCAGTTCATGTAAATCTTTCCAAGTCTTTCTCTAATCATCTTGCTCGTCATTTTTATAGAACAATAATGTTCCATTACCTTCATGTACCACAGCTTGTTCTGCCATTCCCCAATAGATGGGCATCCACTCCCTTTTCAATTCTTTGCTACCACAAAAAGAGCTGCTACAAACATTTTTGCACATGTGGGTCCTTTTCCCTCCTTTATGATTTCCTTGGGATACAGATCCAGTAATGGCATTGCTGGGTCAAAGGGTCAAAAAAAAATGGTTTTCACTTGGGGAAGAAGAAAGACAGGCTCAATTTTCATAAGCAGTTCTGCTTGATTTCCACTCCACTCCACTCCACAGCATAACATGCCTCTTACAGGATAATCTCAGCACCTGCTAACTGACTCAGTTTTTGATATTCAACACCCTCAGCGCTCCTTCCTTTTGAATGGAGAATGAAACAATAAATTCCCTTCACGATCATCTTTCATAATGGGCTCTGAACTTTCCAAGAAAACTCTTCTTTTTTCAGCAATAGCAACTCTGATTGGTTTCAATCCCCAAAATGTTATGTCATTGTGTCAGCTATTTCCAGTTACCTGCCCTCCTCCAAGTCCTGTTTTTCAGCTACCTTCTGGGTGCTCTCTTCTCCAATTAAATTGTATTCAGATCCCTGGTACAAAGCACAATACCTGCATGTAATAGGTACTTAATAAATGTTTATTGGATTCGATTGAATTGAGATGGGAGGGAAGGAAGAAAAGACTGGTAAACTTTTTATAATGACTGTGCAACTTTGGAATGAGTTCTAGATGCAGTTGATTTTAACCAGGATTAAAATCTTGGTACGATCACTTATTATGACTGCAGCTATGGACAATCCATTTAATTTTTCTGTGCTTCAGTTTCTTCATCAAGAATGAAGATATCGGATTCCAACACTAGTACTCTTTCCCCTGTATTCTGCCACTATCTACTGAAAACCAATAGAGATTCTCTTTTCATTCCAACTTCACATGAAAAAGAGTAATCTTTGTTTGGCAACCACAATTAAAATACAATTTTTACAAACCACACTGTTTCATTGTTCTTTTACCTGTTTGACATCAATGCAAGACAGCATATCCAAGGGAGGGAATGTTATTAATGAAGGAAACATTAAAAGGTTATACTTTTTCTCCTGTGACTTTTGACTTTTTTGGAATTGGTTTTATTTATTTATTTTTATTTATTTATTTATTTATTTATTTATTTTTTTTATCTGCAAAGGGATTTTATTTTAAAATATAACATAATGTATGTTATTTAATTTATTTTTTTATTTTGTTAGATATTTCTAATTACATTTTTTTTAAAATTTTATTTTATTTAATAATAACTTTGTATTGACAGAATCCATGCCAGGATAATTTTTACACGACATTATCCTTTGCAATCACTTATGTTTCGTTTTTTCCCCTCCCTCCCTCTTCCCCCCCCCCCCCAGGATGGCAAGCAGTCCTATATATGTTAAATATGTTGCAGTATATCCTAGATACAATACATATTTGCAGAACCGAACAGTTCTCTTGTTGCACAGGGAGAATTGGATTCAGAAGGTAAAAATAACTCGGGAAGAAAATCAAAAATGCAAATAGTTCACATTCATTTCCCAGTATTCCTTCTTTGGGTGTAGCTGTTTCTGTCCATCATTTCTCCAATGAAACTCAGTTAAGTCTCTTTGTCAGAGAAATCCACTTCCATCAGAATACATCCTCATACAATATCGTTGTCGAAGTGTATAATGATCTCCTGGTTCTGCTCATCTCACTTAGCATCAGTCCATGTAGGTCTCTCCAAGCCTCTCTGTATTCATCCTGCTGGTCGTTCCTTACAGAGCAATAATATTCCATAACATTCATATACCACAATTTACCCAGCCATTCTCCAATTGATGGGCATCCTTTCATTTTCCAGTTTCTAGCCACTACAAACAGGGCTGCTACAAACATTTTGGCACATACAGGTCCCCTACCCTTTTTTAGTATCTCTTTGGGGTATAAGCCCAATAGAAACACTGCTGGATCAAAGGGTATGCACAGTTTGATAACTTTTTGGGCATATGGAATTGGTTTTAAATATCATTTTAAAAATAGCCTTCAAGGTTATAAAGGCCCCTAAAATTTTAAATAGCCCCATGAAGCTTACTTTTATATTGTGTTATGAATGCACATCATAAAATGCTTCACAGATATGTCAGTTATAGAATATTAAGAATAGAAAGATTCTAGATTTACTATCTCCTCCTACCTGATTCCTGGGCCACTTTCTAAAAACTGCTGGATGCTTAAAACAGTTCAAAAACCCAAATGGTCATTCCTTAACATTTCCCTTCCTTCAATATCAGAAGTGAAAAATCAGTTAAATATGGCTGAGCATGATTCTGATCCATCATAAAGAACTCTTTAATCATGTCTGTAATGCTGTTGTCTCTCTTAGGCTGTCCTACTGTGTGGGCTATCATAACACATGGATTTTGCTTTGGTTTAGAGCAGAACCCAGGGATTCCCATATTGATTTGAGAATGATTAAGGCTTAACATAATCATTCAAAGTCATGGCTGGCCTATACCAATACTGTCGGTGACTCTTCCTCCATTTGCCTAAAGATCATCTTGAAGCTCAGCAACTAAAGTCTAGATGTTGAGACCTACCTGGTATTTGCCCTGAACCCCTAATTTCTAGATCCTTTCACTCATGATATTGACTTCCAGAACTTAGGCCTTTCTGGGTATGAAAACAATAATCACAGAGTTCTATAGCTCCTACTATCACTGGTTCATTTTGAGAATGACACTTTTTTAATGAAAATGTTTGAAAAAGCGTCAAATGGGATAATTAGGATACCACAATAAACTCAAAATGAATATGTGACCTGAATATTAAAGGTTATAAAAGGAAAACACAAAAATTTAGTTTAAAAATCACCAGATCAGATAAACTTAAAATCTATTACTAGAAAAAAATAATTTTATAAAAGGTATAATTGATGTCTTTTATTATTTTTATTATGTCATCATAATTTCCCTCAATATCCTTCCTCTTCCTCCTCCCAGTGACCTAATAATAATAATAATAATTATTATAATTATAATGAAAACATTTACATAATACTATGTACCAAATACTATACTAATTGCTTTATAATCATTATCATATTTGGCCGCTATGACCATGGGAGGTGGGTTTTATTATTATTTTCAATTTATAGATAAAGAAACTGAGGCAAAAGAGGTTGAGTAACTTGGGTCACATCTAGTAAGTCTCTGAGGACCAACTTGAACTTGGGTCTTCCTGACTCTAGTTCTGGTGCTCTGTGTCATCTGGGTCAAATATAACAAATACTATTAAAAAGGGAAGGAAAAAGAAAGAAAAAAGTCAACTGATCAATACAATGAAAAAGTCAGAAATTATGTGCAGACGTTATATTGCAGACCTTCCTCCTCTGCATATCATTCCCAAAATGAAAATGACAGTAGGAGCTATTGAACTCTGTGATTATTGTTTTCATACACAGAAAGAAATAAGTCCTGTAAGTCAATAACATGAGTGATAGAGTCTAAAAAGTGAAGGATTATATTGGGAGTGGAATGGAATTGTATTTTTATATCTTTTTCAAATTATGCTTGTTCTTTGTAATTTTGCAACATTAGTTTTAGATTTTGTGTGTGACTGTTCTTTCCATTTATCCTGTTACAGACATGTATATTATTCTTGATTCTACATACTCATTCTGTATCATATCTTTCTATAGTTCTGTTTTTTTTAAGTTACATATTTTCTACAACAGAGCAATATTCCATTCCATGCATATATATCTACTTTGTTTCCAATGTTTTGCTATCAGAAAAGATGATATTATAAATAAATTGATGTATATAAGAATTATCTTCTTATTAATGGCCTCCCTGAGATTTAAGCCTAGTAGAAAAATTTCTAGGTTAAAGGATATGGGCATTTTAATTTAGGTTAATGGATATGAACATTTTAATTACTTTTTTTTGGGGGGGGCGGCATAAGATCAGAGATGATATTTGTAAAGTGCTTAGCATACTGCTTGGCCTGTAGTAGGTGCTATATAAATGCTTATTACTTTTCCTACCATAAAAAAAGATACTAACAAAAGCGATAAAATCATGAAATTGGAAAAGCTTGGCACACACGTAAAAAAATTAAAGTAGGATAAGAAGGGAAGAAAAAAAGATTAGTAAAACAAAGTTTGAATAAGAAGCTGCTTTTGTAAGTATCTTCTTACCATTCATCTTGCCATTCTGATGAGGTCAGAGTAGCAATTACTAGTATGAAAGAAACATGTGACAAATTCACATTCTCTTTGCCAAAGGATAGGTTTATTTAAGAGAAGAGATTATAGATAAAATGAAGAGGTAAAACAGTGAAATAGAGTTGGGAGAGCATTACGGTTATCATTATCAAGGAAAGGAGTTTGGAAGAATCCATTAAAGAAATATTACATGAGGTCATCGACTGGCAAGGGGAGTTTAGCAGACTACCAGAGTTAGTTACAGTAAGGAGAGATGCCATTAAAGGAAAGATACTACATGGGAGAGAGTTGGTACTCCATAGTCAACTTAGTCCTAAAAAGGACTTGGCAAAGAGGAAATACAACTTTCGGGTTCCTCAAGGGAAACTGAGAAGTACCAAGGATCTCAGAGGAAGGGATCGAGAAGCCAAATGGACTAGACCTGGCACATTAGATCCCAGATCCATCTAAAGATATGCTAATCAATATCTCAAAGGTTGTTTAAAGATACCCAGAGGTTTGAGGGACAGAAAATGGAGGGTGATAAAGAGTTCTATCTTTACAAATCATTCTATACAAACAGGATAGTTTGGGACTTGGTTATTCTTGATAATAGCCAAATGGGTTTCTCCCAGACAAGGGAAGAAGGTAAACACAAAGTCCATATCAACTCTGGATTCCTCATTCTCTATGCCCCAACTTCTTTTTTTTTAAATACATACAAAATTTATTTAAAATAGGTTTCAAGTGAAATAAAGTAGAAATGTATATCCCAGTTTCTTAAGCTATAGTTCAGAACTCCATATAAAAGCTTGTAGTGTTCTTAGTTCAATTTTCTGGAGGTCTCTGGGCAGCCTTCTTTTCGGTTCAATAATCACTACAAGAATAGCCAGGTGTTAAAGTTCAAAAGTCTTAATTGTCTCCTTCACCTGGTGCTCACCTAGCTTTCTCTTGGCCTTCAAAGGACTTGGTTTCAGTGGAGAAAATGCAGGAACACAGGCCAGCCACCACAAGGCTGATGAAGATGGAAAATGAATCTGTCTTTCGTTGGCTCCGAGAGCTTAAGCTCCTGCCTCTAGGCCTTTTTTCTTCTCTAACTCTGAATGAATCTGGTTTAGGCTCCCAATTTATATGCGCTACACCGAGTATAAACCAATCATTATATCACAGTAAATCATTATTTGTTGTAAGATTAAATCAATCATACTGAACTTACAGAACCATTAAGCACTGTGCTAAACTAGATAACCATTATCTCATCAATTCTACTGACTTAACTTCTTGTAAGAATCCTTGTTTCAGAGTTCTGGCTCATAACAAAAGCCAGAGGGGAGGAGGAGGATTAAAATTATAATTATTATCATCAATAAATATTTAACTTGCATACCCAAGATCATGTAAAAATTTCTCAAGTAAAAAGAGGATGCAAATGGAAAACGTTTAAGAAGCTCTGCTCTATGCCACTAAACTTCAGAAATCATGCCCAGAGGAAATTAATGAAATCAGCTTTAAAAGTTCTGCCTTAGAAATAAGCTGTTCTGACTTTTAAGAAAATGAGCACAAACTCACATAGTCTTTCCTCTTTTAGTTGAAGCTTTATCCACATCTGGTAAATTTTACAAAGATGTCAAAAGAGGTAAACAGTCAATGTTTGAGGAATGCCAGGTGTTTGTGGTAAGACAAGTACGCTGCTGGTAGAATTGTGAATTGATCCATATGTTTTGGGAAGCAATTTGGAATTATGTTTTTAAACTAACTAAAATACCCACTCCCTTTGGTTCTGTGGCCCCACTGTCAGACATAATACCCCCAAAAGAAAGGACCCATATAAAACAAAAATTTATAGGAACACTTTTTAATTGTCACAAAGAATTAGAAATAAACTAGATACACATCAACTGGGAAATGGTTTAAAAATTTATTACATGAATGTAATGGAATATTATTATCTTATAGGGAATGATGAATACGGAAAAATACTGAGAATCACAGTAAGCTCTATATGAAATGATGTACAAAAGCACATAATCTGAGAACTGGAAAAGTCCTGAGTGGCCAATTCAGGAAAATGAATGATTTTTAAATAGTCTACCAGTATAAATGCTTTTCTCTCTTTAAATTTTATCCTTAACTTAATTATATATGTTTTTAGAAATGACTGGATAAATTCTTTAGTGGCTATCCTTCAATCTATCCATCCCTTCTCAATTTCTGGAGAGGCTAATAAAGTGTGTAAATTGGGATGATTTATCAAGTGAGCCCTAATATGGTAAGAGTATTTTAGTAGAAAAGTAAATTATATTCACTTACTTCTGTGTACAAAAATACCAATTCATGAAAACTAGAAATCTGCACTTAAATAGCACCCTAACATTAAGGCTTTTACCCTTCAATCCCTATACACATTAAGTCTATAAAAAGGAAGAAAAATACAAATTATCATCTTGTAGGAAATAGTGTTTCAATTCCCATGAAACCAGAAATTGAGACTTTTCTAATGTCAAATTCTCTCTCTGTTGGCTTAATATTTTCTATCAGATACAGAAATTTTATGCTATATGTGTGCATACATATGAACATATACAAAAATAAGGTTTACATCATAAGTATTGAAGTATTATATATTTTATTTTGTAATGATAGACTGATATCTAAATATCTTTTTTAAAAATTCAACTCTTATTACTCTTTGGTTACTGAACAGTGGTACTGTACATTTAAAAAACTGTTATTTCACAAATAAGATAGCTAGTTTACTTTTTTGCTGTTGTAGTTTTGCTTTTAGGTTTTGTTTTTAACAAAGACAACTGAATAGCAAAAAAAAAAAGAAAGAAAAAAAATCAAATATTTAGAATGTGATTGTCTTTTCATGTAAAATACAGTTCTAAACTACAATATTCTAAATATAAAAAAGGAGCCAATAAGATGGAAAGGAGCTGAAATTAATTTAAAGGGAAAATGTTCACAGAAACCTTCTTACTGCTTGGGGTTGGACTAAATTGCCAGAAATTGTGTTCTATAAGTTCTATAAGTAGAAAATGTTATGGAAGATAGAAGATTGCTGAGTGATTAAATGCTCCTAGTGCTAATATGTATGGAAGTTAATATGGCAAGTGGAGGGAAAGGAAAGGAGTTGAATATACATTAAAAGGGGGAGGGGGGGGAGAGAAATGCTACATAATGACAGCCTATGTGAAAAACACAAACTTGCAAAGCTAATACAAGTACAAATGGGATCTTACCTTTCATAGATCATTACACCTCATTCACTATCTTCAGAATTATTAGGTAGGAAATAGGACTACCCATAAACCTCTTCTGTTTATAATAATATAATTTTTCCTCCTTCATTCTCTTTATTACTAAGTGGGTATTTAGCAAGTATTTAGTATAGTAGCCTAAATCTGACCTTTAAAATATGTCAACATGTAGCAATTTCTAAATGTACAATATTCTGAAGTAATTTTCCTATATTTAATTGTTTTAATATTGCTTAATTTATAAATTAATTATGCTAGCAATTTGAAAGAAAGGGAAGAGTCGATAGTAAAAATGCACAAATTACAATTAGTTAAGGGAAGTGGGAATAATATTACATTTATTGGAAGTCAGTCACTTCTCCAGAGGCATATTTTTTACATTTTGACTTTTTTTTATTTTTATAAAGCTAAGTTAAACATGGAGAAGTTTAACACCCAATTTCAGCTTAGTTCAGGTTAGCATACATTGCAAAAGCCACTTTAAAAGCCCTATAAAGTTTTTTAATGCACTTTTCAGGTCAAATCCAGCTCATTTTTCTTTCATGACATCAGAATAGTGGTTTTCAGTTTCATTCCATCAGAGCCCAACTGGCTTTTAAACTCTTATTTTTCTAAAATCAACAAAATAATTTAAGGGAGAATAACTTCCTAATTAAAACAAGGCATTAAAACAGTAAGATAGTATCAGAAGCACTTAGTATGGTCTAGAACACATGGGAGATAAATTAAAGGGAGGTCTAAAAGGGATATAAAAGGTAAAGAGAAAAATATTTTTGCTAATGTATCATTATAGTTAGTTAACACACATTTGCCTAGTTATCCTTTTCAATGGTTATAAAACAAAATTATATCTATGATCTCATTTTATCCTCAAAAGAACCATATGAGGTAGATACAACTATATCATTACCATTTTACAGATCAAAATATTGAGGCTTGAAGAGGTTAAGGGGCCTATTTATATTTAGAAAGTAATAGAGATAGGACTTAAATCCAGTGCTTTTCCCATTATATAATACCATCTTCTGGAATGGGTAAATGTAAGGTAGAACTATGTTTACCAACAATTATAAGACTATGCTTACAAAATATATTTATTTGTAGATTAGTCTTAGATGATCCTACTTGTGATTTTCTTGGCAAAGATACTGAAATGTTTGCCATTTCCTTTTCTAGATCATTTCACAGTTGATTAGGATTAAACAGGGTTAAATGATTCACCCAGGGTTACAGGGCTAGTGTGAGTCTGAATTTGAACATACTGGATGAAAAAGTCAGGATCTTATTATTGACCATTTTTCCATAGGAATAGAAAGGAGATGATTTAATAAAATGAAATTGAATGGAACAAATGTAAATTCTTATACTGGGATTCAAAAAATCAATGCCAGAGGAATAAAATATGCCAGGGTTGGCTAGCCATTCTTTTGAAAACTATTAAATGTTTTTAAATGGGCTGAAACCTTATTAGGTATAAACTGTGTATTACCATAGTGCTACTCTCCCTTCCCTCCGCAAAAGAAAGAAAAGCTAATGTTAACCTAGGGTATCAAGAAAGTAAAAGTCAGCATTTTATTTGATGTATAATAGCCAGGTCATCACATGTGGAATGTTATGTTCATCTGTATTGTATTTTTTTAGAAGCCAACTGCTAAATTGTAAACGTGTCCAGAGGACCACTTTTTAGAATTATATACAGCCTCAAGAACATACAAGGATTAGCTAAAGGAACTGAGAATGTTCCCACTCCCAGTAGAAGAGAAGATTTGGGAGGAGTGTGACTGTTGTCCTAAAGTATTTGAAGAGTTATTAAGAAAACAAAAAATTCAATTTTTTCTGTAAAGTCACTGAAGGCAGAATTAGAAGGCATTAGTACAAGTCAAAAAGGAAGATTCTGGTTCAATGTAAGGAAATATTATCAATTAGTATGCCTTGGAAAGTAAGAAATTCCTTTTTACTGGGTCATGTAAAAGGCTAGAATATGACGTGTCAGAAATTAAAAGATCATAAATGTACAAAAGAAAACTATTACACCTAGCTCAAGCCATTCATTTTACATAAGAGGAAGTTGAGCGAAAGGTGATGTGACTCATTCCGGCTCACATAGGTAGTAAAAGGGCAGAGCTACAATTTGTGTCCAGATTTTCTGAATCTTGATCCAAAGATTAACTGTATTGGACCATGCTGTAATTTTCATTTAAGTACAAGTAAGACAAGATGGATTCTGAAGTCCCTTTCTATTTCAATTCTGTGACATCATGATTTAACTGAAAATATTATTGTAATATTAAGAATTAGCCTATATGGTAAAGATTCCCATTTTATTTCAAATTAAACATATACCTACATATAATTTCAGAAACAACTAAAATAGATGGAAATGAAATCATATTCTATTTTTTCTTTTTAAAAAATTACTATTTTAACTTTTTATTTACAAAACATATACATTGACCTCTACAAAACCTTCTGTTACAAATTTTCCCCTCCCTCTTCTGACCCCCTTTTCTAGATGGCAGATAGTACAATACTTTGAACTCATATTCTAAATCTGCATTTCATCAAGAAACTGTTGAGAGAAGTTGGCACTGGCAGAAGTTTGCTTTTTCTTGATTAAATACTAGTGCAACATTTGAAGATAAAGATGAGTAGACACCAATTAATGCAAATGTAAACGTATATGTCACAACATGATACTATAACAACTAAGTCTATGAATAAAGAATTTTAAACTTTAAGTCTTAAGACCCAGAGGAGAATAATGTTGCTGTTAAAAACCACTAGCCATTTTTAGGCAACTAAATCACCAGTGGTTACCCAAAGACTAAGTGCCATAATAATAGGATATGTAAAATGGAGATGTTGAAAATGAGAAATTGTGAATTTGTTTACTTTGGTCTTTTTTACTATGGTCATAAGAGTAATTGTCTTGACTTCCTACTTTGTTAACCACAGTTGTTTGTAAGGAGGTGAAAGGAAGAAGAGAAGTAGGAATGGTGAGTATAGGAAAGAAAGATGGAAAGATGTGATAAAGAAAAGCAGGCTTATGGTATGAAGTCATTCTGATTTTACTCACATATTTAATAATAAAATATTCATTTTAAGAATTTTAATGTTGAAATGAAACAATAAAACATTATATAATTTATTACATGTTAATGAACTAGGCCTTTACTGAAATTAATGGACTTAATTATAAAAGATAAAGAAAAGATGAAAGTTCACATTTTTACATCAACACTGATTATTCCTCATATTAGAGAAAACTTTTGTTTAATTATTTCAAAATTTCATTTTTCATTCACACAATGATCAATATCATAAGTTGCATAAAAAATTTTATAAAGAGAAAACAGAAGTTAACCTTTCCTTGATTGAATATTGGGATAACATTTGAAGAAAAACAACTTTAAAAGTGCAGAATAAATGGCATTTTATAAGTACTATGCTTCTCTGAATGCTTTTTTGGCCATGAGCAATAATACTGCCACAAAAATCTGTTTTGCATCATCTAAATGCTTGAAACAAGAACACATAATTTAGGAAGGAAAAGATGGCCACCACTTAGCCATAAAGAGTAGCAGTAGTGTTAGAAATAGCTTCCCTATGATATTTTTGTTCATGTTCTGGGTTTCTTCAGCAGTAGAAGTAATTACTGTGGTTTGTGAGGGCAGCATTTATCCCTATTACTGTTTATATACTATATACAGAGAACTTGACTCCCAATACATTCTGATGAGCACACAGGTTTACAATCATATGCCTGCCTTTAACCTTTAAGAAGGCTCAGGTGGTTTTGTCAGAAGTCACTTTTGCCCTCAAGTAAAGGTATATCAATCTTTGATACTATTTCTGCTTCCCTAAAAAAACAAACAAACTCTAAATATCATTTTTCTGCTTAAACACAACATTAGTATTGTATGCCCAGTTTAGATGCCGCACTTCATTGAATTAATCTCTCTCATAGATGTTGCATGATGATAAGACTGAAAAACATAACTAAACAAGCACTACCTTCTGTTTCTCCCAACTTTATCCTTGAAATCAAATCCTTTGCCCTATCCAAAACTAATATGCAAATTGAAAAATATTTTCTTGGAGGCAGAAAACGAAACCATGTAAAACAGAACATCCACGGTTATCTAATCATTACACATGATATTATCACTACATACTTTACTCTTTCATTCTGCAGCAAGTTTTTTCCCTTACAACGCCACTCCTTTGGAGTTAAGAATACTCAGGTGTCAAAGCACTGAAGAAATGGAAAGTAATAAGTTGTAATGGATGTTTGACACACAAAGAAGAAAATCATGTTTTTAATATCACTACAAGTGCATCCACTGACTTGGCACATTTATAAGTGGCACACCCATTAAATTGGGCCACTGGCCAAAGGCTTGACAAAGTGATTCAGGGCAATGGCACAACATGCCTAGTGCTGTTTGAGACACTATTTATACTAATTCAGAGATGGAAATCAACATTTTGCAGCATACACTGCTTTCTGTGTGGCCCTTTATTGAATACGGGCTCATTCCCAATTGTTTTATATTTTCTACATGAGTAGAAATTTATAGTCTCTAAAAAGTACATTCATGCCTTACAATTAAAACTATCTGTGGGACAAAATAGGGATAATGTTATGTTACTAACGCCTATAAGGAACTTCTAGTAATCAAAGCATGACTAATTTTCACAGTTCTATTTTCAAAAGGCTAGGTTAAGAGAAAGTCTTCTATCATAAATCTCCCATGACTACTCCCACCAAGAAAAAAAAAAGTTCAACATGCTAATTTTGAGGTACGTGTGTGTGTAAACATGTATGAGGTCAAAGGTCCCAAGTAGATGAGACATTTCTTGTTTTCTATGGAGTTCAGTTTATTGGAAATCCCACAAGCATGATCTAAATGGGTAGAAAGGGATAAAAGGGGGATTAAAACCATAGCTAAAGGCTGGCAGGAAGAGCTGCCCACACCCAACAGAAAACTGCTGCCTATGCTCAATAAGTTTACTTGAAATCCAAGAAGATGGATGGAAGTCAATTCTGATTCTTTTCTAAAATGAACCTAGAATACAATGTTTTAATATAATAGTACTCTCCTAAAATTATTTCTTCCTTATTGCTTGGGAAATGATCTATTCTTATGAATATAACTGCTAGGCAGGTGTAATTATTATTTCTATTTTACAGAGATGTAAACTGAGGATAAAGAAGGTCATGTGATTTATCCAATATCTCATAATTAGCATCTGAAGTAATATTTAAAGTGTTATTCCTCATTCCAACATCGGTTCACTATCCACAAACTTCACAAATTGTCAGAATTTAATTATAGTTCATCACAACAACTTGCTAATATTGATCTTACTAATATTAATATCAATATAGTTTTTCCAGGTCATGTCAGCAAGATGGAGGAATAGACTCCTCCTCCCACCTCCCCCTGATTCCTAAACCTCTTAAACCTCCCCCAAAGAAAAATTATGCACCAAAAATAAAGCAACTCCAGCTATAATCCTGGGCTAGGATATCCAGAATTCAAAAGAAGGTTTTCAAGTAACAAACAAAACCATGAGATCACTGACCTTGAGCTTACTCAGCACTCCTTCCCAAGCTCCCACATATTAGTAGCACTAGTAGACCCAAAGATTCAACACACAAGCTTTTAACAAAACCTAACCCAATATTCCTATCCCTCTTTCTTCTTTCAAGTACTGTGGTGACCCAGGTTGTGAAAGTTTGCTGTACAACAGCCAGGAGCAAAAGTATGTTGAAGGCCACAACATAAAGCCAGCCATTTATAGCACCAACACTGCAAAGTTCTTAATTGCTGGTGCTGGCCCACAGGATGGAGGGATAGAGTGAGCTGAGGAGAATATCACATGTGGGGAGGAAGAATGGGGAAGGGGAATTGGAAATCAACTGTGAAACACCCCACAAAGCCAGAAGGAAAGTATTCAACATCCAGCTAGCGCCATCCCAAAATCACTTCGGGGCAAAAATCTAAGCTGGTGGCTTACAAATTGCCCTAGGACTCAAGGAAGTGAACAATAGCAGAAAGTATAGCGAAGGAATTAAAAAAAAAAAAATGAATGACCAAATATTTTGAAAGGAAAAAAACTCAAAAGTCTTGAACATAAGCAATAGGGAAAAGATTATCAACAATAGGAAATATGTCTCCAAATTTAGTAAACAAGTTTAAACATCTACAAATAAATCCTGCAAAACAAAGGAGAATAATCCAACATTTGATGAGACAGAGGAATTTGTGGAATGGGGAGAGAATAATGAACTACAACACGCTGTTTCTGAGTGATTCAAAAGAGAAATGAAAATTATTAGAAGAGAATTTATATAGTGCAAAGAAAAAATAATGGGCAGAATAGAAAAAAAAAATTGGAATATATGATCACAAGTCTTACCAAAGAAACCAAAGAGAGAACAATACATTGGGAATGTGCATATATAGAAATAAAGGAAAAAGGGGAGAAAAAATCCAATTACATGAAAAAATATATATGCTCACTAGGCAAACAAATATACTGATCTCAAAAGCAGGATGCATAAAGACAACCTAAAGAATATAGGTCTTTCAGATAATGGAAAACCTGAACAACATAAATCAAGAAACAATACTGGAGAAATTCACAGAACTTTTGCACACAGAAAATGAAATAACAAATGAAGAATTCATAGTTTGCCTCCAAAAAAAAAAAAAAAAACAAAATTAAGGCTGAGAACTCCAAATCACAAAGTGGTTAAATTTAACAATCCAATTTAGAAACAAGAAGTTCTCTAACTGAGCAGGAGAAAGACTTCGAAATACAAAGGAAGGGAAATTTGAATAACACAAGACAATTCTATACTTACTTGAAACTACAGAAAGGAAAGGATAATGTATTGCAAAGAGCAAAGGAGTCTCAGGATATATAGTCCAGTGAGAATTACTCTGAAGACCTGAACTTAATCATAAATTAAGATGGATGTTCAATAACATCTTTAGAAAGAAAAGAAATGAAGAGATTATTTGTTTTTCAAACAGTCCTGAAAAACAGAAACCCAATACACATGAATAAACACAACAACCAGGAACAACAACAACATAGGGCTAGTAGAAAGAGATTCCTTTTTAAGATGTAAAAGTAGAAGTCCGGTTGAAGTTACAGTGAAGAGGCAGGCCTGGAGTACTAGGGACAATGGTACACCCTGTGAAGTCTAGTTAAGAAAGGCTTTAGTGGTACTACAATTCAATAAAAAAGGGATATAAAGAGCAAAGGGACCTAGAGAGAAATCCTTTGCAGAAAAGGGTACAAAAAATAGAAATTAAAAAAAAAATCTAACAATAGGACTACTTGAAGAGGAAGAGAAGAAGGGTAAATCTTCTTGATTAAGAAGGAAAAAGTGGGGAGGAGAATTATATAATAAGATAAAACTAGAAAAGAAAAAGGAATTTATAAGCAAAATCCCAAAGGGAAAGGAGTAACAAGAAAAGACTAGGAATAAGTAGAAAATAACCAATGAGAATAGTCTAATAGTCACTAAAAGTGAAATAACTATAGGAACACAATACTGCATTTACAATAAAAGAGAAAAAAATCATAACTTAAAGAAAATCCTACATTATAAAGAATGGAAGAAAATATAAATCTTAATTTTGCGAATCTTAATTCTCATAATCTTAATTGTAAATGGATTAAGCAATCCAATAAAATGGAAAAAGCTTGACAAGATAAGAAAACAAAATCCTACAATTTGTTACTTAAAACAAACATATGTTGGGGCACGCAGCTAGATAGCACAGTGGATAAAACACCAGCTGAGAAACTGAGTTCAAATCAGGCCTCAGACACTTAAACTCATCAGTCATGTGACTGTGGGCAAGTCACCAATTGTAAAGAACAAAGGAAGAAAGGAAAGGAAAGAGGGAGGGAAGAAAATTTAGAAAGACATGTAAAATAAATTGAAGGGATAAAAAAAATCAAGTAAACACAAAAAAGCAGGAGTTGCAATCATTCTGACAAAACAAAACCAAACATTCAAAAAAAAAAAAAAACCAAGGAAATTACATTATGTTAAAGGAAAATAGGCATCAAATCAATATCAGTATTAAATTTATATGCTTCAAATGCTTTAGCATCTATATTCATAAAGGAAATATTATTCAAGCTATCACTAGAAGAAATAGTAACACAAAAGTGATAGAATATCTCAACAGCCCTCTCTTAGTTTTGAAGAAGTGTAAAAGAAAGCCACAAAAAAAAAAAAAAGAAAAAGAAAAAGAAAAAAACATGGAACTGAACAATTCCATAAAGAAATGCTGCAAGAATTCTTGCTGAAGAATTTTGCAATTAAGAAACTTATAGTGTCTTCTAAATGTGACAACAAAAGAAGATACGTTTTTCTCAGCACCAACTGGAACTTTTACAAAAATTGGTACTATGGTACAGAGATATTGCAAACAAAAATTAAAAGAAATAGTTTATATATTGATCATAACATAGATACATACACATAGAGTCATGGGTTCAGGGATTCCAAACAAAAGATTCAGACTCAAATGAAAACTGAATAATGCAACCCTAAATAATGAGAGTGTGAAAAGAACAAATCATAGAAACAATAATTATATAAAATAATAATGATGAAATAACATATCAAAATGTTAGTAATGTAGCTAAAGCAAACTTCTAGGGGAAGATCATATCCCTACATACATATATATATTTACAAAATAGTGAGAGGATTAAATGACTGAATTAAATCACTGTAAAAATTTAGAAAGCTAACAAATAAACCAAAAATAAAAAAAGGAAATATTGAAAAATTAGAAGGGGAATAGATAAATTAGAAGGAGAAAAAAACTCCATAAAGACGGTAATCAAAACTAAAAGCTTAGAAAAGACAAAATTGATTTGCACTTAGTTAACTTGATTTTTTAAAAAGAGCAGATAAAATTCTTTATTTGCTGATGATATGATAGTATAATTGGAAAATTGTAGAGAATAAGCAAAGATATTGAGACAATTAACAACTTCAGCAAAATTTCAGTAAAAACAGAAATCCTATTATTAATAACTACAAAATATATAAAATATATGGAGTTGATCTTGCAAAGCACACAAAAGACTTTTATAAATTAATTACAAAGTGTACCTTAAGGAAATAAAGAATAACTCAAATAACTGTAGGAATATTTAGTGTTCTTGGCTAGGCCCCGCCAATATAATAAGTATCAAGTAGATACTTAATAGAACTTGATAAGATAATTAACATTTGTAAAAACCAGAGATCTAGAGTGTCATAAGAGAAAAAATGAAAAAAAAAATAGGAACAAAAGGGAAATAAAACTTTTCTTTGTTCTCTTTAATGCTTAGTGCCTTCCTGCTAAGATTGTTATTGGTTTTCTTCAGTTGTTCAGTTATATCCAGCTCTTCCTGATCCTATGGAACATAGCGTATCAATGCTGGCCATAGGATTTTCTTGGCAAAAATTCTGGAGTGGTTTAGTATATCCTACTTCAATAGATTAAGAAAGACAGAGGTCACTTAAGTGACTTGTCCAGGGTCACACAGCTATTAAGTGTCTGAAGCTGGATTTGGACATAGGTCCTGAAATGTCTATAAACTTTGAACCAGAGACTCTACAATTGAGTTCAAACCCCAACGAAATCATCAATAAGAAGAAAGTCCTCATATAAACCAACACATTTGCACTTTTTGTGATTGTAAAGAATTGGAAACAAAACCCAATTGAGAAATGTCTAAATAAATTATGACACATGAATTGAATGGAATATTACTGGTATAAGAAATTATGTTTGTGATGAATATAGAGAAGTCTGGAAATATTTATATAAACTGATGCAGAGTGAAGTAAGCAAAGCCAAGAAAATAATATATATTGTAATTACAATAGAAATGGAAAGAACAATTATACAATAAAACTCAAAATTGAATGTAACAAAATTTATAAAAATCAAGCAGGACTCAAAGAAATATATGAGCAGATACCTCCATTGGAGGGAAATCCACTGGTATTGTAAACTTTTCCAATGTACTGACCAATTATGCAAATTTTTTTCCTCTCAACCTCCCCCCCACAAAGCAATTCATACAACTGAACCACATTATTTGCACATTCTGTATACACCTATTCACTAAAATTATTTGTAAATCCAAAATCACTCTTCAAGGCTTTTTTTATGGTTATTTGTTGATATGTGTAGAGAAGAAAAGAACTTGAAACACTTGATATCCTTTCATGTTCCTAACTGAGGCTGAACAAGTAGATATTCTCTGCCTTCTTCTTTCAGCTTTCATATTATAAATGGGAATTGTTTTTGCACTCCAGTTGATACTTTTTTTTGTTGTTTTATAGGGGGGTTTGTAAAATCACTATTTAAAATGGCTCCCAAGAAGAGTGATAAAGTACTATCTGGTGCTTCTAAGCACAAAAAGGTCTGACTTGAACTTAAATTCTCTTATGGAAAAAATACTGGTGTTAGATAAGCTTCATTCAGGTACAAATCATAGTGTTATTAGCCCATGAATTCAATGTCAATGAGTCAACATGTACATCCTGAAAAAAAGAAAAGAAAATTCATTAATTTGTATGTGAAGCCTCTGAAGTAAATGCTGTGTCCAGAAGATTGTGGAAACCTAATCCATCATTTTCTTTTGGAGAAAAGGTTGAGTATTTGTTAATTCAGTGTTTATGAAGACTTTATAGAATGTAATTTCCACAAATCACAAGAATTAACTGTGTCTGTTATATGGGATAGTTGTGTTGGAGAGGAAGACAGAAGGATCATTAGTATAATGATAATGATGATGATGATGATGATGATGATGATGATGAAAATGAAGTTATCAATAAAAATTCTATTTTTAAAAAGAGAAACAATAATACACTAGTAATGATAGGCTATATAGTATAGGGGATAAAGCACTGATCTTGGAGTCAAGAAGAGCTGGGTTCAAATTCTGACTCAGAGGAATTAACTATGGGATCTCAAGAGTCCTCTCATAGCCTTACTTTCACCTGTAAAATACAGACTACATTACACATTATTGCAGTTATGGTGAGGATTAAATGAAAGCCAAAGTGTTTTATGAATCTAAAAATATATATGAATGTGTGTTACCATTAGAAATATATTACTATACTCACATTCAGTCGAATGTTAACCCTTAGCATGCATCCATTTTCAGGCCCTTGACAATATTTGATGATAACAGATGCAAAAATCATTCAAAGGTAGACATGGAAACTTCTCTGGCAAAATATAATAGTAAATATCCTTAGTTTGATCTAACTTTGCCATGTTATATTTAGTGTATAAAAAAAAAGAATACAGTATACTTAAGTAGCATATGATCCTGACTGCTGCTTTTTCAAATGGAATTTCAAAACACAAGAGAAAGTACTGCATCGCCTGTCACTTTAAGAGCAGAAACAGGAAAACCTGTACCATTTTTGTACTTTTATTCACTCTTTTCAACTCATTCTAAGTTGCCCCCTGGGAGTTAGCCCTCCACCAAAAGTCTCTTTCAGTACATAACTAGCTCTCTCTATTAAGCTTACCCACCCCTGCTCTGCCTTAACACTGGTTTCTTTGTACTTGCCTGGTGAACTGACCAGCTCTACAGTACAATGGTTACAATGACTAAATTGCGCTGCCTGTCACTGCCTTTTGTATCACACCTCTAACAGGTGCCATTACCATGATAGGCAAATTGTAATAATCTATTCACAGCACCCACAGCCTTAATAATGTATTTTTTTATTTTACATAATCTGTGTGTGAATACCACAAGGCGCTTGAATGGTTAGTAAATACATGGGCCTGAAAGACAGAACTCCATGGAATGCAGCTAACCACAAAAGCAGTTAGGACAACAGGAGTGAAGACTATGACATTCTTGAGACAGTGACTATACACATAAATATATTAAGGCCTCTCCCTCTTCTTCAAACACACATACACACCCCGATATTCTGCTTACAAACACCAAATTTATGACCTGATATTAAAGGGGAAAAAAAACAAGACATTTTCAAGTTGCTCCAAAATAAGTAACACTACACAAATGTAATTCAGTAAATACTATTTCTTGTCAATATTTCTTAAAACTGAAAATGAAAGAAAAAGGAATAGTTATATGAGGGCAGATATTGTGAAAACACTGCCCCTTGAATACGGTTTCCCACATATTGTTATAGTTCTCTTTTTAATTCAGTACACCTAAGGTTTTCACATATCCATGATGGGAAAGACATGAATACAAGTGAACCCTTTAGTTCATGGAACTGTCCAAGTAATAGCTGACTTTCTGGTGAATAATTGTTATTGAAAATACAAGAATGAATTACTGATGTAGACATGGGGGCTATGTTATCACAAGGCTCTTTAGAGACTACTTAATCAAAATGGCTTAGCAAAATGTGATCAATGAGGATAACCCAGATAACCACTTTGGCCAAGTTTGACCAATTTCTCATATTAATGCTTACAATATGATTTTGTCTACATATTTGAAGTATTCAATTTATCTATTCATTCAAAAAGTATTTAATTAGAACCAACAAGGTTCAAAATTGTGTTGGGTACTAAGAATAAAAAAAAAAAAAAAAAAAAAAAGACAAAAATAGTCTGCCTGAAAGAAGCTTACACTGTACTGATAAAAATAGCTGCTATTCTTCTAGTACATTTAAAATTTAAAAAGCATAATACATACATCATCTCACTTGAGGTTTACAATATTGTGAAGTAAGCACTACAGGTTTCAGTATCCTCATTTTACAGATAAGAAAACTGAGATTTGGAGAAATTGAGGATTTGTCTATGAGCATAGGTTAGGAAAGCTTGGAGAAGCAGCTAGATGGCACAGTGGATAGAGCACCAGTCCTAGAGTTGGAAATACCTGAGTTCAAATCCTGCCTCTAACTTAATATTTGCTAGCTGGCCAAGTCATTAAGACCAGTTGTCTTGACTGCTTGCCATTTAGGGGAGGGGGTGGAGAGAGGGAGGGGAAAAATTGGAACAGAAGCGAGTGCAAGGGATAATGTTATAAAAAAAATTACCCTGGCATGGATTCTATCAATATAAAGTTATTATTTAAAAAAAAAAAAAGACCAGTTGTCTTGCAAAAAAAAAGAAAAAAGAAAATAAGAAAGAAAGAAAGCTTGGAACTGGGATTCTCAGCCAGGTCTCTCCTCACAAATTGAGCACTCATTCTATCATAGATAGATGTTGCTGACACCCAAATATGTACAGAATACAATATACAGACATATAATGTCAAACTCTCATTACTTTGATTTGGTCATGAATTGTTAACTTACTGATGACATTTACTAATTGTCCTTAAAATATTACTCTGATGTCTCATTGTGGTATAGAAATGCCCCTAAATTATTAAAGACTATCCCAGCAGAGTACCTAAACATTTTGTCCTCCACATCGGGAAAATCTCTACTTTTGGGCATCTTTTTCTCTGTCTCTAAGGAAGAACTATGCTTCTTCCTTGGCAAGATTAACTTTTCCATTTGCCCTCTTAATTTCATTCACTCCAGAAATCTGCTCCTACAATTCTCTAATATATTAATAATTGTTAATGACAATTAATAATAGGCAGTATGTATATAGTATCTATCATGTACCAAGAATTGTGCTAAATACTTTACAAATATCTCATTTGTTCTTCACAACAATCTTCTGAGATAGGTGCTATTATTATCGCTAGATAATTGTCAAAGGAACTGAGGCAAACAGGTCAAGTGACTTGCCAGAGTCACACCGTTAGTATCTGAGGCTGGATTTGAACTCAGGACCAGCACTCCATGCACAGAGCCACTTAGCTACCAATTTCTCTTCTAATTTCAACCTTTTATTTTCCCCTAGCCTCCTTATAAATAAAGGGTCACCTATAAATATGGTAAAGTCTAAATCTTCTATTAACTTAAGTTATTTCTCCAACCTTTCCTCCCATCAACAAACTTGCAAAAAGAGAAGTCTGCACTGAAACCTAGAGGGCAAAGTGAAGGGAACACTGCAGCAGGAGTTAGGAAGACCTCCTTTTGAATGTGCTTTACATATTTCTTGGTGATGGGACTCTGGGCAAGTAATTTAAGCTTTCTTTGTGTTAGGCCCCTCATCTGTAAATTGGGGGATAATAATAGTATTTGCTTCAGAGAGTGATTGTGAAAATCAAATAAGGTATTAAGTGAGGCTGAGGTAGCTGGCCAGTGCAGTGCACAGAGAAAGACCTGAGGAGAGATGTAGACAATTCCTAGCTATGTGGCTCTGGGCAAGTCACTTAACCTCTGCCTGACTCACTTTCTTCAACTGTAAATTGGAAATGAAGATCAAATGAGATAAAGTTTATAAAGTGCTTAGCATGGTGCCTGACACATAAGTAAGCAGTACATAATACCATTAATGAATCGATTGTTATTTCATCACACATGTAAGGTGTTATATTAACATCAGCTCTCCTTATCCCCCTTTTTCCTATGATTTTCATCCTGTAAACCCTTGCCAGTTAGCTCCTACTGCCTCCTCTTTACTAAAACTGTTCTCTCAAACGTCACTAATGACCTCCTAATTGCCTAAATCCCTCTGCTGGACATCTTCAATGGGATATTATGACAATATATGGTTCAACATATCCATGACCCAAATCACCACCTCCCACCAAACCTGTTACTTGCTGACTGAACTGATTTATATTGGTGGTGCCACTATTTTCCCGGTCACCAAGACACTGACTTTGTCCTTCCCTTTCCCTGGAATTTCTTCCCCCAACTTAAGTCTTCTCTATTCTGCAAGAATTACATCAAATTCCACCTCAATTATGATAATCCTATTTTAGCTCCCTCCCATTTAACACCATATAATCAGTTCCTCTTCTGAAATTTCAGAATATTGTATGACTCTGTTGTGATACATATGTATTTATATATAATCATATGTATATATTTTTATATGTATACACACATATACTTATTTGGGCACTTATTTGAATTATCCTTGAATAAGACCATAAGTTTCTTAAGGACAGAGAGTGTATCTTGTAAATCATCTGCCTCTACCAGTATATTATAACAACCAGATGTAATATTTATTGAATGAATGCATCTTGAATGAAGCATTAAGAAATAATTTAAATACATTATAAATTTTCATTCTTTTTTGCATAATAGACACTGAGATTTATTTTATAAAAAGCATGAGATAATAAACAAATATAATATAGTGTACATTTACTAGACGGTACCTAGAACAGAGCAGTCAATACAAAAGAAATGATATATTTTGATGAATGAATTAAACATATGACAAAAAAACGCATAAAGATGGTATAGTAGCTTAAACTGTGGAAAAATAAAATGGAAATTCTAATGTCACAACTGGTTTTAAAATTCTGATACAGGTTTCTCCAATTCCATGGAATACTCCCTTCATCATGAATATTTAAATAATGGTCACCAAGATAATATGTCAGTGCCAAGGAAAAATATGATTGTTGAGAATACAAACTAACATCAGCTGAATTGAAGGATTTGTTGAGGAAAATACAAAGAACAAACATTTGACAAAAACTACTGGTAAATAAAACCAATGGCACTTTTTTGAATTATAAAAACAAATGAAATTATCTCTTTAAGTGATATATTAAACAATCATTTATTTAATAAACCAAAAAGTTGTTTAGTGCTATAATTATTCAATATTACTCCTCCAGACAATTCAGTCATTCTCGTCTGGATCCCATAAATTTTTACCGCTGGAATCCAGGTCAGAGGAAAGAAATCGTATAGGATCTTTCCATGCTTGAACCATGAGATTTCTGCAATTCAATGCAAGTATTATGAAGTACCAGTCCTTCTAAGGATTCTGTTTTTCTCCAAGAGAATAGAACCCTGGATGAAAAGGAATGGCTTTTGTGCTCCCAATGTCCAACAGTCACCAAAAACGATGACTTTCAAAATTGTTACTATAGATTTCTCCTAGGTGGAAAGCTCAGGAATGATACAAATGTACCTTATTCCCTTAGTATAGGGATGTAATACAAGAAAACTAGAGAACAATGTGGTCTGTGTATTATACTAAACAGAGAGATAAAGAAGTTGATTTGAAAGGAAGTACATTGGATGCCAGAGAAAAGAGTCCTAAGAAGTAGCTATCCAGATATTTCACATATCCTTTAACAAAGTCTCCTCTTAAGTCCTTGCATTGGCTGTCTCCCATGCCTAGAACTCCACTCCTTTCTCCATCTTAAAACTCTTAGAATCCCCAACTGTTTTCAAGTTCTAGCTCAGGTGACCCAAGCAGGAGCTTTTCTGGTCCTCCCCACTGAAATTCTTTCTTATTTGTTCTTCTGTGTACATGTTCTGCTCTTTCCCTTCTAAACATACACTATCAGACACATGTAATGTCCTTGAAATTGAGGCTATGTTGTTTTTTTTTTAATTTTTGCTATCCTAAGTACCTTATTTGTACCTAGTAGGCACTTCATGTCTATTAACAAGAAATTGAATCTTACTCCACAATATTTCTCTTGGTCTTTTTCAAATGAATCATTAAAAAAAAAAGTTAGCCCTAATTCCTAGAGAACACAAATCAAATACTAAGATCAACTGCATTAACTATTACATATGAAGCTAAGTTGACTAAAGAAAGGGGAAAAAACTTTTGGTATCTAGACTTTTACCAAAAAGCCATTTTACATAAATGGATTATAACTAATCAATAGTATCTCAATACCGTATATATATAGTAAGCATTTGTTTGTACACACTTATGAAAATATCTACAATAGTTATAGCAAAAAAACCCTCAAACAAAACACGTATGTCAGATCATTTTCCAGAAACCTAAAATATACAGAGAATTACAAAAGCAATACAACGCAAATCAAATGTCATTGAGGGTAGAGGAGTACCATTAGTTTTCTATTAGATAAAAGGTGTCGATCTGGGATCAGAACTACAGGGTTGGAGTCCTCCTTCACCCTCTCTCCTGTATGAACACTGAGATGGAGTACAAGGAGCATAGAGACAGGACAGATTAGTTAAGTAGTAGAGGATAGGAAGTAAAAACAGTATAGTCAAACTACATAGAAAGGAATATCACAAAATAAAGCTGTAAAAGTAGGCTTGAACAAAAATACAGGGGGTTCTGAATACCAGACTAAGGAGTCTGAATCAATTTCCCACATTAATTTATTATTGAAGTCTCTCCTTGCAATCAATGCCCAGCTTAGGTGCTATCTCTACTAGGAAGTTTTAAATTTTTTCTAAAATTTGTTTCAGCAGTGTTACTACTGGGCTTATATCCCAAAGAGATATTAAGGAAGAGAAAAGACCCACATGTACAGAAATGTTTGTGGCAGCCTTTTTTATAGTGCCTAGAAACTGGAAATTGAATGAATGCACATCAATTGGAGAATGGCTGAATAAATTGTGGTATATGAATGTTATGGAATACTATTGCTCTGTAAAAAATGACCAGCAGGATGATTTCAGAGAGGTTTGGAGAGACTTACATGAATTGATGCTAAGTGAAATAAGCAGAACCAGGAGATCATTATACATGGCAACAAGATTATACGATGATCAATTCTGATGGATGTGGCTCTCTTCAACAATGAGATGATATAAACTGAAGAGAATCAGATATACCCAGAGAGAGAACTATGGGAACTGAGTGTGGACCACAACATAGCATTTCCATTCTTTCTGTTATTGTGTGCTTGCATTTTTGTTTTCCTTCTCAGGTTTTGTTTTTTTTTTCTTTCTTTCTAGATCCGATATGTGTGTGTGTGTGTGTGTGTGTGTAGCAAGATAACTATATAAATATGTACACATATATTGAATTTAACATATATTTTAACATATTTAGCATGTATTGGACTACCTGCCATCTAGGGGAGAGGGTGGGGGAAAAGAGGGTAAAAGTTGGGACAGAAGGTTTTACAAGGGTCAATGTTGAAAAATTATCCATGGAAAGGGACCTGTATGTGCCAAAATGTTTGTGGCGGCCCTGTTTGTAGTGTCTAGAAACTGGAAAACGAATGGATGCCATCAATTGGAGAATAGTTGGGTAAATTGTGGTATATGAATATTATGGAATATTATTGTTCTGTAAGAAATGACCAGCAAGATGAATACAGAGAGGCTTGGAGAGACTTACATGAACTGATGCTAAGTGAAATGAGCAGAACCATTATATACTTCATTATATCATTATATACTTCAACAACAATACTGTATGAGGATGTATTCTGATGGAAGTGGATTTCTTTGACAAAGAGAAGATCTAACTCAATTTCAATTAATCAAGGATGGACAGAAGCAGCTACACCCAAAGAAAGTTCACTGGGAAATGAATGTAAACTGTTTGTATTGTAGTTCTTCTTCCCAGGTTATTTTTACCTTCTGAATCTAATTCTTCCTGTGCAACAAAAGAACTGTTCAGTTCTGCACACATATATTGTATCTAGGATATACTGTGACATATTCAACCTGTATAGGACTGCTTGCCATCTGGGGGAAGGAGTGAAGGAAGGGAGGGGAAAAGTCGGAACAGAAGTGAGTGCAAGGGATAATGTTGTAAAAAATTACCCTGGCATAGGCTCTGCCAATAAAAAGTTATATTAAAAAAAAAAAAAAGAAAGAAAGAAAAATTACCCATGCATATGTTTTGTAAATAAAAAGCTATAATAAAAAAAATCATTAAAAAAAGATTTATGTTTCATCTAATTTTCACTGGTTTCTCCTGTTTTCACATTATCTTCATTTACAAATTCACCCTTCTACTTCCTACTCAGTAACTTATCCTACATAAGAAAGGATTTAAAAAGGAAGAAAACAAAAAAAAGGGTGGCAATAAAACTAACCAACCCAACAATCAGGTCTGAGAGTGTACATAAATTACACAAACATAGGCTAGCATCTCTATGATGAATGAAAGAAGATGAACTTTTCTACATGGCCAAGTTTAGTCATTTTAAATTATACAATGCTCAGTGTTTTGTTTTGAGGTTGTTTTTGTTCAGTTTACACATTCATTGTTATTATGAATATTGTTTGCCTCCTCTTGCTTATATCACTCTAAATTGATTCACATAACTTTTACCATGCTTCTATGAATTCTTCATAGCTATTCCTTATGATGAAATAATATTCTATTACATTTAGTAACTACAGTGCACTTAGCTATTCCCCAAGTGTGAGATATCTCCTTAGTACTGTAGCCAGTCTATAGAGATTTGTCTAATCCCTCTAGACATAATTTGAAACATTCTAATATGTGTATTATTGTTTTTCTGAAACTGCAACACATTTGCTTCTATGCCCTCTAAACAATATAAACTCTTTTAGGGTGGATATTCTATCTCATTTCATTTAAATATTCCTAAAGCCTAATTTAATGCACCTACAACACTAGAATTTTGTAGCAGATATTCAATAAATATTAATTTGATATCAATGTAAATGATCCAAATCATATTACTAATACTAATCAAGTTCATCTAATGCTTTTCTTAGAAAAAGTATAGAACTGACAACATCAGAATGTAGGAATTAGAACACTGGGCGAGAAATAGAACAGAATCTAGGGTGTAACATGGTACAATGGAAAAAAGACTGAATTCAAAGCAGATCTCTTGGGTTTAAATTCCGACTCTTCCATTTATTCAATGTTTGATCTTAAGGAAATCACTTAAATTCGATAGGTTTCAGATCCTCATCAGTAAAATGATGGGGTGGGATTACACAAACTCCAAAGTTTTCAGTTCTAAATCTTGAAAGGAAAAAAAAAAATTAATGGAGCTAACTCTCAAAAATCTAACTCTCACGTTTGCTAATGATCAGAATACAACATTTCCACTTTACTTTGGAAACCTCAAATTTGTCATCTGTAAAATAAAAAGGAAAATGTTCAATATTAGCCTATAGCATGGAATAGCAGATGGAGTATAGGATCTGGAGTCAGAAACACTTGTATTTAAAATCTCAACTTAAACACTTACAGTATGATTCATGTATAAATAAGGGGGGGGGGGGAGTGAACTTAGTGCCCTCAAGTGTTCCTTACAACTAAATCAATGATCCTAAGGATGATATGTCATGGTCAGAAGAATGAGCTAACATTTACAACATACATTATTATGTGATTGTGAGAATTTACAAAGAGGTATCTGCATATAATGCTTCTGGAGCATATTCTTATGGGACAAAAGAATTTAGCAGAAGACAACCAACCAGACTCAATCTTATGGTAGCATGCAGTTTAATAAAGTTCTCTTATGATTTTAAATTTGGAAAATGAAAAAGCAGAATTCCCCTAGTTCAGTAACAAGAAAACTGAGGGAAAAAAATGAGGATTCAAAGGAAGTATTTCTAAAAGGTAGGTCCTCAAATCATTAGAACAGATTGTTTCTCTGTTGTCAACCCCAGTGAAAGGACAAAGGGCAGGGGAAATCTTTAAAGTAATATAGCAGCAAAACCTAAAGTATTTTTCAAGCAAAGGCAAAACTTTTTTTTTTTTTTAAAGAAATTTGGAGCATTTTTTCCAGATTACCCTTGATGTGTTTATCTAATATATGGGACATAAATAAGTCTTGTTAGTGGCCAGGTGCGCACAGTAATAAATAAATAATAAAACACTATATTGAGTTGAGGATAAAACATTTGTTTCTACATAAATATTATATTATTTATAATAATTTTAAAAGACGATGTCATCAGAGAATGAGAAAGTGAGGAAAGATAGTTCCTTCTCACATGATTGCTTTGCTTTAATAATTGGATGAAGAATAGTAAATATAATTTTCCTGAAGTCATTCAAGGGCTTGCTTCTTTATAATTTTCCAGCTACTTAGGTGGTCCCTTACTGATGCAGCATTTTTGTGGAATATTTAATGTTTATCAACACATATATTAATGCCTTGTTAAATATTATTTATTTTATAATACAACATGATTTTCCATAAAGTAAATTTATGATACTATATCATCAACAAATATTTATTAGGTGCCTACTGAGTAAAGGGGATATACAAAGAGGTATAAGATACAAGCCATGTCCACACAGGCTTTACAATCTGTTTATAATAAGGCATAAAAAAGCAAATTACCTTGTAAGTGCAGCATATGCTAAATGCTAAATGAAAGATAAGGCAATAAAAGCCACAGAAGTTCAGGTGCTAAATGAAAAGAGTAAGGCAATAAAAGCCACAGAAGTTCAGTGCAAGGTATCTTCTGAAATCACCAGTGGAACAATATTCCTGAAAACTAAACCTTACTTCCTCAATCAGCATAACTTTTTTTTTTAAAGCAATATTTGGAACTTAAATTTTTCTTAAAAATGGCAAATAACTGGAGAGAAAGTCACAGCTTCCAATAGTGTTATGCCAACATAATAAAGTTGAAAACATTGTTTAACTTGATGTACATATTTAATGTTATAAAAAGCAAATTACCAAGGAGATGATTATTTAGAACAAAATCATAATAAAATCCATTTGGGTAACCAAAGGTCCACAATCTAATGAAGACGATTCAAACTATAATAAAGTAGAATACTAAAATTATTTAATATTTGTTATATAACAGAAAAGTAGATCAACAGAACCTACTAAATAAGCAAGAAATAGGTGGATATGAAAATATTAGCCACTTGTTTGAAAATCTAAAAAGTAATCCAGTAAAGGACTATATTTCTGATTAGAACCACTGAGAAAATTGGAAATAGTTTGGCAGAAATTAGGATTAGAATAAATTCTTGTATAAATAATATATAATAAGTTCAAGTAGATATGCAATCTTTTAGAAAGAGATTAATTAAAACAAAAACTCATACTGTGAGAACAAAAATGCTTAACTAATTGAAAATTTAAAGAACAATGACAATTTTGACTATACAATATTTTTAAAAATTTTACATGAATAAAAGTGCAGAAAGAATTAGCAAAGAAATATTACTGATCAAAGTCTGATATTTAAAACAGATACTTTCATGGACCCCACACTTAACACCATATACCAAGATAGATCAAAATGGGTCCATGATTTAGGCATAAAGAACAAGATCATAAATAAATTAGAGGAACATAGAATAGTTTACCTCTTAGACTTGTGGAGGAGGAAGTAATTTGAGACCAAAGAAGAACTAGAGATTATTATTGATCACAAAATAGAAAATTTTGATTACATCAAATTAAAAATCCTTTGTACAAACAAAACTAATACAAACACAATTAGAAGGGAAGCAACAAACTGGGAAAACATCTTCACAGTTAAAGGTTCTGTTAAAGGCCTCATTTCCAAAATATATAGAGAATTGACTCAAATTTATAAGAAATCAAGCCACTCTCCAATTGATAAATGTTCAAAGGATATGAAAAGACAACTTTCAGGTGATGAAATTGAAACTATTTCCACTCATATGAAAGAGTGTTCCAAATCACTATTGATCAGAGAAATGCAAATTAAGACAACTTTGAGATACCATTACACACTTGTCAGATTGGCTAAGATGACAGGAAAAAATAATGATGAATGTTAGAGGGGATGCGGGAAAACTGAGATGCACTGTTGGTGGAGTTGTGAATGAATCCAACCATTCTGGAGAGCAATCTGGAATTATGCCCCAAAAGTTATCAAACTGTGTATACCATTTGATCCAGCAGTGTTACTGGACTTATAGCCCAAAGAAATACTAAAGGAGGGAAAGGGACCTGTATGTGCCAAAGTGTTTGTGGCAGCCCTTTTTGTTGTGGCTAGAAACTGGAAGATGAATGGATGCCCATCAGTTGGAGAATGGTCGGGTAAATTGTGGTATATGAATGTTATGGAATATTATTGTTCTATAAGAAATGACCAGCAGGATGAATACAGAGAGGTTTGGAGAGACTTACATGAACTGATGCTGAGTGAAATGAGCAGAACCAGAAGATCATTATACACTTCAACAACAATACTGTATGAGGATGTATTCTGATGGAAGTGGATTATCTTCGACAAAGAGAAGATCTAATTCAGTTCCAATTGATCAGTGATGGATAGAATCAGCTACATCCAGAGAAGGAACACTAGGAAATGAGTGTAAACTGTTTGCATTTTTGTTTTTCTTCCCAGGTTATTTTTACCTTCTGAATCTAATTCTTTCTGTGCAATAAGAGAACTGTTCAGTTCTGCACACATATATTGTATCTAGGATATACTATACCATATTTAACATGTTTAAGACTGCCTGCCATCTAGGGGAGGGGTGAAGAGAGGGAAGGAAAAAATCAGAACAGAAGTGAGTGCAAGGGATGATGTTGTAAAAAATTACCCATGCATATGTACTGTCAATAAAAAGTTATAATTATTTTTTTAAGTGAAAAAAACTATATACTTTCATATTGGTTGTTTAGTCATTCTTAGTCATGTCTAATTATTTGTGGCCCCATTAGGGGGTTTTCTTGGAAAAGGTACTGAAGTATTTTGCAGTTTCTTTCTCCAGGCTATTTTACAGATGAGAAAGGCAAACAGAGTAAGGTAACACAGTTAGCAAGTGTATGGAATCACATTTAAACTCAAGTTCTCCTAAATCCAGGTCTGGCACTCTATCTGCTGTGCCACTTAGCTGCCCCATAAAGAGTATGTTGGGGATTTTTTTTGGGCAAAGATATAAGAGTGGTTTGCCATTTCTCTCTCTAGCTCATTATCTATATTAAGAAACTGCGGGAAATAGGGTTAAGTGACTTGCCCAGGGACATACAGCTAGTAAATGTCTGAAACCATATTTGAACTCAGATCTTCCTAATTCCAAGGCCCATCACTATACTGCACCACTCAGGTGGCCCAAAATACACAAACTGATACATAGATACCAAAAATAGTCCCCCCATCATGTAAGTAATCAAAGATGATGAACAAATCATTTTAAAAGACAGTTTGCAAACTCTAAATGACAGCATAAAAACTTGCTCCAAATCATTAATAAGAGAAATTCAAAAGAAAATCAGATAATTTCATGGAAAGTGGAAAAGAAGAAAAAAGTTATAGACCAATAGGATTTGTCTAACTTCTCTGGATTTCAATTTGTAATTATGCAAGAAAAGGAAAGAAACTATCTCTCACTACAAGTATCTACTCCAAGACAAATAAAGGTCACTAACATTCTTTGTACTGAAAATACCATAAAACAAACTATAAACAAAATAGGTGCCAATGATTGAGGTAGGGCTACAAAATTATGGTGTATGAATGTAGTAGAGTATTACTATTTGATAAACAATCATGAATACAGAGAATTTGCAAAAGCATGGAAAGATCTGTATTAACTGACACAATGAGAAATAAGCAGAAACAAGAGACCAACATACATGACTACAACAATGTAAATGAAAAGATTTCTAAAAGAAAATTAACTCTGAATAGTGGAAAAACCAATGAAATGTGGAGAAAAGATAATGAAACAAACCTAATCTCTCATAGCAGAGTTAGGGAACTGCTAGGACAACAGAATGCATACTTTGCAAACAAAGTTTTATATTAAATACTTTTTAACAGTTTTTATTACAAGGAAGAATACAATCTTGGAGTAGGGTGATAAATTGCTGTTATTTAAAAATGAAAGGAAAAATATATTTACAAAGAAAACATTATATGCTGCTGTGCCTTCTTAAACTGAAAACAGAAAATCTAATTTAATTTTTTTTCAATGACTGAGAATGATCATTATGAAAGCTTATTATTGTAATATGTAGTAATATAGTTCTATACCTACATTTTTTGTCTCTTGCTTCAATGTTGTCATTTTAATTTCTGTCTGCTATTTATGTTATTTAAAATCCCCTCCAACCTCTCCTAGCTTCCACTCAGCTTCATCCTGAAAAACCTGATAACCAAAGTTTTTTTTTTAAGAATTGTACAATAAGGACAGCTAGGTGGCACAGTGGATAGAGCACCAGACCTGAAGTCAGGAGGATCTGAGTTCTAATCTGTTCTCAGACACTTAACATTTCCTAGGTGTGTGACCCTGGGCAAGTCACAACCTCAATTGCCTCAGCAAGAAAAAAATAATAATAATAAAACAATTGCATATTTAAAAAATAAATATATGAGCCAATAAGGCTTTTGCTAAGGAACTAAGGAATAAAAGTGTGCCTGTGACATAAGGATTTCTATGGCATATTTTAGTCATTCAAAGGTCATTTTTGTCAATTTCATTTCTTGAGGATTTGGCTATTTCTTGAGGATTAAGGATGCTGCAAGACTGGCTGATAGATAAATAATGGGACAATATGATATTTATAAATGATACTAATGGTAACATAGAAAGGGGAAAAACTGTCAAGTGAGTGCAAGATTTATGCACAAATCTACTATTTTGTTCCAGCTGAAGAATGAATATCTTTGGATCTGATGCATGACTGTTATTGACTATGGACCCTCATTCATCCCTGTGTCTTAATTTTTCCATCTATAAGTTGGCATTTTAAAAAAAAATTCCTTATGGAAGAGGAGTTGTGTGGTAACTATAACTGGAAGAAAAGATTATCTTGGATAAGTTAGTAAAGATTGGCTATAGTACTCAAGTACTCACTTGAATGAAAGGTTATGGAAAATAATGAAAAAATGTAGTCTGCACTTGCATTGTTCAAAAGAACATGTTTTAGTTTTTAAACTTCTTTTCATTTTAAGGAATCCATTATTCAGTGCTTAAAGAGAACTACTTTCTACTTGTATCTTGAGAGATATTCAAGATTTAATATGATTGTACTTGAAAAAATAATTTTATTCAAGTTTAACTAATTGGAAATTACTCTATTCCTTGTTTTGAAAGAGGTCCATTTCTACTATTAATTGTTTACATTCTTTTGTGAAGGTAATGATAATGATAGGTTTTAAAAGAATGACTATTCTTTCTTTATAGATGACTATCAGCTTCTAAACTTAAGAAAAAAAATTTAGTCACTATCAGGATTATGAAATTTCCAGATATAGCTCTATTTTGCTCAAATGATTATCTCACATTTTATTACAATTCTGTCCTGTCCTGTACAATGTTCCTGTTTATATTTTAAAAACACATTTAACTCTTTAAAAAGTAACTGCTAAAAATGCTTACAATGGAGGATTTCCGGGTCACATGATTAAACATGATGGAAGACTGGATAATTTTCAATGTTCCTCTCAAATGTCTCTGAAACCAAAATGATGCACCAAAGATAAATAAAGACTAAATCTGTTGCCCTATTATGAGACAGCAAGAATCCAAAAGAAGATTCACATGAACAAGGAAAAAGCCCATGCACTGACTTATCCTTCCTTTATATATCATGCTGTCTACAGGGAGGCTGAGTGGGCTGACCCAATGCAAGCCTCAGACTTCCCTCCTTATCCCAAATCCAGGCTATGAAGATCTGTTCTAGCTAGGACAGATAGCCAATGCCCCTCTGTAGTGCTCCAGCCCATAGAATTTCACTAGGACCACACAACCAGCATCCCAGTGGGCAGTATTCTATGCTGAAAAAGATCACTGCAGGAGAGCCCAGAACAGAGGGAAAAGGACATGACACTTGTCTGGGCTGAAATTAATGAACTGACAGTGATGGGCCAGAGAAATGAGGTATAAAGGGAGTGGTAAAGGACACTGAGATAGGCCACAGGGTGAATGAGGGCTCTATGGCACCCATAAACCTCAGGGAAAGCCCTCAGCATCCAGCTAAGACCAGTTCTGTTCATCCAGAAGTCAGGATTACAGACGTGGGCTGGTAAACTGTGAATTGCCCAACATGAGAGCAGGTTGAGACACTTTGAAATTCAGCCCCCATGAATATGATCATCAAGAGGGAAAGGGACTCAGTCATAAAATGAAATGGGGAAAAGAGAGAAAAAAAAAACTGGAATTATCAAAGATCTCAGGAAGTATGCTCACAGGAACTGAGTGAACATCAAAATAAGAGTAAATAATATCTAAAAGTTCTACTGCACTTTTAAAGTGTGACAAATGCAAAATCTGATATCACCTCATATGGACAGCTACTCTGTAAGGTAGTTATTACAAAAAAGGAAACTGAGTTTCAATGAAATTAAATTTAAATAATTTCCCATGGTTACACTGTTCCTAAGAGGTACCAGCACTCTTTAAACTTAGTTATCCCTAGTTGTAAGTCCAGCATTCTATACACTATACCATGCCTCTTCTCAATGAAATAGATAGTTGATATCAAGCAAGAGAGAACATGATATCATGGAAAGAGTACTGAATTTAGAATCAGAAGATCTCAGGTCGAGTACAGCTCTAAAGCTTCTTTAGCTTCATGGCTACAATGGGAACAATAATATTTGTACTACCAATCTCAGAGGGTCATTTTAAGAAAAGTGCTTTGTAAACCTTAAAAGAATTAAATAAATGTGATCTATTATTAGTATTTGTAACTCAACTTGACTCGTTAACTAGAAAAAAAAAATCCTACTTTGCAAAACAGAACAGGATCTTCACAAAAGCATGCAGTGCTTGAAAGGAAGACTCTCAAGGTAAAACTGGCTCCCTGCATAAACAGTATCTCAGATCAGAGCCTTCTGAAGCCTCCTCTGGAGATCCCACCGGCTTCTCAATAGACTTCCTTATATTTCCATAGAGTTCAAGTTAACCTTGTTCAAGCTGTTTTAGGAGCTGATGTGTAAAGAGATGACACGAACCTAATCCCTTGTCTACAGGGTCTGAACCCTTAAGGGGTGAATACTGGTTTAACTTATAACTTAGATTTCTATTCTTTTGGATGAATGGGATAAACATAGGCCGAAGAAAATTCTGAAATATCATTTTTGCCACAGCCTCTGGCAAATGAATTATAGAATATCAGGCAAATGGTATGTTGATTTATTTGAATTTCACTTCTTTCTCGATCTTAGTCCACTTTGTGGTAGTAAAGATGCCCAAGAGGGAGTGTAGGGAGAAGGGAAACCTTAGGCCTGGATAATCCATAAAACAAATGATTAAACTCCTGAATAAATCAGTGTTCCTGATTTTCTGTTAACGCCAAGAGGAAAGGAAACTTCAAAGCAATTTTGGTTACTCCTAAATTAGAGAGATGCCTAGGGGCAAAAAGGAAGAAGAATGAAAAGAGGAAAAGATCATTTTGAGGATATGTTAATCACCCTAGATGGTTAACCATTTTTATTTTATCTATTTAACAATAATCTTTTCCCTTCCAAATAATATGACTTGATAGGAGGGAGTGTGATGAGAGTTTAGTGGTCTTGGAGTCAAAAGACCTGAATTTAAATCCTGTCTGTCACTCTTTATGTAATCAGATAAGATGACAGCATAAAAATATTTATAAATATAAAGCATCACATAAATATAAGCTATTGCTATTCGTATACCAATTAGTGTAATAATAGTATATCATGCTCCACAATAGTCTTAAGATATGTTGAGATTAATTATCACTCTTTTCCTTTCAAAGTGTTATCAACTGAGAAACAATCTCTAATTCGTTCATCTTCACTGAGTGACAATGGAACACCCAGTACTATATTACATGTTATAAACTATCCAGTAATTTATTTGAGGCTGCAGACTTCCCACCTAAAGTTTTCATGGCCCAAAAAAGATCAACTGTCTTAAACCCTTAGCTCTTCATCCAACTTGCTGAAAGAAGAATGATTCCTTAATTCATGAACCAAATGAAAATTTCAGATTATTTAATGACTTTCCACCAGAATAAATATGCAAGTCTACTTTTTCTATTAAAATTTTTATTTTAAATTATATTCTATTTGATGGTCTTCTGATTGTATTTAATAATCAAATTAGGATAATAGATTTTAGAGCTGTGGAAACCTTAGAAGTCTTTGGATTCACCTATTTCCTCATTTTCTACATGACATGTCATAGCACAAGTATCCAAGGTGGAATTTGAATCTAGGTCTTAGTGACTCCAACTCTAGTATTCTATCCAATATACTGCAATGTAGATTTAAATGACTATCACAGTTACATAATATATTCTTGTTTTTCAGAGATGGAAAAAATGTATTTTGTATATTTGAATTAACAATAAAACGATAGTACAAAAAGTATCATATAAGAAAAATAATATTTTGACAATTGAAAAGGATAACCATGATGAATGAAGTTGGAAGGATTACTCAAACACCTAGCTGTCAATCACATAAAACTTACTTATAAACTTTTCATGGATAGAAAATAAAATAATACCTGAGAGGATGCATGTATAGGATATTACACTGTAGTCATTTATGCATAATTGTACATTATGTAGCAATGTGGACATTTGCAAGTCAACAAAGACATATATAACATAAACACAAATTCAGCATTTATCATCATTTGAAATAAAAATATTATGAAATTTTCAGTGCCAAGCTTTCCGTATTCTTAGTATACAGATACATATTTTTTCCCATAATAAAACATTACTGAAATTCAAAATTGCAGTAACAAATAACCCACCTGCCAAAATTGTGTCCTATGTTTCTGAATTTGCAGGATAAAAGAGTCAAAAGAATCATATGAAATTCTTGATTAGGAAGTACATCTCTTTAATCTTTCTTCATTTTGACTTCATTTGAGAAAGGGTTATTTTTCTGGGATAAATCCATGAAAAAACTTACACTTTCACTCAAATCTGTTTTTACTTCATGTAATATAAGTACTTGCGAATCCAGGTAAAAATCTCCATATATTATGTCTCTCAGACATATTCTCCCTAGACCTGCATCCCTTGCCAGTTAGATGTAGTATTAATGCAAATATCATCTTAATATATCTTATACATTCATTAGAACAAATCTGCTCCTACTTAGATTTGCAGGATATTTTTACATGTTCCATTAGATGAGTAATACTAATAATAATAATAATAATATTCACATTGACCTCATAAATCTTTTAAATAGAGAAGATGGAAAATTGGCTGATCTTAAAATTACTATGAATAAGATTCTATGACAAATTTAAAAGCACTTATTTAAGTTTATCTGACACTTAAATAAAGTTATAAATACCTCCTAAAATGAAAAATTTTAAATAATTTTCAACCAAAAACTTTTAAATTATCTTTATTGGATTACACTTTAGCTCATATGTCTAGGTTTACATCTTTTTTATATATTATGTTTAATTTCATACATTATGTTTAATTTGAAAACTCATGCATACTTCTCAAACAGAACTGTGTATACATAAAAACCCTATAATTTCTAAAAGTATCAAGAATTATAAGTTACAGTTAAATATCTTTGTGATATGTTTCATTTCCTCTAAATTGAATAATTCTAGTAAATATAAAAAATGCTAATATCCAGAAGTCTCTAGTTCCACCTATGAGACAATATCAAGTCTGAAAAAATATTTTCCTTGACTAATGGCTCAATGGCGCAGCCTATGTGCAGGCAAGTAGAACACACAAAATTCTCTATTTTGCAAATTACAAAGAGCTTTGGAAGGTATAAATAACTTTTTAAAAAATTTACAGGGTTTTGTAAAATGATCACTTCTATAGGTCAAATCATTTATTCTCTCAATTTCAAAATAAATTTTATCTTTATTTGTGAAATCATTTAAAGAGAGCAAATAAAATATATTGTGGGTTGTTATAACCTAAAAAAATTAAATAAATACAAGAGATGGATAATATTTATATGACTACTAATTTACTTTCAATTTTTCCTATCCAAAAATTACAAGTTTCTACATTTGTTTAGTTTCAAGTTCACTTCTGAATAATGTTCTGCCATGAAATCTGATGTCTTTATGCTATTTTCTGAAGATTCTAAATATATTTACTACAAAATTCAAAATTGAGTCAATTATTTTAATTTAGCATGTCTGTGCTACTAATTAAATAAAGCTTTACTACTTCGTGCTACAAGTGATAGAAATGCTAAAGAAAAGCTGTTCTGTCGCATCTGGTTGCTTCTGATGAATGAGTAACCTTCAACACATATTATACAGTTTAGTTGTGTTTTACTTCAGGATAGTAAAGTTACAAAATGCTATGTCTCACGATGCTCCCTCTCCCCAGTACATACTATGTAAATAGTATGTTTTTTGAATATTAAAATCAGTTTACATTCCTTTCCCCCTTAATACAAGACAAGGGAGATAGTCACAAATACATGCTGCTGCTATTAAGTCTGAGCAAAAAGAAAAAAAATTAAAACTATTTTAGGTACATGGCAATACATGGCAATACACATCTAAAACTATACACAATAAACTTTTTGCATCATGTTTTTATAAGAAAATCTCCTTTTAAAAGTCAAGCCTGTTGATATAAGGAAGTCTTGTTTCTTCTTCTTTTCCCACTATGGCCCCTCAACCTAGCTGCTAATCCTAACACAGAAAAAGAACTGTATTCAAAATTTGCACTCTATTCTCTTTTTAATATTATTTTTTAAAATGGACCTGTAAATTTACTCAAGCTGTTTAAACAATGAAGATATGCAAAAACACAGACTGCTTGTATTCTCTAGTTATAGACATGGGAAGGGGGGGAAGTGTTTTAGTGACTCTACAATTTAATCGTTTTATTTCATAAGAGAGGCTTTCAAAAAAAGTACTTCAACAACTCTGGAGAGGTCTAATCAATTTGATGTTTGTTAAGAAAAATTCAACTCTCAGTCTTTATCCACACCACACAATCAGCATTATGTTTCTATGTCCTTCACTATCACTATAAATTTATTAAATCTATATTAAAATAACAATTTAAATCATTACCTTTCAATCCTCATCAAGAGATTTAATTCCTAAAACTGTTTTCATTCCATTTTTTATCATATTAAGATTTTTATGCATCTGAATGTATTTATAAATGCATACATACATGTATTATGTGTGTGTATATATAAAATACTCAAAATAAAATTCAGTTTTAGACAGTTTCCTAATGTCCTTGGTTCTTTCATAACTCCACAACAGTTCCTAATATATAACTTTTTTTTTTCACATTCATCATTTTGGTATGGTTTCTGTGATTTCTAGTATCTTGAAATCATGTGGTATGTTATTAATTTATAAAGCTTAAACATCAAAAATTGGTAACTAATATACTGTATCCCTCTTAAAATTTTTTGTAAGGATGCCTTATAATTGTTGAGGCAGCTATTTTCAGTGGATCCTTCATATCTGAAAAAGACATACATAGGCTTAGAATGGTTACATGAAGCAAATTAAGATGAAATTTGCTTTCATCTAGTCTTTGAGTAATTTTCTCTATTTAATGGTCATAAACAACAACATTTGACAACATTAATGGTACATTAATAATCTAAAACCACTAAGAATTTGTATCACTTCTAGTTTACATAATATCTCAAAGGCATATTTTTTTTCTTTGTAATTTCCCAAGGATAGATCTTTGTTTAGGGGGACAAGACAAGTATTCAGTGTAAACATACCATGAGAGGAAAGGCAAGGATATTAATAGAACTTTTAGATATCTTAGCTATTGTCAAATAAGAATACTGCATCCGATAGCTACTTTTAAAATAGAAAATGGTAATGGTAACTGAATTACCCTTTAAAAATTCTCAGGCTATATTTGGTTTAGCATTCAAAGTGCTTCAAGGATGAAGGTGGTCTGCACGTTGAACTTAGTACTGTGTGGGTTATAGTCTTTGTTTGCAGTCTTAACTGGGGATTGCACCTTAGCTACCGTAGTTCAAGCGTAAAAATACTTTGTCTGTAACACTATATACTGTTGCCAGTGACCCTCTAAATCCTTGAACCAACTGTGTCTTCTGGTGTCACAGAAGATAATGCCAATTTATTGCAATGTGTGGCTTTTTTAACTGATTAAAATTAAGCCGTAAACACGTGACAATGGAATTAGCACATTTAGAGAGTCTGTTTTCCCACATCCCATTTTGCGCTAGTGCGGCTGATCCCTGCAACTCTACGCGGGTGCAATTTTAATGACTTTCCTGGGTTTTGATGTTCTTATGAAAAAGCACTGCTTGGTGTTTGTGGAGAAGGTAGATATGGAGGCTGAGTAGCTGTGATTGGGGACATGGTGACATCGTTTCTGTTTTTCGATAGGATCGGTGTCATTTTCCTCTCAACGATAAGACACCTCTACTGACAGAGCCCGATTAGGGAAAATTTTATTATAAAATTCACTTTTATCGAACGAGGACGGAGTGATAAACAGTTCAGCCTCAGGGAAGAAATAGAACAGATTTTCCTTCTTTCTTTTTAAAAATTCGTCTACCCCTCCCTTCTCAGTTCTTCCTCCTCTTCCTCATCCTCTTCTCTCTCACTCTCAGACTCTCTCTTAAATGTGATTGTGTTTCAGTTATTATTAATGGGTACATAGGAATTCCCAAAACATGTGATTGCTAAGATAAAAGCAGATGGATCAAAAGATTCTTGAATGTTGTTACAAAAGAAAATTTATTTTACAGTATGGTTAAAAAATGTTAAAGGCAAGACTAGTCTGCTTCCTAAACACTGCCTTTCCTGATAAATTGCTAAACACTAGCTCCTTAGGAATATATGAGATCCTAACAAAAATATTAAAACCAAGAGAAGTGATTTTATTTTCAACATATACTAACATTTTTCATTTGCTTTTCTTCAGAATAAGCATTTGCTAAGTAAGCTGCAGGGAAAAGAGGAGAAAACATACACTTATGGCCTTCAACTGCTTTAATAAAAATAAAAAATAAACCCTAATGCTCCAAGGAAGAACATAAAACAAATATAGATTTTCAAAAATCTAAAACATTTTTACTTCTGTGCTTTGATAGTTTATAGAAAATACCTATAACCTAACCTCCAGTATCCTAAGTTCTATCTCTATTTACCCATTATGGAATATTTATAACTCTTAAATATTTGGTTTGGATGATTACTATGTGAAAAATCATTTAAGATAGAATAATGTACATTTGATTTTTGTTTTTTGTTTGTTGTTCTGGTTCTTTTAAATAATTTTCCTAAAGGGAAGTTGATCAACTGCTTCAAAATATCTTTCAACCTGATGAAACAAAAAGAATCTCCCTCACAGGATGAAAATGTCAGAGTATTGGTAGATAGTAACACATTATGAAGAGATCTGCAATGCTAGATTTCTTCAAAATGTTTATGCTACAAACAACTAAAACAAGGATTTTTTTTTTCATTGAATGAAAATTTTGTGAGGGAAAAATCAACAAACAGCAGCATTTTTGTTTATTTTTGTTTGGAACTCTAAATTCTATAGTGACTACATACATACATATATATAATTTCCAATGAATGTTTTGAAATCTTTTATAGACACCATTTGAAGGATTGTTCCTTTTTTTCTTGTGCAAAAAACCCTTTTACTCTACTAGAAATTGTTGGACGTCAAAAATGACTAAAAGTTGTCATTCGATTCCACTATTAATTTGTATATTGGTAACAAAGTAACAATGGTTTTTACAAAAGTAAACTACTTCCTATGATGCTAAACAATATATTGTACCACTGAATATTTTAAAAGTTAAGTATAAGAATGGGCTAATTAGAAATAGACTTAATAACTTGATAATGAAAAATGGTGTATTTTGGTATATTTTTACCCATTATATGACAAAAAAGGAAAAGATGAAATGTAGTAACAATACTAACAAAGCTATTACGAATAAAAGAATACTCAATTTAATACCTTGTTCCTGACTTTCTCTGTTTCAGAATTTCAATGTAAATAAAATTCAGATTTTGTATCTCAACTCCAAATTAGCCTGTAATGGAAGGTTTCTTTATTAGAATGTAGTCATTTCATTTCATTTCCTAATATTGATCATTCCCCTACCATTCACATAGCCAAAGACAAATAATTGCCAAAGTTTCACACAATTTGTACTTTTATATGTTATAATGGCAAAACAAAGATTCCTAAGAATAACAGAGAATGAAAAGAATAACATAAATTTAATGTTTTCTTATGTCCTTTTCACCCAGATTCTTTTTAATGAGCATATAGTATCATGCAATGTGAATTTGTTTGAAAGTTAGAATCTTTTATTTAATGCCTCTATTCATAGACAAAATACAACATCCAAAAAAATCAATAGGTTTAATAATACTTTAAAGACAATTCGAACATGACATATGTACAACAAATATGAACTATAAAACATAAAAATTAAACATTTAAGTGCATCTTTTCCTAATTTAAAGTTCAACATGTGTAAAGCATCCCTATTTGAATATCCATGGTTTATTATAATATTAACTCTTAGATATACTGCAATACTTTCTCTAAGTCTAATGTTGGAAATATAATACAATAGGATATTGTGCAGCTCATTGAAGTGGATGTTTTTCTTGGCATATATATGTAGAACATAGCAGTCTATTCAAACACATACTATATATTTACACAAATATGGAAACACATGTAGATATACACCAAGCTATAAGGAAGAGAGTTAATACTGAAAATGGGAAGAAATTTTTTTTAAATATTAGATTGAATTCTAAACACATTAGGCAAATTTTTAATTCAAGAAAATTTGAAATAAAATCATTCAAAAATCCAAGAATCTTTTTTTTTAAAAAATTAAGTAGGATATAATAAAATACACTTCATACTAAAATAACAAATAACAGCAATTTCCTTTCATGATTCCTTTAGTCTTTTGCAGTGCCGAAAGAATATCATTAGAAATAATGGAGGGGTAGATAATTTATTGCAGGTTCAGAGCAAGAACCTTAGAGGCTAACATACTTAACATCATTTTATAAATGAGGAAACTGAGGCTCAGAGAGGGTGAATGACTTGATTAACATCAAACAGATAGTGAAAGAGGTAGGATTTAAACTCAGGTCCACTGACTATAATCTTGTGTTCTTCCTCTGTACTATACTTAATGTATAAAAGTACTTATTGCTAGAAAGCGTCCAATAATCCAGTAACATACAAGATCAAAAAATTATCTAATTCTTATAAGAAATGTATGTGTGTAGGAACCCATAGAGAAAAGAATAGTATACAAAAAGGAGAATTGGACATTGAAGATGACCTGCAGTTCAAATCCCAAATTCACTATCCACTAACTTTCTCTAAGCCTCATTTTGCTCATCTTTACTCCATAAGGTAGTAATGAGACAAGCACTTGGTAAATTATATCACATTTATATAAATGTGAGCTATTATTACCCTCTAGTGCAGCATTACTGCTCATTCTACAACTTTTTAAAGGCTCCATATTCCAACACGTTAGTCTGTATTTCTCAACAGATGATCAATAATTGTATTCTAGTAAGCTGAAGTGATACAGTGGATAGGTGATACAGATAGATAAGATAGATAAGCTGAGGCTGAAATCAGTTAGATCAATTTTCCAAACTTCAAATCCAGCCTCCAAATGTTTCTAGCTGTTTGATCCTGGACAGGTCTCTTAACTTGTCTGTTTCCAAATCTATAAAATGAACTGGATAAAGAAATGGCAGGACACTCCAATATCTTTGCCAAAAAAAGTCACAAAAGGTCAGACATGACTGAAATGAAAGAATAAGAAGAAGCATGATTTTCTGTTTCTAGGATCTCCAATATCTAGAGTGGTCAGTGTAGATTTATGTGGCTACAAATACATCTCTCTCAAAAAAAAAAAGGTCAATCTTTTCTAAGAAGAGTCTCTGATTAGTTAGTGAAAAATGATTCAATGGAATAAAAAACAGCTGTGGAAATGTGATTCCTCAGCATGGCAACTTCAGTTTTCATTGAGTGGCAAATGTAGGGTGATAGTGGAAAGAAAAGGGAAAGTTTCTTTGGTTTGCATTTGAAGTGTGAAAGAGCTCAGAACTGAGTCAACTTCAGATATGAAAAACAATAGTTTTCCACTATACCATCTAAATATTGTGGGTCTTAAACCAAAGCCCTCCAGAATTGTATCCTAATAGTACATAACTGTTAGTCAGGATTATTTTCCAGAAAAAATTAAAAAAGGTCATATACTACTATTTGTGAAATAATTAGGGTTCAAATACAGGTACCAAGTTGTCTCTGAAAATTCATAACTGCCTGTGTCTCCACGTCTTTTCTTCATATTATATATAGCAATCAATCAACCCAAAGCTTTAAAACACTTTTTATAAAACTTATATTCAATAAATATTAGCATTCCTTCCATAAAGTTAAACATTCCCTACTTCTTTCTCTTCTATATAAATGAATAATCTGGATAGGATAATGGTACCTAAACTGGTGGTAGAGCTGAGTATGCCAGTTACATGAACACTTAAGCGCCCATTGGCACAGCAAGACTCAAAGCCCTGGTAGGCTTCAAAGAAACACATTTTTTTTTCTTCTTCTTCTTCTAGAACTCTTTGCTTTCTAGTAAAGCTGCAACCACAATGTTCTCTCTCTTAATGCCACCATAAAAAATCAAAACACTTTAAAACAAATTGATGTACTCTTTAATACAGTCATCACATCATCACAGGACCCTTGCACCCTGCATGGCGACAACCGTGGGGATGCAAACCACACATCTATCTCTTTGTTGCCTGCTTCAATGCTTTAAGAAAAAAATGGAGCGAGAGAGCCTCTCAATTGAGATATTGGCACCTTTGATTGACAAGACCTAATCAGCTTATCTCCACACTAATAAAGTTGATGGCCTGTGGAGCTGGTATGTGCCCAGCACTGAGTGAACTTTTAGTAGGCAAAGCCTCAAGGGCCAGGGTCTGAGGCTCTTGCTTAGCTAAACTGGCTTAAATCAATTCTTAATGGGCTATTTCCATTTGGATCCACCTGAAAGATGGAGACCTGCAATAACTGACACAGTCATCTTGATTCACTGTGGCATCATGGTCAATTTAGCTGAGTATGTTGTCAAGCATGACTTCAGTACAATTAGACTCTAGGGGTAAAAAAAATTTTAAAGATAATTAATAATATAGTCTTTTCCATATTCCTCACATTGTTATTAAGTAAAAACAAATTCAATCCTCAAAGAAAATTCTGAACTAATTTTGTCTTCTTATTTTCAACCTCCATTCATTCAAAGATTTGTTTTCCAATAAACTATCCTGGGGGCAGGGAGAAAGAGAAATATGATTTATTATAGTATTTAACATTATTAAATCAAATGATGTTCCTGCCCTTAAAGAATGACATAATAAGGGAAAAAGGAGGATATAATAGGGCAAATAGGGCAAGTAATGAATGCCTTTAATATAAATTAACATATATACACATTAGTTATATGAAATACTATGAATCTGGATAAAAGATCCTAGCTGGTTTAGAGGATTTGAGAAAGTTTAATAAACCAGTTGATATTTGGTACTGCCCTTTTCAATTAAGGATATTAAGATCTTCAATAACTTTTCTGCACATCAGTAAATAGCTGATCCTTTTAAATATTCCTAAAAAATAATCCCATTGTTTCCTTGTTTGGATAAGATTTTTTTTTATAATATGATTGATGGAATATTAATCTTATAATATTGAAGAATTATGATCTTTTCCTCCTCTGAATTCTTATAGTAGCAACTGTCTATATTATTATACTGTAATTAACTATTTGCTGGCTTCTGTTATTATCTATACTATGATGCTGGACCATTATTTATTTCTTTTAATGTTATTTAACTTTTCACATTTTATCTTCTTTTTCCACTAGATTGTAAACTCAAGGGTGGGGACTATGTCATAATTATTTATATTCCCCAAGAGTACGTTGGCATTGTGCTTGGAAGGTAGAAGACATCCAATCAACTTTTGTAAAATGGCTGGCAAGTGTGAGGAGGAAGAGATAATATAAAGCGAAGTAAACATGGGTACACTGTACACACAAAAAGTATAATATGCCTTGAAAATGAGGCCTTTCAAGCAAGAGCAATGTGGTAGTGTTTTTTCCCTATAAATATGTAGCAAGGCACCCCCAAGAATCCAAGTATAAATGAATGGAATAGAATGGAAGCACCAGATATTTCCTCAAGTAAGTGACTTATGAGTCATTACATAATGCCATTTTCATTATCAGTGTGAGGGTAAAAATATAGAATAGACCTCATGATTATATTACAATAAGCAGGTCCAAGAAGAGGTATAAATTCACCTGGATAAAATCTGATACAAATGAGTGACTCTCAGAGCAAAATGATTGCTAGAAATTTTGGAGTGGTCCAAATTCTGCATGTCCTTGATGAAAGCAAACATAGATGACCCTCTTGTCCACCACATTTAGAAAGTGGTCATTGAAACTATCAGGAAGGTTGTTCCCAAACAACAACATACCTCAAGTATATATAATCATTTGTTTAAACTGTGGTAATTTTAACCATTTTCCAAAATGGAGCTTTCTATATCAAATACCAGATTACAGAAAATCTTGAGCAATAGTTTTCATTCAGATTATAGTCTTTATGCTGAAATAGCCTCTTATAAAATCCACTCTACCCTTATCATTCAATATTATCTTCACTGCTGTACAACAGAAGATAATTTTGCAATAAAATTTAATTTACAGAGCTTATTTTCCACTAATCTCCTAACAGAAATAAAATGAAATGTACTAAGGTACACACTTTAAGTTATGACCCTAATAACATTTTTTATTTCTGTGAATGTAAAACACAAAACATATTCACTTTATCAGGCAGAAATTATTGACATGTTGTAATTATGTTAAAAACCTTGTTTCTAAACAGTAAGTAAAACAGGTGATCAGGTACAGAAATGGATATGAGATCACTCTATGAATAAATAGTTTCTCTGTAAAGACTTGTTTTTTAGGAAAGAAACACTAAAAATACAAATATTAATTATGAAAATTCATTTTTATTAATGTCACTAATTTTATATGTAATTATCTGCAATCACTGGTAATCATTAATGGCTTAGCTTAGTGATTCTCACTTTAGAAAGACCATGTATGAATGCCAAACTAATTTGGGTAATTTAAACTGATGTATAAAGTCTGCTTTCATGGGTCACAATGTCGATTTTTATATTTATTGAAAACTGTTCCTCTATTGATTAAAACTTTCTTATCTAATACAGATTCCAAGACAAATAATAAAAAAATTTAAAAATGACTCATAAAACACATGAATAATGAAACTTTATTTTTATAACATGAAATAAAGCAATATGTTAAAGTATAGTAATATAATGAAAAAAATTTCCCTAAATATTATAAGCTCACTTAAATGATAGTTACATTTTCTCCCACTAACCCCCCCCCCAAAATGAATAACTATGACAACACATTTTAAAAGCATTTATATAGGGTTTACTAGGTATCAAGCACTTTGTTAACTATTGAAGACATATATACAAAAGTAAAATCAGTCCTTGCCCTCAAGGACCTTATATTCTAATGAGGAGTGACAGCCACCCTAGGGGAAAGGCATCACATATTAGGGCTCTTTTATCAGAAAAAGTAAAAAAAATGGTGAGAGGGAAGAGAATTTATGTATTTATACAGCACATACTGTGTCAGACATTATACCAAGTACTTTTTACAAACATCATCTCATTTGATTGTCAAAGAAACCCAGCAAAATAAGTGCTATTATCACCCCCATTTTATACTTAGGAAACAGAGGTAAACAGAAGTTAAGTAACTTACCCTGGCTCACACTACTAGTAATGAGATTATATTCAAACTCATGTCTTCTTCATTTCAGGCCCAGCACTCAATCTAACAAAAGACAAGCTCTTTCTATAGAGGAATAGACTTGATATACTTCTTCAAAGAAGGTGATAGAATTGACTTACTCAGGATTCAACAACTTGGGGATGGAAAAAAGAGGAATGTTACATGGACAGTGGCAGTGACTGGCAAGGGTTCTGTGAAGATGAGCAGGGAATAAAAACTGAAGTGAAGCATATCTGGGGCCTGCCTAACAGTGGACCAGATGAAGCAGTGAGCAATCAGGAAGCTTACGCCCACTTTCCCCAAGTTTCAGAGGTTAAAGGTTTAAAACTCTCAGGATATGTATGGTCTCTGATGGAGAGGTGGGGTTGAACAAGATGGTTGACAAGACTATTGAGAAAGATGGCCTAATTTGTAAAGGACAACACAACCAGCCAGGCAGATTACCACTTCCTCTTTTTCAAGTTATATCACAACAAGGCCAAATAATATTTAATAATTTATGAGGTTTTTAAAGTTTAAATATCAAAGCCATATATGTGCAGAAGTATTGTTCTGACATTTGAATTTCAGCAGTAGACAATTCTGAGACATTTCAAGTAATACAACACTTGACATTTCCAACTTAATATACAAAACAGTGATGGTGCAAAAAAGTCATGTCCTCACCAACACTTGGCCTTTCAATGAAACTTTTACAAGTCTAATTATTTACTTAAAATCTTTTTTTAATTTAAAAAAGAATATATTATAGCATATTCATTATAAATTATACGTTTGCATTTCACTGATAAAACAATAAAGTACTTATCAAGTAGCTTATTTCTATTTGTCTCCTTTTATTCCTTAGATGCTCAAGAAGTAATGTTCTAGCAGAGAAGCTAAAAGTTTCTGAGAGACATTTCTCCTATTGCAGTAACTATAAGAAGAAAAGCAAAATGAGGGAAATTTCATCATCCTTCATCATCCAAAGTATGACATTGTTCTTGGTTTTTAATTTTTTTATGATAAACTATAGTAAACACTTACCACAATATTCATATCTCCATGGAACAAAGACAGAAATATTTTCACATAAAAGACCTCAAGGTTGAAACACTGAAGACATTTTTTAAAAAAGGAAAATGAATAGGGTAATAATGAAAAACAAAATGTCTAGTATTTTCTACTTGTCATATGTGCAAATTAACCAATAGGTACTGACTTTTCTTTGAGGTCAATAACAGCATTTATTGATCTAAAAAGTTAATACCCACTAAAGTCAATATTAAATCTCCAAGTCAACAAGTCTGGATACTGACTTGAGTTTTCTATCACAGATAAAAATTACTGTGCTAAAATGGGTACAATTTTCTTTGGAGATATGGGAAATGGTATCTGAAATGGAAATTGGGTACAAAAATGATATTAAAAAAAAAAAGAAAGGCATAAGTTGAAATGTACAAAGAGAATTGCTTATATTTCTCTATATTGAGCTCCATTTAGTAAAAATTCAGAAAAATCAACTTATACTCATTTATAGTAAATTTTCTTTTTTATAATTCTAGTATAATATCAGTATTTAAATAAAGAAAAATAAAAACAATTTAAAATCTCAATGTTCTTACTATTTTTTGCTTTTACATAATCACCAAAGGTGAATTAAAATCAAATAATAAATACCGTTTGACTAATATAAAATTAATTAAATGCAATATAAAATAATTTTAGTGGACTGATTGTACAATTAAAATGTCTTTCTTTTTACTCATTGAAAAGGCTGATCACATTTCTACAAGTTCTAACTTAGTAAACGTAGGCAAGGCTATTTTGGGAACTACTGTGTATCTATTTAACTGCTTAACCAATGTGCTTTGATAAAAGGACCTTGATATGCTTTAGAAAGATACAAAGGCTATGTTTATAAAAGCTACATTTGAATTTTTTAATATAATTTAAAGAGTAAAGGGTTAGACTTTAAGATTTACCTATGGTAAATCCCTTAAAAAGAAAATTCCCAGAATAAACAAAATCAAAAGAGAAATGTTTATAACATTGTCACTCTTTTTCTTGTTTGCTTGCATTTTGTTTTCTTACTCATTTTCTTTCCTTTTTGATTTTTCTTGTGCAGCAAGAGACTTGTATAAATGTTTACACATACTGGATTTAACATTTTTTAAAAACATATATAACATATATTGGATTGCTTGCCACGTAGGGAAGGGATAGGGGGAAGGAAGGGAAAATCAGAAACACAAGGCTATGCAAGGGTGAATGCAAAAAAATTATCCAGGCATATGCTTTGAAAATAAAAAAAAACTTCAAAAAATTTTTTAAAAAAGAGGAATGTTTAGAGTAAGAGAAAATAATAAAAGAACAAAGTATTTATTCTAGCACTTCACAAGCATCTTTTTTATAGACAACTGATATACTGATTACAAATGACTTCTGCATATTCACCAAGTGAATCTTTACCTATGGATCTTTACTTAACAACAATTGTCATAATATACTGAAAAGTAATCCAACTAAATTCCCATTAGAAGATGTTGTGGTTCAGAAATTAAAATAAGATGAGGTGCTAGAATTTATTTAATTTAATCTCGTTAAAGAATGGAGGACCAAGGATTTATCCAAGTCAAATAGGCTACCTACAAGAACTGGGATTCAAACCCAGGACATCTGACTCCAAATCCAGCACTACACCAGGAAAAACAGGACATCTGACTCCAAATCCTGCTACACCAGGAAAAACAATCAGCAAGCTATGGCTATATTTGTTGTTCATTTCTTAATAGAGGGATTAAAACTAAGGCCAGTTGAAAAATAAATCTCAAGTTTGCTTTTAGCATCATACAGTATAAAACATATACATTTAGTATGAGTCTTTGGCAAATTAAAATATGCATTTTGTTTTCTTACTCATTTTCTTTCCTTTTTGATTTTTCTTGTGCAGCAAGAGACTTGTATAAATGTTTACACATACTGGATTTAACATTTTTTTTAAACACATATAACATATATTGGATTGCTTGCCATGTAGGGAAACTACACTACATAGCTTATTGGATGAGGTATATAATCCAGATCTTCAATTCATATTCCTTTGTATTTGTTTTAAAATATTCAATTCAAAATACTTACCAACCACTTACTACATGGGAGGTACTATACCCAATAATGACATACAACATTGAAGAATTTACAATCTTTTATTTTCTGGAATGGAAAATAGAAAACATTCTATTAACAGATTCCTTCATATAACTAGTGATAATTCACACTTCTCCCTCCAGCCTAGCACAGCTCCTGGCACATAATAGGCACTTAATAAGTGCTTCTTGATTGTCTGATTTAGGATTATTAGTACCACCAAAAGACTAAGGACAACAATAATGCAGCAAATATTTTATTATAGGTACTCAATAAATATTAACCAAGGAGATCATAATGCTAGTTGTCTCAGCATGAACTCTAGAGGTACTATATACATGCATTTGCTGAATGATACCAACTGCCAATGCTTGGCTGAAAATGAACACCACACAGCCCAACTTTGTAGTGGCCAGAAACTGGAAACTAAGTGGATGCCCCTCAATTGGAGATTGGCTAAATAAAATGTAGTATATGAATATTATGGAATATTATTGTTCTATAAGAAATGACCAGCAGGATGATTTCAGAAAGGCCTGGAGAGACGTACATGAACTGATGCTGAGTGAAATGAGCAGGACCAGGAGATCATTATATACTTCAACAACAATACTATATGATGATTAATTCTGATAGATTTGGCCCTCTTCAACAATGAGATGAACCAAATCAGTTCCAACAGAACAGTAATGAATTTAACCAGCTACATCCAGCGAAAGATGGGTGTATGAATATGAACCACCATATAGAATTCCCAATCCTTCTATTTTTGTCCACCTGAATTTTTGATTTCCTTCACAGGTTAATTGTACACTATTTCAAAAGTCCGATTCTTTTTGTACAACAAAATAACTTTTTGGACATATATATATATATTGTATTTAACTTATACTTTAACATATTTTACATGTGTTGGTCAACCTGCTATCTGGGAGAAAGGGTTGGGGGAGGATTGGAACAAAAGGTTTTGCAATTATAAATGCCTAAAAATTACCCATGCATATATCCTGTAAATAAAAAGTTGTAATTTAAAAAAAGAAGAAGAAAATGAACACCACAAAAGTCTCTCATATCTATGAAAGATTGCCCCAAAACAACAAAAGATAGTGGAAAGCAACACAGAAAAAACAACAACAACAACAACAACAACAACTGGGATCTGAATATGCCCACTACTGGAGAGAAGGGAGGAGCAGGGATGAAGTTTAATTTTCCAGCCATTTTAAAAGTTTCTATCTGCTATACCAACCCTGCAGGCAATCCAATTAACACTCTGGCCTTCAACAGCAGTTAAGATAGGAAAGTTAAGAGGTCTAGCTTTGCCTTTCATGAATTCTTTCTCTCTGTCTCTCTCTGTCTGTCACTGTCTCTGTCTCTTGCATGCACACACACACACACACACACACACACACACACACACATGTTTTATCACATAGTGGAGTTAAATCTTCATGTTCTTTTTCTCTACCCCCACTTCTATTCCCCTATTTGGCCCCCTCACCACAACATACATATGTACATTTTATATGGTAAGTACAGGGTCAATATTTTCAAGTGGTTGGTGGTGAAAACCACTAACTGGTATGAATTTTTTAGCATTCTCTAGATCAAGATAAATGTTATACAAAAATGCTGAAGAGAAAGATACACTTCTACTTTGTTACCTGCTGATAATCTTACAGTGTTTAATTTGAGCAGAGTCCAGCGACTTAGGAAGGGCACGATAGAACTGTTGCTTCTTGAGGTTTACAGTTAACAAAGGAGAGAATAGAAAGACTTACTTGTTCTTACGATGCTATGAATTTAAAGAATATACAGGAAGTCCAAGTAGGAAGAAAAATGAACCACTGTGCCTTGTACCCAGCAATAAAAATGAGGAAATTCATTGTAGTTACAAGAAATAGTCACAGCTGGTAGGCAATGTCACTGAGGCAATAAGAAATTGGGTATACCTTTGTGGCTACCTCTTAGAGTCACAATGTTAAAAAAGCATCTGCCTCTTTAAAATTAACAATATCATATCTTGTAAATCTTTTCTAAAATCTTAAAATGCTAAAATAGAAGGACCTTAAAGTTCATTTAGTTCATCCCCCTCAATCTACACATATGGAAATTAAGGTTCAAAGCACGACTTCCCCAATGGAACACAAGTTACTCGGGCCATGGAACCAGGATTCCTGATGCCTTCTTTCATCCTTTGTCCATGATTACCCTGTACTTAATTATATCAATCTAGGATATACCAAATTTAAAAATATCTACTGTGCCAAAACCAACAAAAACAAGTGAGATGAACTCATTTCAGAATTAATTTCAGAGAAAGCAAAGACCTAATTGGCCAAATGTCATAATGGCATATATAGACAAATGGCACAAACATTGTGGATAATTCATAAAAATACTAACTGATAATGCTGAAACACAAATTTTTTTATCATTTAAGTGAAGTTTAAATTTAAATAGTAGAGTGACTGGAGAGCCAGTTTTAGAGTCAGGAAGAAATGATTCCAAGCCTTTCCTCTGATACATACTATATGCATAATTGTGGATGTCACTTAACCTATCAATGAATGCCTCACACAACTCTCTAGTGCTTTAAACTGCAGAAGAGATGGAAATTACCTTGTAGAGAATATTTCACTCAAGACTTTCCCAAACCAATTAAATTATAAGTACAAATGAAAACAACATTAAACAAGGAAAGTTGCTTCTTATTGCTGAAGGTGGAAAGGTAAAGAAATTCTATTTTAAATAATTAATAAGTAACAATTATCTATTTATCCTTCATATTTCAAGAATCCATGGTTTCATTCATTTGGGTACTCTTTTTATCAATGAAGATCCTAAGCCTTTTATACCTTAGTAGACAGATTAATGAGTAGTTGTGCCTTTCAAAAATTCGTCATCTGGTGATCAATCCTCTGGAGATGAGCCCTTCTATGTTTAAGTGTTATGGTCTTCTGCAGTTTATTATAACTCATCACAGTATCATAGATTTAGAGTTGGAAGAGTCACTGAGTTCAAGTCCTTTTAAATAATTGCAAAAATATAGTCTTTCCAACAAGAACACATCATTCTACTGGCCTCATTTTTGAGATCTTCGAATCACATCCATATTATGAGATGACATTAGAACAGAACTTTTAACTGAGGCCTGGGATAAGTATGAGGATAATATATGAAATGTGAAAGTTTCTTGCATTGTTTTTCCACTGCAAGGGATTTTATTACTGGCACCATTAGTTTGCTTCATGAAACAAAATGTAAAGAATACTGGGGAAAATGAACTGTTAGGATATGAACATAGAAAACTTAAAAACATATATAACAAAGTTTGTCATACCACTACCAAATTGATACATTTGAAGCGGAGGTTATTTAAAAAGAAATTTGGTTCAGTACTCTTCAAATACATATAGTATACTGAGCATGCTAAGAGGAAAAAAGGTTTTTCCTTTATCAATGTTGACCAATTTTAGATAAGATTTTCATGAGGAAAAAAAAATTCCCTTGGGAAAAAAAAAAAAAAAACTTGTTTTTCCTTCCATCCCTAGTCTTTCCCAAATCATTCTTATGGCATTACTTCCTTAGCAAAACTTTTCTTTAAAACACTATAGAGGAAAACTTCAAATTAACCCAAATTCATAAAAAGAAATTTTAAATTAGCCAACTATGAATCACTGATGTTTGACAGTAATTTACTTCAATTGAGTTTTAGTCAAGTGCAATATTTGTACTAGCAATGTCCCAAGACTGAAACCAGGAACTGTATTCACAATATAATTCTGTTTATTTTAAAGTTTGCTGATCTTAAAGAAGAGAAAACATTCCTTCACAAATGTAAAAAAGAAATAGCAGCCTCTTAAAATATGCCATGATTGTTGGCATTAAACACCTCTACAAGTTAAATCCAATAAAAATGTGGATTGGCAAACACAGGATAACAAACCAATGTGCTTATTCCTCCAACAGAGTGTATTCTTCAAAAGTCTATTTCCTTGTCTGGCTTTAGGGCAGTTTCATCCTTTTCTAAATAAATAGGTATTTGTTTAACTATGACTTGGAGTTTATGTCTCAAGATGCAAAAGGGCAACACAATATTATACATGAAGGATGACCCACCATGACAGCCTCTTTGATACCAACTTTACTTAGAAAAACATATTCTTCAATAAAAAAATTATTTTTTAATGTTAACTTTGTTCTTCAGTGAAAACGAAAGAAAACATTGTTAGCCCAACAGGAAATATAGACTAAAGCTTCAAATGCAGAACACAAAAAAGCCATTTTTAAAGCTTATGCCAGTCAAGTTTTCTACTTGATGTAAGTTGTACACAAAAGTCTTAGTCCAATGTGAACACATGCTGTGAAAATTCTGTAGCACCCACCTCAGAAAACTCTATTAAATACATAAATACCTGCTAAAGGGAAAACTTCTTGGCACTAGAAGTCACCCTCAAAGGAAAACTAAATCTGATTTAAAAAAAAAAAAAAACTAAGCAAAGGTATATAAGTGCAGTGCAGCAAGGTCATAAGCTTAACAGTCCTTCCTTGTAATATCTGAAAGTAAATTGGCATTTTGGCTTTCTTCTCTTTGGTTGTCACTCTCTCAAGTTATAAAGATGCAACAGAATAAGAATGGTTTCAGGTATGTCTTACAAACCAATTGGAAAACTGATAAGGCATTATTGGGTAAAGAATTTAAAATTTAAAAGGAAAAAAAGAATTAATCCTTTTTAATGAATTAAAAATGAATTATATGAATTCACTTGGACCATCCAAGGAAAAGACTTTCCAAATGGGGTTAAAAGGCAGTCCTTTCCTTATATTATTACTCACTCCAATCTCTCATGTAACTTCAGAAAGTGAATTTCAGCACATCTTGAATGCTCTAAGAGTTTCACCCCAAATGAGATCCCCCTCTGTTCATCAAGGGTAGTGCAGTTTTCAGATGAAAGAATTTAACAGAGCTGTTGTAATTACAAACTTCACACATAAAAAAGATTATTTTACAATTTGATCATGAATGACCAGATCATGAGGCATAATCATGTAATTCTAATGACCTTCTGAAAATAACTCACTAGTGCAGAGGTATCTTTGCAATTTTCAAAGCATGATCAAACTTTTTAAAAGAAGAAAAAGAAAAACATAAGTAAAATACATAAAGAAACTTGCTCTCTTTTAAAATTTTTAGTGATTATTCTTATGGGAAAGATTTTGGCCAAAATTTATATCTTTAGTTCAAGCAGAAATAGTATCTATCATTAGCAAATGAGTTCTTAAAATTTCCCCTATATATGGTAGGGCCCAATAAATACCTGCTAAATGAGAAAATTATTGAATAAGAGAAGCCTATATACTCAATTTGTTAGCAAGATCAAATTCCATAGTTTAACCAAAATAAATGAAGTGCTGGAATATCAATATAAGTATATTAGAATAGGATTTTATAATTGAGGCTGAGGGATGGAGTGTCTTTATCTTCACCCAATAACTTAACACAATGTCATATGAATAGCAGACACTTGTTAATATTTGCTGGGTTAAATAAGAGTATAAAAATGATGAAAATATCTATGAATGATTTATTGAAAATTTGGTAAAAAGCAAACAGAAGTTTGATTGGCTCCAACTCTTTATCATATCCTTCCTCTACACTCCCTTCTCAAAGAAGAGGACAGTGGAAGGAAAGAAGCAGTACCCCCAATACACCCAATAGATAGATCTAATTCAGCTGAGTTAATTGTTTCTGACACATGAAAACCAAGCTGAAGATTATGGTTATTTGTGGTTAATATAAAATCAACTAGTTAATTTCAATGACTGTTTTTCCTATAAAGAAAAATGACATTGCCACTTCAACTACTGCAAACAATAAAGTCCTTTTTAACAACATTATTATATGGAATTTGGCAGAGTACACGCACAAGAAAATACTCAGAGTATTGAACTATGATGATAGTGAAAATAAAGATAATGATTAGAGGAAAGAGAAGAAGGTGATGAGAAAAGAGATTCTGATAATGAGTGTCAGAGTAGCACAACTCTCATAGGGAAGAAAAGACAATGAAAAAGTTTTGAGTTTGTTGGGAATTTTGTTTCCATGTATATTTCCAATATGACAGTTTCACAGATTATTCTCAAAACACTTAAGAACTTTAAGTTATTTTTTAAAATGAAAGTATTAGCTCTATCTCTGATTTATTCTGAATTTGTTTTAATATTAACATAAGAATTTTTTTAAAAGATAGCAAAGATAAATAATGAACAGCTGTGCACACAAATCACTGTTTATCTCTCATATTAATGAATAGCACAGTTTAAGAAATATTCGTTTCAACTAGAAAAAAACAAAATACTCCATGTGTTACTCTGGATAATGAGAGGACAACTAAATGTAAATTGTAATGAGATGACCACAAAAAGCAAGATTAATCTTCTGAAGAGACCAATTTTAGCCACTCAAATAGAAATGTTTTTAAAAATAGGTTTTTCCTATTATCTTTAAATTAGACAACTATACAGTCAAATTGGAATTTTGAAAATTGAAATAACTTATTTTAAAATACTTATTCTTTATAGAAAATAAATGTGAAATACAAGAAATAGATACAGAGATGGATGCCAAATTTAAATTATAATATGAAAGGTCCTAATGAAATTTTAGTGGAAGACTTTCCTAGAAAATGCCCAGAAAAAAAGATTGATATATGTACTTGTCAAGAAATTCAACTGGCAGGTGCTACTAAGAATGGGCTTTGGCGATATAACATATTTTGCTGTCTATGGACAGAAATAAAATTTGTGGGATAACAAAGGAAACTAATTACACTGAAATACAATTATCAAAATATTAATGAATTCATGGACCTTGGGTTAAAAATAACTAAGAAGACTATTAAGCAATTTGAGATTAGACATCATGCTTTAATTTCTTACATCTGGCACAGTGATTGTCACATAAATTCTTTATAAAAATTTGTTTTATTTATACATGTACATACATATATAAACATACATAGATAAGAATAAATTGTATGTATACCATGTTGTTGTGATTGTTACTGAGTCATTTGAGTTTTGTCCAAATCTTTGTGACCCTGTTTGGAATTTTCTTGGTAAGGGTTTTGGAATAGTTTACCATTTCTTTCTCCAACCCATTTTACATATGAGGAACTGGAGCAAACCGAGTTCAGTAACTTGTTCAGGGTTATATAACTAGTAAGTATCTGAGACTGAACTTGAACTCATGAAGTTCCAAGTATCTTAGCTTCTAGTCCATCTACTCTGCCATCTAGCTACATATGTATACCATGCATCAGATCAAATTAATTAAAATAAAATGAATAGAAAAAAAATTACCATAGGAAGGAATCATTATCAATTATTGATTAAACATTTGAATTAATATGGGCTCCTCATTTCAGGATTTTGAATGTAATTAAGAAAATCAATATATGTTGAAGTACCTGTGATTTCCTTATTTTAGATAACACCTTCATCAGTGCACACTGTTACCTTCCATGTTTCTTTATCCTACATAGCTTTGGTACATCTTTTTATAAATTTTCCAAAGAACCTATCTAATATACTACACTTTGTGCTTCTGATATGTTTTTTTCTATGCTAGCACCACATGGCTATCCCTTCTTGTTTTCTGATCATGCATGAGAATATGAATATGGATGTGATACAATTCTTCTAATTTTATAACAACCTAATCAAGATCACAGATCTAATACAAGAAGGGATCTCAGAGGCCATTTAGTTGAACCATTTCATTCTACAAATAAGGAAACTGAGGCATAAAGAGGGCAAATAACTTATCAAAAGTGGCACAGAAACTGAGTAACAGAAGCCAATTTTGGACCTTGTTCCTCTGAAGCTATTATGTGATGAACTGTCCCACTAAGATATAGCCTGTACAGAAAAAGGTAGTGTGACCTAATAGACAGGAAACTAGCCAAAGAATGAGAAAATTTTGAGCTCTAGTCCTGTATCTAGCAGATACTAATTGTGCATGTCATTTAACATCTTAAGATTGTGGCAACTTTTAAGATGTGACATTGGAGAGATGGTGCTGACTTGCATTGGTAGAATTTTCTCATAATAATTCCTTACACTAATAAAATCACAGGTCCAATCTCTATCCCAAGAGTTAAGCTAATATTAACAGAGACAAAAAACAGTGTTGTTATTATACTCTGATTCTTTGTCATTACTCCATTACCATCACTGTGGAAGGAGAATAGGCACAAAAAGTAAAAGGGCCATTTTGATTTTTCTTTGATTTATAGGCTGACACCAACAAAATATTTATCATTTAAAGACCAACCTATTAGTGTTGAGTCTCTCACTTCTTATGCAAGTCAATAAGCATTCCTTAGCTAAATTAATCCTTAAAGAGCAGACTCTTATCTTGTCATAATGACCAAACTCAAAGGCTTTCAAGACTAGCAAAACCAACAAGACAGGTGGCCTGATCTTTGAGAACATGGGTCATTTCCATGCCACAATGTGGCACCAGAGTAGATCTTTCAATGAGAAGTTAAGATGGAATTGGATTTAAAAACAAAAACTTGAACATAACCACACTAGACTTCAAGCATCATCATCACCAACATGAATAAATGTGAGGAGTGATCATACTTTTCTAGCTAGATGGATTGATTCTATATGTGAGGCTGACAAATCATCCTGAGTCAATGACCACAAAACAGGTTTTTATATTCTTAAAAAAAAAAAAAGTGATTTCATAAGCTCTTCTGTAAATTCAACAGTTTTTAACTGTCTACAACAAATTTTGTGCTTTCTTATTCATCCTTGACTTCCTTAGTGCTTTGTTCATGAAATGTAAAATATTGAAAATCAAATATCCTTAGCCTTGAATTTCATCAATAAAGGGTATTTTTGTATGGAAAATACAATTTTTTTTACTATAGATATCCTGACTGTACTGTGGTTGACTTCACATGCATTTTGCATCATTTTGCTAACTCTAGCTATATAACAACTATACATACTACCAGACAATTAACTATATTAATTAATTTCACATTGATGGACAGGTAGACCTAGAACTACTGCCTCATGCTTATTTGCTCTACTGATCATCTTTCCCTGATAATATTGAGGAAATATTTATTCTGGATTCTTTAATTGAGTAAAAAGTTGTAAATATACTTACAGTACAAAGAGAAAATAATCCAGAGTTTTAAGGATGAACCAGCTTACCTCAAATAGCACAAGAATCTACACTGCTAAATGGTCATACCTGTTTATTGAGAGGAACAGAATGGAGGAGTAGCTTTCCCTTGAGAGGCAGTGAGGAGAGAACCAGAAATGCCAAATTGCATCAAACCAAAGGTCTATTCATGTGGCATCTTCCCCACATCCTTTTTCATAGCTATATCCAAAAATGTTTTGGGGGAACCCATAGTTGTAGTCCTTCATGATATCAATCTCAAAGTTGTCCAACTTCCAGCTCTTTATCATGAACACTAGCTGATGTCCTTCAGATACTTTTTTTGTAGAGTAGAGCCTCACATAAAATAAATACTCAGGGCTTCTTAAACTTTTTCTACTCACAACCCCTTTTTGTCTAAGAAATTTTTATATAACCCTAGATATATAAGCATATAAAATGAGTATACAAATCAAACATTTACTGATAATAAATCATAATTTTGCAATCCCCACATTCAGTTATGAGACCTCCTATAGGATTACAAACCATATTTAAAAAGCTGGGAGCTAGATAACTGACATTTCTTCCTTAAATATGAATAAAATTCTTAAAAACTTGACTGGTCTTTAAGATATTTCTTTAAAATGACACATTGGGAAAATCAAAGCATTTTTCTTCATCCAAGTATAACTTTTAAAAGATGGACGTGTGCTGCTCTGCATAATCATCAGCTGCCCATGAAGAGATAATAGTTGTTTCGTTTCTCAATGACACAAATAAAATAATACAACAAACTATTAAAAGAGAGATGATCCTTCCTTTGAAAACAAATAGCTTATTTTTTTTAATGTCTTGTTTTTCATAAATGCCAAGTCAAGTTTCAACATGGTTTGGCTTTCTCATAGTCTTTTTTGCTAATAATTTTAGAAAACTTGAGCAGAAAAGAGATCATCTTGTACAGAATACAAATGAACATACATTGAAATCCAAATTTCAAGCAACATTTGATAGATCAAAATAGCAAATCTAAAAAATTTAGCCACAAAGATACATTGAAAAGAAACTACTATACAATCACTACATAAATTTCTTTCTCAAAAATGTGAAAATTAAGTGATTACCAATAAGTCATGATGCAAATACACTCATTATTAAGTGTATCTCAAATGGGAAAAGACAAATACCAACTAGTTCAAAATACTGGTAGCCAGAAAATACTGATGGCGTTCAAAAACAAATGGATTTGCACACCAAAATTCTAGATTCTTACTTCATTTAAAACTGACATTTAAAAGTAAGAATTCATAATTAATACAAGCCCGATAGGGAATCTAGAAAGGAAAGCATTCCTATCTCAATTCAAATTATTAGAAGAGAATAAAGTTTTTAAATCAAAACTATAAATTTCAAATGTTAAAATAATTCATGAAATATTTCACTCTTTCTAATTAATGTTAAAATGACATCAGGGGTCAGATACAATAATATGCCATCAAAGATTTTTCCTCAAATGTTGAAGATAAAGGTTTTATGGATTTCTGATCCACTATTATACCATATGGCTTTAAAAGCTAAGTAATCATTTTTACATTCAGAAATTTTAAAAGTATTTAATTGATATAATCTAATTTTATCTCATAGCCGTAAAAAAAATGGATGGGAAAGGTCATTTTGTAATAAGGAAACATGTACACAGCAGTTAAGTGATTAATCCAAGGTCACACAACAGTGAGAGATAGTCAAGACTTTTCTTATTTCTCTTAACTTGGGATATCTCCCACTAGATGACAGTTCTTCTAAATACCTACCTATTCTTTTTCTATTTAAATTTTCTTATACATCTCACTATTTAAAAAAAAAAAAATCCAGGAATTTTCTTTGTGAATAATACTATGTTCATATTGATTCTTTGTAACTAAATGTTTATCATGCACTTACAGTACAAACAATCAAGGTCATGACAACTTTACCACTAACTCCTCAATGGAGGTAGTGGAGGAAACAATGAAGAAGTATCAGGATTTTACTGACAGAATTTACCACTGATATTACTTCAAATATAATCAGTGATAAATGGGGGAGGTAGAATTAGTTCTTACCTACTCCAAATCTCTGAGGGAGCATCCCAGGCTGTGATGGCATATAGGGTTCTCTGACTGCACTGCTGCCAGAGACACAGAGAACACAAGGCCCCCAGAATACACCTAATCTTATCTGAAATAACAATGGCTTGACTTCTGGCCAAGCAGTAACTCTATCTGTGTCTGCCTTCCCCTCCTGTGGGACTCTGCACACAGAGTCTTCTGTTCATTTAGCCACTCTGCATGGCCAATATGTGGCTAACTTTATAACACCTCACTCTTTCAATTCAAAGTTATGCAATGCAAAAGGACAGGAGGTTGCCCTGTAATTGATCTTTAATGAAACAGTCTAGTTGGTGGAAAAAGTTACATGACACTTTTTATGTTGGCAGAATGGTTATGATGATGTGGTTAAATTATTTTAGAATACCGAAAATGGAGCAACCACCTAATCCAACTCAATCTTATCCAAATAGGTGTGTTCAAAGGAATACTTAGTCTTTAAATTCCCTTGTCGATGTTCATGTTCATAACAGTGACAGTGATACTCTCTCACAGAACTATTGAAATAAAATGGTCTTTTCTTTTTTTTCCTTTTCTTTCCCAATTTCAATCTGTAAATCGTATCTCTAATAGAAAACCAAAATTCTACTCCATGACAAACAGAAGGACAAAAAACCCAAGTCAAAAGATGACTTCTAATGAATGCATTCAACTGCAAAAATAAAAACAAATGAAACTTCCATTATCCAGCGAGACAGAGAACCATACCATGAGCTGGACTGTAAAACTGAAAACCATGTTCATAAAAGAAGGTTTCCCTAAGTTACTGGTAGCAGGAAAGACTGAGAATTTTTAACAGGTTGTCCACCACTGATAAACTGTCAATATTAATTGTGTTCTTCCCACCCAGTTCTGCAGAATTTCATATTTAAAACTAGCTAGAAAACCTGATATCATGCAAGGACCCAAGTCTCTACTAAAAAAAAAGCAAAATAAGTCAGGTTTCAAAAGGAATTATGCTTTGGAAAAGTTAAAAATATCAACTTAAAACAGAAAATAAATCTGTCATAAAGAACTGACTGACAATGTCCTTAGAAAAAGATTGGTGAAAAATGGTACTGACTTCTAGCCTTCATAGTATATTTAGAAGGTGTACTAGTTGTTATACTCTAATATTTTCAAATTCTCAAAGTACAATATCAAAGTCTATGCTCTATTAAAACTTAAAAAAAAATTTAAACCAATGGAAAGGTAAACAAAGCTGTATTCAGGAGGCAATTGGCATATATTAACTAAAGATCAGTCATGGATAATTTTTCACTACATAAAATATAATAATTGCACAAAACTTTCCATAACTTTACAGAAGGTTATTTATTTAAGTAGACAAAACTTTGAAACCTAATTACTTATGTGTTTTCACATATCAATGATGGGTATTAATTCAACCCAGAAATTTGGGCAGTGGTAACCAATGCTAATAAGATCATCATGAAATTTAACCCTGCTACTTAATTTCATTATATTTTTACCTATCTGAAAGCTTGTTTTATTTATTATTTTTAAAAATTGTACAATCATTAAATAAAGTATCCTCAGCATCAGGGCAAATGAGCAAACTGAACCAAGAACAT